>NC_141379.1:24848110-26048110 GCF_017979445.1 Akebia trifoliata
TCTGGACACTACGTCATAAAGGGTAGAAAGCGACTGTATTTTGTGGCAAAACAACGGCTTTAAGTTGTTGTTTTAAGCTATGGTGTCCAACAGTAACTAATTAGACTCTCTTGACTCACTCAGTTTCATTTCTCTCTCTCTCTCTCTCACTTACTCAATCACACTCTCTCACTTGACTCTGTCTCTCTTCTTTCTCACTCGACTCTGTCTGTCTTCTCTATCTCATTTGACTCTGTCTCTCTTCTCTCTATGTGACTCACAGAATTGATCAGAGTTTTTTATTTATTTATTTGGGAAAGTAAATTGATCGAATTTTTTGTCTTTTATTTTGGAAAGTAAATCGATCAGGATTTGATTGAAAGATCTTCGCTCAATCTCTCACTCACATAATCTCAAATTTTGAATTTATGGTCAAACGCAATCATATTTCAATTTGGGAGTTTTACGGTTGAATCGATCGGAGTTTGATTGAAAAATCTTCGCTCGATCTCTCACTCACAGAATCTCAGATTTTGAATCGATTAGATTTCGATTTGGCAATTTTAGGGCTTTGTTCAATCTCCCCCGCTCTAATCATTTTAATCGATCTTTCAAATTTGAAGTTAGTTTCTACTAGGTTTGTGATCGAAGCTTCAGGTATGTGAAAGCATTTGATCAAATCTCATATTTTCCTTAATTATTTTAGGGTTTTATTTGATCCCCTTCCCTAATCATTTTAAATTATCTTCGTTGATAGCTGCCTATAACAATTAATTTTATTGTTTAAACGTCATTTAGAGAATATTGAGAACACTGATATTAAAGGATTAATAAATTCAATATCTGGATTTAGTCTTTTAGGATAACTTATAGTAAGCAAATCACGATGCTCAATTTTAATGAATTGGTGAAGAACAATTTTTTTTTTAGTGTAGTTTTGTTAAATTCTTTCTAGTGTCATGTTCTTGTTCTAGCGTTAGTGCGTTCGCTTCTACTTTCGAAGATTATTTGATTGTGTTTTATAGAAGAATTTAGACGATAACACAAGTCTTCTACTTGATGGACATGACCTCAATCTAGCACTAACAGTGAATGAGAAGATGGGAAATAATTCATATATATCTGGTGTTTCTTTGGGTAGTGAGGGGGCCTTATGAACTAGAATATTTCCTTACAATTTTTTTAGATGTTGTCTTTTAACTCCTTGATTTGTAAAAATTGCTTTGGATCTTTCCTTGATAATGCTGATTTTATTCTGTATTCATACATTCTAGATGACGAGGCTGCTATTATATTAGTACTATTTTTTCTTAGCATTTCTGCCTTGAAGAGGTACTGATGGTAGTTCTCTAGAGTTGTTCCATTATACATGGATCTCTGACCTTTTTAATCTCTTTTTATTTCTTATATCAAGGTAGATGTTTAACTATTTTTTTGTTAACTAACCCCTTTTTAACTCCGCCAATGTAAAATTATATGTTTTACATTGCCGGTCCCAAGCCCGGATAAAGGAGGAGGGAAAATGATGGTCCCAAGCCCAGATAATATATAGGTATTGTTTTTCTTCTTCTTACTTCTTTGGTTGCTATATTTACATATATTATTATAAGTGAGGATACCATAGAGATGTGGAAAATTATTTAAGGTTTTAGTTCATAGATAAGGTATACAGAAACTATATACATGAGCTTCATGTTTTTAGAATTTTCTTCCACAAAAGGCCATATTGTAGTTCAAATTATTCTACTTATTGGAGTTAACTTTGTTTGGTATTTAGTAAGGGTGTAAATGGAACCAGGGGTTTTTTCTTTGTTGTAAGTGCCAACTTATTTGGTTTGTTTTTTTTTAATCTAAGAGGTTCTGAAATATACCAGGTGATTTTGACAAAGGCACTGGCCAAACATTCCGATGCTAGATTGCTTATAGTTGGTTCCCTCCTGTTGCCTGGTGTAAGCTTCACTAACTTTCTTTGGGTAACCATGGTTAAAGAAATGGTTCTATTGCGTGGGGGTGTTTAGCCAAAGTGGCTGTCCCTTTACCTAAAAGAACAAAATTAGGTCCTAAAACTATAGATTGTATTTTTATTGGATATGCCATGAATAGTAGTGCATACAGATTTCTTGTTTATAAATCTGATATAAATGATATTAATCCTAACACTATAATTGAATCCAGTGATGCTGAATTTTTTGAGGATGTGTATCCTTGTAAGGATAAAATTGAAAAACCATTAAAAAGATCTCACATTGAATTATCTAATAATGAATCTAGAGAACAAGAGTCTGATATAGAACCTAGGAGAAGCAAGAGAACTAGAACAGCAACATCCTTTGGACCTGATTTTAATAGTTTTTTCTTAGAAGGAGATCCTCAAACTTTTAAAGATGCAATTTCAACACCTGAGGCTCCATTTTGGAAAGAAGCTATAAATAGTGAAATTGATTCAATTATGAATAATAACACTTGGGAATTAGTTAATCTACCTCCTAGTAATAAAACAATTGGTTGTAAATGAATTTTTAAAAGAAAATTAAAATTTGATGGAACTATAGATAAGTATAAAGTCAGATTAGTGGCTAAAGGGTACAAGCAAAAAGAAGGCATTGACTTTTTTGACACTTATTCTCCTGTTACTAGGATCACTTCCATTAGAATTCTTATTGCTATAGCTTCCATTTATAAATTATAAATTCATCAAATGGATGTAAAAACTGCATTTTTAAATGGAGAACTTGATGAAGAAATATATATGGATCAACCGGAAGGATTTGTTATTAAAGGACATGAAAATAAAATTTGTAGATTAATTAAATCCTTATATGGTTTAAAGCAAGCTCCAAAACAGTGGCATGAAAAATTTGATAATATAATGATATCAAATGGATTTAGAATCAATGAAGCTGATAAGTGTGTTTATCATAAAACTATCTTTGATTCTTATGTGATTATTTGCCTATATGTAGATGACATGCTAATTTTTGGATCTAATATAAATGTTGTAAATCAAACTAAGAAATTATTGTCTAGAAATTTTGACATGAAAGACTTAGGTCCTGCTGATATAATTCTTGGAATAAATTTTTTTAAAAATAATAATGGATTTGGTTTATCACAATCTCACTATATTGAAAATGTTCTGAAACGTTTTAATCAGTTTGATTGTATTCCTGCAAAAACACCTTTTGATCCAAATTGTAAGCTAATGAAAAATATTGGTAAAGGTGTTTCTCAATTAGAATATTCTCAAGTTATTGGTTGTTTAATGTATATTATGAACTGTACTAGGCCTAATATTGCATATTCAGTAAATAGATTAAGCAGATACACTAGCAACCTAGGACATGATCACTAGGAAGCTTTGGTGAGGATCATGAGATACTTAAAGTATACCATGAGTTACAAGCTGCATTATAATAGGTATCCTGCCGTATTAGAAGGGTACAGTGATGCCAATTGGATATCAGACTCGGAAGAGTCTAAATCCACTAGTGGCTATATCTTTACACTTGGAGGTGCAGCAATCTCATGGAAATCCACCAAGCAAACGTGCATAGCTCGTTCCACCATGGAATCTGAGTTTATTGTCATGGACAAGACTGGTGAAGAAGCTGAGTGGCTAAGGAATTTTCTTGTTAACATTTCTATTTGGCCTAAACCAGTATCTGCAATATCTATTCATTGTGACAACCAAGCTGCCATTGCAAGAGCAAAAAATAATGTATATAATGGCAAGTCAAGGCATATTAAACAGAGACACAATTTTGTAAAACAACTACTCTCTAATGGAATTATTTCCATTGACTTTGTAAAGTCTAAGGAAAATTTGGCGGATCCATTAGAAAGAGGATTATCTAGAGAGTTAGTTGCATCGACTTCGAGGGGAATGAGTCTAAAGCCTACTGATTAAAAATTATTTCAATGGAAACCCAACCTAATTGATTGGTGATCCCAAAAAGTAGGTTCAATGGGAAAACCAGTTGAATGTAATTTAAAAAGAAAACACTAATGGAACAGAGTGTTCCAAGTCCATTCCTATGAAGTGTTTAGTATTGCCTGTAAAACAGAAAGGTTGAATTATAATTCTTAATGTTGCCTATACTTGTAAAAGTGGAGTATATCAGGGTACTTCTCATAGGCACACCTAAATGAGTGTAGATAATTAATGCATATCTCGAGGCATTGATATATCCTTAATTATATTTTTGATTAAGATTATAATCTTATCTAGAAATAGAAAATCTCCTAATTGACCAGAGAATATCTATTTTTAGATTATGATAGATTTTGTAAAGAATCCTGATTTGATTTGACTTTTCTTTTAGGATTTGTCTATTTATCTATATAAGAAAAATGAATAGGTAGAAGAAGGGGGACTCTTAAGAGAAAAGAAAAAATAAAGAGGAGAGGAGGCTAGGCTTTGTAAATCTTGTAATGGATTGAAGAATAGTTAAATGGCTCTTCGAAGTCTGGGGATGTAGTCTGATTTTTGGATGAACCCTGTAAACAAATCTTGCTTCTTGTTTTCTCTCTTTTTCCCTTCTCTTTAATTATTTTTATGTGTGATTCTTGATTATTTTTTAATGCATCAAGAACAATGAAGATCGATTGTTAGGGGTAAATCTCGAGGAATAGGTAGCAACCGATATTTAACCTCTAGAGTTCTTTTATTACATAATGTGCAATTGTATATCTCGAGAGAAAAAATCTACGATTTTTACACATGTCATGTCAGTGAGTTTTTTGAGATAATCTGTCAAGTTGAGTTAGAAAATCAACACTGTAATAAAAATGGTTCGGAGATAAAGTCAAAAATAACCTTAAAAAGGGATTGTTGTGTGGCCTCTTCATTTTTCTCTTATAGAATAGAAGAACAATAAAATGACTCCGTTAATTCAAATTTCTCCCCTAGAATAAAAAGAAAAAAAAAAAAAATTGACTTCGTTCAATTCAATTGTTGAGAAAAAGGAGAAATGAAACCTTACTTGATTAGGTGACCGTTATTTCTCACCCCTCCATGAGTTGCCCTCACCTCATCAGCTAAAGAGGAAAACCAACAAGATATACCATTGGATTCTTCACAATTATTTCTGGTGACAGGCACCACAATTATTGGATTCTTCACAATTTGTGTCAGTGGGAAAGGTACAAAGTCTTGGTGGAGTCCGACTTTGAAGCTGGCAGCCCGCTTTAAAATGTAAGGGAACCTGCTCATTACGTGACGTGGCATTTTGAATTTATTTTACACTCCTACATTTCTGTCAAAATTTGAAATACCTTCTTGAAAATGACAAATGTAATTCAATAGAGACGGTTCCTCAAAAAAATTTCCGTATTGGATCCAATATAGGTCGATTCCACTAAAAAAGAATCAGAACTGAATCAAATTCCATTAGATCCAAACTGCAATAAAGTCGATTTGGTTGTATGGGTTGCTAATATTCTATAAATTGTAAGTGTGCGATCGAAATTCGATGGACGGCTATGATAAATTAGAACGCACTAATTCGAAGTTGTTCCAAGCGCCCCTGTCCTCGTAGCAACATGATACCTATCAAAACCACTCCGATGCTCAAGTTAGAGAAACAACGAAATATCTTTTAGTACTCCCTAGATTTTTGTCTCTCCCTCCCTCGAAAAGGATCCTCTTCAATAGTGCTTCCTCTGATATTTACCCACTACATGCCTATAGGATTTCATCTTCCATAGGCTATAATCATGGGATATCCACTGTTTTTTTGGGATTGTTTACCTAATCGGGATCTACTAGATTGATCGTGGTTATCCATAGAGATCGCCATCGAAATCTTTGGGATTGACGTGCACGTATCAGTTTTATGGTTTGTTGATGACCTGGCATGCCCTGCTTGGCAAGCCTGGCTTTGCTTATTACTATGCTATCTTGCCATTCAGATTAGGGAGGTTCCTACTCTGACCTGCCCTGCTTGCAAGACAATACCTCATATGCTAATTCGTGCCAGGTACCATTTAGTTGGTTTGGACACGTGTACGACCTAGATATATACACAATTATTTCCCTCTACAGCAAATAACATTTTTTTATTGACAAAATAATCATGAAATAAATCACTAATCTATTTATAGAAAATCATTAATTTATCCATAAAAGATCATTAATCTATGTCATAACTCCTAAAATAATTCATAATAAGTATTATATATATATATATATTTATTTATTTATTTATTGCACAAGGGTTCGGTTCTATACAAGTTTGATTCGAGAATCGAATCAAGTTAATCAGTTCTCTATTTTTGTAATCCAAAATTGAACCACAACTTGTTCCAAACCGAATCAAACCACTCCACAATTATCAATTTGGTTCGGTTTCTGATTTGAATTGGATCAAATTGCACCCCTAAGTAGTGGGCAAGGGGCAATAATTCACAAGAATAATGATTTTCTAATTAAAAAGTCTTCACTCAGTCAATATTCGATGGACATGCCATAGATCTTTTTTCCTCAGGATACACAACTGCATAAATTTTAAGAGATTGTGCAGTTGTGTATCCCGAGAAAAAAGATATATGATTCCGTGTCCTTAACACGTCAGACTAATTATTGATGGAGCGAAGACCTTCTAGTTAGAAAATCAGCACTCAATTCACATTATTGAATGAAAATTAACGATAAAGAAGGTGGGTCCGTCCTTAAGTGGTTTTGCCCTCATTCTTTATTTCTTGTCAGTTGAGGTGGGGGCCATGATTTAATATTTGCGAAGCACGAATGTCGCGTTGCCAAAGTGGTAGCGGTGATTTTTTTTCCAGCAATCGATCCAATCAGGCTTACAAATTCAATTATTGCTGGTCGTGGTCACCAAGTTGTCAATATAATTGTCTTCATGGGAAAGAAAGAAAGTGGTGGAGGCCCTTAGTGGGGTTTTCTATCAATCTTTATTATTTGTCGGTTGAGGTGAGGCCATGCTTTAATATATGCAAAGTAGGAAGGAAAGTTACGTTGTCAAATGTTAGGTACCTAACATTAGGTGTGGGTGCATGCATTTAACTTCTTGAACATAACATCATTTAGGCCCACTGCTCTATATATGAGGAAGTGACACAATAATGGATTTGAGTTCAAAATTAACAAGGATTGCTTACTCTAATCTACTATGAAAACTAGAGAAGATTGCCTAATGTCTTTGCACATTTTATTACTTGTTATTTTGTTATTTCTCATTGAAATTTTAGCTGTACATGTAAGTTTAAGTCTGAATTCAATTTCATTAAAGCTCACCACTTTATAGTAAGTTGGATCCATTATTTATTTATTATTAATTTTATGTTTTTAACAAGTGTTTGCTGGCCTCAATGGATTGCTGCTGAGAAGTAGATCGTTGCGTGACCTTGCTTCATATTATTGTTAGTTGATCATAGTCTTTAAATACGAATCCCACAAAAACTAACTACTCAGATTGTACTTAAAAAGAGCTTTTTGTGCTCAGGTGTGGAGCCAGGATTTTCATGTAGTGGGGGCAAACTATGGTTAGTTGTATAGTGAAGATGAATGATTTTAGGGAGAAATTAAGAGATTTTTAGTTAGAAGTTGAAGAAAATGATATTTAGGTCATTTCCAAATAATATATGAAAAGTCCTAGTCAATAGGCAATGTCATCAACAAAAATTGAAGAGGTGAGGGAGTGATGATAAATGTCATCAACAAAATCAAACCGAATTAAGATCGGTTTGGTTTGGTTAAATTTGGTTTTATGAATTGCCAATATACTACAAACTTGCTTCGAAGCAACATATTTTATTTAATTAATAAATAAATAATGAACATAGACTTTTATATTGAATAACCATATGCATATGATTATAATAAATTATCCAAACTAGGATTTCTCTATATATGCCCTCAAGAGGATGAGATTCTTTCAACGTTCCAGGATTTGGAGTTTTTGTGAAGAAACTAAAATTAAAACTAACAAAAGTGGATTATTTTAAATTGAGAAGAAGTTCTCAATGACAAGGTGGAGCGAGAAATGGGTGCAAGAATTCATGGTCTACATAGTAGTTATTCAGCTTAGCTCAATGTAGGACTACATTTCTTATAATGAAGTATAAAAAATGAAAATCAGAATCATCGAAATAATTTTCTTTAGATTTTCATATTTCATTTAAGAATGAGTCATGATTTTCGTTTAAGAGGTTTTTAGTTAGAAGTTGAAGAAAATGATATTTAGGTCATTTCCAATTAATATTTGAGAAGTCCCGATCAAGAGGCAATGTCATCAATAAAAAATTGAAGAGGTGAGGGAGTGGGACAAATGGGGCATGTAATTAGTTGAAAATATAGGGCTGTTTCAAAGTTATATGGGGGCAAAAATTGGAGGGTGGTTAGGGAATGGGGACAAATGGGGCATGTAATTAGTTGAAAATATGGGCCAAAAATTGGAGGGAGGTTAGGGAGTGGGCACAAATGGGGCATGTAATTAGTTGAAAATATAGGGGTGTTTCAAAGTTCTATGGGGGCAAAAATTGGAGGGAAGTAAGGGTGTGGGGATAAATGAGGAGAGAAATGAGGGAGTGGGGACAAATGGGGTATGTAATTAGTTGAAAATATAGGGGTGTCTCAAAGTTCTGTGGTGGCAATTGCCCCCACCAGCTCCTTACTAGCTCTGCCCCTGTTTGTGCTTTTAGATCCGCTTCTCATTTCCATGATTGTAAGAATCTAATGAAAATGCTATGCTACGTGATTTTTAGATGTTAACGCATTTTAATTTTTTTCGTTTCATGACTACACAATACCACGCGATATTCAATTAATAACCAAAAGTACTAAAATTTGTAATATAATCACCCATAGATTCAAAGAAACTATTTCCCAAAAAACACCATTTACCAATAATTTTGTAACCACACTTCGGTTGCTTTTGCGATTCTTAGAAATAGAAACCCAGCCCACGTCAAACCTAAACAGGGTTAAAGTTGAAGCAATGGAACATATCAAATCTTAATTATCATCCAATGAACTGGACCTTGAGATGATATTAATTCACTATTGTGTCAGTTCGGAGACTATAAAATCCCCTTGAATTATTCATAAAGTAAGATGCACCACCATATTTTCTATTATGTAGTGGGCAGGGGCAGAGCTATGTAGGGATGAGTGGGGGTTATAGCCACCACTCAATGTTTTATAAAAAAAAGGTCTAATAGTAAAATCCTTATGCTTTGATTGATATCAAAATAGGCCTTGTGTTATACAAACTAAGTATGGAGAATTAAACTGGAAAAAAAAATTTAGTTCCCTCTCGTTTTGGTCCATATAAGAGATACGCACTCAGTATTTTAGAATGACAATGTGCATTCTTGTTCACTTTGAAGCCGCTGACTGCATGTGTTGCTTCATACTTTTAAATAAGAGTTCCGACTAGCCTTTACTAACTTAGTAAGATTTCAACTTGTACTATCGTTGAGCTCACCTTGCGGCATCCAAAACCATGATCTGATGCCACATGGTTGAAGAGGAAAAAATTCTATGAATTTTGAAAATAAAAATATTTTTCACATTTGAATTTGAATTTTAAATTGGAGAGTTCTATGGAAGTATGGTAGCCGTCTATTTTCAAAATCTTAGTTCAAGCCTAAAACAAATTGTTTTTTGAAGTTGTTTTTTGGATTTGAGTTTTTCTATGAAATCTAGACGGTTGTGGTATTACATTGCCAATGTGTTAATCTTAATCCATTTGAGCTCAAATGGCAATCCAACATCACAGCCCTCTAGATTTCAAGTAAAAAACTCAGATAAAAAATGAGTAAATTTTTTTTTTTTTTTGGGGTGGGCTTGATCCAAGGTTCTAAATGGAGGGCTACCAAGCTTCCACTAAACTACTAAATTTAAGATTAAAATTCATGATGAAAAATAACTTTTATTTTTTTCAAAAGTCTTAGAATTTTTTCTTCTATGATCCTGTAGCATCAGATCTTGTTTTTTGATGCCACAAGCTAAAGTTCAACCCTTGGGTAAGGCTACTCTTACTCTAATGATATAGTTTTTAACATTTTTTCCAAGTATCCTTATTTTCTTCAAACCTACGCCATGCCTCTTGACTTTGGTGTTTTCCTATAGACTAATTGGAAATGGCCACAATGCCCTAATTGAAAATGACCTCAATGCCCCTTATCACCATCATCATTATCACCATCACTCATTACTATCACAACCACCCTCAACATCGTCATCGTTGTTAACATCATCTCATCACTCTTTCATTATTATCATCACCACCTTCATTGTCTTCTCATTGCCATTATCTTCATCACATCCAACAGATTGAAGATGACTAGTTTTGGAAGACAAATCAATAATTTTGAAGTATTTTTTTATTTACTTGATAAGTGAAGACAGAAGTCAAGGGGCATGTCAACATGTCAAAATAGATTAAACATATAGTTTATCTACATGTTAGCAACTTTATTACAGAGATTATTATCCAACTATTATTTGTAAAGATGAACCCAACATTGGCATTGAAGAAAAGTAAGATTAACAGTGAACCAATGTTAACACTTAGCCCCCACCGACAAAAAATCCTGGCTCCGCCCTTGGTGGAGGTACCTGTTCTTAGCTGTTATTAGCATTTTACTATTGTTGGTTTTGGTCTACTTGCTTCTATAAGTTGGTACTTTTTTTCAATTATTCAAAAAACAAAAAAATTGCCTTTAAAGAGCCTCTCATTAAAAGTTGTACCTTTGATCCCAAGTTTGAATCCCACTACCCATAAAAAAACCCTTCGTGGCCACACGCACAGTTTCACGTAGTGGGGCATAGCCTGAGTGCGGGCCATAGGAACTAGTCAAGCACGTTCAAGCTGGCCCGGATACCCTTCGTTATGAAAAAAAAAAAAATTGAAAAAGTTCAATATATTGCAAACAAGTCTATCATCACATCTTCCTAAATTAATAGCAATACTTGCCACATTGAGAATTTCTTCATTTGTCCCCTTCCCTTCCCTTCTACATACAACTCAATCGATATTCCAAAGGTAATAACTACTAACATAGAACAACCATCAACAAATCTTGAATGTTTTTTTGTTTTTTGTTTTTTAAGTTCCAACTGATGAAGTTTGTTTACTCATTTTGCAAGCAGGATTGAGATTGGTTCTGGTATTGCTTCACAATTTTCCACCTTCATCTTTGGGTGAACACTAAGAGGTACACCACACCTTTCTTGTCTTCTTTTCTTTTGCAAAATTTAGTGTTCATTTGTGTTCTACGAAGATGGCCACCATGGCACTCTTGACTATCTTGGTTACACCCGTCACAGAATTAGGCAAGTGTTTGGTTGTTCCTCTTAAGCGCCAAATTTCTTATCTTATAAATTTTGAAAAGAACGTTGAGAAGCTCAGGAACCAAGCGAGTCGTCTGAGTGCAAAGAGAAATGATGTGCAAAACTCGGTAGATGAGGCACGCAGGAAATCAGAAGAAATCAATCAAGAAGTGCTTAAATGGTTGCAAGAGGTTGACACTGCTAGGGAGAACTTTATGACTTTAGATGAACAAGTGAGGGAGAACAAGAGATGTTTCAAGGGATTGTGTCCAGATTGGACATTGCATCGCAGGTTAAGCAGCCAAGCAGTGCAGATGTTACCTGTTGTCCATGAACTCCTAGCAAGGGGTAATTTTAGTACGGTTTCTCACGATCCAGCTCCTCCAAGTGTCGTACCAGTGCGAACCCATCATGTAGATGGATTGTCATCCAGGGATTTGGCTATGAATCAGGTCATGAAGGCATTAAGTGATGAGCACATCAGATCCATCGGGCTTTACGGGATGGGTGGTATAGGGAAGACGACCCTCGTACACAACCTAAACAATGAACTCCAAGGAAGCCAACTCTTCAAGAAAGTTATAATGGTGACCGTGTCCAGCTCTCCAGACTTTAAAAGGATTCAAGATGAAATTGGGGCCAGGCTAGGCTTGAAGCTTGAGGCTGAGAGTGACCCACAAGCAAGAGCCGATAAACTATTCAAGAGGTTGCAGGAAGAGGCGTCGGTCCTTATAATATTGGACGACGTGTGGAAGATGTTGCAGATTGCTACTGATATTGGAATTCCTAGTGGAATCGAAAACATAGGCTGCAAAGTCATCATCACGACACGAATACGTGATGTTTGTCGTGAAATGGGAATTCAAAATCCAATCAAAGTGGAAGCCCTCTCTGAGGATGAATCCTGGGTTCTATTCAAAGAAAAAGCCGGTAATGTAGTTACAAGGCCTGCTTTGACACCCCTTGCACAAAAGATTGTAAGAAAATGTCAGGGATCACCACTGGCAATTGTTACACTAGGGTCATCTTTGAGAGATGTGGAAGAAGAATTTGAATGGAAGCATGCATTAAGAGCATTAGAAAATCCTGATCCAATCGAATTAGAAGGTATAATCCCAGAAGTGATCAGATCTCTGAGATACAGCTACGACCATTTGAAAGGGTCAGAAATCAAGTTGTGCTTCTTGTTCTTTTGCTTGTTCCCGGAGGACTACAATATTCCTTTGAATCAGATGAGAGATTATGGAATAGGAGAAGGATTTTTGAAGGTAGAGGGGAGTTTGGAGGACGCCTCAAATAAATTGCTTGTTTTTGTTAGAAGATTAACGAATTGTGGTTTGTTATTAGATGGCAATAAAGAAGAGTCTGTGAAAATGCATGATGTGGTTCGGGATGTCGCCATATCAATTGCGTCTGAAGATGAGAATGGGTTTCTGGTAAAAACAGGTGTAGGATCGAGCGAGTGGCCAGAGACAGAGAAACTCAATAGATACAAACGCATTTCATTCATGAAGAATTCGGAAATTAAGCTCCAAAGTCCATTGGAATGCCCACGACTCCGAACCCTACTACTAAATAAAAATAGGAATCTAGAAATAATTGAGGATAATTTCTTTGAAAGGATGAAAGCACTTGCTGTCTTGGATCTAAGTGGCACTTCTCTTAAGTCAATCAAGTCACTTGGAGACCTCACAAATCTCCGGACTCTGTACTTAGAAAAATGTGGTGCATTGACTAGCATATCCGTACTTGGAGGATTGAAGAATTTACAGATACTTCGTTTGTCTTACTCAGATTTACGCAGGCTGGGAAAAGAAATTGGTAATCTCACCAATTTAAGGTGCTTAGATTTGACGCGTACGAATATTAAATGTGTGGAACCGAATGTTTTGTCAAGGCTGACTAAATTGGAAGAATTGCTTATTGGGGATAGCTTTGGGGAGTGGGACGACACGGAGGAGGGATATTCAAATGAAGGTGGAGGTGGAGGCGAAATGAAGAATGCTAGCTTTGCAGAGGTAGCATCATTACCAAATCTAGTCAAACTACAAATCCATGTAAGAAATAAGAAATGTGCATCTACAGAAATAACCTCATGTTCATGGGAAAATCTAAAAGAATTTGTTGTATTCCTGGGTCCCACAAAAGGCACCTATTTCGCAGTACTAAACTCTAGTGTCAGAGTTTTGGATAGCATCGAGGTGCAATTAATTAACTTGAAAATGGTCCAAATGAATGGGGTGAGTCCAATTTCCCAGTGGGTAAAGATATTATGCAAGAAAGCCAATGTGTTATTGTTGAAGTCGTCGAGCTGCCACGTTTTATTCAACAATCTTGTTGAGTTGGATGCGGTAAGATGGCTTGGTGTAGGTGCATGTGATGAGATAGAGTATCTAATGAGCATTGGTGACGAAGATGAGGGTCCAAAGCATTCGTTATTTGTACGTTTGGAGGGATTAGAAATTAAGAAGATGCGTAACATGAAGAAAATTGTGCATGGGCTACCACCACCACCATCCTTGAGACAATTGAGGGATGATGATGGTGATGAGCAGCATATGGTTGCCGTTAAAAAGATTTCATGCCCCCAAACTTTTCAAAATTTGCAAATTTTGGTAATCCGACGATGCAATGGATTGAAGAACCTCTTCTCATTTGGCTTAGCTCACTGTCTTCAGCAATTAAAAATGCTCTATGTATCATACTGTGATGAATTGATAATCGCAATTGAAGAGGATGAGGAAGAGGAAGCAGTAGCAGATCATCAGGGGGGTTTGTTACCTAAGTTAAGTCATCTTAAACTATATCACTTGAAATGTCTAACAAGTATTTGCCAAGGAAGTTTCCTTCTCGATTGCCATTTAAAACACATTTCAGTGTACGAATGTCCAAATTTGAAGAAGCTTCCTTTCAGACCACAATTAGAAGATGAATCCTACCCAGTTGATGACATCTCAGATATTGAATGGGGTGTAGAATGGGATACAGAAACAGAAACTGATGAAGAAGATTGAAGTCTCCTTAATTTCATCATGCTGATAAAAAGGTGAGACCCAACATCATCATCATCTTCATACTACAATTAATACTATAGAAATTTCTCACAATGTAATCAACTTTTGATGAAATTCCCATTTCGGCTCACTGTTCTTTTTAGTTCCCAAAACGTGAACTGCAAGATCACTGGTTTTTCAAGTGACGATCTCTCAGGTTTCAAGTGACTATCTCGTAGTTTTCTGAAAAAGCATAGACAAATGGAGAAAGGTGAAAAATGCTTTTTGAAACATAAACAAGAGGATGCCATGAGATCGTCACTTGGAAAACCTGTGATCTCACTGTTCACGTTTTGCGAATTAAAATAAAAAGTTATCCGGAATTGGAATTTGGTTATATTTCGTTCACGAAATGGTAATATACCACTATGTGAAAACTGGAAACTTCTACAGAAAAAAATTGACGGGCCAAGGCCCACGAATTTTAGAAACTGAATTTTGACGGTCTAGAACGGTCAAAATTCTTGATGTTCCCAGATTTGACGGCTTAGAGCTATCGAATTTCTCTCATCCTTCATTAATTTGACAGATTTAGCCCGTTGAAAAAAAAATTTAACAATGAAAAATTCAACACCAATTCGATCTTTTGGTCCGTCGAATTTGATGAAATTTGACAGCCTTGGGCCATCAAATTTGGGCTTTTTTCACATTGTGTACCCTTGATTCTATCAGAATCATTATCACGAGAGCTTAACCTAAAAATTCGGGGCTGTCTGAACAAATCTTGATACTCCAATTAATTCAATCGAAAGTCATGTATTTTGTTAATTCAAATTATTTCACTCATTGAAATACTCCTTCAGCAAACTTTCAAGGTCCTATCACTCCCTTGTAGCCAATACTTTAAAAATAGTTTAGTGTACAAATTAACATATAATGTGTTGGGATATCTGGGTCTAAGGTATCAATATCTATCGATCATGCTGTTGTTCTGTTGATTTGGTCCACCATGGAGTAGGCCAAATATTCACATTTTCGGTGGACTGGGAAGAATGGACCCCATGACATCTTTGGCATGTGATGGATCAAATTTGTTTCTCCACTGGTGGACTAAACATTCTTGGAGTGAATTTGCAACATACCATACCAAATTCAGTTGTTTAATAATACAATATTTTATCACAGCAGAGATTAGCTTCCTATGTCTTCTTTTGAATTATTTTATTATTACTTGTGGAATCTCAGTAATGGATATTGCACTTATCAATGGCTCGTGTCTGCAGGTCAGTTAGTTGATGCAGCAGGTTGTTCATTCGATCGCAGCAAGTTGATGTAATAGTTAGTTAAAGACTTGTTTGTTTTTCCTTTTTCTATTTTTCGTTCAATGGTGGATAGTTGGCATTAAGGACCTTTTTTTTTTAAAGATGTAATATGTAGCTAAATGAGTATTGCAAGAGTTGGAAGGAGTTCTTGAAATGGCCAAACCCAAAAAAAAATATCAAAATCAGCTGTTGCTTCCCGTTTTAGCAGAGAATTGGTCACCAATGTAGTGTTGAGTTTCTATTGGCATCTTTCTGCAACATTTTGCGCTTGGTGAATGTGGAGGTCAGGTTGCAACAAAATACAATGAATTGTATGACATCCTTCTAAACTTAAGTTGTGTTCATTTGATATTTGGTTTGCTTGAATAGTGTTACAGATTGTTCAATTTTCTCCAGGATTCCAACTAAACCATCTTTATGCAATTCTATCTAGTGAGAGCAACATCCATTTGCCAGTAAAATTATGTTACTCAGTACTTATGTTATAATTCATTCTTTGTCTCATGATATTGTAGCGTGAAATAATGATGTCCTTGAATATTTCAGGCACAGTAAGCTCTATAAAAAAACAGACTTACAAGTTCAAAGTACTATGACTTGTTTTACAATAATAGTTAGGGAGAATGATTCATAAAGCTTGATCTGCTTGAGTGGCGTGTGGTCGACCTTCAAACAAGATTGGATTCAGTCTCCCCTTGGGTCTGCATAAAAGGAATGACAAGCCTACCTAACCTTGTATTGGCCTGTATAATTGATGCAGTGATCCTGGCAGAAGGGTACACAAAGGCCGTGGAAAGAAGACCAAAAGAAAGGGTAAACATGTACCCTAACTTTCGGGCACTATGTCATAAAGGGTAGAAGGCGACTGTATTTTGCAGCAAAAACAACGGCTTTAAGCCATCGTTTTATGCGACATTGCCGAATAGATCTTGTTCGATTTCTCACTCACAGAATCTCAAATTTTGAATCTATGGTCAGACGCAATCAAATTTTGATTTGGGAGTTTTAGGATAGAATCGATCGGAGTTTGATCGAAAGATTTTCACTCGATCTCTCACTTACAGAATCTCAGATTTTAAATCTATCAGATTTCGATTTGAGAGTTTTAGGGCTTTGTTCGATCTCCCCCACTCTGATCATTTTAATCGATTTTTAAGATTTGAAGCGAGTATCTGTTGGGTTTGTGATTGAATTTTCAGATATGTGAAAGCTTTTAATTGAATCTCGTATTTTCCTTAATTATTTTAGGGTTTTGTTTGATCTCCTTCCCTAATCATTTTAAATTATCTTCGTTGATGGCTGCCTATAACAATTATTTTTATTGTTTAAACGTCATTAGGAGAATATTGAGAACACTGATATTACAGGACTGCTAAATTCAATATCTAGATTTAGCCTTTTAGGATAACTTGTAATAAGCAAACCACGATGCTCAGTTTTAATGAATTGGTGAAGAACAATTTTTTTTAGTGTAGTTCTGTTCAGTTCTTTCTAGAGTCATGTTCTTATTATAGCGTTAGTGCGTTCGCATCTGCTTTCGAAGATTATTTGATTGTGTTTTATAGAAGAATTTAGACAATAACACAAGTCCTCTGCTTGATGGACATGACCTCAATCTAGCACTAATAGTGAATAAGAAGATGGGAAATAGTTCATATATATCTGGTGTTTCTTTGGGTATTGAGGGGGGCCTTATGAACTAGAATATTTCCTTACAATTTTTTTAGCTGTTGTCTTTTAACTCCTTGATTTGTAAAAATTGATTTGGATCTTTCCTTGATAATGCTGATTTTATCCTTTATCCATACGATTCTAGATGACGAGGCTATTATTATATTAGTAATGTTTTTTCTCAGCATTTCTGCCTTGAAGAGGTACTGAAGGTAGTTCTCTAGAGTTGTTCCATTATACCTGGATCTCTGACCCTTGTAATCTCTTTTTATTTATTGTATCAAGGTAGATGTTTTAACTTTTTTTTTTTTTTGTTAACTAACCCCTTTTTAACTCCACCAATGTAAAATTATATGTTTTACATTGCCGATCCCAAGCCCGGATAAAGGAGGAGGGAAAATGATGGTCCCAAACCCAGATAATATATAGGTATTGTTTTTCTTCTCCTTTCTTAGTTATTACTTCTTTGGTCACTATATTTACATATATTGTTATAAGTTAGGATGCTATAGAGATGTGGAAAATTCTATAAGGTTTAGTTCATAGATATGGTATACAGAAACTATATACATGGCTCAAATAACTAAACTCTTCGGGCCAAAATTTATTAAAAGTAGTAAACTAAAAATTTACTAAAAAAAAGTAAGATCATGAGTCACGATGTACGACAAATTGTATATATGAGAATCCTAGGTGGTAATACACCTTATTGTTTACATTTTTTTGTGTGAAATTTATTGACCCCTTTGGTGTACTTGAGATATTCATGTGATTTAACCTTCCCTCTATACTTTGGTGAATATTTGGGATAACCCCATTAATATTTTTACACTAATTACATGCCCTCTTTAACCTTTTCCCGTCTTCGTTTTATTTTCTTTGGGTGATTTAGAGTCACCTCCATAAAATTGGTGAATATTTCAGATAGTCCAATCCAATGTTTTCAAATTGATGGTATGCGCCCTTTGACTTTGCTCTTCTTTTCTAGACTAAAAAAATATAATCGAAATACCCTCATTTTCAATTTATTTCCAAAAAACCCTTTGATTTTTCATCCCAAAATCAGTCATTTTCTTGCATTTCAACCTCTATAAATTTTAAACTATTTAGCTTCATCTTCATTCCATCATTTGGAATATCATCTTAAGCCCTTTGTAGAAACACCCTTAGAATTTTCTATAAAACAAATTCTCATCATCTTCACTTCAAAAATCTTATCCCATTCTTTAGATTTGAAGATTAAAGTAGATTAATTTAAAGGTTGAAAATTAGGGTAAACAATTTTACCCAAGATAGGAAGAGAAATCAAAGGGTTTTTATTATTATTTTCAAGTTGAAGATGAGGTAGCTCATTTTACATTATTCTGTTGGAGAAGACCAAGGTCAAAGCGGCTTGCTGTGTTTTGGTGAATAATGAGGTAACATATGTTTGTAAATTGACGAATTATCACTTGACTTGGGTCTTACATGTCCTTTTTCCCCAACCTCTTACAAAAAAAACCCTTGAATTTTCTCATGAAAATCAGTGATCTTCAAGTTCTTTAACCATAGTTTGTTCCCTCCCTGCAAGAAAATCTTGACTCTGTCCCGATGAGTAGTGATATTCCACAGGAATTACTAGAAACATCCCTTCCCTTATAGTGTTGAATGAGCAAACCAAATGGCTCTATTGTTAGATAACGTTAGGCCTTGTTGGGTTGTGGTGGTGGACTTTGGAAGTAGGTTGGACTAGAAAGTATAGAAAAAACTGATTTTCAGCCTAACTTTATTTCATGAACTTTTGATACAGCGAGATGCCATATCATAAATCTTGCAAATGCCAATTTAAAACTAGGGACGTCAAACTTTTAAGCCTACCTATCCCTAATTACATCATTCATCCACTTGCATTACATAATTATTAGCACCCTTGAGTCTACAAAAAATGGGTGTTTAGTTATTTTTAATTGTGGAGTTTTAATTTTTGGGTGTTTCTACTTTTCTTCCTCGTTTCCCTCTCAAGATATTTATTTCATTTTGTTTTTTTACTTTTTTAAAGTCACTAGAGTTTGCCTGTGCCTATGGCACTGTCATCCTCTTTAGGGTTGAGGGGGGTAAAAGATAAAAGACAATAAAGGAGTAGAGCAGTAAAAGACAATAAAGTTATATGGGTATTATTGGAAAGGAGTAGAAGACAAGTGACATTAAAGTTGAAGGGTATTCCAAGAAGGGAAGAGAGAAAATTGAATAAAATTTTAAATTTTTATCGAGATGTGTGCGAATTGGATCTGTGTTTTATTATATTAGATTATATAGATTTAGTACCCTATTTATGTTCAAGTAATAAAAATAGAAATTTTCTTACCGTAGAGTACTTATTTGGCAAGAAAGTGCAATGCATCGTTAAGGTAGTGTTATTGTTTTAAAAATAAAATTATAAATCTCTTAATTATATTTATTTACATTTTTTACTATGAGCAAAATGAGACAAATGGATGTAAGGTATGGATGTTGGAGCTAATACCAAAAGCTTAATAGTGTAAAAAATGAGGTGAGAACTAATACCAACTTAGTTGTGCCATAAAGATCAATATCAGGAGCTTAGTTATGTAAAAATGAACATAAGAACTAATACCAGAAGCTTCGTTACTTAAATAATAGATGTAGGAACCAATACTAGAAGCGATGATACATTAAAAATCCATGTATACAATTACCAACAACTTTGTTACATAGGAATCAATGCCACAAGCATTCTTATTTAAAAAATGTAAGCAGAGACCACTACCAGTAGGTTCATTAGGCATAAAAATTTCTAGAAGTAGAGACCAATACCAACCGATTTATTATGTAAAAATAGAACTTCAATACTTAATAATAGAGCTTCGTGAATGGAACTTACCTTCGAATTTAATGGGGTAAAAATGACGGAGAGAGAAAGATGGTGTAAATATAAGTTTCATTGTGAAACTTTATGTAAAACAGACCATATCATCATCACTACTCATTAGGTTGGTAACGACTCCCTATAGAAGACAAACCTATGATGGTTGAGGGGCATTTCAATCTTGGAAAATGCTGGAATCACACAAACCGAAACACAAAGGTGATAAAAATGATGTGGTGGCACGCACATAACCATAGATGCTTTTTACTCGTATCTCGTGGAAAAGCATCTATGGTAATATGCACGACACCACGTGTATTTGTCACTTTTGTGTCACCCCAGCACAGAATGCCAATTTAAAAGAGTTGAGGCCTGAACTTGTAACTTTCACCCAAAACACTAAAAACCCCGAAGTGTTTTTCTACCGACTATCAAGAGTACAATACATTGCAGAGCTCACGTGTCATGACTCATCATCCCATAGAGAAAAAATGAGTAGTAAACCTTTAACTCTGTGATCTGAAATCTGTATTCTACTTCTTATTCATAGAATATGTTTACATTAAAATTAAGAAGATACTCTTTTTTTTATCATCAAAAGTTTATCACATTCTCTCCTTTTATGCTCTTTCATTCCAAAACTACAGAACAAAAAGACCACTCAATTCCGATCGAGATTTTGGTACGAGATAAGTGTAAATCTGGAACACTTGGGCTTGATGAGGCATTGGGTTTGTTCAATCGTTTGGTCCTTCAAGTGCGACCCAATCATCCCTTCTCCATTTTTCCTTTTAATCAACTGCTTGTAGTCATCTCCAGGATGAAACATTATTCTACCGTCCTTTCTCTATTTAGAAGAACAATGGATTTTTCTTTAGCAGAAGAAGGAAATGGAAGAATCCAACCAGATTTATCCACGTTTAACACCTTGATTAATTGCTACGGAAATTTGGGTCGTGTTGATTTCGGTTTTTCTATTTTGGGGAAGATTCTGAAACTTGGGTTCAAACCAAATGCCGTAACTTCGAACATTCTGCTTAGGAGGCTGTTTAAGGACGATAAAGTAACGCAGGCGATGGAGTTGTTTAATAAAATGGTGGTGAATGGGTATTCACCCAATGAAGTCACTTATGGTACAGTTGTTGATGGGCTTTGCAAGAGTGGGGACGTTGATGGGGCTCTTAGTTTGATAAGGGTGATGGAGGAGTACAACAAAGGAGGAAGCTTTGGGAAGCCTAATACAGTAATGTATAATTGTATTATTGACAGACTTTGCAAGGATAGTCCGATAAATGAGGAACTGCACCTCTTTCGAGAAATGATTGTGCCACCCAACATTTTCACTTATAACTCTTTAATTCATGGTTAATGCAATTTGGGCCTGTTTAAAGAAGCTGGAAGCTTGTTCTACGACATGGTGAACCATGGAATCTCACCTGATGTAATAAACTTTAACATTTTGGTTGAAGGTCTTTGTAAGGATGGGAGGACTAAGGAAGCACATGATGTATTTGAAGTTATGTCTCAAAGTGGTGTTCAACCCGATGTTGTCACGTACAATTCTTTGATTCGTGCACTATATATTTCACGTCAATGGAAAGAAGCAACAAGGTTACTCAATGAAATGATAGACCGTAACATATCTCCAAATATATTATCATTTAACATACTAGCAAATGCTCTTTGCAAAGAAGGAATGGCCAAAGAAGCACATCAACTATTGGAATTGATGATTCAAAGAGGTGAAGAGCCTGACACAGTCATGTATAATACATTGATAGATGGATACTGTTTGCAAGGCCAAATGAAAGAGGCAGTAAAGGTTTTTGATGCAACGGTCATTAGTGGTCATGGACCTGATGTTTATGGCTATTCCATTTTGATCAATGGCTATTGCAAGGCTAGGAGATTGGATGAGGCCATGCAACTTTGTGAAGATATGCGTCATAGAGGTTTGACTCCCAACACAATTACGTACAACACACTTATAGGTGGGTTATGCAAGGTGGGAAGAGTTGTGGATGCTCAAAAGATTTTCAATGAGATGCGAACTCATGGCCAAGTTCCAGATATCTTCACGTACAGCATATTGTTGGATGGTTTATACACAAACAATTACTCTTCTGAGGCAATGAAATTGTTTCATATAATGGAAAGTACCGGACTGAAAGCAAACATTGTAATTTATGGCATCATCATTGACAATATGTGCAAAGTTGGGAATGTGAAGGAGGCAAAGGAATTGTTTTGCAACCTTTCTACCAAAGGTTTGCAACCCAATACTCAAACATATAACATAATGGTTAATGGCTTTCTTAAGGAAGGTATGCTAAGAGAAGCCGAAGATTTGTTATCGGAAATGGAAGAAAAGGGTTCTACTCCAAATGATGTCACATTCAATCTCATGATTCGAGGGCTCCTTCAAAATAATGCTGTTCTTATGGCAATGCATTTTCTCAACAAAATGGTTGAGAGGGGTTTCTCATCAAATGCAGAGACCTCATCAATGGTGTTGAATTTGCTTGTGAAGGATGGAAAAGATCATGCACACATAGAGGTGCTTTGTAAGTTCTTGCTAGAAGGCTAAGGTATAGGTAACATACTCCATGTTTTGTTAGTAATTAGCCAATCATTTCAAGGAGCACTATAACTAGTGGCATGCTTTAATTTATTATTATTATTATTTTGGAAATTTCTTATCATGATTATCATTGTGATTTCCTTGGCCTAGGGTTATTATTTGCTGGAAATTTAGGAATTGAGCTAAAATAGAGCTTATCAGGGTGCAAGAAAAAACTATGCAAAAAAAAAAAAAAAAAAAAAAAAAAAAAAAAAAATCACACTAACAGATTTGAATTTAGGCTCAAACATGTTGTAGATTAGCAAAAAAAAAAAAAAAAAGCTTTATAGCTCTGAATTTTAGGATAAAAAAATTGTTTGAACTTGATGATTTGAAGCAAACTGATAGTTTGAGTCATAGAGCCCTAGGTCATCAAATTCTTGGAGGTACTGCTAGAAATATGGATTTCACTAAGATTGGAGAAGGACCGGTGGATACGGTCCAAGCCATGAATTCTTTTCTATTCGTTATTTTTTATTTTTATTACCAAATCAAATGACCGGACCAGATAAGATAGTTAAAGTTAAGTTAAAAGGATGAATCTGCTCTTAGGAATCAGTAAATCCCGTAAATGATTGTTCTGATGGCTTATGATTACAGTTATAGTTAAAGTTTATTAACATTCAAAGAGCACAGTAGCATATACAGCCAAAACAAATAGTATTCAATATTTTTATAAAATAAAATGATTACAAAAACATATAATGCTTCGGGTTGTCTGCTACTTGTGTACTTGAACAAGTCACTTTGTAAATCTCCTAATCAATGACTTTCCAAACAAGGATTATTAAAAAACCTAAATTCTAGAACTTGTTGGCTACTCAATTAAAATATGAGCTTTGCAAAACAAGAATACTAAATAAACTCCTAACTAACATCGAAGTGTGGTTTTCTGTGTAGGTCTCACAGCAAATGCAAGTTTCACTCTCCTATGCTGATGCTATCATTGGGACAGCATGTGCAATTTCAAGTTGAAGACGAGGTAGCTCATTTTACATTACTCTATTGGAGAAGACTGAGGTCAAGGGAGTCATGTTGTGGTTTTGGTGTATATTGAATTTACATATGTTTTTAAATTGATGACATTTTCACTTGACTTGAGTCTTAAATAACCTTTTCCTCAACCCCTAAGTAAAAACCTTGATTTTGTTTTCTCTCAAAATCAGTGATCTTCAAGCTCTTCAACTTTACCATTAACTATATTTTATTCCCTCCCTACAAGAAAATCTTGGCTCCACCCCCAATAAGTCGTGATATTCTACAAAAATATCTAAAAATTTATTTATTTAATTTTTTGGTGGGCCCTCTGCCTGTTATTTAGTATTTGGCTAGCACCTCCCCCCTCCCTTTTAGTGTTGAATGAACAAACCAAATGGTTCTTTAGGCCTTTTTGGGTTGTGGTGGTGGACATTAGATTGCGCTTGAAGTAGGTTGGACTAGGATGTGCATGAAGTATTGAAAAAACTGATTTTCAGCCTTTTCTCTAGTATCACATTGAAAAACTCTATTTTATGAACTTTTGATACAGTGAAATGCCATATTATAGTTGCTGCAAATGCCCATTTAAATCCAGGAACATCAACTTTTGAACCTACTTATCTCTAATTACATCATTCATCGAGCTGCATTACATAATTGTCAGCACCCTTGAGTCTCCAAGAGATGGGTGGCTTACTTATTTTCAACCAAGGAGTTTTAATTTTGGATGTTTCTACTTTTCTTCCTTGTTTCCCTCTCTTGAGATGATGTGTGTAGTTTTGTTTAATCTGTCAGGTTTATCAATGGGCTATTGATTTTTCTGTTATTGGACTGGTGTATTTGTTTCTTTTTGATTTTTCTACTATTGATATTTTTTCAAAAAAAAAATCACTAGAGTTTGCCTGTGCCCACGGCACGGTCATCCTCTTTGTGGTCAAGGGGGTAAAAGAGGAAAGACAATAAAGTTGTAGCAGTATGATTGGAAACGGTGTAGAAGGGCAAAGGCAATAACATCGTAGGGGGTATTATTGAAAATTGGGTAGAAGGGAAGGAGGCAATAGTTGAAGGATATTCTTGGGAAGGGAGAAGAGACTAGTAAATAAGGTTGAAATTTTTCCTCGAGATATGTGCGGGATTGAGTCTGAAAATCCCTTTATCGGAGATAAACATTGAGGGAAGACAACCATTGTGTTTTATTATACAGATTATATCTGTTAAATAAGTCTGTTTATGAGGTTATGTCTTTTTTGGTCTTTTCACTTTACTTATATTATGTAATCTTTATATAGCCTAATTAGGGCTAATCAATAATTAATCTTTTCTCTTAATCTTCTTCTCTCTAAACTCGAACTTGGTATCAGAGCTTGGTATCAAAACTTCCCTCTCTACCTCTACGATCAATTTCATCGAACTATTCTCTCTACACCTCATGTTTTTTCAATTCATATCACCCCTACGGGGGTTATCTGTCAAAAAACACCCTAATCGCATCATGCGATAGAGAGTTAAGACCTATTAGAATCATGAGCTGAACCTCTCACCTTAATAGAATCCCTAAACTCAATTAAGTTGAGTACGAGGTTAGCCCCATACTACTTTTAATTCGAGCCTTCTCAAGTAACAAATTAGGTCACATGGGACTCTTATTACGAACTCGAACTAAGTCCCCAATCATACAACAATAAATTGAATTATAAATTAAATTATAAACTAAGTTACTTAATATTACTTCTTAATTTTAAAGTCAGAATATTTTATCAAACTTTCTAATGAAACAATAAAATAGTCTTATACATCTACATTGATGTATAAGCAAGTAATGAATCCAACACACCCTATATACAAGTTCTGTTTCTAGACTAATGGCTTTATGCACCAAATATAAAATCAATGTACATTAATCTTTGATGTGCATGTGATATACCAAAATTTTATCATTTAATATATATTCAACAAAAAGGTAAGTAAATACCTGGCAGTTGGGTACTCCCATCTTCCTTCTTCCTGTCTTGGTTAGTTGAAGGCAGCCTGAATTTGGGAGCCAGTAAAGCCATATTGGACATGGTAAACCTGGTTGCATCATTAAAAATCTGGGATCTCTCCGCCCCTAAACCATGTACGCTGAACATATGAGGTTTAATCCTTTGTTGCCGTAGTTCACGGTCTCAGCCCTAACCCTTTTGAGAAGATGGTTCTCCATAAACATCAGAAGTTGAGGAGTATCCCCCCCACAATTAACTCCTCTTTTCCCCCTAAGACTGCAACCAGAATAATCTCCCTATGTAACCCCAAAATCTTGCTAGCAGATGTTGCTGCGCCAATCCATGTTGCATTTCGAAGAAATCGAGATGCCGACGATCTTGAGAAACGATCATCAGATCCTTCAGTGTTATTTCGATCGGTGTTGGTTTCCTATAGAGATTTCAAAACTGAGTCGAATTGAAGTTCATTTAATTTATCAAAACAGGTGGTTGAGCAACTAGGGTTATAAAATTCGTGGAGAGAGAGAGAAGATGGATTAGGGTTAGGGTTTGGAGAGAGAAGTGTTGAGCGAAGGGATGCCTCTCCTCTCGCCTCCTGGTACCCACAGTCACAACCCTGTTTTTAATTTTTAATTTTTTTTTCCTCTTTCTTCTTTTGCTCTCCTTTTGATTAGGAAACGGTTGCGCCCTTGCCATTTAATAATCCATCGTGATCCATCCTATGCAAAGTCAATCCAAAAATCCTATGCGGAGAAGGTTTCATCTTCCCAGTAGTCCCCCGATCTACAAATCATTGAATCTCAAACTTGCCTGAGATTCATGAGTTATCGAACTTTCACTCACCCCCGATCTCCATGTGTATGTCATGTCCCTTATTCAGTTTCTCACGGACGGTGCCAATTGTGGAGGTCATTTTTGTGATTGACCTCAAAATTTAATGTTTAGTCAGATCATTCACCTATAAATTATAGAAATAATAGAAAAAATAAAGAAAAAAAAAATAACACAACGAAATTTTTACGTGGTTCGACAAACGTGCCTACTCCACGGGTTCGAGGAGCCATTTCAGTATAGATCTCTAGTTACATAGTCTCTTTTTCCTCTCCATATTTTCTCCTTCTCCCTTTTTTACAATGGCCTCCAACTTTTTAAATAGAAAAATCCTAATTAGAGTCTTAACCCTAATTAATTACAAGTTACCACATTGTCCCTTATCTGAAATATCAATTACATAAAAAGGAGATTAATCCTTTTAAATATGGAATATTCCTTGATAAGATAGAATTCTCTTTATATGATGTCACGTGTCTACCCCGAGATGCGCATTGATGATGTGAATGGACGATCCGAATAGAAGACGATTTAGTCTTTCACAATAGGCATAAGAGTAAATCACCTTAAATTAGTTATAACAAGATGGGGTTAAGGTGGTAATTCAACTCAAAAGGGGACCAAGAAGAACTTGGGGTCAAAGTTGAAGGAATTGGAGAATTACTAGAAAGTAAAGGTGGGGGAATAATTAGAAAGTTAATGAGAGGATAAAAAGGTAAAAAGGAGGGATTTTCTAGTGGAAAAAGTCACTTAAAAGAGGTTTAGAGTATAATTTCACTTAAACAAATTCGAGCACACATGGACTTGTAACTATCCAACAGATTTGGTCTTTGGGTGACCAAGGCACTGTGCACAAATGTACCAAGTCGTGGGTCACCCCCATATTAGGCAAAATTACCACTGGTCCATGGTTGAGGCAAGGACTAGGCCACAAATGGCCTAGTTCATAAGTGACTCATGGCCAAGCAAAAATCCATGCGTTAAAATGACCTTTGAGGCCTTGTGGCTTGCCAATTGATGAGCTTTAAAGCTTTTGAAGAAATAACCTTCAGCCAAATCCGTTTTGAAAAGATTTTTATTTCTTGCTGACTTGGTTTAGGAAAAAATGGGATGTCTACACGTTTAATACTATTTTAAAAAAATGGAAGTCATGGAGTATGCTAATATCCCCACGTTTAATATTATTTTAAAAAAATGGAAGTCATGGAGTATGCTAATATCCCCTTGAATAATTGGATATTAGCCTTCCCCCCCATAAAGAGACTATATAATGGTCGTAATTGATTCAAAATTTAATTAATGAAGTAGTTATTTTTTGGTGATTGACATTCAACTACTGCATTTTTGGCTTGTTGCAAATCAACGATCCTACACCTTGTTACCATCTTCATTTCTCTTGTAATTTTTACACATGGCATTTAGTACAACTTTCCCAATTGATGAGGTATCAATTTATCTGTTGACTACCAATCTGATTCTTCAAATCCATATTATGTCTACCACTAAGATAAAATTTAGTGCTATTTTAGTTTGCAGCCATTAATTGACGACAACTATGGCACTTGGAGTTGCACTACGAAGATGGATCTCAATAAGAGAAACAAAATAACAAAAAATTAAATACAATTCAAATCTCCCTATAACTTAGTTTGAGCCATGTAGTAGGCATGCACAACAATTGGTGTCCCAGCCAGCCAGTGAAGAATAACATAAACTATCAAGTTCACCAAAGAAGAAAAGAGAAAAGGGTTGTCTTCCATATCAAATAAGTACATCTATATAATACATGCGGAACCATTAATTACGAAGAAAGACAAAAATTTCAACCAAAACTTAACACACACATATATCTACCGTGCCTCTGTTTCAGACTTAGTTAGGCCATTTAGGGAACAACTTTCTGACGTATCTTTAAGTAAATCTGCCCCCACCACACTTCGGCCATTATAAAATGCTGGTTGTTTCGGAACAGGTGAAGGCATAGCTTCATTAGCAAACATTGAAACAACATCTAACATGGTGGGTCTATCAGTTGCACTCTCTTGTACACATAGAAGACCCACTTGAATGCATCTCAACATTTTATCTTTGGGACATGTAGTATCCATCATCAGATCCATTAGCTCAATACCTGCACCTTTTTCCCACAGCTCCCACGCCTGAAGAAATCAAGAAAGTTCAGTTTTACGTATTACATTAATCCAACTCGAACTTAGAAAATTAAAATTTTCAATAACTAAATGGATTTCATATTAGCAACTTACATATCCTATGAGATTGAGATTGCGTTCAGAAGTACTGAAGTGGGTATTATTCTTCTTTCCGCTAACAATCTCTAGCAATAACACTCCAAAGCTAAAGACATCTGACTTCTCTGAGAAAGTGCCCTCCATTGCATATTCAGGAGACATATAACCACTATATCAAACCATTAAACAACATTATTACTAATGGTAAGTAATGTGCAAAAGCTGGTGCAAGCTATCTGAAAATTTTGTATTATGCATTGAAAAATATCAGAAGTGTAGTGGTATTTTCATGGTTTGCTTACTATGTCCCAACAATTCTATTTGTATTTGCTTCGGATTCTCTCAATCCAAAAATCCTTGCCATGCCGAAATCTGAGATCTTTGGGTTCATCTCATCATCTAGTAAGATGTTACTAGCTTTCAAATCTCTATGAATCACCCTTAATCTAGAATACGTATGTAGATAGAGAAGCCCTTGCGCAATCCCTTCAATGATATTGATACGTTTCTTCCAATCTAGAAGCTCTCTTCCAACGGGATCTGCCAAAAACAAAAAAATTGTACATATAGATACTAAGTAATCTTTCTTGTGTATGTTTTATGAATGTCAAAATAAAGAAAACCAAACAAATTGGTGAGGAGAAGTGTTATTGCCACAGTTGTTCTTTATAATTTCTAGTACATTAAGAATTGAAAGATCTTAAGTCGTCTTAGAAAATAAAACCAATTCATTTTCATATAATGCATCAGCATATTTTACCATTTAACTCTATCATGATCACATCTTCAATCGACACATTCTTTGATGTGCTTGGTACTATATATAGATAAATTAGAAAGTAAAGAAAATCAGATTACTACATAATTTAGAGTGTCACGAACCAAAGAGGAAGGAGTCCAAGCTTTTGTTGGGCATGTATTCATAAATTAACATCCTTTCTCCTCCTTTAATGCAGCAACCCAAAAGCCTTACAAGATTCCTATGTTGGAGTTTGGCAATTAGTACAAGCTCATTTTTGAACTCCTTTAACCCTTGCCCTGAATTCCTTGAAAGTCTCTTCACTGCTATTTCATGTCCCTCGAGTAAGTTTCCCTGAAAATTATTAATATATGTAATAAAAATCATGTTAATGAGTTTGATTAAAGAAAGAGTAGATATTAGTAGTAAATTACAAATGAATTGAAGGTCATTAGTCCTATTAGTCAAAAAGAAGAAAGCCAAACAAGCCGTTTCACTACTGACGATACACCAGCCTTAAAGCAGAGCATTTTTTCTGAGGGTAACCTCCATGATTTCGCATCTAGTTCAGCAAACCAATCAACTTATCCATCAAAAAAGAGTTACCTTGTAAACAGGATCAAATCCACCCTCTCCGAGCTTATTTGTAGATGAGAAGTTATCTGTGGCAGCCACTATGCTATCAAACTTGAATAATATCAACTCATTAGTCTTCTTTCCATGTCTTTCGTGCAGATTTTCTTCACCAAATTTACCAGAAGGTAGAGCTCCTAATTCAAGTAATTCCTCCTCTTCATTTGCCTCTGTTTCTACAGTTGGGTACAATAATTAGGGAGAAAAAAAAATGATTTTTAGCTCAAATATATTTCTATAAATTCATTTACTCAACAATTGACTATGAGAGTTTACCTTTTAGTCTTTTCCACCTCAAGTAGCTTAAAGAAGCCAAAAGGGACATTACTATAGCAATTGCCAGTGCAATGATGAGCCATTTCCACCAGCTTTTCTCTGCATTGAAGAACAAAATCATTAACTTGTTTATTATCACAAATACACTATTATTCGTTTTATTTATTTTAAGTATTTTGTTGGTTTTTTTTTCCTAGGTAAGTAAGGGGTTCGTGGTTTGAAGGATTTGAACTAATGCCATGGGATCAACTCTCCTAAAGCTTTAGCCTTTACCAACTCAAATATGTATACTAGTACCACAATCAGGAGTGATTTGTGAGTAAATTTGCTCAAACCCAACAAACGTTTGATATGTGGCGCAAATAGGGAAAAATCTGCAGTTGAATATTTCTACTGATTATCTACTCGTATACATAGTTGGAAAAATCTGCATTTCTATGCAGATTTTTGTGATCAAGTAGGGATATTTGAGCTACGATTCAAGTGGGTCCCATTACTTTTTTGTAGTTGGACCACTTGGAAACTTATTCATCTCATTGAAGAGAATAGTTTCATGTTTTAAGTTGTCAAAAATTCATTATGGGTGAATGACAAATCAGCTCCAAAGAACCCCTATTAGCCATGGTTTGTTGTATGTGGTTTATAAGATTATTGAGTTTATAAGAGAAACTCTTTAGTCCCACATCGGATAGGAATAAGAAAATTGTCTAGTTCTTATATAGAACTTCTTATATCACTTAAGTGTATATGAGAGAGAGACTTGGATAAGCCCACGCACGCGCACAAGGGGCCCATGGGCTCAAGAAGGATTTAATCCATTGGTCCAAAATATCCTTAATGCGTATGAAAGAAAAAAAAAGTTATCTTTTTTCTCTTTAAATTTGGGTGCTTGATAGTCATTCATTTTCAAAATCTTAGATCAAGCTTAAAAAACTTTTTTTGGTTTTATTGTGAATATTAGTTTTTTCACGAAATCTAGAAGACCGTGGTGTTAGACTGTTAGTGTGACAATCCATGTGGGCCCAATGACTCTTTTAGCATTTAAAATCTTAAAAATAAAATTTGTGGGCTGAGGACGTGTGAGTAGGAGATCCTATTGCTTGTCATTTACAACACATATCAAACAGTTGTTGGGCAGTGAGCAAAAAAATGACTCGACAATCAGATTTCATGATACCATAATAGAGAAATGTTTTTTATACAATATTTCTAGAGATTTGTGCATACAAATTTTAAGGGCCATCCAATGGCATAGATCTTAGATAATATTTGTAGTTATTATAGTAGGGGGCGGATCATGGGATCTCCAACACACTACCGGTTCCACACCATTTTTTGGGATCATGGGATTTTGAGTACCCTAATCCTCCACAATGTTGGCCCATCTGTTTTGGAAGGAAAAAAAATCAGGCAATTAGTTGAAAATATCACAATTTCATAATATTTATGTGTAGAAATTTTTGGGCAGAAGGTTGGAGTGCACACCCCATTCATACCCAAATGACCCATAAATGGGTATGGGTAACTGCATTGGAGATGTTCGAAGGCTATACGACAATTGATTGCGATCCATTCTGATGATTTATGACGATGAATGATGAATGGAAAATAATATACACATATTTTAAAGATTTAACTAGAATTTTTATTTATTTATCATTCTCAATGATTCATGACAACAAATGATGAATTGAGAACACGATACTCAAAATTTTGAAAATTTAGTTGTAACATTTGATTTGGGTGTCCATTTCTCCATTATAAATATGCATTTTGGGTATTTCGGAGAGATTGATCTAGTGTGGAGCTCAAAAATTGAAAATTTTGAATTTTTAAGATCGACGTTTGTGGTATTGAGATTAAGAATCAAAGTTCCCACTTTGAATTTTAAGAAGAATATCATGTGGTCCTGTGGAGTTATTATCAGATAAATCCAACATTTTTTTTCCGATCAAGCTTCTTTCGCTAATCATCATTCATATGTTTAAATTTGGTTTATTACCTTCTCAGAGTTCATACAAGTCTTTACAGTACAAGTCCTATGTTTCGGCGTTACAAATTATTCATTTGATTTTATTTGAGGTAATCATACATCTTGTGTTTATCAGTCCATGATTTGCATATAAAATAACTGAATCCTTCTGTGTGCAAGTTAATGGATATTCATCATTTAGATTATAAAATGCAAAATAAAATTGAAAATAAAATAACGCAAACAAATCACAAAAGAAAATTATAATTTTTTTACTTAAAAACATGCTTCAAGGTCAAGAGATAAATCAAAGGATCTAATCCAATCAAGAAACTTTTACTATGTAAATAATAGCCTTAACATACGCCCTCTCTTAGATAAAACTAGAGGATACCAACATTAAGAGAAAAGAACTCTATGATTACAATGTAACTTCACCAAATAGTCGGATTCTTCTCTAAAATGAAAGACAACTTCTATTGCCATAGCACCCTAAGATATCTGCTAAAGTCTTCTTTGATATCATATGAATTGGGGTGCTCTTAGTAAAAGTTGGTGTGGCAATAGAATCTCAAATAAAAATGTATCCCAAAGATTACTTCTCTTTTTGCACCGCCAATTAACAACTTTAACCTATGGATTTAGTGCTCACAAGTTTGGTAACACACCAATAAAGTTGTAATAAAAATGACCTTAAAAAGGGATTGGTGTGGCCTCTTCATTTCACTCTCTCAAAAAAAAAAAACCCTTAATTCAAATGTTTCAAAAAGAGAAATCAAATGTTGAAAAATTGATTAGGTGAGTGTTAATTTCTCATCAACACCTGGTCCTCACCTTATCAGCTAAAGGGGATATCCAACAAGATATACCATTAAGGTTTTGAATGGAGGAGGGCTACCAAGTTTTCACTGAACTACCAAATTTAAAATTAAAATTCATGATGAAAAATAACTTTTTTTTCTTTTTTCTTTTTTTTTAAATTCTTAGAATTTTTTCTTCTATAATCCTCTGGCATCGGATCTTGTTTTTGGATGCCATAAGCTAAGCTCAAAGCCCTTGGGTAAGTAAGGCTAGTCTTACTCTAATGATATAGCTTTTAACATTTTTACCAAGTATCCTTATTTTCTTCAAACCAATGCCATGCCTCTTGACTTTGGTGTTTTCCTATAGGCTAATTGGAAAGAACCACAATGCCCTAATTGAAAATGACCCCAATGCCCTTATCACCATCACTCATCACTATCACAACCAGCATCAACACCGTCATCATTGTTAACATCATCTCATCACTCTTTTCATTATTATCATCACCACCTTCATTATCTTCTCATTGCCATTATCTTCATCACATCCAAGAGATTGAAGATGACTAGTTTTGGAAGACAAATCAATGATTTCGAAGTATTTTTTTATTTAGTTGATAAGTGAAGACAGAAGTCAAGGGGCATGTCAACACGTCAAAATAGATTAAACATATAGTTTATCTACATGTTAGCAACTTTATTACAGAGATTATTATCCAACCATCATTTGTAGAGATGAATCCAACATTGGCATAGAAGAAAAGTAAGATTAACAGTGAACCGACGTTAACACTTAGCCCCCACTGACAAAAAATCCTGGCTCCGCCCTTGGTGGAGGGTACCTGTTCTTAGCTGTTATCAGCATTTTACTATTGTTGGTTTTGGTCTACTTGCTTCTATAAGCTGATACTTTTTTCAATTATTAAAAAAAAATGTGTTTAAAGAGCCTCTCATAAAAAGTTGTACCCTTTGGTCTCAAGTTTGAATCCCACAACCCATAAAAAACCTTGGTGGCCATCCACCGTTTCAAGTAGTGGGGCATAGCCTGAGTGCGGGGCATAGGGACTAGTCTGGTGCGCGCAAACTGGCCCAGATACTCTTCATTATCAAAAAGAAAAAAAAAAGTTGTACACTTTAAAGTTAAGAAGTTCAAAATATTGCGAACAAGTCTATCATCTCATCTTCCTAAATTAATAACACTACTTGCCACATTGAGAATTTCTTCATTTGTCTCCTTCCCTTCCCTTCTACATACAACTCAATCGATATTCCAAAGGTAATAACTACTAACATAGAACAACCATCAACAAATCTTGAATGTTTTCATTTTTATTTTTTTTCTGTTTCTTCTCTACTCTTTCATTTCTTTTATTTTTTTATTTTTAAGTTCCAACTGATGAAGTTTGTTTACTCATTTTGCAAGCAGGATTGAGATTGGTTCTGGTACTGCTTCACAATTTTCCACCTTCATCTTTGAGTGAACACTAAGAGGTACACCACACCTTTCTTCTCTTCTTTTCTTTTACAAAATTTAGTGTTCATTTGTGTTCTACAAAGATGGCCACCATGGCACTCTTGTCTATCTTGGTTACGCCCGTCACAGAATTAGGCAAGTGTTTGGTTGTTCCTCTTAAGCGCCAAATTTCTTATCTTATAAATGTTGATAAGAACATTGAGAACCTCAGGAACCAAGCGAGTCGTCTGAGTACGAAGAGGCACGCAGGAAATTGGAAGAAATCAATCAAGTAGTGCTTAACTGGTTGCAAGAGGTTGACACTGCTAGGGTGAACTTGACAAGTTTAGACGAACAAGTGAGGGAAAACAAGAGTTGTTTCAAGGGATTGTGTCCAGATTGGACATCGCGTCGCAGGTTAAGCAAACAGGCAGTGCAGATGTTACTTGTTGTCAATGAACTCCAAGCAAAAGGAAATTTCAGTACGGTTTCTCACAATCCAGCTCCTCCAAGTGTCGTACCAGTGCGAACCCATCATGTAGATGGGTTGTCATCCAGGAATTTGGCTATGAATCAGGTCATGGAGGCATTAAATGATGAGCGCATCAGATCCATTGGGCTTTACGGGATGGGTGGTATAGGGAAGACGACCCTCGTACGCAAACCAAACAATGAACTCCAAGGAAGCCAACTCTTCAAGAAAGTTATAATGGTGACTGTGTCCAACTCTCCAGACTTCAAAAGGATTCAAGATGAAATTGGGGCCAGGCTAGGCTTGAAGCTTGGGGCTGACAGTGACCCACAAGCAAGAGCCGATAAACTGTTCAAGAGGTTGCAGGACGAGGGGTTGGTCCTTTTAATATTGGACGACGTGTGGAAGATATTGCAGATTGGTACTGATATTGGAATTCCTAGTGGAATAGAAAACCTAGGCTGCAAAGTCATCATCACAACACGAATACATGATGTTTGTCGTGAAATGGGAATTCAAATTGCAATCAAAGTGGAAGCCCTCTCTGAAGAAGAATCCTGGGTTCTATTCAAAGAAAAAGCAGGTAATGTAGTTACAAGGCCTGCTTTGACACCACTTGCACAAAAGATTGTAAGAAAATGCCAGGGCTCACCGCTGGCAATTGTTACACTAGGGTCATCTTTGAGAGATGTGGAAGAAGAATTTGAATGGAAGTATGCATTAAGGGCATTAGAAAATCCTGATTCAATTGAATTAGAAGGTATAATCCCAGAAGTGATCAGATCTCTGAGATACAGCTACGACCATTTGAAAGGGTCAGAAATCAAGTTCTGCTTCTTGTTCTTTTGCTTGTTCCCGGAGGACTACAATATTCCTTTGAATCAGATGAGAGATTACGGAATAGGAGAAGGATTTTTGAAGGTAGAGGGGAGTTTGGAGGATGCATCAGACAAATTGCTTCATTTTGTTAGAAGATTAAAGAATTGTGGTTTGTTATTAGATGGCGATGAAGACGATTCTGTGAAAATGCATGATGTGGTTCGAGATGTCGCCATATCAATTGCATCCGAAGATGAGAATGGGTTTCTGGTAAAAACAGGTGTAGGATCGAGAGAGTGGCCTGAGAAAGAGAAACTCAATAGATACAAACGCATTTCATTCATGGAGAATATGGAAATTAAGCTCCAAAGTCCATTGGAATGCCCACGACTCCGAACCCTACTACTAAATAAAAATTGGAATCTAGTAATAAATGAAGATAATTTCTTTGAAAGGATGAAAGCACTTTCTGTCTTGGATCTAAGTGGCACTTCTTTTAAGTCAATCAAGTCACTTGGAGACCTCACAAAACTCCGAACTCTGTACCTAGAAGAATGTCATGCATTGACTAGCATATCCGTACTTGGAGGATTGACGAACTTACAGATACTTCGTTTGTCTAAGTCAGATTTATGCACGTTGCCAAAAGAAATTGGTAATCTCACCAATTTAAGGTGCTTAGATTTGACGGATACGAATCGTGAATGTGTGACACCGAATGTTTTGTCAAGGCTGACTAAGTTGGAAGAATTGCTTATGTTAAATAGGTTTGGGCAATGGGACAACATGGAGGAGGGATGTTCAAATGAAGGTGAAGGTGGAGACAAAATGAAGAATGCTAGATTTGCAGAGGTAGCATCATTAGTGAATCTGGTCAAACTACAAATCCATGTAAAAAATAAGAGATGTGCGTCTACAGAAATACCTCCTGTTCATGGGAAAATCTAAAAGAATTTGTTGTAGTCCTGGGTCCCAAGGAACAACCCTATTTCACAGTCCTACTCACTTGTATGGATGATTTTCATAGCAGGGAGGCTCAATTAATTCACTGGAAAGCAGTCCAAATAGATGGGGTGAATCCAATTTCCCAGTGGGTTAAAATATTATGCAAGAAAGCTGAGGTGTTATTGTTGATGTCGTTCAGCTGCCATGTTTTATTCAACAATCTTGTTGAGTTGGATGCAGTAAGATTTCTTGGTGTTGGTGGATGTGATGAGATAGAGTATCTAATGAGCACTTGCGACATAGATGAGGGTCCACAACATTCATTATTTGGACGTTTGGAGGGATTAGAGATAAGAAAGATGTGCAACATGAAGAAAATTGTGAATGGGCTACCACCACCACCACCACCCTTGACTCAATTGAGGGATGATGAGGATGATGAGCAGCATGTGGTTGCCATTAAAAAGACTAAATGCTCCCAAACCTTTCAAAATTTGCAAATTTTGGTAATCCGACAATGCACTAGATTGAAGAACCTCTTCTCATTTCGCTTAGCTCGCTGTCTCCAGCAATTAAAAATGCTCTATGTATCAGACTGTGAGGAATTGGGGGAAGTAATTGCAATTGAAGATGATGAGGAAGAGGAAGCAGCAGCGGATCATCAGGGTGGTTTGCTACCTCGGTTAAGCCATCTTAAACTGTATAACTTAAAATGTCTAACAAGTATCTGCCAAGGAAGTTTCCTTCTCGATTGTCATTTAGAACACATTTCAGTGTACAGATGTCCAAATTTGAAGAGGCTTCCTTTCGGACCAAAATTAGAAGCTGAATCCTACCCAGTCGATGACTTCTCCAAATATACTAAATGGGGTGTACAATGGGCGTCGGGATCAGAAGATGGATTAGAATGCACAGATGATGAAGAAGATTGAAGTCTCCTCGAGTCATCATTAATGCACATAAATGGGTGAGACCTAAGATTCCTCAATTATTCTGTCCTCCTTTTGCTTTGTTTCTATATAATTAAACTGATTGACTAATTTCCGAGAGAATCTGATTCAGTTTCAGTTTTCATAAATTACAGCTTCACTTCACTTGGTAATTCATAACTTCTGTTCAGCATGAATTAAGATACTCACAGTCTCAGGCCCAACCCCACTGTTTACATATATATATATATATATATATGCTTAAAATTTAGATTTATTTAATTTACAACCATCCTCCATCTCAACTTCTAAATAATTTTTTAGATTACTCAGTTTACTTCATTATTAAAAATTATGAACAAAATGCAACAGGCCTTCAATTTAAGCAAATAATCGTAAGCTAAAGATTTGGTGTCGGCCAAACTAATCCTGATAATCCAATTAATTCATCCTCTTAGAACCTTCAACTTGAACGTTCATTCTAACAGGGATTACTAACAGTTATCTTTGTATATGACCAAACTTAAAAAATAGTTTGGTGTACAAATTAACATCTAATGTGTTTGGATGTCTGAGGTATCAATAGCTATCAATCAGGCTGTTTTTCTGTTGTGTAGGTTAATGGTGGAGAATTCTTGTCCATGCACAGAAGTAAGAACATGTTTGCCATTTGTTTTTGACTTCAATGGTTTGTGTCTGCAGGTCAGTTAGTTGATGCAGCAGGCTGTTCATTTGATGGCAGATAGTGGGCATTAGAGACTTTTTTCTTTTCCTTTTACAAATTTCAGGTCACTTACGCATCTGAGTGTTCATTCGATTGTAGATAGTCGGCGTTAAAGACCTTTCTTGTTTTAAGATGTAACTTGCAATTAATGGGTATTGCATGAGTTGGAAGGGGCTATTGAAATGGCTGAGCAAAAACTATCAACATCAGCTTTTGTTTTGTGTTTTAGCAGAGAATTGCTTGCCAATGTAAAGTTGAATCTCTATTGGCATCTTTCAGCAACATTTTGCACTTGGTGGATATGGAATTTGGCTTGCAACAAAATACAATGAAGTGTATGTAATCCTTGTAGACTGAAGTTGTGTTCATTTGATGTATATTTTACTTGAATAATCTTACAGATTGTAGAATTTTCTCCAGGAACAGATGATGATGGGCTTCCTACTAAACCATCTTTATGCAATTCTACCAGATGATAGCAATGTCCATTTACCAGTGAGAAGTGCTATGGTGTATGTCTAAGGATCCAAAAGGAGGAGAGATAATAAGTCATGCATTGGCATATAATATAGCTCTAGATTGAGTTGAATGATGTGAAATACCGTTCATCTTATGTACCTTACATGAAACTATGTTCTCTCAGTACTTATATAATTCATTCTTTGTCTCATATGAGAACAGAATTACATGTTTATTAACTGTGACTTGTTTTACAATAATAGTTAGGAAGAATAATTCAAAAAGCTCGATCTGCTTGAGGGACGTGTCTTGGGTCTGCATTAAAGGAATAAAAAGCCTACCTAAAACCTTGTATTGATCTGTATAACCTTATCATGTGTCATAAAAGATCAGCATATAGCCTGGTTTCATGGACCATTGTAAAGGGCAATGCTAAGAAATTTGAAGAGCATTTATGTTTGTGTAGGAGCTTGGGTTACTTGATCAGCAATGTAATCAACTACTAAGTGGATCAGTATGATCCTATCCAAATGAGACAATCTATTATTAAGAAGGTCAAACTTTACAAATATATCACAAATTTCGTACCTGTGTTGCTATTGGATTGGTGGTATACACCAAAGACATTAATCATTTGTTCTGTTCCAAGAAATCTCAGATAGAGCAATGGACCATAATAACAGGGCTATTTAATATCATCAGTCATTTGAAAGAAAAAAAATGCAAAAAATAGATCCTAGAGAAGTTGATATGAAAAAATCCAAGAAAGAGAGCATAGATTGAGGTAGTGAGAGCTCTGTAGTGGGAGCAGATACTAACACATTTGAATAAACAGAAGAATGACTTTAAACAATATTTAATGAAAGAAATATTCGTTCAGTCGTCCCAAAATTCTGGGATGAAGCTTTGATGATGGTCGAAATACAAGATAGATAACTGATGTAAGATTTTTTATGCTGACAGATACGAGAATGCGCTGGTTTATGGCCCTAACTTGAGTTTTTTGAGGGTATCTTGAAGTCGGGGGTGGGGGACCCATAGGCCCCCATGACAGCGGTTCGGGGGCCGTGTATATTCGAAGTTCAGAAACCCTAATCTTTGTATTGTAGTCTCGCAGTTTTCATAATTAAAGATTTATCACCGCCATCCGTGGACGTAGGCAATTTTGCGCCGAACCACGTAAATCTAGTTTGTTCTTTGTTTTCTCTTTTTGAATCTTTGTAGTTTATCAATCTTGCTCGGTCATTGGGAGTTTTTGAGCATCAAATTGGTGTCAAAGCGAGGATCAACTAAGGGATGACTACAGAATTCATGGAAGGTGTCAACACCAAGTTCGATGTGGAGAAATTCGATGAGAAGAACAACTTTGGGTTATGGCAAGTCCAAGTTCGTGATGTTTTGATTCAACAAGGTCTTCACAGAGCATTAAAGGGGGTGAATGGTAAGCTTGCATATATGACTGATGATGATTGGGAGGAGTATGATTTTCAAGCATGCAACACAATTCGGTTGTGTTTGGAAAAAGAGATCACATACAACATGATGCATGAAAAATCTACAACATTGATATGATCGAAGTTTGAAAGTCTATACATGACCAAATCTCTTACCAACCGATTGTACCTAAAGAAACAATTGTATACATTTCGTATGAAGGAAGGTACGCCTATGAATACTCCTATCCAATGTATTCAATATGATTATTTTTAAATTATTGAATATTGAAGTTAATTGGATGATGAGGACAAAGCCCTAATCCTTTTATCTTCACTTCCCAAATCGTATGAGCATTTGGTTACGACTTTGCTCCAAGGGAAGGATTTCATTATTTTGGATGATGTTAAAGCATCACTTCTTCCAAATGAATATAGAAATAAGGCTCCTGGTAACGAAAAATCAAGCGGAGGGACTATTTGTTCGGGGAAGGATAGATCAGAAGAAATTAAGGAAGAATACGTTCAGATCTAAGTCCAAAAATCATGAGGAGGTGGAGTGTTTCTACTATCTCAATAAAGGGCACTTTAAGAAAGATTGTCCTAAACTTAAGGGTAAGGAAGAGAAGAATAAGTTTATATCCTCTAACACAGCCGCTGTGACAAAGGCTGTTTAGATGATGACAGGAATGTTTTGTCACTAACTTCTCGCGGTGATCTCTCGTCAGAGGGGTGAATTTTGGACTCGGGATGCTCTTATCACATGTCCCAACAGGGACCGATTTGCATCATACATAGATGGTGGTACCATTTTGACGGGTAACAATTTGGCATGCAAGACAGTGGGGATAGGAACAATCAAGATCAAGATGCTTATGGGATTATGAGGACTTTGCTACAAGTAAGGCATGTACCTGATCTGAAGAAGAACCTTATTTCTTTGGGTGTTTTAGACTCAAATGGCTGCAAGATTGTGATAGAAAGTGGAATTCTAAAGGTTGTACGTGGTGCTCTAGTTGTGATTAAGGGTAGCAAGATGGAAAATTTGTACCTTTTATCTGGGAGCAAAGTAACAGGAAGGACAGCAGTGGCTACATCTAAGGATAAAGATTCTGCCTCTACGGAATATGAGTTTGGGGTATATGACTGAGAGAGGGATGACTGAATTGAGCAAGCGAGGTTTGCTTGGTGGTGCGAAGATAGGTTAGTTGGATTTCTTTGAGCATTGTGTGTTTGACAAACAAACTAGGGTGAGATTCCACAAAGGTATACACGAGACAAAGGGAACATTAGATTACATACACTCAGATCTATGTTGTCTGTCTAAGATTTACATCAATGGGAGGATCCAGATATTTTGTTGCCTTTATCGATGACTTGTCATGCAAGGTATGGATGTATATCTTCTAGAGTAAGGATAAAGTGTTTGAAATATTCAAGAAGTGGAAAGCAATGGTTGAAAATCAGATTCACAAGGAAATCAAGCGGTTGAGAACCGATAATGGTGGAGAATATAAGGATGAGGCATTCTTGAAGTATTATGAGGATGAACCGAACCATTTTGGAAAGGGCACGATATATGCGATCCAATGCCGGGTTGTGTAAAGAGTTTTGGGCTGAGGTAGTTAATATAACGTGTTACCTTATTAATCAGATCACTACGATTCATCTAAATAATAGGACCTTATGGCCATGTGTTCTGCTTCAAGAAATCACATATAGAGCAAAGGACCATGATATCAGGCTTTCTTAATATACTCAGTCAATTGAAAGAGCAAAATGCAACAATGGATATGACTGAGATAGTGGGAGCACATATCAAAAAATTTGAACTAACAGAAGATATGACTTCAAACAATATTTAATAAAAGAACAATACTCGTTGAGCCAGCCCAAATTTTGGGATAAAGATTTGAGATGATCGAGACATGGAATATATCTGATGATACAATTAATGTAAGATTTTGATGCTGATAGAGAATAGGAGGCTCTAAAACAAACTATACAAGATTGACCATAATCATAGACTATGAACAAAGTAATTTGATGGAAATCAGCCATGATCATCAATCATTACCTTACAATTGGAAAGCTTATTAAAATAGAACAGAGATGAAGGTACCCATCAAAATCCCATAATTTTTAGATCTAATATTGCTGAAAGTCACAATTTATTAGTAAAACTATGTCAGTCAGAATATTATGTTTCTGATGGATAGAATTATTAAGGTTTTTTTTTTTGTAAAAGGAAAAGCACCCACATATAAAAATGGAGAACACAAAGTATATACGAATCACCAATAGAGAAGTCCTACATGAAAGAAACAGGAAAATCTTAGGGCATCTCCAGCCATGACTCAAATTTTTACTTAAATTTGAGTAAAAGCTTCATTTGATACAGAGTTTCCAATGGTAAACATCAGTTTTTACTCAAATCAGTTTTAAAAATTACTATTTTATCCTAAAAACATATTTCTTTCAATTTTCATCTAAATTTGTTTCTCCCATCCATCTTTCCTCTAGTATCCCTCCAAATCCATTTCTTTCTCAATTTTCTCTTTCATCTAAATTATTTCCTCTCAACTCTAAAATGTTTTCCTCCAAATCCAATATTTTACTGATTAAAAGATAGAACATTGCATTCATTAATTATACAACTATTATAGTGATAGATAAAATAATACAAGATGAAAATAAACATTAAATATTCAAAACCTATCATTTCTATTTCGAGTAATAATTTGTTGTTGAAGATATTCGTAGTATGATCTCTGCATAGGAGTTAAATTGGTCATATCCATCTTCATGATTTTACGATCCTCATTTCTTTAATCTCTCTCATTTATCATCACTAACATATGTAGTTGTGCCTCCTTATTCTCAATCTTACTGTGATGATCTACAACTTTTTTCTCGGTCCATATTTTTTATGAAAATATTCGAAAAAACATCAATAAGTTTAGTTTTGTTGGCTACAAAACCATCATACTTGCCATCATTGACTGCTTTCTTCAACCGTGCTTCTTTCTCAGCCTTATTACCAAAGGGTCGTTTTAATTTTGCTCTTGAAGACTGATGGTCTGGATTCAAATCAGAGTCGAGAGATACCAGAGTCTATGGTGTAGAGGGAGTTGAAGGGGAAGAAGCTTAAAATGTAGTTTTCTTGCATTGTGTTGTAATTTCCTCACATTTACAACTCCATCGTAATATTTACCAACATGTATCAAATGTAAAGTGTGTTTTTTTTTTTTATTATTGATAATATGGTACATGCATTTTGCCTCATCAATCTAAAAATAAAATTAACATCAAAAGTTCACAACTTTATCACAAATTTTAAGGTTGAAATAAATACCTTATATGCTTCTCCAATTCCACGTTATTGCCTCATTTGCACTTGATCATAAAAACTAAAAAATTTGTTCACTGCCTGTTGAATTAAAGACCAACGACGAGACAAAAAAATTCTTGATCTATTTTGTTTAACATTCGGTTGGGAAGAGAAATAAACATAGACACGATCCCAAAATACCGTCACAGTTTGACTATTACCTACAACTGGGTCTTAGGAGACCATCAACCAAGCTCTACAAAGCAATTCATCTTCTATCATATTGAAGGATTTTCCACGAACACGACTACTTTGAGAATTATCTTGATTCCATGAGATTCTTCCAAACTTGGAGAATCATCAAACATTAGATAATAACAATCCATTGCTAAAATATAAAATTAACAAAATAGAAAAATGAAAGGATAAAATTAAGTTTATAAAAAATATATAAAGTTTAAAACAATTAAAATTTTGGAGAATTGTATATGAGATGAGAAGTAGAGAAGAAGGGTGTAGGAGTGGAAGTGGAAGTGGTAATTTATTATTATTTTTTGACTGTTTGCACCAAAATCTAGCTGTTGGAGATTTGAGTTTCACTCAAACCCATATACAATTTGAGTTTACATTTGAGTAAAACTCAATTTGATGCGGGTTTGAGTAAATGGCTGGAGGGTGAAAAGTTGGCCTTTTACTCAAATTTTGAATTTGAGTACAGGTTTGGGTAAGGGCTTGAGATTGCCTTAGCAGAATCAACCCCAAGCTTCACCTAAGGCACCAAAGAAATCTTTGTTATAACTTTTATAATTTTAACATTTCCTATAACTTTTCTAATAGAGTAGTGATTTTCTGACTCCCTCCTCTGACACACTCCCACATACTCTCCCGACGTGGCATGTGATAGAACCATATATAGATTTTCTTTCCTCCGGATACACAACTATAGATCCCCATAAACATTTGCACTTTTGTATCTCGAGGAAGAAAATTTACGGTTGTGTCACATGCCACGTCAGGAAAGTAGAAGGGGGGGGGGGGTGGTTGGTTTATGTCCAAGGTGGGAGTCATAAAATCATTACTCTTTCTAATATTATCAACGTGGGAAGGAATTGAAGAAGAGTCTACTAGCCTTAATAACTTTGTAAGAAAAAAAAGGCCTGACTAAGGCTCATCCACCGTCAAAACAAATTCTTGACATTCGTAATAAATCTTGAGGTTTTGTTTTGACGGTGGATGAGCCTTAGTAAGGCCCTTTCTCCCTACTAAATTAATTAGGTAACTTTTTTCAATTGAAGAAAGTGGTGGTGTGCACTTATTCACAGCTTGCGGTGGATGAGCATTTTTTTTTAATTGAATATTTGATGCGTTCCAAGGGTCTATTTGTTATAGATTCCAACTTCTATTTCAGGATTTTGGGTCTAGGAGAAGCAGAACTTCAAAGTCTAAGTAATTGCTTTTAGGAGAATTTTGTTTGTTATAGATGATAACAAAAAGTAGTAGACGAAGTAGTAGAGAGAGATCAAATTGATAATGTTGTTTAATCGATGAGTTAAGAATGAGGGGAACCGTCATTTCACCCCCCATATATTTTTCGGTGTTGGCTTATATTAGTGGCTCTCACGAGAAAAGCAAATCCAACAAGGCTTCTCAAAAACATAGTTTTAGGTTTCCCACAAAAGTTGTTGAAGCAAAAGTCGTTACCAACAGATGTGCTTTTCTAGCTTTTTTGACTCAAAGCCCCAAAAGCCGTTGATAAAACCCGTAACAAATAGACCCCTAAGCATTGGGGTTGCACTCTAAAATAGCCAGAAGTGACTTACATCTACATCTTGCTTTGGAGTTTTGGGAATCGTATGAAAAGGAAAATGCGAGGCTCAATCCACGGGTCTCAACGTGACCATTGGGATGTTTGGGATTTACAAGAAAAATGTATCCCTGGGAAAAAGTGTATCCCTAGAAACTGATCTCTAGGAAATATGAGTTTTTACTCATATCGTAACGGTCATGTTGACAGAGAGCTAGAAAAGTCCGAAAATGAAAATGCAAAATTACATGATTTTAGGATGGTTATGCAATTTATTTCATTAAATGACTAAAATATCCGTCCCTCCTCCCCAATCCCTAGTATACTATTAGATACTAAATTATCAAAAATACTAATATATGTACGCATATATTCAAAGGAGAATATAAAATTATGTCAATATAAAATTGGTGTTGGTCTACTTGCTCAAGTTGACACTAATTTTTTTATTTATTTTTCCATAATTAAAAAAAAGGAAGTTTAAAAAGTATCTCATCATAAGTTGTACCACTTAAACTGAAAACATTGCAAACAAACCTCTCATCTCATCTTCCAAAATTAACAGTCCTAGCTACTTTCTTCATTTTTCCACTTCCCTTCCCTTCTACGTACGACTCAATCTATTTTCGAAAGGTAATAACTACTAACATAGAACGACCATAATATGTTTTTTCTGCTCTTCTCTACTCTTTCTGTTTTTTTTTTTTTTTTTTTAGTGCCTACTGATGATGTTTGTTTACTCATTTTGCAAGAAGGATTGAGATTGGTTCTTGTACTGCTTCACAATTTTCCACCTTCATCTTTGTGTGAACACTAAGAGGTACACCATACCTTTCTTCTCTTCTTTACTTTTGCAAAATTTAGTGCTCATTTGTGTTCTACGAAGATGGCCACCATGGCACTCTTGTCTATCTTGGTTACGCCCTTCACAGAATTAGGCAAGTGTTTGGTTGTTCCTCTTAAGCGCCAAATTTCTTATCTTATAAATTTTGATAAGAACATTGAGAACCTCAGGAACCAAGCTAGTCGTCTGAGTACAAAGAGAAGTGATGTGCAAAACTCTGTAGATGAGGCACGCAGGAAATTGGAAGAAATCGATCAAGAAGTGCTTAACTGGTTGCGAGAGGTTGACACTGCTTGGGAGAAATTTATGAGTTTAGATGAACAAGAGAGGGAGAACAAGAGATGTTTCAAGGGATTGTGTCCAGATTGGACATCGCGTCGCAGGTTAAGCAAACAAGCACTGCAGATGTTACCTGTTGTCAATGAACTCCCAGCAAAGGGAAATTTCAGTACAGTTTCTCATGATCCAGCTCCTCCAAGTGTCGTACAAGTGCGAACCCATCAAGTAGATGGATTGCCATCCAGGGATTTGACTATGAATCAGGTCATGAAGGCATTAAGTGATGAGCGCATCAGATCCATCGGGCTTTACGGGATGGGTGGTATAGGGAAGACGACCCTCGTACACAAACTAAACAATGAACTCCAAGGAAGCCAACTCTTCAAGAAAGTTATAATGGTGACCGTGTCCAGCTCTCCAGACTTCAAAAGGATTCAAGATGAAATTGGGGACAGGCTAAGCTTGAAGCTTAGGGGTGAGAGTGACCCACAAGCAAGAGCCGATAAACTGTTCAAGAGGTTGCAGGATGAGGGGTCGGTCCTTATAATATTGGACGACGTGTGGAAGAAATTGCAGATTGCTGCTGATATTGGAATTCCTAGTGGAATTGAAAACATAGGCTGCAAAGTCATCATCACGACACGAATACGTGATGTTTGTCGTGAAATGGGAATTCAAATTGAATTCAAAGTGGAAGCCCTCTCTGAAGAAGAATCCTGGGTTTTATTCAAAGAAAAAGCAGGAAATGTAGTTACAAGGCCTGCTTTGACACCCCTTGCACAAAAGATTGTAAGAAAATGTCAGGGATCACCGCTGGCAATTGTTACACTAGGGTCATCTTTGAGAGATGTGGGAGAAGAATTTGAATGGAATTATGCATTAAGGGCATTAGAAAATCCTGATCCAATCGAATTAGAAGGTATAATCCCAGAAGTGATCAGATCTCTGAGATACAGCTATGACCATTTGATAGGGTCAGAAATCAAGTTCTGCTTCTTGTTCTTTTGCCTGTTCCCGGAGGACTACGATATTCCTTTGAATCGGATGAGAGATTATGGAATAGGAGAAGGATTTTTGAAGGTAGAGGGGAGTTTGGAGGATGCATCAGACAAATTGCTTCATTTTGTTAGAAGATTAAAGAATTGTGGTTTGTTATTAGATGGCGATGAAGACGATTCTGTGAAAATGCATGATGTGGTTCGGGATGTCGCTATATCAATTGCGTCCGAAGATGAGAATGGGTTTCTGGTAAAAACAGGTGAAGGATCAAGAGAGTGGCCTGAGACGGAGAAACTCAATAGATACAGACACATTTCATTCATGGGGAATTCGGAAATTAAGCTCCAAAGTCCATTGGAATGCCCACGACTCCGAACCCTACTACTAAATCAAAATAGGAATCTAGAAATAATTGAAGATAATTTCTTTGAAAGGATGAAAGCACTTGCTGTCTTGGATCTACGTGCCACTTCTCTTAAGTCAATCAAGTCACTTGGAGACCTCACAAATCTCCGGACTCTGTACCTAGAAGAATGTGATGCATTGACTAGCATATCCGTACTTGGAGAATTGAAGAACTTGCAGATACTTCGTTTGTTTCACTCAGGTTTACGCAGGTTGGGAAAAGAAATTGGTAATCTCACCAATTTAAGGTGCTTAGATTTGGGGGATACAAATCTTAAATGTGTGGAACCGAATGTTTTGTCAAGGCTGACTAAATTGGAAGAATTGCTTATGTGGGATAGCTTTGGGGAGTGGGACGACACGGAGGAGGGATATTCAAATGAAGGTGGAGGTGGAGGCGAAATGAAGAATGCTAGCTTTGCAGAGGTAGCATCATTACCAAATCTAGTCAAACTACAAATCAATGTAAGAAACAAGAAATGTGCATCTACAGAAATAACCTCATGTTCATGGGAAAATCTAAAACAATTTGCTGTATTCCTGGGTCCCACAAAAGACACCTATTTCGCAACCCTACGTTCTAATATCGGTGCTTTGGATAGCATCGAGGTTCAATTAATTAACTGGAAAATGTTCCAAATGGATGGGGTGAGTCCAATTTCCCAGTGGGTAAAGATATTATGCAAGAAAGCCAATGTGTTATTGTTGAAGTCGTCGAGCTGCCACGTTTTATTCAATAATCTTGTAGAGTTGGATGCGGTAAGATGGCTTGGTGTAGGTGCATGTGATGAGATAGAGTATCTAATGAGCATTGGTGACGAAGATGAGGGTCCAAAACATTCGTTATTTGGACGTTTGGAGGGATTAGAAATTAAGAACATGCGCAACATGAAGAAAATTGTGCATGGGCTACCACCACCACCATCCTTGAGACAATTGAGGGATGATGATGGTGATGAGCAGCATATGGTTGCCGTTAAAAAGACTTCATGCACCCAAACCTTTCAAAATTTGCAAATTTTGATAATCCGACGATGCAATGGATTGAAGAACCTCTTCTCATTTGGCTTAGCTCGCTGTCTTCAGCAATTAAAAACGCTCTATGTATTATGCTGTGATGAATTGGAAGAAATAATCGCAATTGAAGAGGATGAGGAAGAGGAAGCAGTAGCAGATCATCAGGGGGGTTTGTTACCTAAGTTAAGTTATCTTAAACTAGCTTACTTGAAATGTCTAACAAGTATTTGCCAAGGAAGTTTCCCTCTCGATTGCCATTTAAAACGCATTTCAGTGTACGAATGTCCAAATTTGAAGAAGCTTCCTTTCAGCCCACAATTAGAAGATGAATCCTACCCAGTTGATGACATCTCAGATATTGAATGGGGTGTAGTATGGGATACGGCAACAGAAACTGATGGATCGGGATCGGAATTGGAAGATGAAGAAAAATCAGAAGATAAGGAAGAATTTGAATTTGAATTGCAAGATGAAGAAGATTGAACGTCTCCTTAATTTCATCATGCTGATGAAAAGGTGAGACCCAACATCATCATCATCTTCATACTCCAATTAATACTATAGAAATTTCCCCCAATGTAATCAACTTTTGATGAAATTCCGATTTCGGCTCACTGTTCTTTTTAGTTCCCAAAACGTGAACTGCAAGATCACAGGTTTTTCAAGTGACGATCTCTCAGGTTTCAAGTGACTATCTCGTAGTTTTCTCAAAAAGCATAGACAAATGGAGAAAGGTGAAAAATGCTTTTCCGAAACATAAACAAGAGGGTGCCATGAGATTGTCACTTGGAAAACCTGCGATCTCGCTGTTCACATTTTGCGAATTAAAATAAAAAGTTATCCGGAATTTGAATTTGGAATTTCGTTCACGAAATGGTAATATACCACTATGTGAAAACTGGAAACTTCTACAAAAAAAAATTGACGGGCCAAGGCCCACGAATTTTAGAAACTGAATTTTGATGGTCTAGGACGGTCAAAATTCTTGATGTTCCCAGATTTGACGGCTTAGAGCTGTCGAATTTCTCTCATCCTTCATTAATTTGACAGATTTAGCCTGTTGAAAAAAAAATTTGACAATGAAAAATTCGACGCCAATTCGACCTTTTGGTCCGTCGAATTTTATGAAATTTGATGGCCTTGGGCCATCAAATTTGGGCTTTTTTCACATTGTGTACCTTTGATGCTATCAGAATCGTTATCATGAGAGCTTAAGCTAAAAATTCGGGGCTGCCTGAACAAATCTTGATACTCCAATTAATTCAATCAAAAGTCATGTATTTTGTTAATTCAAATAATTTCACTCATTGAAATACTCCTTCAGCAAACTTTCAAGGTCCTATCACTCCCTTGTAGCCAATACTTTAAAAATAGTTTAGTGTACAAATTAACATATAATGTGTTGGGATATCTGGGTCTGAGGTATCAATATCTATCGATCATGCTGTTGTTCTGTTGATTTGGTCCACCATGGAGTAGGCCAAATATTCACATTTTCGGTGGACTGGGAAGAATGGACCCCATGACATCTTTGGCATGTGATGGATCAAAATTTGTTTCTCCACTGGTGGACCAAACATTCTTGGAGTGAATTTGCAACATACCATAACAAATTCAGTTGTTTAATAATACAATATTTTATCACAACAGAGATTAGCTTCCTATGTCTTCTTTTGAATTATTTTATTATTAGTTGTGGAACTAAATTATAGAAGTATAAATGCAGTTATGGAATCTCAGTAATGGATATTGCACTTATCAATGGCTCATGTCTGCAGGTCAGTTAGTTGATGCAGCAGTTTGTTCATTCGATCGCAGCAAGTTGATGTAGTAGTTAGTTAAAGACTTGTTTGTTTTTCCTTTTTCTATTTTTCGTTCAATTGTGGATAGTTGGCATTAAGGACCTTTTTTTAAAGATGTAATATGTAGCTAAATGAGTATTGCAAGAGTTGGAAGGAGTTCTTGAAATGGCCAAACCAAAAAAAAATATCAAAATCAGCTGTTGCTTCCCGTTTTAGCAGAGAATTGATCACCAATGTAGTGTTGCGTTTCTATTGGCATCTTTCAGCAACATTTTGCGTTTGGTGAATGTGGAGGTCAGATTGCAACAAAATACAATGAAGTGTATGACATCCTTCTAAACTTAAGTTGTGTTCATTTGATATTTGGTTTACTTGAATAGTGTTACAGATTGTTCAATTTTCTCTAGGAACAAATGATGATGATGGGCTTCCAACGAAACCGTCTTTATGCAATTCTATCCGGTGAGAGCAACATCCATTTACCAGTGAAATTATGTTACCTCAGTCCGTATGTTATAATTCATTCTTTGTCTCAGGATATTGTAGCGTAAAATAATGATGTCCTTCAACATTTCAGGCACAGTAAGCTCTGTACAAAAACAGACTTACAGGCTCAAAGTTCTATGACTTGTTTTACAATAATAGTTAGGAAGAATGATTCATAAAGCTCGATCTGCTTGAGTGGCGTGTGGTCGACCTTCAAACAAGATTGGATTCAGTCTCCCCTTGGGTCTGCATAAAAGGAATGACGAGCCTACTAACCTTGTATTGGCCTGTATAATTGATGCAGAGATCCTTGCAGAAGGGTACACAAAGGCAATGGAGCGGATTGATCAAAAGAAGACCAAAAGAAAGGGTAAACATGTACCCTAACTTCTGGACACTACATCATAAAGGGTAGAAAGCGACTGTATTTTGTGGCAAAACAATGGCTTTAAGCTGTTGTTTTAAGCAATGGTGTCCAACAATAACTAATTAGACTCTCTTGACTCACTCGGTTTCATTTCTCTCTCTCTCTCTCTCTCTCTCTCTCTCTCTCGCTCACTCACTTACTCAATCACACTCTCTCACTCGACTCTATCTCTCTTCTTTCTCACTCGACTCTGTTTGTCTTCTTTGTCTCACTTGACTCTGTCTCTCTTCTCTCTATGTGACTCACATAATCGATCAGAGTTTTTTTTTTTTTTTTTGGAAAGTAAATTGATCGAATTTTTTTTGTTTTATTTTGGAAAGTAAATCGATCGGGATTTGATTGAAAGATCTTCGCCCAATCTCTCACTCACATAATCTCAAATTTTGAATCTATGATCAAACGCAATCATATTTCAATTTGGGAGTTTTAGGGTTGAATCGATCGGAGTTTGATTGAAAAATCTTCACTCGATCTCTCACTCACAAATCTCAAATTTTGAATCTATCAGATTTTGATTTGGCAGTTTTAGGGCTTTGTTCAATCTCCCCCGCTCTAATCATTTTAATCAATCTTTCAAATTTGAAGTTAGTTTCTGCTAGGTTTGTGATCGAAGCTTCAGGTATGTGAAAGCATTTAATCAAATCTCATATTTTCCTTAATTATTTTAGGGTTTTATTTGATCCCCTTCCCTAATCATTTTAAATTATCTTCGTTGATGGCTGCCTATAACAATTAATGTTATTGTGTAAACGTCATTTGGAGAATATTGAGAACACTGATATTAAAGGATTGATAAATTCAATATCTGGATTTAGCTTTTTAGGATAACTTATAGTAAGTAAATCACGATGCTCAGTTTTAATGAATTGGTGAAGAACAATTTTTTTTTTAGTGTAGTTTTGTTCAATTCTTTCTAGTGTCATGTTCTTATTCTAGCGTTAGTGAGTTTGCATCTGCTTTCGAAGATTTTTTGATTTTGTTTTATAGAAGAATTAGACAATAACACAAGTCCTCTGCTTGATGGACATATCCTCAATCTAGCACTAACAGTGAATGAGAAGATGGGAAATAGTTCATATATATCTGGTGTTTCTTTGGGTATTGAGGGGGCCTTATGAACTAGAATATTTCCTTACATTTTTTTAGATGTTGTCTTTTAACTCCTTGATTTGTAAAAATTGCTTTGGATATTTCCTTGATAATGCTGATTTTATTCTTTATTCATACATTCTAGATGACGAGGCTGCTATTATATTAGTACTATTTTTTCTTAGAATTTCTGCCTCGAAGAGGTACTGATGGTAGTTCTCTAGAGTTGTTCCATTATACATGGATCTCTAACCCTTTTAATATCTTTTTATTTCCTGTATAAAGGTAGTTGTTTAACTATTTTTTTTTAACTAACCCCTTTTTAACTCCGCCAATGTAAAATTATATGTTTTGCATTGCCGGTCCCAAGCCCGGATAAAGGAGGAGGGAAAAGGATGGTCCCAAGCCCAAATAATATATAGGTATTGTTTTTCTTCTTCTTACTTCTTTGGTTGCTATATTTACATATAATGTTATAAGTGAGGATATTGTAGAGATGTGGAAAATTCTATAAGGTTTTAGTTCATAGATAAGGCATACAGAAACTATATACATGAGCTTCATGTTTTTAGAATTTTCTTCCACAGAAGGCCATATTGTAGTTCAAATTATTCTACTTATTGTAGTTCACTATGTTATTTGTGAGCAAAGTACTTAGGCCTCAAATTATTCTACTTATTGTAGTTAACTTTGTTTAGTATTTAGTAAGGATGTAAATGGAATCAGGGGTTTTTTCTTTGTTGTATGTGCCAACTTATTTGGTTTGTTTTTTTTTTTAATCTAAGAGGTTCTGAAATATACCAGGTGATTTTGACAAAGGCGCTGGCCAAACATTCCGATACTACATTGCTTATAGTTGGTTCTCTCCTGTTGCCTGGTGTAAGCTTCACAAACTTTCTTTGGGTAATCATGGTTAAAGAAATGGTTCTATTGCCGTTGTTACAGTAACACACCGTAATAATGATCATTGTTTTCAACATACATCTGCTAAAATTTGTAATTGTTTTTCAAGGTCAGAAAGATCTAGAGTATTTACAAACCAATGAATTGCACAGGCAGATACGTTACAGCATAAGAAACCTGCTTCTAGTATTGAGGCTGATATCATTGGTTCTTCTACTATTAGCTCCCAAGTTCTGCCAAAAAAGGAGTCATCAACTGCGTAAACTAAGAACCACACATTTAAAACAGGCATATTGCTGACTTGGATCTAGAAATGCCTCATTTCATTTCCTTGTTCTCAAATCCAATGGGGATTGAAAATTTAATAAATAATATATAATTAATCGTGCTGTAAATTTTTAATTTTCTACGTGGTATCACTTGCCCATCCATTAATTTTTTGCGTACTTGGTTTTTTTTTTTTTTTTTTTTTTTTGAAATTCATCATTATTTGTGAATTTTGCAGGTGATAGAGTAACATACGTGGGTCCATCGCACTCTTTTGGGTTTCCTCCTCTTCAAACTCCTTCAAGGTATCTACAGTTCCAACAATTTTAGCTCACTATGAATGTCTTTCAATTAATCATGTGATTAGTGAACTTTGGTCTCTCATCTAAGTATCCTAGCTTTGGATTTTTATTCCCCGCGAGCTACAAGCTTTTGACCTTTTGATTCTTGAAATTGAGTTTGTTATTATGTGTATTTTTTTCTACCCTCATTTATATTCTTCTTCTGGTATCCAAATTACCCGAGTATTGTAGTGTAACAGGAAATATTTGCAAAATTTCAAGGCGAATCAGAAAAATCCGAAACAAGACCAATGACCAAAATTCAAGACATTTGGGCTTACTTAGACCTTAGCGCTTGGGTCATCAGTAGCGATGCGGTCAACGCTAACAATCCATAGACTAGGGTTTTAGTATTTTTGTAATAATAGAATATCTTCGAAACCCTAATTCCCACAAGAAGTCTTTCTCTGATTTCCCTATAAATAGGATACCAGACCAAGATATAAAGTATTTAGATTTAAAGAATTAGTATTATTAGTTTTTATTTTCTATTTTCTTAGTTTTACAGAAGTTGTAAGGAGACTTTTCCAGTTTCAGAATCAAGAAGGTAATAGAGAATTCATTTTCTCACATCTCTATTTTTTTCATGTTCTCTTTGCTTTATTTTCACTTTATTGTTCTTGCGATGACTATTGGCTAAACTCTTTGTTAGATTGGTTGAGGAAGCTGGAGCAAGATATTGTTAATATTTTTATTGTTCTCATAATTGCTTCATAGTTTATTATGATAGTTGTTAGGTAATTATTATTGAGTTAAACATTGATTGTTTCTCAAAATTTTGATGGTTCATTCTTTGATTAGTTCAAGATGAACCATGCTTCACAGAGAACAATTAATGATATGCAATAAGCTCGACTTAATTTATCGCGTACTTTCGATTTCGTTCTATCATAACTATTTAATAATCCAAACCACAAAGATTAGCTTTATTTAGTAAATCGAGATAAATAAAGAATTATAAATCATCGATAAAGCTTGTGAGTGTGGATCGAATTGATCTACACCTCTTCATAGTATTTTAAACATTTTTATTTCAGTACTTTGTTTTAGATAATTTCTCTCGAAAACTGTTTTTAATCGGTTACATAAACTTAAATTGAATTGGAAGTAAAAATACTTTGGATTAATGTTTTCTTTTTAGTTTGACCCTTACTTGCCAAGATTTTCTTTTGTTTTTTATTTTATCATCATCTACAGTTCGAACAAATTGACGCCGTTATGGGGGACAACGGTGTAATCCAATATCTTTTATCTGAAAATTTAATTCGATTTTCTGTCGATTAAAATTTTTATTTTAGAAAAATTTGAAAACAAAATAATATTGGATTCTAGAAGTTAGTACAAACAAAATCCTAAAATTTGAACCAATTTCATCAGATAGCACTTGAGTCAACTAAGGCACAACGGTCAAACCTCGAAATTCGCACTTCAAGTATTGTCAGAGTCTTTTTTTAGACTTCTGGATTCTAATAAGCACATAATTTTTCTAGAATTCTACTTTTAATTTTTTTCTTCTATTTTCAACTGAAGGATTTGACGAGAAGGTTGGAAAGTTTTATTCCACCACTCGGATCCAATTCTTTGATGAAGAAACAAGAATTTCTTTTTGTTTAGAATAAAACTATATTAGGATTTTCTTTTTAGAAAATTTTAATTTATTTTCATAATTTAATTTTAATTATTCCGAGAAGGCTCAGATTGTAATAGAATTAAGGGAGGACGTCAGTGAGACGTAACTGTCTCGGCTCCTCGGGTTCGTGGCCCGAGTTTACTCAACTCAATCATCATCTGTCTAGAACGGAAGGTAAAACTTAAAACCCCCTCACAAGCCTTGCAAGTGGGTTTCTATATTGAATTTTATAAGTTAATTGCACACTTCTGATTGCACATTAGTAAAATTGACACCCTTACGAGGATGGCATGAACAACAAAAGAATTTGATTTCATCACCAATTTCTTGCTCTATTAAGAAATTAATTCACACAAGCCTAAAATTAATTAAAATCCAATTAAACTCGATCATATGTCTCATCGAGCTCAATAGGCAAAGCTAGCTTGAGTTACACCAATTACACTTCTTGATCAAAGTCAGTGCCTAAGTGCAATCCTGCCTCGTTATACCCTGTTGTACTAGGGGGATAGACTACGTCTATTCTAGACGAAGAGGTGATTTAAGATTGTCTTGCTCAGTATCGTGCACTACCTCTTATCTAGGGATTAAACTGGCTAATTTCAATTTTAGAAAATTGGATTAGAGGCTCAAGCTATCCCTTTGAAATAGTTAAGAACTGCCTAGTCCAATAGGAACTCATCAAGCACGTGTGAAATTCCTCCCTACTATATGTGTTCATCATTAGTGTATGTTAGGAAGGAGATCTCAAAAAAATCCGCTTGAACCATTCGATCCCAAGATCACAAGATCTTATGCACTTCAAGGGATTATAAGAGAATTCAATTCCTCACCTATCTCTCAGCCACCTGAGATGGCTCAACAAATTGCCCCACCTCAAATTATCCAAGAAAATCAACAAACTCTAAATAAGTTGTTTGCCCTTACTACAATCACTCTCCCTTTCTTGTATTGCCTTGCCAGCAACCAATGTGGCACAATTTGAAATTATGGCAACCTACCATCAATATGCTCCTTAAGTTTCATAGCTTCAAAAACGAACAACCCTATAACCATTTGAACAAATTTCTAGTCTTATGTCAAACCTTTTGAAATGATTAACTCGATGACAAAAATGTCAAATTGAGGTTGTTCCCTCTATCTTTGGAAGATCATGCAGCAGCATGGTTGAACTCTATGGCCTCTGACTTAATCACCACTTGGGACGAGTTATCAAGAAAATTCATGGCCAAGTTCTTTCCGAAGGTAAAAACATAACAAATTAAAAATTCCATTAGAAACTTTAAGGGCAGACCCGATGAAGAATTTTCTTAAACCTGAGAAAATTTTAATGACCTACTTGTAAAATGCCCATATTATGGAATTGATAAAACCTAACTGATCAATTTCGTCTATTGTGGTCTTACTACAGCCCAACATATCCTTTTGGAGTCTATGGACAAAGGAAAAGTCATGAAACAGACTCCAAATCAAGCCTACAAGTTCCTCGTAGAACTTGCTGAAAGTACTCGAAACTGGATCACCAATTTAGGAAACTCTGATAGGAGTGACTTTGGAGCCAATAAACCAAGCATATATGAGATCAAAAGTGATCTTGATTAAAAAAACGTAATGACTAATCTAGTTAGTACTATGCAAAGCTTAAATAAGAAGTTTGATATTTTCAGCATTAAAATTAACCAACAAGAGGCTCATCCTGTAATACAAGTCACCTCAAAGATACTTTTCGGATGTAACATATGCGAAACTTTTGACCACCTCATTGAGAACTATCTCATGGCTAATGTAGAACATGCCAATGCCATTGGGTCACATAGCACTTTTAGGAAACCCACTCCAAATTCATATAGCCAGACTTACCATCCCAACCCAATTTTTCCTATCGTTAGAACAAACTTATCCAACAGGGTGGTACTTTTGATTTTTAAAAAGGCTATAACAAGCCATCTCAATCAAATATGAACCTCTCTTTAGTTTCGCAAGCATCTTAATCTTTACCTCATACATCTTATCAAAGAGCAATTGTAATCGATCCCATGACCAACTATTCTCCCCTAGTTGTACAAACAAATTCTGTATTAGAAACAATAATGGCAAATGTATTAAAACAACAATAGCAAATGCAGTAATTCATACAGGGCCAAGCACAGTTGACTCAAAGAAATGCACAATCAATTAACAAGTTTGAGATTCAATTAAGCCGATTAGCTCTTTCTCTTAAGGGAGAAATAAATGACAATTTCCAAGTCAAACCGTACCTAACCTAAGAGGAATTTCCCCAAAAGGACAATATGAAATAGGAAGTCAACCTGATCCCTCTAATGACTCTGTATAAGTAGTCCACACACTACGCTCTGATAAATTAGTGGATAACAAAATGCGCATGCCCAATGAGGTCCCATCACAAGAGGATACCCAAAGTGCACCTTCAACAGAAGAAGATGACCAATAAAAAGAAACACATCCACCAATGGAAAAATAGATTACCATTCCCAAGGCCCCATTTCCATATAGATTAGTAGACAATAAAAAAAGGAAGCTATTAGAAGGTGTTCTTGAAGTCTTCAAGAATGTTCAAATTAACATACCTTTTTTAGACGCTATCCGTCAAATCCCTTCATATGCTATGTTCCTCAATGGTTTCACTACGGTGAAAAGAAAAACCCTTGTGCCTAGAAAGACTACAATAACAGTCCAATCTTCTTGTTTGATTCAGTAGAAAATTGTGCCTAAATTCAAGGACCTAGGTTGTCAAATAATCTCCGTGCATATAGGAAAAACTATGATCGAGAAGTGTCTAGTAGATGTAGGGGCCAATGTAAATCTTCTGCCCTTTTCTGTTTACGAACAACTAGGTTTGAGGAAAGTAAAACCTATGGATATCATTCTCAACTTAGCAGACAGATCAGTTAAAGTTCCTAAAGGGATAGTGGAAGATGTAATAATCAATGTAAAAGACTTCTATTTGACATTGAACCTGTCATGAACCCAGACAATCATGTTCCGATCATCTTGGGTCGACTATTCTTAGCCACATCTAACGTTGTTATAAGATGTAGGAATGAGATCATAACCTTAGCTTTTAATGATATGAAAATAACATTGAATGTCTTCCACAACAAGTTTCAGTCCACTGACATGGATGATATGGAAAAAGTCAATTTTGATCGATATGTTGGTCAACAACACATTCAAGGAAGCGGAGAACATAGACCCACTAGAAGAGTACTTAGGCCAATTTGACCTCAATTTGAATGAAGAACAATCCATCAGGGAGGTAAATGCCTTTCTAATCTGTCCCGGAGATGGATTTTTCAAATTAGCAACCTAAAGTAGAGAGTCTCCCCACCCCTTTACCTCCACCTTCAATTGGAGAGACTCCTAAACTTGAACTTAAATAGTTGCCTGACACATTGAAATATGCGTTCTTAGGGAAGGCTAGGACCTTCTCTGTTATCATCTTGCTTGACTTAGAAAAGTCACAAAAAGAGAAGTTATTAGATGTTTTGCGTGAACATAAGAAAGTTATTGGTTGGATCATAACTAATATCAAGGGCATCAGTTCCTCTATGGTTATGCACCAAAAATACCTTGAGGACAACTACAAACCATCAAATGAACCACAAAGGAGACTGAATCTGATCTTACAAGAGGTAGTTCAAGGAGAAGTCCTCAAATTGCTAGATACGAGTATTATATACCCCATCTCATATAGTAAATGAGTAAGCCCAGTTCAAGTGGTCCCAAAGAAATCCGATTTCACAGTTGTAACCAATAAGGACAATAAACTAGTGTCGACACGCATCCAAATTGGGTGGCGAGTTTATATAAACTATAGGAAATTGAATTTCATGACACGAAAAAATTACTTTCCTCTCCTATTCATAAATTAAATGCTAGAACACCTGGTCGGATACACCTATTACTGCTTTTTTTATGAATGCTCGAGGTATAATCAGATCTCGATCGCCCCTAAAGATTAAGAAAAAACAACCTCACGTGTCCCTTTGGGACTTTTGTTTATCGGCACATGCCCTTTGGGCTTTGTAATGCTTCTACAACCTTTCAACAATGTATTTTGAGTATTTTCTCCGTTATGAAAGAAATTTTTTTTGAAGTCTTCATGGATGAATTTTCAGTCTTGGGATCTAACTTTGACGATTGTTTGCATCACCTGAAGTTAGTCTTAGTTAGATGCCGCAAAAAGAATTTGGTGTTAAACTGGGAGAAGTGTAGTTTCATAGTTACTTTCGAGATTGTGTTGAGACACATCATATCCCACAAGGGGATTGAGGTAGATAAAGAAAAAATTGACCTTATCCATATACTGTGAAGGAAGTCTATTATTTCCTAAGGCACGTAGGCTTTTAAAAGCGTTTCATTAAAGATTTTGGAAAAATTTTCAAACCCCTATGCAATCTACTATCTAAGGATGCAAACTTTGAACTCTCTAATAGCTGTTTACATGCAACCACCCAATTGGAATTTTATATTTGAGGTGATCTGCGATGCTTCAGACTACACATTAGGTGATGTACTAGGGAAACAAGTTGACAAATTCTTTCATGTCATCCAGTATGTGAGCAAAATACTAAACGATACTCAACTCAATTACTCCATAACTGAAAAAGAGTTACTAGAAATAGTCTTTGCTTTGGATAAATTCCAATCCTACTTAATAGGATCTAAGGTAATCATCTTCATTGACCATGCAGCGCTGAAATACCTTTTTTTCAAGAAAGATGTCAAAGCAAGTTTGATCTGGTGGATTCTCTTACTACAAAAATTTGATCTCGAAATTCGAGATAAGAAAGGATGCGAGAATGTAATTGCTGACCACTTATCTAGACTGATAGTTGAAACAAGTTCTGAATTCCTCGCCATCTTCGAGAATTTTTTAGATGAATAACTAATGTTTATCTCCAATCTAGATACACTTTGGTACACTGACATTATCAACTACCTAGTTGATAAGGTCCCAATTATTTGACTTTGGGACCGTAATTTCCCGGATTCTATCACATTATAAATGCCAGTTCCTTTAAATAATTATAAAATTAAATTATTTATCCAAATTAATAGAGCTAATGAGATTTTATTGTTAATTATAGATAAATAAAGCGCACGTGGAAGTTATCAAATCACGAAACAACTACGGTTACAATACGCGAGCCGAAAGGAAGTTTCCAAAAAAATCTCGATCGATTTGGGCGCCACGTCACCGTGTCGCGGTTAGGCTTTGGTGCTCCGCGGTGATTTCGAGGAATTTGTCCTCGAGATTTTCACAGAAGCTTCCAATTGCTTCGGTGGTTGTAACTGAATGGGTCGTTCGAAGCGAATCTTCCGAAAAGTTGACCCGATTATCCGAATACAAATGTTATAAATTGGAGGGTTGATTTTAGAGAAGGGGTCTTCTCTTGGCTCTCTTCTTCTCTAATTTTTGGTTTTTCCTCTCTTTAATCTTCTTTTATTCTCTGTAATTTTCCTTTGGATGAGATCTTGAGTGTAGTGAGAACATCAAGAGTGAACCATTCATTGTTTGTGTAATTTTTGGGAGAGCTATAAAAGAAGAATTTCATATCGATCATCATCTTCTTCACTCATGTTCTTTGATCTTTTATTAATTTCTGCAATTTTAATTTTTGCGATGATTGGTTAAATTCTCATTAGAGAAGTTAAGGAAGTCAGAGCAAATTAATCCCTCTAGTGTAGATTTAAATTCTTGCTTTGCTTACATGTTTTAATGTTGAAAATTCTATTCTGATTAAGGTAATCCAGCTTATAATTCTGATCCAACTTAGATAGCCATTACTTAGATAAGTTCAAGAATGGCTATGCTCTGTGAAAAATCAGAGGATAAGTTGGGCAATCTCAATCATGCTAGTGTTTTCATGATTATCTTTTAATTACTTTCAAGGATTTAATTATTCCACCATCCGATCCATGAGCAATGACTTGCTCCATGGATTGAGTTGTATTTAGAATTTATCTACATTATGGATTCATTGCAAAAGCTTACTTGACTTCTCTAATCTCTCTCTCTTAGATTTTCAATCTTTCTTTTCAGTTTCAATTTCACTTACAAATTAGTTGCTACTCTCATCTCTGTTTTTAAACAAATCAATTTTGTTTTTAAGAAAAATCTGTTGCTAATTTTGTTTTGGCCTTTTTATCCGAATGAGATTTTGAATCCTCATTGTCCCTGTGGAACGAATTCGACTTACCCAAAGTCCATTTCTTAATCTTAATCTCTGCATTTATTTTGCAAGATTTACAACCGATCACTAGTAATAGGGCAAACACCCATCTCATGGAAGAAACAATAGAAGATAAGATTTCTCACCTAAGTTAAATGATTTTCTAGGATGATCCATACTTGTTTAAGTACTACCCATATCAAATAATTCATCGGTGCATTTCTAACCATGATCAGAAATATATACTCAATTTTTGCCCCAGCCAAGGGCGGAGCAAGGATCTTCTTGTAGTGGGGGCAAGCTATGATTAGTTGTATAGTTGAAGAACTTGAATGGAGGAAGGTGAGGGTGTGGGGGCAAAAATTGGAAGGAGATGAGGGTGTGGGGGCAAATGGGGAGAGAGGTGAGGGTGTGGGGGCAAAAATTGGAGGGAGATGAGGGTGTGGGGGAAAATGGGACATGTAATTAGTTGAAAATATAGGGGTGTATCAAAGTTCTGTGAAGGGAATTGCCCCCACCAGCTCCTTACTAGCTCCGCCCCTGGCCCCAACCATGCTTGTGGTAGTCACTTTGGAGGCAAGAAAACAACAGTAAAAGTGCTTCAACACGGTTTCTACTGGCCAACGTTTTTTCATGATGCCCACATCTTCGCTAAGTCTTGTGATCAACGCCAACGTTTAGGTAAAATTAGTCAAAAGAATAAAATGCCCTAACAATCCATTCTAATCATCAAAATCTTTGATATTTGGGGTATTGACTTCATAGGACCCTTTTTTATTTCGCATGGATTCCAATATATATCCTAGTCACAGTCGATTACATGTCTAAATGGGTATAAGCAACAGCGTGCCAAACCAACGATCACAAAATCATTGTAAACTTTCTTTAAAATACCATATTTATTCATTTTGGTAGTCCAAGGGCGATAATTAGCGTGGAGGTAAGCACTTCTGCAATCGAGTTTTTGCAAATCTCATGGTAAATACATTATTACTCACAAGGTCGCCACTTCGTATCACCCTCGAACGAGTGGACAGGTCGAAGTATCCAATCGCAAAGTTAAAACCATTCTTGAAAAAATAGTAAATCCTTCACGAAAAGATTGGTTTTGGCAATTAACCGATGCCTTATGGGCTTATTGTATTATTTTCAAAACTCTGATCGGCATGTCCCCTTATCGTCTTATTTTTGGGAAAGCATGTCACCTCTCGATATAACTCTAACATTGTGCCTATTAGACTATCAAACATCTCAATTTTGATCTTACTAAGGTTGGAAAACATAAAAAATTTCAACTCTCTGAGTTGGAAGAATTGCGTAACAACACGTATGATAGTGCTAAATTGTACAAAGATTGTACAAAAGCTTGGCATGAAAAATACATTCAGTGAAAGTCCTTCTAGTTAGGTAAGCAAGTATTGTTCTATAATTCTCACCTCCACCTTTTTCTTGGAAATTAAAATCTCGATGGACAAGACCCTTTATGGTTCATAAAATTCATCCACACGGCCACATCAAGATTCTCAATACATCGGATGGCAGTATTTTTCAAGTCAATGGTCAACGACTCAAATCGTTTCTCCATCTCCCACCCCAAGAAAAATATTCATTTCTGAGGGATCCTATGTACCAAGATTAGCCTCAAGTCATTGTCTGATTGAAGACAATAAACTTAGCTCTTTTCGGGAGGTAACCCTTGATTAGAAGGCACATGCAAGTGCACGAGCTGCTGAGAGTTCAAATTTAGATTAGGATGAGTTTAAATTTTAGATTATGATGTTTTTAATTCCTTAGTTAGGTTTTTTTTTTAATTCTTAGGTAAAATTTCATTTTATACAAATATATTTCAAAAATTATCATTGTTATAACTCTCACTCTTTTTAGAATAGTTGTAACAAGAGTTTGCAAATTAATGCTCAATCCGTTTCAGGTGTGATTTAACATTTTATCTCCCTTTCTTTATTGTTTCATATTGAGGACAATACTTCGTTTAAGTTTAGGGGTAGGGCTAACTCACAATTGCATTTTATTTCATTTTATTTTTGGTTTGTTACGAGTTTACTCTCATGTTTTAAGAAAAAATTGAAAAAAATCAAAAATATTTAACATTGGCAAAATATTTTCTTCAAACTCCTTATATGTAAAGTTTACATATGAAATTCAAATCTTAGGCTCATGTCCAAAAAAATTTTGAGCATGCATTCTTTTTGTTCCTCATTAAGAAAATTAAAAGATTACTTTCAAAAATCACGATAGTTTTGATTGATAAAAAATAGGACTTTATGGAACAAGAGTTGACCCTCTTCTCTGTCTAGAATGTTAAGGAAAATCGAATCTAGTGAATTATAACTTCATTGTCCCTTGGTTGGCTAATTAGAAGAAAAAGAGAACTGGGTTAGTATGACTTAGACAGCAACCATATGATTAGAATAGGTACCTTGAAAAGGACTACCTATTTTTTGAAAAAAAGAACATAAAAAAAATGGGGATGTATGAAAAAGTTAAAAAATAAAGTCGAGAGATGTGAAAAAGAACCAAATCAAAGTAAGGATACTAAAACTAAAAAAGTACATAAAATGAAAAGAGTCTAATGAGACCAAATAATTCAGTAGTGTGAAAGCAATCAATGGTAAAAAAGTGAATAAGCTGAAATATTACAGATAAAGTCCCTTAGAGGTATTTAAGTGAACATCCACACCTCTTACAATCTTAGACAGGATGCATAGTTTCGAGTTAGAATTGAGGAAGAACTGACCATTTTTTGTAATTAGGAGGTGAAATTTTGTTTCTAAAAAAATGTTGCTTTTAAGACAAAATTCAGAAAAATGGCACAAGTACTCAAGTTAGTCTTGAAATTTTCCAAAGTAAAGAAGGAAAATTAGAATTTTATCTAAACGTAAAGGACTTGCGATTGATTTGTGAAATATCATTATGTTTACCTTACATCCATTCAGTTTGAGTTTTATATTTCTATGAAGTGTTAGAATTTTGTGGGTATATTTTCTGCAAACCCTCATGAGTCAAACTCGTCTACTAGGGGTTTAAGGGCTTGTTACATTCACTAAATGCAGTCATGTAACTTACAAAGGTGATTTGTACTTTAGTTTTTATTTTATTTTTGCTCGGGACTAGTCAAATCTAGGTATGGGGGTGTAATCAAGGTCTAGAAAGTGATTTCTAGAGTCATTATTACATGAACTTTACGGATAATGTATGGTTAGTCCATATTTATCATTGATTTTATCAAATAATGTATTTTGAAATTAATTATTATTATTTACGTGTAACAAGAAATATTAGCAAAGTTTCAAGGTGAATCAGAAAAATTCAAAGTTATCACTATGATCCAGGATCCAAAACAAAACCAATGGCCAAAATTCAAGACATTTTGGCCTTGAATCACGGTGTTTGGGTCAACAACGGCGGCGCAATCAACATAGATAGTCTTACCTTGAAATTCGTATTGAAGGCTGGATACTAAAAGGCATTCACAATAGAAACTAAAAGGCATTTGCAATGGACTATGATTTTAGTATTTTTGTAATCACGTAATGTTTTTGAAACGATAATTCCCACAAGAAATCATAATCTGGTATTTCTATAAATAGGAGACTAGACCAAGAGTTAAAGCATCTAGATTTAGAGAATCAGTAGTATTAGTTTTTATTTTCTATTTTTCTTAGTTTTACAGAAGTTGTAAAGAGGCTCAGCTAGTTTCAGAGTCAAGAAGCAATAAAGAATTCATTTTCTCTCATCTCTATTTCTTTCATGTTCTCTTTGCTTTATTTTCACTTTATTCTTGTTGCGATGACTATTTGCTAAACTCTCCATTAGATCGATTGAGGAAGTTAGAGCAAGATTTTGTTAATGTTTTTATTGTTCTCGTAATTGCTTCATAGTTTATTGTGATAGTTGTTAAGTATTATTATTGGGTTAAACATTGATTGTTTTTCAAAGTTTTGATGGTTCATTCTTTGATTAGTTCAAGATGAACTACACTTCACAGAGAACAATTAATGATTGTCCAATAATCTTGACTTCATTTATCATATACTTTCGATTTCGTTATATTATAACTGTTTAATATTCCGATCTACAAACATTTGTTTTATTAAGTGGATCGAGAAAAATAAAGAACTATAAATTATTGATAAAACTTGTGAAGGTGGATCCAACTGATCTATACCTCTTCATAGTATTTTAAACATTTTTTTATTTTAGTACTTTGTTTTAGATAATTTTTCTCGAAAACTATTTTTAATCGGCTACATAAATTTGAATTGGATTGGAAGTAAAAAAACTTTGGATTAACGTTGTCTTTGTGATTCAACCTTTGCTTGTCAAGGTTTTTCTTTTGTTCTTTATTTTATCATCATCTACAACTCGAACATCAAGTTCATACTAAATAATATTATTGAACTCGACAATTTTTTAACTACAGTCGAGTTCAATATTAAATAATATTAAAACTGTCGAACTCGATTCTAATTAACATAGATTTTTATGCAACAGAACCTTTGGTGAATGATCACATCCACTTTAACTTTTTAATGAAAAGATAATTCACCTCATGTGTTCAAGTACATCTACTTAGTTGTTTGAAGACATTACAATTCATAAAAGATCCAATGAACGGTCACATCCACATTACTTGAGTGCCTATAAATACCTTAGAATACAATCCTTTGAATCACACCTTTCAAGTCATAATCGTCTTTTTCTATACAATTTTTTTTATTATCGACGATGTTTGGTGGAAAATCTCCGATAGTCATTAGTAGTGATGAATTAAGTGAAGAAATAAAGTTGACAAATTATGATGATAGTCAATCCAATGAATACTAAGAAAACTCATGTTACAACATAAGTAAATAAGTTGAAATGCTAATGAAGACGATTCAAGTTGAGAAGTTGAAATGGAGCTTGACTTCCCTATATTTCAAGCCAATGTAAGTTTGGTGGATTGGGAATGGCATGTGGGTGATTTTTAATCAAGGTGAAGATTGTTGGGTTTTGGTGATATAAAATCACCATTCTTTTGTTTCATTAGGTTGATGGGTTTTTCCATTTATGTGGAGTATTTTTGGGATTTCCTTTTATTAACTTATGAGAAACAAAAGAAGTCCTTAGATGGAAGTTATGGTCCATAAAATGGGGTTTTTCTCTTTGGTAGAGAGTGTGAGAAAACATTAAGTCTCTATGTGGATTTTTTTTTCTCTTGTAAAACCTAAATGGTCAAGGTCCTTGAGGGTGATTTTCATATTATAGTCACAGGCTTGTGACAACAGGAGTGAGATTGATTTTTTATTTGATTTTTTACTAGAGTTGGGTATAGAGATTTAGTGGGTTTCAACGGAGAGGTGGAGGTAAGTATAAATCTCCATTCTTATAATTTCTTCCTTGAGTAGTGGATTTTTTACTTATCGGCTTACCAGTGAATGTAGCTCCAATGTGGGTGAACCACGTATATCTTTTGTTGTGGTTGTAGTCATTTTTCTATTTTCTTTATTATTACTTGTATTTGCTTTGCAACACGTTCTTGGGGTTTGGTTATTGGAATTAATTGCTTTGATGTTAGAATGGATTAATTTCAATAACTAGATTTCCGTGTGTGGCTTGGGATCTAGACACAACCTTGTTCCATTAATTGCTCACAACCTTCCAAAATGGGAATTCAACCGACATCAAAGTAAACCCCCTCTCTGAAGATGAATCTTGGATTCTATTCAAAGAAAAAGTGGGTAATGTCATTACAAGGCCTACTTTGTCACCCTTTGCACGAAAGATTGATAGAAAATGTTTGGGTGCACCTTTGGCGATTGTTACGCTAGGGTCATCTTTGAGAGATGTGGAAGAAGAATTAGAATGGAAATATGCATTAAGCACATTAGAAAATCTCGATCTAATCGAATTAGAAGGTATATTCCCAGAGGTGATTAGATCTCTGAGATTCAACTACAACCATCTCAAAGAAATTAAGCTCTACTTCTTATTTTTTTGCCTATTCCCGGAGGAAGGCATTATTCCTTTGGATAGGATGAGAGATTATGGAATTGGAGAAGGGTTTTTGAGGGTAGAGGGAAGTTTAGAGGATGCATCAAACAAATTGCTTGGTTTTGTTAGAAGATTAAAGGCTTGTAGCTTGTTATTAGATGGCGATGAAGAAAATTCTATGAAGATGCATGATGTAGTTCAGGAATCGGGATGTCGCCATATCAATTGCGTCCCAGGATGAGAATGAGTTTCTAGTAAAAGCAAGTGTTGGATCGAGAGAGTGGCCCGTGATAGAGAAACTCAAGCAACAACTAATTCAATAATTTTATCGGCCATTTTGAGAACCCCCTTTTTTAAAACTACTCAGTTTACTTCATTATAAAAATGTTAAGGTATGATTTTGCTTAATTTTTTCTACTACTCTGTTCATTTTCTTTTTAATCATGTCTTCAAGATTAGAGCATACTCTCTTTATAATTGCTTCCATCTTTTATTTGCATTGGAAAAACCTTCTTCGATGTGCAAATTTCGTATCCGTTGTGCAAATTTCACAAAAAAGAAAAAGAAAAAGAAAAAAATTATGAACAAAATGAAACAGGCTTTCAATTTAAGCAAATAGTACTCATCTATTCAGTCAGAATCATCACCATCAGAGCCTTAAAATAAAGATTTTAACTTTATCAATAGTTTGTGTCTGCAGGTTAGTTAGTTGATGCAGCAGGTTGTTCAATTGATGGCAGAGTTGGCATTAGAGTTATGCAGATTGTTTATTCGATGGTAGATGGTTGGCAGTAAAGACCTTTTTTTATAGGGTCCCGTTCGGCACCCTACTATTTACCCTACGCTTTGCCCAACGTGTTTTGTCCTACATGGGTTAGAAGTTTTGGAATAGGCTGATTTTTGGTAAGGATGATCTCTATGGTGAGGAGATCGTCCTCACCAAACATCAGCCCATTCCGAATTTTCTAGCCCCCAATCATGGACCGTCCATTTTTTGTAAATCATTTTTTATGGGGTTAGAAGTTTTGGAATAGGCTGATTTGTGGTGAGGATGATCTCTAACCATTTTTTATGGGGTTAGAAGTTTTGGAATGGGCTGATTTTTGGTGAGGATGATCTCCTCACCATAGAGATCATCCTCACCAAAAATCAGCCCATTCCAAAACTTCTAACCCATGTAGGACAAAACACATTGGGCAAAGTGTAGGGTAAATAGTAGGGTGCCGAACATTTCCCTTTTTTATAATATGTAACTTGTAATTAATGGGTATTGGGAGAGTTGGAAGGGGTTTTCGAAATGGATGAAAAAAAAAAATGTATATTGAAACCAGATGTTGCTTGTAACTTATAGATTGTTTGATTGAATTCCTATTAAACCATCTTTATGCAATTCTATCCAGTGAGAGCAATATCCATTTACCAGTGAGAAGTAATTTGGTGAAGATTGAAGGATCTAAAAGGATGAGAAAATATATGAAGACATGCATTGACAGTTAATAAAGCTCTAGATTGAATTGAATGGTGTGATGAAGTGTTCATCTTATGTACCATGACATGAAATTATGTTCACCTTAGAACCGTGACTTTGTTTTACAATAATATAGTTAGGAAGAATGATTCAAATAGCTAGATCTGCTTGAGAGTTGCGTGTAGTCGAACTTCAAACAAGATTGGATTCAGTGTACCTCTAATATATGTGTATTTGTAGAAGGAGAGAGAGAGAGAGATCAGATGGAGTGGAATTCTTCTTCTTAGTGTTGTTCACACAAAGTTACATGAATTCTGCTTGCAATAATTGAGTAAACTTCATCAGTTGTTACATGAAAAAAATCTGAAGAGCAGAAGTGAATAATAAAACCTTGTACTGGTCTTTATAACCTTATCATGTGTCATAAAAGATCAGCATGTCTCCTGTGTTCATGCATTAATGTTAGTGTAGGAGCTTGGGTTAATTGATCAGCAATGTAATCACCTACTGATTTATAAATATTATCACAAATTTAGTAGCATGTGTTGATTTTGGATCATTTGTATACGCCGAAGGCATTAATCATGTGTTCTGTTTCAAGAAATCACAGATAGCTCAAAGGACCTTAATATCAGGCTTTCTTAATATCCTTGGTCATATTAAAGAGCAAAATACAAAAATGAATCCCAAAGAAGTTGATATGAAAAAATCAAAAAAGCAGAGAAAACAAAAGAGAGAGCATAGATTGAGGTAGTGGGAATAGATACAAACACATTTGAATTAATAGAAGATATAACTTTAAACAATATTTTATGAAAGAAAAATATCCGTTCAGCCGGCCCAAGATTTTGGTACGAGACAGGTCTGATGATAATTGATGTAAGATTTTTAATACTGACTAACTGATATGAGAATGTGAAAAACTAGTAGACATTTAAAGAAACTATAATTGGCTATAACTATAAACTATGAACAAATTAATTTGATGGAAATCAACCTTTAACTTACAATTGGAAAGCGTTATAAAACAGGGCAGAGATGAAGGTACACATCAAATCCTAGAACTCTTAGATCTAATATTGCTCAAGTTACAATTTTTGTTTCAAGTAAACTATATAAATCACAATATTAAGTTTTTGATTGGTAGAATTATTAAGGTTGTAAAAAAAAGCACCTAAACATAAAATGGGATCATTAAAGGGGAACATGAAGTACCTAAGAATCATAGTTATTTAAGGGGGTAGAGCAACAACATAGAAAGCCCAACAAGTAGGGGCAGAGCTAGTAAGGAGCCTGTGGGGGCAATTGCCCCATAAACTTGTACTTTCAACTAATTACATGTCTCATTTGCCCACACTCCCTCACCTTCCTCCCTATTTGCCCCCACCCCCTCACCTCCCTCCAATTTTTGTCCCTCCCCACCCCTAAACTCTAAACCCTTTTCAGTTTTTGAATATGACATTGCCTCTTGACTGGGTCTTCTTCTCTAATAGACTAATTGGAAAAAACCTAAATATCATTTTCTTCAATAACTTCCAAACAAAAACTTATGAATTTCTCCCCAAAACCATTCATCTTCAAGATCTTCAATTGTACCATTAAATATAGTTTGCTCCCACTACAATAAAATCAACCCCAAGAAAGAAACAGGAGAAGCTTAGCAAAATCAACCCCAACGTTCATCTAAGGTACAAAAGAAACCTTTGTTATAACTTTTCTAATTATACTTGGGATAATTGAAATCAGTACATCTCCACAACTGCCTTCCCAAATGATCTTGGTTTCTTTCCAGTTTCCAAGTCAAATATGTTCTGATCTTACTGCTATATCCAATATAACAAATTCATTAATTCTTATCAGTACAAACGTTTACTTGAACAGAGTTTCACATTGCCTAGTATCAATATTGAGCCCTCCTGCAGAGTCACGTGCATTCTGGGATGTGACCAAACCGTCAAGGTCCCATCTCCCCCTTTGTAGCCAATACTTCAAAATTGCTTGGTGTACAAGTTAACATTTGATGGGTTGGATGTCTGGGTTTGAGGTTTCAATAGCTGTTTTTCTGTTGTGCAGTCCCACCATGGAGTTTTCAAAAAATAGTACTTCATTTTTGGATGAAAATCAATCAAGGATGGTTCTTTTGTTTTGAAATGATCTACACAAATCATTATGTCAAGTTTTTTGTCCATCTTTCCATGTATTTTAGTCGAAAGTAATATTAAAGTGTAAAAATTACTTATTTTCAATTATTTGCATAAGTATTGAAGTTCTTTGTTGATTGAAGTTGCAAAATAAAATACCCATAATTCCATTCGGCACAAACATAAGGTCCAATTCGGAGAATTGCATAAAGTCCCGCTTATTGTATGTTTCTAAGAAATCTGATAAGATCTAGATTCCATTCTCAAACACTTTATTGCATTTTAAGAATTAAATATCCCATAAATATTTTTTCTCTCGTACACTTTATGCATTGTAAGTTAACTGAATTATTGATGATCTCAAATTCACCCGAACTCAGTTGTCCTAAAATTGTGAGATTGAGAAAATGTAGAAGAAACAAAAGAGAGAGAGAGAGAGAGTTTATGAGGAGAGAACCGTTGCATATCTGGAACAGGGAATGAAGAGGAGAAATTTTTTTATTTTTTATTTTTATTTATTTTTAATATTTCACTTGATGACATGGCAGCTAACTCATTAAATGGGTGACGTGGTTTAGTATCCACGTCAGAACTGTGAGAATCACAGTGTCCAGCATTATTCTAGTTTAGGAACGGGACACCTAAGTAGACCCCCACTCTTATTTTTTTAAATTACAATGTTTTTGGTCCAATAACCATCGGTTCTTTCCTTGAAAACATCACACTCAACATAAGAAGTCTCGTCTCATCTTCCTTTGTAGTATTAACATCTTGGTGTAACTCGATCGAATTGAAATTCGAATATTTCCTTTTTTTTATTATTCACTTCTGCTCTTCAGATTTTTTTCATGTAACAACTGATGAAGTTTACTCAATTATTGCAAGCAGAATTCATGTAACTTTGTGTGAACAACACTAAGAAGAAGAATTCGACTCCATCTGATCTCTCTCTCTCTCCTTCTACAAATACACATATATTAGAGGTACACCACACCTTTCTTCTCTTCCTTTGATAACTATCTTTTTTTTAATATATATTCTGTGTTAATTCTTCTGCAATATTTAGTGTTCTACAAAAATATATGGCCATGGAACTCTTATCTATCTTGGTTACACCCGTCACAGAATTAAGCAAGTCTTTGTTTGTTCTTCTTAAGCGTCAAATCTGTTATCTTATAAATTACGATAAGAACATTGAGAACCTTAGGAATGAAGCGAGTCGTCTTAGCACAAAGAGAAATGATGTAGAAAACTCGATAGATGAGGCACGAAGAAGATTGGATGAAATCGATGAAATTGTGCTTAGATGGTTGGAAGAGGCAGATACTATTGGGGTGAATGTGAGGAGTCTAGATGAACAAGTGAGTGAGAACAATAGATGTTTCAAGGGATTGTGTCCAGATTGGAAATCACGTCGCCGTCTAAGTAAACAAGCAGTGCAGTTGTTAGGTGTTGTCAATGAAATCCAAGCAAACGGAAATTTCAGTGCGGTTTCTCATGTTCCACCTCCTCCAAATGTCGAGCCAGTGCGGACCCTTTATGTGGAGAGATTTTCATCGAGGGATTTGGTTATGAACCAGGTCATGGAGGCATTACGCGATGAGCACATCAGATCCATTGGGCTGCATGGCATGGGGGGTGTTGGAAAGACAACACTCGCGAACAAACTAAACAATGAACTCGAAGGAAGCCAACTCTTCAATAAAGTTATAATTGTAACAGTGTCCAACTCCCCAGACTTCAAAAGAATTCAAGATGAAATTGGGGAGAGGTTGGGCTTGAAGCTCGAGCCTGATAGTGCCCCACAAGTAAGAGCAAATAAATTGTTCAAGAGGTTGCAGGACGAGGAGGCGGTCCTTATAATATTGGATGGTGTGTGGAGCATCTTACAAGTTGCTACTGATATTGGAATTCCTATTGGAAGTGAGTACAAGGGCTGCAAAGTCATTATCACGACACGAATACTGGATGTTTGTTGTGAAATGATGATACAAACTGTAATCAAAGTGGAACCCCTATCTGACTATGAATCTTGGGTTCTATTTAACAAAAAAGTAGGTAATGTCATTACAAGGCCTACTTTGTTACCACTTGCACGGAAGATTGCAAAGAAATGTAAGGGTTCGCCATTAGCAATTGCTACGGTAGGATCGTCTCTGAGAGATGTGGATGAAGAATTTGAATGGAAAAATGCGTTAAGGACATTAGAAAATTCTGACCCAATTGAATTAGAAGGCATAATTCCAGAAGTGATCAGGTCTTTGAGATACAGCTACGACCATTTGAAGGGGTCAGAAATCAAGCTATGCTTCTTGTTCTTTTGCCTTTTCCCAGAGGACTGTGATATTCCTTTACGTCAGATGAGAGATTATGGAATAGCAGAAGGGTTTTTGAAGGTAGACGGTAGTTTGGAGGATGCTTCAAACAAACTGCTTGTTTTCATTAGAAGATTGAAGGCATGCGGCTTGTTATTAGATGGTCAAGAATACCATGTGAAGATGCATAATGTGGTTCGCGATGTCGGCATATCAATTGCGTCCCAAGAGGATAATGGGTTTCTGGTAAAAACAGGAGTAGGATTGAAAAAATGGCCTGAGATGGAGAAACTCAACGGATATAAGCGGATTTCATTTATGAGGAATGTGGGTATTGATGAGCTCCCTAGTCCATTGGAATGCCCACTACTCCAAACCCTATTACTAAATAGAATTTCGAAGCTAACAACAATCCCAGATAAATTCTTTGAAAGGATGAAAGCACTTGTTGTCCTTGATCTAAGCAAAACTGGTCTTCACTCATTGCCAAAGTCTCTTGGATACCTCACAAACCTTCGGACTATGTACTTAGAGCGATGCCGTTTATTAACTGACATATCAGTACTTGGAGGATTGAAGAATCTTGAAATACTTAGTTTGTGTTGGTCATCTATTGAGAGGTTGCCAGGAGCAATAGGTAATCTCACCAAGCTAAGGCTCTTAGATTTGTCATATACGACGTGGCTTGCAAGTGTGGCACCATATATATTGTCAAGGCTGACTAAGTTAGAGGAATTGCTCATGTGGAACAGCTTTGTGGACTGGGATATGGAGGGATGTTCAAGTGGAGGTGGAGGTGGAGGTGAAATGAATGCTAGTTTTGCAGAGGTGGCATCGTTAACAAATCTGGTCAAACTACAAATCCATGTAAGAAATGAGATATATTCTTCTCCAGACATCTCCTATTCATGGGAAAATCTGAAGGAATTGGACGTGTGGGAAAGTACTGATCGCACAACCTCTAAGCCTTCCTTTAGACTCGAAATGAGTGAACACACTAATTCAGTCAAAATCATCAATGCCAATATGATTTCGCAGTGGGTTAATATACTCTGCAAGAGAGTCCACGAATTAACAGTAGAAAACTGCTACGGTTTCCGCAATATTGCGGACTTAGATGCAGTAGGGGGTTTCAGCCACTTAAAATGTTTGCATATTGCTGGATGTTATGAGATAGAGTATTTAATAAGCATTGGCGAGGAGTCTCCACAAGATTCATTTCGACGTTTGGAGGAATTAAAGATTTTATACATGCGCAACATGAAGAAAATTGTGCATTGTCTACTACCACCAACCAAACTCTCGGGACAATCGAAGGAGGAGAATGATGTGGTCGCTGTTGAGGGTACTTCGTCCTACTCTGGACACAAGCAATTAACTCAGCAAAGGAATTCTTTGAATCGGAAATCATTCCTCCCCACCCTTTTAAACTTGAAAGTTTTAAATATCTGTGGATGCAATGAATTGAGGAGCCTCTTCTCATTCCGTTTAGCACGCTGTCTCTGGCAACTACGAGAACTCTATGTATCCTGGTGTGAAAAAATAGAGGAAATAATTGCATTTGAAGACGACGAAGAAAAGGAAGCAGCGGATCATCATCAAGGTTTGCTACCTCAATTAAGGCATCTTGACTTGGACGGCTTATATAATTTAACGAGCATCTGCCAAGGAAGTATTCTTCTCCATTGTTCTTTAAATCACATCTCAGTGGTTAGCTGTCCAAAACTGAAGAGGCTTCCTTTCCGACCAGAAGAAGGTGCATCCTACCCAGTTGAGATCTCAGGAGATATTAGTTGGGATGGAGAATCGATATTGTAAGGAGAATATGAAGATTGGTCTCTAGTCATCATGCCTATAACTAGCCAATATTCAACTAAATAGGTATGATCCGTCCTTATTATGCATTCCCATTTTTTATTATATATGTATGAGCTGTGCTACATTGAGTTACTACAACATTGTGCCTACAGAGAATAATCAATTTTCCTCGAGTGTACAACACTCGTATCTCAAGGAAAAGTATCGATGGTTCTGTGCACATAACCACGTCAGCGCAGTGTTTAGCTATGGTAAAATTTTTATTTATTTAATGTTTCATCACTTTGCTTGATTTCAACTTCTAGATTTTTTGGTAGATCACTCAATTAAAAATCCTTTTGCAACAAAGAAGTTAGTCGCATCAATTTATGAGCAAAACAAATGTTTTTTTTTAATTGTATAACAATTTGAAAATTTTCTCAAAACACCGCCCTGAAGCTTTCGACATATTAACAATCATCCCTAGGTTCACTTACAAACAGTTTCAAAGCTCTTGGAGTCACCTAAGCTACACTATAGAAAGGTGTGTCTAGGCACAAGTTATGGGTGCATGCTATGGGCATGCTCAGACACATTGGCCGTGTTGTCCAGGCACAGGATCACGCAATCATGCATGTCTATATTTGTACATTCCAAACCTTAATAACTTTGCTCCTCGTTTTTGGGACTTCTTCCACCACTCCCCATTTTGGACTTCCTAAATACTATCTTAAACCTCCTAAAACATCTCTAGGATCCTTTTCTACAGTTGCCCCCACTCAATTGTTTTTGGCTTAGTTAGAAGCCCCTAAAATTTGAAGACTATGTTTTATAAAACTGTATTTTCAAGCTGATAAAGTGACTATTTTTTCACTGCGCTGCCCCCCACACCCCTTACCTCTTCCACTTTTTACCCCCTTCCCCCATATCTTGGTGAATATTTGAGGTACCCACTTGTGTTTTCAATCGGTTGCCATGCCAACTTTAACATTTTTGCTCCCTCCCCCTATGTTTTGGTAAATATTTGTGGTATCCCACTTGTGTTTTCAAATTGCTGACACACCTACTTTGACCATTTTTTCCCCTCACTCTCAATTGTTTTGGGTGATTTAGATACCCCTCGATCCAATTGATGAATATTTGATTTTTTTTTTTTTTCAAAACAGGCGACAGTGCCCCTTGACTTGGATCTTCTCTCATTGAGGGAAATGGCCTAAATGCCCATTTCTTTAACCTCGAACCAAAAATCCTTGAATTTTCTCCACAAAACCAATCATATTCAAGTTCTTCAACCTTACTATAACCTATAGTTTACCGCCCGCCCCTGATCTCAGTATAGATGTAATTTTGATACATCAATTGTGTTTTAATTTGCCGAAGATGTAGATATTAATCATATATACATGGACAAGACAGATGGTCAAAAGGACCAAAGAAGATGATGGAGAATTCTTGTCCATGCAGAGAACATTTTAATTCGCTCTTTTTTTTTTTTTAACTTCTCACCTAAAGATTGGTATAATCTCTTATAGCAAAAAAGCCTAATGCAGTAATGGATACTTCACTTATGGATGCATGGATTTTTGTCTGCAGGCCAGTTTAGCAAATATGCAGCAGGGTGTTCATTCGATGGGAGATAGTTGGCTTTAAAGACTTCTTCTTTTCCTTTTTTCCTTTTCTCAGATTTCAGGGTCAGTTGGAGGAAAGTTGATATTAAGAACTATTTTTCAGATTTAACTTGTAATTAATTGCTATTGCAAGAGTTGTTTGGGATTTTCAAACTAATCTGTCTCTATTGGCATCTTTAAGCATCACTATGCACTTGGTGGATGTAGATGTTAACTTGCAACAAAATACAATGAAGTGCATAAAATCCTTATAATCTTAAGTTGTGCTCATTTGAAATTATGGTTTACTTAAATAATCTTATGGATTGTTCAAATTTCTCTAGGAAATCTTTATGCAATTCTATGAAATGGCATGGAGTAGCGATCACCTTATCCGCCATGGCATTTGGAGAAACGCATGAATGACAGTAATGAAACTCTGTTCTCTCAGTACTGATGTTATAATCCATTGTGTATCATCATCACATTGTAGCATAATTACAGGTTTATGACCATTTGACATGTTTTACAATAATAGTTTGGAAGAACGATTCAAAAAGCTTTCAATATACATTAATTGTAACTAGAATATCATCATATTAAATTTATCTAGCAATAAATTTAGCCACTCAAATTATTTATGAAACAGGTGAGGTAACCTCGTTCATAAATACTTTGAAAATGTAATTGTTCTTATAATTTCAAAAAATCTGAGCTCCTTTTTCATAAATTACAGCTTCACTTCACATGGTAATTCATTATTTCTCTTCACTATGAGTAAGATAGTCAAGACCCAACACGCCGTTTAGATATTCTTAAAATTTATATTTATTTAATTTACGACAATCCTCCATTTCAACTTCTAAATTATTTTTTGAATTGCTTTGTTATAAAAATTTTAAGGTATGATTTTACTCAATTTTTAATTTCTACTACCTTTCTTTTTCTTTCTTAGTTCTGTCCTCAACCCTTGTGATCATAAATACTCACTTTGTAGTTGCTGCCATCTTTTGTTTGTGTTGCAAAACACCTTCATCAATGCACGAATTTGGCACCAGTTTTGCAATTTTCAAATAAAAAATCATGAATAAAATGCAACAGGGCCTTATCCTAAAGATTTATGATCGGCTGAACAAATCTTGATACTTCAGTTAATTCTATCTGAAGCTATGTGTTTTGTTAATTCTAGTAATTTCCTACCCACATTCACTACCACCTCAATCCAATTTTTTTTATTTAACTCTTAGAGCCTTCAACTTGAATGTTCATTCTTACTAGGATTACTAATTGTCATCTTCATACATATGACCAGACTTTCAAGGTCATATCACCCCTTTTGTCTCCAATACTTAAAAAATAGTTTGGTGTACAAATTAACATCTAATGTGTTGGGATGCCTCGGTCTGAGGTATCAATAGCTATCAACTAGTATGTATTTCTGTTGTATTCTTCATTTCTCCACCACATGACATCTTTGGGATGTGGTTTATCAAACTTTGCTCCTCCAATATTAGTCGACCAAACATTTTGAGGTCGTTCATCAACTATGTCAAAATAGTACTAAAATTGAATACTTGATGCTACTCATTACCACTGATCCTGATGAATGAATTATCTCACATTGTGAAGTTCTTGTTTGAAAGCATATTGTTACATATCAACAAAAAAGAAAAAATTGAAAATTATTGCAGTAGGTTATCCTACAATTGGGGGTGTTTGCAGCATACCATATCTAATTCAGTTGTGTATTACAAAATTTTGTCACAGCAGAGATTAGCTTCCTATCTCTTCTCTTGGAAAACATGTCTGCCATTTTTTTTTAAACTTCAATGGTTTGTGTCTGCTGGTTAGTTAGTTGATGCATCAAGTTTTTCGTTCCATGGCGGATAGTGGGAATTAAAGACCTCTTTTTTTCCTTTTCTTTTTTCAGATTTCATGTCAGTTAAAGACCTTTTTTTTTTATTCAAAGATGTAACTTGTAATTAAAGGGTAGTGCAAGAATTGGAAGGGGTTCTCGAAATGACTGAATAAAAACTATTGAAATCAGCGACATTTTGTAAATTCATCAAAAGTTGATCACGTTTTGGTAAATATCTCATATATGTATCCTCAGTCAATTGAAAGAGCAAAATGCAATATTGGATGATATGAACATAATCTAAAAAGCAAAGAAGACAAAAAGAGAGAGAGCATAGATTGAGGTAATGGGAGAAAATATGAACACATTTGAAGTAATAGAAGACACAACTTTAAAATTTTGAGATAAAGCTTTGACGATGATGATCCAAACATCGTTTGGATCTAATGATAATTGTTGTAAGATTTTCATGGTAACTTATATGAGAATGGGAAAAACTAGTAAACATTAATGGGTTTATGGGTCCAGGTCCATGAGTGGCTGGTTATGTCCCATCGCTCAAGCCCCATGTTTTTTTAGGGCTCATGTGAGAAGCCATATCTCTTATTCTCTTTGGTTATTCTGTTTTTTCCTGTGAGAGAGGTTTTAGAGAAGTCAAGAGAGAAAGAGAGAGCAGCCAAGAGAGTCTGAAAAATGGCTGGAATTTTTAGAATTTGTTCTTCTATTGTCTACCACAGCATATGAATCTGATTGCAGCTAGAGTTTTCAATGTATTCAGGGTTTTATCCAACAAGGTTGTTTGGAGGATTCTTGGTGGTGAGAAGTTAGGATTTGTAAAGCTTCAAATAGGTAAAGCCTAGTATTTTTCCAATATTGTCTCAAGTCAAGTTTTGGGTATAAACTTGAGAAGAACCTTGTATTATTCACATAGATATAGTGGAATGTGCTCAGTATTGCCCTGTGGTTTTTTCTCTCTTCCTAGGAGGGGTTTTCCACATAAATCTTTGGGTGCTTTGGTGGGTGTGCCTCATAGGTTATATTGTTACTTGCTTGTTGTTGGTTGATTGGATAATCATTGCTAGAACACTTCTTTGTACCGGGTGCTTCAAATACATTAGAGAGCAATAAAAGTGAACACTAGTAGAATGATTAGCCCAAATGGTAGTAATTGGCAACTTTGTGTCGTAGCGTGACCCCTTCAAGTGGTATCAAAGCCCTTGGTTATTTGGGTTGTGGTTGTCTTGTGTGAATCCTGAAAATGAACACTAGTAGAATGATTAGCCTAAATGGTAGTAATTGGCAACTTTGGAAAGGCAAGATGCTAGATATTCTTTATTGCAAAGATATGTATACTCCGATAGAAGATGAACAAGCTAAATGATCGAAAATGAAAGATGAAGATTGGACAAAGTTGAATCGCCAAGTTGTTGGCTTTATTCGACTATGGGTTGATGATAATGCCTACAACCATATAGCCAATGAAATTAATGCTTATGAGCTATGGAAGAAATTAGCAACAATGTATGAGTGGCAAACTGCAGGGACAAGGCATTCTTGATTAGGCAACTTGTGAACATGAAGTTTAAGGAGGGTGCTCCGGTTGCCGACTACTTGAATAAATTTCAAAGTGTAGTTAATTAGTTAACTACAATGAAGATGGTTCTTGAAGATGAGTTGCAGGCTTTGTTGCTTTTGAGTTCAGTGTCGGATAGTTGGGAAACCTTAGTAGTTACGGTAAGCAATTCTACTCCAGATGGTGTGTTGACCAAAGCTCAAGTTACTAGTAGTCTCTTCAATGAAGAAACTAAGAAGAGAGCATCTGGTAGGGCTGTCAACGGATAGGTATCCGATCGGATAGTACTAAATCCGAATTCGAATCCGAATCCAATCGGATATCACTAATCAATATTCGAATTCATATCCGAATAAATTATCGGATATCCGATATTATCCGATTCGAATCCGATTGCAAATCGAATTCGAAAACTATCCGAAATTTATCCGATTTGAATCCGATTCCAAATCGAATTCGAAAACTATCCGAAACTTATTTAGTATTCGAATTTTATTTAGAGAAATTCTATTGCCACACCAACTTCTTCTAACAGCAAATGCTTTCTTGGGCCGATTTCCTTCTTGCGTGCATTATATCGTACAACACAAACTCTGTCATCATAGAATTAACAAATGAGTCATCATTTCTCATTCCTGAAACAAAAAAAACAAGAAACTTGCATCTGGCCTACCATAGAAGACTCTTTCTGCCTTTCTTTTATAACTCATCCATCACTATTACTTGTCCTTTGACCGTTCATAACATGAAAGGTATAAATCCAATTGAAAGGCTTGTCTGCTCTCCATGACTTGGCCGAATGAACGTCTTCTGAATCCTTCAATGAGAACTCAAAAAATGGCGACCCATGTTTAAGTTCCAACTTAAGAAGGCCATGTAGGTGAGCAGGTGAAGAAGGCACAACTGAATTGTGGTGGTCTTTCTTGACAAACCCAGCTCTCGATTCTGTCGTTAAGAACTCAGTCGGTAACAATTCCAACTCGGTGGGCAGATGTATGATGCTGCAAGAAATGAAACTACATGAATCATGATTCTGTACAAGCAACAATCTAGCAATTGTACTCAATGAAAATTATACTCAAGAAATTAGTGAAATGTAAAGTGCTTAGGTTTTTTTTTATACTCGATTGTAAATTTCATTTTTCGGGAACATTTGGTTCTATAGCCAAGTTGAGAACTATTTAATGTGTTCTATTAGAGAAAAGTTCAGATAATTTGGCATGAGGGTATTAAGATGTAGAGAGGTGTATACATAAGAAGATGCACAAGGAAAGAAGCTCCTACACTATATAGAAATGTTACATGGTGCAAAGTGAACGATCACCCAACACTTCATGCCATTTTATGGTGACTTTGGACTAAACTCATGCATACTTATAGCTAGATACAAAATGCTTACATGTATATTATTCTACTCGACGTAAAAGATATAACCCAATCATATTCCTTTCTATGATATTCAAGTCCTGTATATAAGTTCCTAATTAGGCACCACGAGGATTCATGATCAACGAAATAATAAGATTCTAACTGATAACACAATTTATCCAATCCACTGAAGAATTAAGGATTAATAAGATTTCATTTTCAAACAAGAGGTGTCCACATTTTATCCTTATATAAATGTCAAATTTCACTAAGATTCAGGCACATACAAAGGTCACAGATACACATGTGATGCTGATGCATATAGTTACAATGTGAAAAATATTAGAAAACAAAACAACAAATCAGAAAAAAAAAAAAGGACTAATAATGGAAGATCTGAAAGTTTAAATCACTATTGGTATGTACAATTAGACCACCAAAAGACCTGATTCAGCTGAGGGATATATTGGAAGCACATTGCTAACTTGAAAACCTGAAGCTCGCGAACCCTGAAAAATGAACACATTTGCTTGTTTAGTTAAGGCTTAATGAGTTCAAAAATCCAAAATCTTCTAAGCTTGAAGTGAACACCCATTAATTTGTCCTTAAATTATAGTAAGAAAATTCAAAAAAGGCATCTTCGCTATCTATGACTAACTTCCATTCATCAAACCTCCTAAAATTGTTATTTCTTGACCTAGAACTTCCTGAAATCCAATGCACCATACGGCAGCACCATCCTTTAAGCAAAGAAAATTCCCAATTTCAGTCAAGGCTTCTCTCTACGTAAATATAATCTACTTTTAGAAATATGGGAGAGTTAAAATTTTAAAAAGGGAGCAAGTTGAGCAACTCACAGCATAACCCTGTTGTAGAAGGTAGTCGTCCTCAGCAACTCACAACTCAACTCACAGCAAGTTGAGCAAGTCCAATATACCATGTTAGTTTAAATTCCTAGGTAGTTGTATTTTCCTTCTTTTGTTTTGATTTTAGACTCGGCTGATTTTCTCATCCACTAGGATTTTGTTTGTAATCCTTCTTTAGTTGTTTTTAATTAATTTTTGTATCTAGAAAAAAAAAATCATGAATTATTCAAAAAGCAACTAATATTTGGTATTTACTTCAATCTTCATACAATTGCTATCAACCAAATTAAACATTTGAGGTTCGAATGAATGTTGAATGAAATCCTATATATCCATAGAAGTGATTCGTCATATTTTGATTCCTATATATCCATACAAGTGGGTAAAATGTGCGATACAAGATGGGCCCTGTTTGGTTCACAGCATATAGTTTCTTGTTAAGGATTGCATGTAAAAAAGAACAACTAAACTAAAAATCAGAATTCTAACTTGAACAAAATTCAATTTCCAAGTACATTCGAAGCGTACCTACCACAAGAATTTCAACAGTGAATTCAGTGTAACAGAAAACTGAGAGCATGGCAGAGATACCAAAGACAACAAAGGAGAGAACAGTGGCGGGGCCAGCCACAAGATTGTAGTATCTGCAAGACGTAAAAGAAGAATAACTTAAATTTTAAATTAAGTAGTATTACAAGGAAAATTACACTAATTAGTAGATCTGTATATAGAAATGAATTCAAAGAATTGGATCAAAAGACATCCAACTCATAAATACCAACTGGCTACTCTCCCAAGTAGAAAATCACATAGATGTATACATCAAGTTTTCACCTCAAAAATCAACTATAGATCTCAACTTTCAGCAATTTTCAGCTAGAGGCATACATATGAAACTCATATAGAAAAGTAAACAATAATTAGTCAACCGCCATCAAAACTATGTTGTTTAAATGTTACAACCATATTGAAACATCCTTAAATCAAAAAACATATAATGTTCAAACTTTAAAAATACTAAAACTAAAAGTTAATATGGATCCATATCACCGTAAACTCAATCAACCAAATTGATAGCATCTGCAAAAAAAAAAAAATTGTAAGAAGGATATGCACAATAAAATATAACAACTGTATTATTTACCTTTAAGGGATAGTAACTAATCTTTTACGTAAATCAAGGCATCCACAACTTCAGGACTCAACGAAAAACGAGATTCAGTGATTATTCTACCACCACTATTGAATGCTGATTCTGATGTTACAGTAGATACTGAAACCACCAAGATGTCACGAGTCATCCTTGCAAGTGTAGGAAACTTTGGATCAATACTTTTTTACCAAAGTAATATATCAAAACTCTTTTCATCTTCGCCCAGTGGAAATAAACCTTCATCTAAATATTTATCCAACTCTTTCTTTTGAACTTGCTTTAAATTTTGATGACGTTTTTGGATAAATTTCTTGAATTCTTCTTGCATCCTTGACTTTCCAGTATTAGAACTTCCATCACCAACTGCATCCAAACTACAACCAATCGAACCACTAGCTAAATCAATACAAGAATCATCTGAAATGACATACTTGGAGTATAATTCATTCATTAATTTCTTCACTTTATTGATATGCATGTCAGCATCTTCCCCATAAATTCTAGAAAATACAAACTCAATGAACTCCATTTTACAACATGGATCAAAAATCACACCAATGCTCATCAACAAGTTGTTGGTACTCCAATATTTGTCAAATTTTTCAATCATTTTGAAGGCCATTTGATGCACATAATCATGCTCAGAGACAAGCCACTGAATGATGTTATCATAAACATCACATACATCTTTGAAATATAAGTTAGCCGTTGGATATTTGACTCCTGAGAAGTGAAGAGTAGTATCATAAAATACTCTCAAACAATCACAAATAACTCTCCCTACTTCCCATTCTTCTGAAAATGGTTAACATTTGTAATCAGGAGCCAACTTTACTAATCGTTCAAATGATGAACGTAGGGTTAAAACATTATCAAGCGTCAAATAGGTAAAATTCCATCTGTTTGGCACATCCTTGGACACTCCTTTTCCAGTCAACCTAGTATGGGCCAATGCACTTGCAAATTTTTGACCTCTAAATGCAGAAGATTTCACGAACTTTACACTTTCTCGAATCTTATTCAAAATTTCATCGATCTCTTTTAGCCCATCTTGAACAATTAAATTTAGAATGTGAACACTGCATTTTATATGAAATAAGTCACCATTAAGTGCTAACATCCCTTTGGAGCATAATCAATCTTTCAGATTTCTTGCCATTACATCATTATTAGATGCATTATCGACTATGATTGAAAATATCTTTTTATCAAGATTCCAATCTAATACTTTAGATTTGATAAATCCACTCAAAGCTTCCCCAGAATGTGAAACTTGAATTAATTCAAAAGATATGATTTTCTTATTCAATCTCCAATCAGTGTCTATGTAATGGCAAGTCAGGCAAGAATAATTGAGTTCTTGATGATTAGATGTCCATAGATCTATTATCAGATTATATCGAGAAGGTAGTTGATCAAGTAAGTCTTGTAACCCAATTTTTCTCTCGTTATAAACTTTCAGTAAATCAGCCCGTCTTGTATTTCTAGAATAGAACTTAACTATGGGATTAACGCCATTGACGAATAACTGAAAATACTCGTGCTCACCAACACTGAAGGAATCATCATGCTTCGTAATCATCTTCGCAAAATTCATTCTACTTTTTTCAGGATTATACTTCCAATTTGTCAATTTTGTGGGTTCTTTACTAGATTTTGTAACAGACAACAATTGTTGTTTGACATCTTTATTTGATCTTCTCATACATGTCTTTGTATGATTCATCAAATATGTAGTTCCTTTTGAACTAGAACAGTCAAATGCCCTCTTGCAATATACACAAATTACTTGAATGCTCCCATCCCCCAATTTCTTTTCATCAAATTCTAACCATATTTTTTACCTCCTTTTTCGACTTTTAGTTTCTAAGGATGTTTCATCTATAGTATCGGTTAATGGAACCATGTCATTTGTATGTTCATCATCATTACAATCATCACCAATCACAGAAGAAGGGGCAGATGCAACACTAGGAGTTGTATTAGCTAATGGATCAGATTGAGACATTTTCTTTATAACCTACAAAATACCAATAACATGTATATCCTACTTAACTATTTGGATTACTAATTGAATTATCAAACAAAAGATAATAATATTCAACAAAATGGACAAAAACTCAAAAATAAAATACCCCCACCCAATCATCTTCACAAAAAACTCAATTTTACTTATTAGGTGGCTTGTGGCTATCATCTCTAAATTATAAATTACTGTAATGGAACTTAACTGCTAGATTAATCCCAACTTTTTTGAACTCTTAAAGACTAAGAAAAATAAATAATTGGTGTTCTAATTTTTAAACATAAGCTTATTCCTACTAAATTATATATAAATTTTGCTCAAATGCCTCCCAGACCGAGATGACTCTCCAGAGTTGGTCTCGTCTGAGATTTAAAACCACACATCAAACAGACAAGACAATTAGGAATTTAAAAAACCCTTGTTCTCAATTGGGTGTGCTTGCATTGCCATGGAGCATTTCTCAATTGGGTTGGATTATGGGGCCACTTGTTCCCATTTGCTTTGCTTTTGTTACCTATTACAATGTTGTTCTCCTCTGACCCTATGATTGCTACCGTTCTCCAGACCCAATTAATGGAAGAAGAAACTATTTTAACTATATATACATGGATGCTGTGAGGGCATTTCTAGGTACAAAAATTACTTTTTCTTTTATTTTATCTGCCACACTAATTTTTATTTATTATACACCAATTCATGAATTCTATCGAACATTCAAACATCATATTAGGACACACACACACACACACACACACACACAAAAGATTCTAAACTAGAAATCAGATGGTCAAAGAAAAAATGGTACTATGACAATCTTCAATTTATTCTTCTCTTACTCATAAGTCATAACCAGTCCTCTTAGAGCTCTTAAACTTTGTCAAAAATGAATAAAAGAACAAACGAGAGACATTTTCAAAGATATTTTTAAGAACATTTCTAAGAACAAACTCAAAAAATCTATAACAAATTCAGGAATTAAAAAAAATGCAATTAAGTAGTAGAAATGCAGAATCCACAGATGAAGTTTATTTAAGAAGTAAAACACTAACCAGAATCCATAGACTATAATCGTTAAGAGCTTCTGAGAGAAAGAGACTCCGACGTCGATTCGGCCTGTCAATGGACGTCGATGCCGAAGGTGAGCCGCTGAGAAAGATTCTGACGGTAACTATTGTTATCGGTTGAAGACAATGAGGGCTGTCTGGTTGAAAACGATGAGGGTTGAAGGGGTTGAAGACAATGAGGGCTGTCAGATTGAAGATGATGATGGTCGAAGACGATGACGATGAGGGTCGAAGACGATGAGGGCTGTCGGCTACTGGAGGGCTGAGTTCTGTTTGACAGAACTTCTATAGTTCCACTTCTAACCTAAAATAAAAATTAAAATAAAATTTATTTATTAGTATTTTCGAATTGGATATTATTGAATTCGAATTCACCTATATCCGAAACGCTATCGGATATTGAAAACTATTCGAATCCGAATTCGATATTCGAAAATTTCGGATAATATCCGATTTTTCAAATTTGAATTCGGATTTTGGCTATCCATTAACAGGCCTAGCATCTGGGAATAGTAATGTGAAAATTTTGAACTTCGTACCGTGTCTAGTTCTTGAGGGGGTGAATAGGATAATTAATTTTTTTTTCAATTTATCTAATTTTAACTTAGATTGATAATTTGACTATGCGTTCTAAGTCATTCACCTAACCTCGATTTTGCACTTATGTCTCTAAGATGCATTTAATGAAAATACACTTAAAATTTAATCATGTCATTCAATGGCACATTCATATATGATTTACCTATTCGGCATTCATGGCATGACATTCAAAACATTCAAGTATAAATTGTAAAATTATAAAAGCATGCATGAGACATAAGACATTTAATGGATCGACAATGTCCTTACATCCATTCTCACGACAAATCTCTAGTTTGCAATGCAATAGTTGTTCACGTAAAATCTAAATATTTATAGCATGTCATACATAACATAATATTCATTCATAACATGCATTCATCTAAGTGTAAATTAATAGATGCATTTCCACAAACATGAGACTAGCATTTTATAGTGGTTCGACAACATGCCTACATCCACTCTCAAGGTTCCTACCTAGATACTTGTGGTTCACTATCAAAGAGGTTTATGATTCACCTCGAACCTTTTACATGAATTTTAATACTTAGGCTAAATTTTAAAATCTTAAGATTGAGATAACGCATCATCTCAAAATTGTAAGTTTTGTTCCTCGAAAACTTCTATTCTCATCAAGAATCTTTTCTAACAAGAGCTTGATTTTTTAAGACTAAACAAAGTAACCTCATACATAAATTTGAAAATGAAAATCCAAAATAACAAGGACTCACTCAATGCTTAATGTTGTCAATAGCGATCTTGAGTTCTTCGAGTCCTTGAGCTTACAAGTGTGTCTCGACGGTTGAAACTTTCAATTAAACTTTCATGTTCGTCGACTCCTTGTAATCACTCCTTCCATTTTCTCCCTTTACTCTTTGCTCCATGAATGTACCAATGTGTGTGCAAAGAAAAGATTTAATGGTGGAAGTGGAATCAAGCGAGAGGTCTACATAGGTTGAGGGTAAGCTCACCTAATGCTAAGCTCTCATGGAGGTTGCTTGGGTTGAGGGTGAAAAAATAAAAAAACCTAAGCTACAAAGGCTGGGGAGTCGCTGCCATTTGGAATTGGCACATCCACTACGACCTCACCATTCCTTGGAGTAGCCGGGTCGATAGAAAGATCACCTTCAGCATTAGTTGCACCTAAAACCACCATAAAAGGGGTCTCTTGGACGATAACTTGAACGGGAACAAGAAAGGCCTTGTTAGCAAATGTTTTCTCGACTTTGGCAACTCGAGCCTTGATTTTATTCAAAGTCTTCTCCCATCAAGCGTCCAAGGCATTGACCTCCTTTTGGACAATAGCAATGTGATCGACTAAAGTTTTTTTTTACCCCCCTTCTTCTCAACAATAATCCCCACTAGCCTAAACTGGGTTGAATCCCTTTCTTACTTCAGAATATAGGCCTCCTTGACAGCCTCTTCGACCCGAAGCTATTGATTCAACATCTCAAACTTCGAAGTCTCGATATCGATCTTGGACTGCTTCAACTGAGTCTAAAGGATATCTCTTTCCTTCAGCAACTTCAGACCGACTGCCTCAGTTTTTTCCTTCGTCATGAAGCATTGTCTCCAGATTGACCGAGCCTGGTGAATCCATGTTGAAGCTACAATAAGAGAATAATAAATAATTAGTAATTGCTTAGAGAAATGAAAACAGATAAATAATGAAAATTGGAAAAGAGCTTACCACCACCAAAGATCGAAAAACGTCATTAGTAAATCCCGTAAGGTTGTCAGAGCAGTTATACCCTGTGATGGCCAGATTTCTTGGGAGGCAGGCAACCTTCATCATCGCCCTCGTGATCCAAGAATTGTTGAAGGCAGAGTGATGGTCGGTGACTTTTAAGGTCACTGACCCTTGGGATCACAATCTAAGGGGTCTCAAAACCCCTTGAGCCCAACCCTTCACCAGAAGGGGAGCAGACGAAGAGGAAGCATAGGCCAGGGTCCCTTCCTTTTCCGTAGGAGGAGTAGCCTCTGTAGGGAGGGATGAGAATGAACCACCCTTCTTGAGCCACTTAAAGGGTCGTGACGACATCTCCTAGGTAACACCATCGGTGGTAGCAGTGGAAGAAGGGGTCGAACACGTCTTCTGAACATCCGACTCAATGTTGGAGTCATTAGTAGGAGCGCAGAATTTAATGAAGCCCATGTCGTCGAGGTCTTCTTCTTCCTTGCGAATTCATTGGAAAGGACTTAGAGATCTTCTTCTTACCGCCTCGTCAACCTCAATAGACAAAAAGTCAGTGGCCCTATTGTAAAAGGTGTGGTCAGCAAAAAGATTGGCGATAATAACTGAGTCCTAAACTCTTTTGTCGTTGCTCAGATCTAAAAGAAGTAATAGGAAAATAAATTAACAAAAAGATGCAAAATAATAAAAATAAAAAATAAACAGAGGTCGGGAAACTCACTAGATCGGTTGAAGGTGCTGAAGGAGAGAAAAGAACATTCATTCCCGATTGCACACTCTCATTCCCTAACTCTTTTGATCGAAAAAAAGAACCAATCCTTATCCGAGTTAGGTAGAACAAACATGGGGGTTTTCCCTTTCTTCTTTGTTAGGTAAAAGAAGCACTTCCTCCTAGGGCACCTCTTGAGGGTGAAGTGAGACAAAATATTTAACAAGCCGAGCTTTTCACCCTCATTTAGCCGAGCATTGATTTGCTCGACAGTGTGCATAAGTCGGTAGAAGTTGCCATTCATCTGACCTAGGGCCCTCCGATAATAATTAAGACCTCCCAAAGTAGTCGACTAAGCAAAACTCGGAGGTTAGCTTTAAATTGTCCCTAGAGTACCACGGTGGTATCTTGAGGAAAATATTGCGAAAAAGAGGACTCCTCAGTATAGGAAGTCCCAACTTCGTCAAGGATACCATAGGCATCCCTAATCACATCCATGGGAAGGCTAAAAAGGGAATAAGACTTCCCCTTAGTCATGGAGGAAGGAAAAGAAAAAATAGAAGAAAAGAGAAAGAGAAACCTCCAAATAAAATGTAATGCCCTTACCTAACATAGAATAACGATCGAGAAGGGACAGGAGTGTCATTCAACCTCTTTTCTAGCTTGGATGTAAACAAAGACGATAACCAATAAAGAAGCAAAAGAAAATAAGGAAGATAATGAAATGGATCGTGAAAGAAAAAAGGAATGGAAGGAGTTTAAGGGTATTTATAAACCCAAGGAGATCAAGATTCGTGATTCAAAATGAACGAATGGGATGGCGTAAGAGAACGAGCCAATAATGAGTAGCCTCCGCACTGAATGAATGCAACGGTTGAGGCGACCAGTACAAATACGCGTGCCAAAAAGTCAATCAAGTGAGGCCACATGGAAAAAATAATAAATGCACCAATGTCGGGTTTCGCATTCGGCGCAATCGCCAAATCACCACAGTAAATGCCTGTTATGGCATCGTTCGAAGTCTCGAGGACGAATCGGCAAGACAATTAAAGCCCACTAATAAAAAGAAGGCTGTCGCATGTAATAAATGATTATAACAGATCTCGAGGATTCGGATTAAATTCGAACTCCCAAAAGGGGTATTGTGGATAATCATTATAGTAATAACTCGAGATTATGATACGTGGCATGAATACAAATCAAATCCCAAGAATATGAAAAGATGTGTGTGGACATGGGATTTTCATCATTTTTTGAAACATCCCTCCACTTTGGGGTGTTTTGGAGTCGCCACCATTCACTTTCAGAAATGGGTGTGAATGGTCACCCGAATTTTTATTTTTTGAAAAATATATCATTTTGACATTTGATGACTCTCGTATGGATAGAGCACGTTTGGTCCAACCTTTGATTCAAGGTAATGGGGTCCATTTATAGAGTAGGGAAGGTGTTAGGCACCCTACTCCATCCACCCTAGGTGGTAACCTCGGATTCAGTCTTTTTTAAATAAAAAGAAAAAGAAAATCGAAAAGATTATATGTGTGCCCTTAAGTGTGAGGGGCTTTCGATATTGGTTCAAACCATTGAGGACACCCTTATTAAAAAGGGGCCCTTTGGTGATTTAAATCATTTTGATGTGTGCAAATGTGAAGAGAAAGGGGTGACTAGAAGAGGGGAGTTGAGGGATATTCTTTTGTCCAATCCACCTTGATCTATTATTGATCTTCTTTGATCTTCAAAGATGTGCTTCTTTTTCTTTTCTTGGTTTGCTTGAGAGAAAGTTAAGAGTAGTAAGGTGAGTTGAGGATTGAGAGTAGTGAGAAGAGAGTTATCTTTTTTTAAAGGATTTTTTATCAAATTTTCATTAGGGATTGAGAGTTAAAAATGAGGGGATTTTTATAGAATTTGAGAGTTATTTTGAGGGGTAGAATTGGGTGAAATGATGAGAAGTGGTAGAATGGTGTGGGGTTTAAGAGATGGGTATGTGTAAATTGACGAGGTTTGAAGGGTATTTATATAAGAAAGTTAAATATGTGAGTTTTGACCCAAATGGTTTGGATCCTACCCAACCCATTTGGGTGGAGTGTTTGGTGAGGTGAGATGATGGGTATTTAAGATGGTGGTTGTCATTAAGTGGTGTTTAGTTTAAGAGAATGGAGGATTTAAGGGGGTGGTTGATGATATTTTGGGAGGGTAAGGGAGATAATGTCATGTGTCAAAGTGGGTGGAAATAAAGGGTTGAGATGAGTTGATGGGAAAGGATGAGTGTTTGATTTGAGAGGATGGGTGTAGGTTTAGATTGTAGATGTAGGTTTTGTAGGGAATGATGAGGGTAGATTAGGGGAAGGTGATGGTTGGTTAGTAGGGAGCGATGGTAGTAGGTTAGGGGGAGGTGAAGGTTGTAAGTGTTTGATTTGAGAGAATTAATAGAATAGGTTAGGGGGAGGTGAAGGTTGTAAGTGTTTGATTTGAGAGAATTAATAGAATAGGTTAAGGGAGAGGGTAGGTTGGAGGTGTAGGTAGATGATATTTAGAGGTAATGGGATAGGTAATTGTTTAGAAAAGGTGATAGGAGTTGGTGGTTTGATGAGGGAGGTGAGATTGGGTGATGACATGTGTCATATTGGGTGATTGGTTGTGATGTTGGGGTTTGGTAATGTGTTGGGTGGGCTTGGGTTTGATTAGAATAAAAATGGGTTGAGAGATATAAAGGAGTAGGTAAGTTTTTGGTCCGTGGGCCACATAAGAAGCCTTGGGCCATTTATTGAAAAATGAATGACAAAATTCATTGGATTTTTGTAGGTTTAGACCTCGAAGCCCATTCTAATTTTTGCGATTTTTGGGGTGTTTTACGTCGAAGGCCCAATCAAATTTGGGTGTCTACAATGTGCAAGTATCCGAGTCCAAGAGATATACTCTAACGAATTTGAGAGATATCGAAGAGACAAATCTTGGGTCGGAACACATAATTAAAGAAATGGAGAGTAAAATCGAACCCCGAAATACACAAGATCAATGAAACATAAAACTAGAGATTTTCCTAGATTTAAGGAAGTCGTTACTAAATATAATTCCATAAATCTAGATCTAGGAAATACATTTCAACTAATATACCGAATTTTAAGAGAGACAATATCAAAGAAAATAAAAAAAAGATCATGGAGAAATATCTATAAGTTAGAAGGGAGCAACACATAAATGGTATGTTTTTCTAGGATAGAGGGGAAACTCTACACATTTTAATACTTATTTTTTGACTAGATCGTCAAAGAAGTTGTGTTGCAGCCCCCCTCTCAATAGCTCAGGACAATCAAAATCAATGTAAGAGTTACAAATTTCGAGGTAGTGTAAGAAATTGCATATACACCTAATATTACTTGTCTATTTTAGAAAAAGGAAAAAAAAAATGAGCCATTACAAGTCAAATGTTTTATAATAGATCTAATAGATTACTACTTAGTGGCAAACTGAGGTTCTTGGAGGATTGAAAATAATGGAAAATTTAGAGAAATGAAACATTTTCTTTCAAATAAAACGTATCATCTACAATCCTACCCTTATCTTAATCAAAAGAAATTGAAAATTAAAAAATATTAATTTAAGGAGAACATGTCAGTCCTATGTTTAAGGAAAATGTTGAAATGCCTTCATCGCGTACTATGTTCAACACTGAGATGATGTGGTGATACATAGAGATTTGTAGATTTCTTTATTCGTATCTCGATAAAAAAATTGTGGTTATTTGTTCACTATCACATCAATTTAGTTTGAACATAATGTCCACCGAAGGCAATGTAGGATGGCTCTATGTTTAAAGATACCCAAATCAATAATTAAACAAGAGCAACGCATCAAAATGAAGTAGGAAGGCTATAAAGACTGAGGTCAAGAAGGCATATCACCATTTTGAAACCATAGTAGTATCTCAATTATTCACAAATTCAAAGGGGGTTAGTATCTTTAAATTACAATCTTTTTGCACATTATTTGACCAACCTCAATTAGTCAATCACTTAAGACTTGGTCAAAGGGGTTAAGTCAGCAAATTTTATCATTCCTTGTGGGGACATTAAATATTTATAAAAATGAAGGGGTGAATCAAAATTAATCAAATAAAAAAAAAATTACAGACTGAAAAGAAGTTGGTTGAGGTTGATAGGTTTGAGACTCGGAAGTTGAAAACTCCGCCTACTTTCGATACACTCGAGAGGACACACATTCCTCTCTCTCTATGTATCTTTCTCTCTCTAAAACTAAATAAAATCCCTCCAATTCTTCTTCAGCAACTCCACATTCACAGATCCAAAATACCTAAAAATGTCGAATTTGCTCCACATTGGCACCTCCTTCATCCCTTCTTCTTCCTCATTAAACCTCCTCAGAAACTCTAATCCCTCTTCTCTCCCCCCAATTCGCAGAACCAATAAAACCCTAATTCAATCCAAGATCCGTGAAATCTTCATGCCTGCACTCAGCTCCACCATGACAGAAGGCAAGATCGTTTCATGGGTGAAATCTGAAGGAGACAAGCTCTCCAAAGGTGAGAGTGTCGTTGTTGTCGAATCTGATAAGGCCGACATGGATGTTGAAACCTTCTACGATGGTTACTTAGCTGCAATCATGGTGGAAGAAGGTGGCGTTGCTGCTGTTGGATCCGCAATTGCTCTCCTTGCTGAAACTGAGGATGAGATCACTGAAGCGAGATCCAAAGCTTCCGATTCTTCGAATTCTAGCTCTTCTGGTTCTTCTTCGGTTGAATCGGTTACAGAACCAAGCATAGAAACCCTAGAATCGAAACCACCACCACCACCAACACCTTCTGTTGTTTCTGCTTCTTCGGTTCATCCAGCTTCTGAAGGGGGGAAACGTGTCGTTGCATCGCCTTATGCGAAGAAACTCGCTAAGGAATTGAAGGTTGATTTGGGTTTGGTGGTGGGGAGTGGACCGATGGGGAGAATTGTTGCCAAAGATGTTGAGGCTGCTGCTGAAGCTGTTGTTTTGTCCAGCAGCACTGATACTGAGAGCCCAAAGAAACCTAGCGTCACTTCAGCCCCAGCCCCCGCCCCAAGCATTGGATTGGGTAGTGTTGTTCCGTTTACAACAATGCAGGGTGCGGTTAGTAGGAACATGGTTGAGAGCCTTACAGTGCCGACGTTTAGAGTTGGATATACAATTACTACTGATGCCCTCGACAATCTATACAAAAAGGTCAGATTTTTTCACTTGGATTTGATGGTCTCTTTAATGGGTAGTCATCAATTCTTAAATGAGTTTGTTGCAATTTCAGATTAAGTCGAAGGGAGTCACGATGACGGCATTGCTCGCAAAGGCAACTGCGCTGGCTTTGGTTAAACACCCAGTCGTGAATTCTAGTTGTAGAGACGGTAAGAGCTTTACATACAACAGTAGCATTAACATTGCAGTTGCTGTAGCTATCGATGGTGGGTTGATTACTCCAGTTCTTCAGGATGCTGACAAGGTTCTCGTTGCCCCTGTATTTCCACAAGATTTTGGTTGACTGTATGTAATTGTGAAAAGTTTGACTCATATTGAAATGTCTTGTATGGTTATCCTAGGTTGACATCTACTCATTATCGAGGAAATGGAAAGAATTAGTTGATAAGGCTCGGGCAAAGCAGCTGCAACCCCATGAATACAACACAGGTATTTTTCGTTGTATTCCTGCCCCATTTTAGCTGAAAATGATGTCTCCTTCTGTAATATACTATCTGGATTATCTGTTTTTTATCCAAGAAATTTGATGTTGTTTTCTTGCTTTAGGACTTTGCTTGAAACCCTATTTTATAAACTTTTAGTTTTTCACTTGCACCATGGAGGTAATTCTATCCTTGTATTCTTAATATTAGAATTTTGCTAAGTTATATAATTTTCCTTGGAAATAATATGGGGCCTTAGATCTATTAACTATTAATAGTACATTCAATATCTACATAACAAGTACACTCATTTATTTAAAGGAATTTCAGTCTTGAGCATTGTGTTAGGAACATGTTTAACTTGTGACCAGTATTGTGATTTTTTTTATTTTTTGATAGACAAGCAGGTTAATGGTTAGTTAGTTAGTAGGTGAATGTTGACTGTAAACCAACCAACTTAGCAAGCTGGCATCTTTCAAATCTTATTAGAAAATTTTAGTCTACCATTTTCTTGTTATGGTTATTGTTCATACTTATTTAATTTGTATGCATATCATAATTAAAGAAAAAGTAAAAAAATTCAAAACATGTCTATGACATGTTAGGATTTGCCAACCTTAATATTTGCAATTAGGCATAGTTGATGATGATATATGAGCAAGAATTCTGTATCATATATTTCATTATGCATAAAATAAATGCATTATGTGCTACCATTTACCATGCACAATGGTATCTAAATTACCAAGTCTAACATTTTATTCATACGACATCATAGTAATCCATTACATTATTCTTATTGTTTCCTTGCAATGATATTCTCTCTTATTGTAATTACTCTATTCATCAAATTGAAATGGTGTTTCAAAATATTAATCATACTATTTTGTTGAGTAAGCCACATTTGGTCTTGAGCTAATATATTTTTTAACAAATGGATGCATTACTTGCCCATATTGAAAAGGATGCCCCTTGTTGTATGTGTTTTTAGATGATGTAGTGAATGTTAATTAGAGTAGAGATGCAGTTAAAGTACAGGTATCGTGGAATATATTGGTAAATGATAACAAATGGTTTCAAAATAAGTTAAAGCATTTTGGAAGGGATCTTAGAACCCCAGACAAAGGGAGCTAGGAAATCTGAATTTGGGGAGGAATGGAAAGCTAGATAGAAGGAATTCACCGGGATCTATTCCTGTCCTTTTTCTCTGGTCTGTATCAAACATCCCACTTTAGGGTTCTATAAAAAGAAATCACAATGTTGATTTACACCTTCTATATCCTATTCTCCATGTATCTCATTGCTTCAGCAGCAAACAGAAAAGGAAGAATAGGAGCATATTATTTTAGAGGGTTATTTGTTATGATTTCATGTTTAGGTGAGAGTTGATTCATCCCTTTTCTCGGTATACTATTTTATTATTCAAAAAAGAGAGAGAGTTTTGGTCATCTGCAATTTAGACAGATGATAGCATTATTAGCAGGTTGATAGTTCTAACAAAGCGTGGATGTAAAATTGGGATATTGAGGGCATGTATGACTAAACTTTAAATTAGCATAAAACATGATTTTAAATGTAACTAAATAGAGGAATGGGATTTGTTCAGCCAACCCCAGATAGTTGGCGTAAGGCTTCAATGATGAATCAAGTCTCATGTTATGATGGACTTGTGTGATACTACATGTGGCTATAAACTTCCAGTTAACTTATTATTATTGTCTGCATAGCTTGGATCTGAGTTTATGGAGTCAGGTAGTTCTATAACTGACTTGTGTCCCTGCCTTTCCCTGCCTTTTAGTTTGTGGGGACTATTCTCTAGTGTCTGGCTTTCCATTCTATTCAGTATAAACTCATGCTTAAGTTGGATTCAGGATCAATCTTATTTGATGTTTGCTCCTGATGCATGCTTGTGGGTTTTGCAGGTACATTCACACTTTCAAACCTCGGTATGTTCGGCGTGGATCGATTTGATGCAATTCTGCCTCCTGGAACTGTAAGTGATCAAAATTTGGACTGCTACTTTTCAAGATCCCTGCAAGTCAAGTGCAAAAATTGGGGAACTGATTTTATTGAGTAGAAACCTTACTGTCCTATTTGGGTCGAATTGATATAGGGAGCAATCATGGCTGTTGGAGCGTCCGAGCCTTCCATAGTTGCTACGAAGGATGGTCGGATTGGTGTCAAAAGCCAAATGCAGGTAAGAATGATCTCACAATCACAACAATGTGGACATGGGAGAGAAGAGGCTACTTCGGTTATTTTCTTACTTGAAAAACTGCAATGTGAACTCTGCAGGTGAATGTTACAGCAGATCATCGTGTCATATATGGTGCTGATCTGGCTTCATTCCTTCAAACTCTTGCGAAGATTATTGAGGATCCCAAAGATCTGACCTTCTAATCTCTGTGATCAAATGTCAAGGGAACATCTTGAGTTTCCTAATGTTGAGATTACACCACCAGTCGATTCACCTGCTATGGTTGAATTTCTGATACCAATGTTCAACATTAATAAAGCACAACCGCATTTTTCATAGGGTTCAGGAACTAATTGCCAACTGTTCATTTTCAAGTTCTTGCAGGAACAGAGGAACTGTGTTTTGAAGAGCAATGAGTTGTTTAGTTCTATTTTTATTCTTCAAACATCTGTGGCATTTAAACTGGTTCTAATTTGTCTTTTCTGAGTGACTGGTTCATGGTTAAGTTGAATAAATTTGTTTCACTTTTTGTTAGATAGGAGCATAGAGATTTTGCTTTGACTCTCAGATTCAAGACAAACCTAAATAATACACCTAAAGCATATAGACATTAAGAGTGCAGAAAGTTAAGCCCTTATCTCTGCAACCACCGTACGTGGCAGCTCACTTTGTTGGTCTTTCACTCTGTTACCCCAACAAGCTTTTAATAGAATGAACATTTGGTTCATCAAGCTGGGTGTCGACCACGCTTGATGGGCCAGTCTCTTCCCTTTCTCTTTAAAAAAAATAGTTGACAAGGCTTGAAATTCTGGTCCAGATGAGTGAAGACTAATACTGATGGATTGAAATTCTGGTCCAAGGTAGCTCTACCGTGTCAAAATAAGCCATGTTGAATCTAATTTCCAGACCAATCTCCTTGTGAGAAGAAAATTTGACAAAAAGCAAGCGTTACAAAGGCCATTGTTTTGGGGATTTCGATTTCGCAAGTCACATATATCCCCCACTTAAAATGTCCAATTCTTGAACTTGAGCTTGATTTGGAGCCCGGAAACACCCTAACTGAAGCTTAGAGGGGAAGTCAGACTTGTCTGGTTTATCTATGGTTGTGTACTAAGAGCAAAACACGATACCATCCAAAAGAAATTCCCGACATAAATCCCAAACGTTGGGGATACTCATACTTTAGATCGTCAAAAGAAAAATAAAAAAAAAAACCACTTGCCCATTAGAATATTGACTTTCAATACTGCAAAACAAGTAAAATAATTGAGATGGCTTGAATATGTACAGCAAAGGCCAAGAATTACGTTGGCAACAGGAATCCTGTTTCTTGAGAGGATAGATGATGATGAGTATGAATCATGCAACAAAGGTAAAAGGAAAATCCTTTAAACATTTTTTCTTCTTTTTAGAAAGAATTAATCCTTCAAACATAGAGAGATTATGTTGGAAAATTGATGTTTATTTCAATCAATAATAATAATAGAAACCAAGATTGTTGTATATATCTATATCTACAATAAAGAGAGAGTGGCTCAAATATCTTTACATATACGGTGAATATGATAAAGACTAACCAACTCCTATTGGACTTATAACAGTCGAGAATAAGCAAAAAACCAGTCCTTGTTCAGAACTGATACTTTCTGAGCTTATATTGCATTATGCAACATCCTTAGCACATTCGTCATCTTTGGCCTCGCTTCGGGTGAGACATTAACACAACCCAGAGCAATCTTAAGGACTGACAGCATCTGACTTCGAAGCTCAAATGATGTATCACTAACACTAGGATCAAGAATCTGATCCCACATCTCCCGCTTAATTGAATTAGCCAATACCCATTTGGCCAACTCAGTCCCCTCACTTACTGCTGGCCTTCCAGTCAACAATTCCAGCAAGATTACGCCAAAGCTGTAAACGTTTCCTGGCATCGTCACTCTCATTGTGTATGCATACTCTGCAAACCATAAAAGAAATGAGCTTTTAGGTTTAGAGAATTGAAAAGTTAGTCTCTAGTTCATAATTCAAAGTTTCATTTTGTTCCATAATGTTTCGGCTGGAGCATTCAGCATTTTTTATATATTGAAAGGAAACATTGCTATATGTTCAGAACTTGGAATATATCGGACTGACACAAAACATTTCAAATCTAATGTTTATATACTAAATTAAGAATTAAACAAATTTTATAAAACTTCTAAGACTCATGTTAATTAAATAAAAATAACATTTTCAACATTATACATATACATCAAATGCACTGTTTTGAGGTACTATTTTTATTTTGGAATGTTCCGATATATTTCTAAGGTGTGTCCTGTTGAAAAAGTTTGATTTTTAATTCCAACTTTCATTATAAACACTTGAACAACAATTTTCTATATTTATAAATGACTAAAATTAATTTTTACTGATTTAAATCCTATGCTTCAGAATGTTTCGATACTACATTCAAAATGTTTCTGAATGTTTCATTTTTTTTTTAAACTTAACAAAGAAAGGAAACTTTAAACCTCCAAGTATATCCATAACTCAAAAATAAGAGCTTTTGTCGTAAAACAGGTTTAGATTGATTCACCTGGAGGAAAGTACCCAACAGAACCAGCAACCGTCGAAAGGTTCCCAGTGCTCTTAGTAGGATCGATCACCTTACAAAGTTCCATATCACCAATCAGAGGCTCCTTAAGGGACTTAAGTACGATGCTTTTAGTTGAAAGGTCGAGGAGGAGAACTGGCCCAGTGTTGCATCCATGAAGATAAGCGAGTCCCTGAGCTACTCCAACAGCTATACTATAACGGCTTGTCCAATCCAACGCAGTTCCCAAGCTTCCATGAAGACCATCGAAGAGAGTACCCTTTTCGGCATACTCGTAGAAGATATAAGCATTATCGACAGTCAAAATATAGGCCAACGGGATCATAATGTTTGAGTTACTCAGCCTACCTAAGACCTCTAGCTCTTGTCCGAACCTCTCATGGCTTCCGAGTTGGAAAATCTTGTCACTCCAATTAAGCTTCTTAACATAATAATATGTTCCACAAGGCATGACAGCCTTGTAATAGGTTGAAAACTTGCTCTTGAAGATGATGTTGGTTGGTTTACTAACCGCTTCCATTGCCGTGTCGAAATCGATACACGATTTGTGGATGCTATTTGTAGTTATAAGATGCCCATTGATAACTTGAGGGACAGAGATTTGCTCTTCTATAAGTAGGTTCTCAACGTTAACCCGATAAAATCTTCTCGAAACCATTAAGAAAATCCCTCCTACAATCATAACAGCAAGAACCGCACCCGCAACCGCAATAAGAATTTCCATGGTGACTGAATTTCTCTTCTTTGATGAAGTAGGAGTATGAGAGATTGTTGTGTTGATGAGATCCTTATTTCCGGAGGTTTGAACGTCGACAAATTTTTTGAACGTCGGGAGAATTCCGGAGAGGCTATTATTCGAAAGCCACAAGTGTGTTAGGCTTCCCATTTGAGTCAGAAAAGTCGGGACCTTGCCTGTAAATCTATTGTTTGAGAGATCTAAAACCTCTAATTCCGACAGCCCACTGAGGGTAACTGGGATTGGTCCATCAAAGCAGTTGTAACTGAGGTTGAGTGCAATCTGCAAGCGAAGTGGCATCCTTGGAATCCAACCGCTTAGATTGTTTTTTCCGAGTTGGAGTTCCAAGAGCAAGTTCAAGTTACTAATCGAATCGGGTATTGAACCATTGAGTTTATTGTCTTGCAGATTGAGGTTCGTAAGCTTCTGTAAACTTGAAATCGAAGATGGGATTGAACCCGTAAGCGAATTGAGGCTGATATTCAGTGTAGACAAGTTCACTAACTGCGAAATTTGATCAGGAATTTCTCCAGTGAGACTGTTGGATTGGAGTTTCATAACTTGAAGCTGTCGAAGATTGACCAATTCTTTAGGCAACGAACCAGTAAGCTTGTTTTGAGCGAGATTTAACAGAGCCAAACTCTGGCAATTTCCCAATTCCACGGGAATTTGGCCGCTCAAGCTATTGTTATCGAGCTCAAAATAAGTCAATTTTAAGAGTGTTCCGACGGCTGCAGAGGGGATTGTTCCATTGAGTCGGTTGTTTCCCAACCTCAACCGAAACAAACTTGGAGACATGTTAGTGGGGATTGGTCCTTCAAGTGAATTGTTAGTTAAATCAACAGACTGCAAATTTCGAGGTGATAGAAGATCATCGGGGATCAACCCACTAAGACTATTGTAACTAAGATCCAAAATCCTCACATATTGTGTAAGTCCTTTAGGAATGGTACCCGAAAATTTGTTTTCATACGCGGCAAGTCGGATCAAGGTCTTGATCCTAGACAGACTGTCAGGGATTCCTCCATTTAGAGAATTGGAAGAAAGGAGGAGTGTTTCTAACTTTGAAAGGTCTCCTATAAGATTGGGAACAGGCCCGAAAAGTCGATTATTACTAAGATCGATCAGAGTTAGATTTCGATTACCCATGAGTTTTTCAGGAATTTGACCCTCAAACATATTCTTAGAGAGCTGCAATTCCTCCAAAACTATGGATTTACCGAAGTTGAGAGGAACAGACCCACTGAAGCTATTGGAACTTAGGTTCAAGCTTCTGATTCCAACCAACCCATCAAATTGTAAATCAATATTTCCCCACAAAGAATTCCCAGACAAGTCCAAAGACTCTAACCCAACAAAACCATGAAAAGTAGGCAAAGGACCAGACAACCTGTTTCTACTAAAATTCAACATTTTTAACCCTCTAATCCCACCACAATCAGTGATGAACCCATCAGGAATGGATGTAAGAAGATTATTAGAGAGATCAAGAGACTCTAATGAATTAATCTGACACAAATCTTTGATGGAATCAGAGGCAGAGATGCCAAACCCAGAGAGAGAAAGATGGGTTATGGAGTTGTTGTTGGGTGTGCAAGTTACTCCTTTCCATGAACATATGTTTGGGACTGTGGTGTTCCAAGTGTTGTTCTTCACAAGTGTGGAAAATTTGATAATGGTGTTTCTTTGGTTTGGACTGAGTTGAGACAAGACCAAAGGAGTGAAGAACATGAACATGAACATGATCAAGAAGGTGAGGGAGGAACCATGTACATACCTGCTCATTTTAGAATTTTGGAGCTTATCCTACGCCCTTCTTTTAAATCTTTTTTTTTTTTTTTTTTTTTTAAATTCCTGACAAGAAGAAGGTTAGAAAGAAGAAGAAGAAGAAGAGCTTTGGCAAGTGAAGGGAAGAGTCGTTTGTGGGTTTTAAGAGATGGGGTGTGGGGTCTTAGAGTTTGTGAACTTGTGTTTTGGGTGGGAGTTGGTGTTGTTGACTGGGCCAAAGACTTTGACTGACACATACACACACTAATTCTTCCTCTCCTTCTCCTACTTCTTTGACTTTGACTGTCTGCATTAACCCCCTCTGCACTCTTAAAATATATAAATTTGAGTGTTTAAAATATACCCCTGCATTTTTTGTTATTATTAGAGATACAACCTTGTCTTATCAAACTGTTGATATCACCCTGGACCTAGATCTTCTTAGGGAGTCTACCATAAATGACCTAAATACCCTCATTTTTAATCTCTAGTTGAAAACCCCTTGATTCTCTTGAAACTAGCCATCTTCAACTTTATGCTAAAAGGCTTTTTACCCATGCTTCTAGCCTTCAGATTTTATCCTCTTCATACATAAAAAACGAGATAAATTTCTTGGAGAATTAGAAAGAAGATTTTTTGGGTAGAAAAATATAGACTTTCTACAAGGCATTAAAGATGATGGATGGAAGACTAATAGTTTTCTTAAAGATTAATAGCTTCAAAATGAAAGATTTTGAGGGTGAACTTGTCTTTAATCTTAAAATTCCATATCATTCAACCTTCAAACCTCAAGAACAAAATAAGATTTTTGGAGGAGAATGATGGTTTCTCAAGATTTTTGAAAAATGTTCCAAAATAAAACATTGAAGAAGTTGAATTAGTTGGAAATAGTTTACTCTAAAAGTTAGTTAACAGCTTGAAGAAATATTTTCTACCAGAAAAATCAAGGGGTTTTGATTGAAAGTCAAAGATAAAGGGCATTTAAGTAATTTATTTAATCTCTCAAAGAAGATCGAGGTCAAAAGAAGCTCGTCATCATCACTTTGAAAATACAGGGTGTATCTCTAATATTTACCAAAGTCTTAGGGAGCTTGTTCGAAATCTCCCTAAAAGAAAAATGAAAATTCTTCTTCGTAGGACCCACCAAGACCTTTAGAAGTCTTTGTGTGCATGGTTCCTCGTCTTTGCTGAGAAAAACGTTTAAAGTTTTGGGCCCACACAAAATAAGGTCTTTGTCCAGTATGATTGACTTTGGAGCTTATGATCTTTTTATCCAATAAGTATCATAATATGGAAATTCTCCATAAGAAGACTCGTGTCAACTTCTCATTGGTTAAGGTGAAACTTGGGTAGTGTGCATCTTATTATTATTCAATATTGGAACGACACGTATATCTTTGCCGAGCAACGATAGGTCTATACATAATGCATAAATTGCTGATTAGGACCACCTAAAAAACCCCAAATGCCAACTTTTTTAGATGGACGAAGTTACCCTTAGTTTTGGCCTCATTTACTAGGCAATGGAATGTGAGATCTAGGGCCTTGTTTGGGAATGTTGTTAGATGCCTATTCACTAATTCCTTCCCCAAATATTTTGACACCCAGAAAGATCGAAATTAGGGAAAATTACTTAAAGGACCCTTGTGGAATGGTTTCTTTCTAAATAATTTCTAAGTTTTGCACGATTCCTTAATAGGACATTTAGTAATTTTTTTTCTTTCTAAATGGTCTCTCATATTGTTGAGTTCATAAATTTTACCGTCGAACTTGATGTTATTTTATTTAGTATTGAGTTTAAAAATTTTACTATCGAACTCACCATTATTTATTGTCGAGTTCACTAATTATTAAATAAAAAGTGGTGAACTAGACAATGGTAAAATCCACTCATTTTCATTTTTTGAGTTTTTTCGACTAAAATACATGGAAAAATCTATTAAAAACTTGAGATAACAACTTGTTTAGATGATTTCAACCCAAAAGAACCATTTTTGATTGATTTTCATCCAAAAACTAAGAGAAAAAAGTGAAAAACACCTAGTTTTTTTTACATACATCTTCAAAATATTGGGAAAAAAAAAAATTTCCTTAAAAATAGCTTCTTCTTTCTTAAATCCTTTATGACAAAAAGTTTCCAAAACTTGATTGAGATGTCAAAAATCTAATTTTTAGATGAAAATGATGGGTTTGAATAGTTAGGGTATTCAATCATGAGAAATGTGAGAGATGAGGTCCGGGGACCATTTAGAAAGAAAAAATTTACTAAACGTCTTGTCAAGCAACTGCTGAAAACTTACGAACTATTTAGAAAGGTGCCCTTCCGTAAGGGTCCTTTAAATAATTTCCCCAAGAAATTATATATTACCTCAGGTTTATCATTTTTCCTCATTCAAAATAATTAATAATTGTGCCCTATTTATTTGATTTAAGAGTCATGCCCCTCCCTTTCTATATAATTCGGTGTTTAAAGAAAATTTCAAAATTATTTCCATTGTGAATAAAGATAATTACGATTTTAATATTTAATCTATTCCCATGATTCTTAATCTTGGCATTGCAATGAAATGTTTGTAAATTTTTTTTATGAGAATTCCACTATAGTAGTCGAAAACAATTATTTTTGTCGTTGGAACCCCAAGCAATTGTTTGAAGTAAAGAAAAATTCTCAAAAAATCTAGATTTTGGCTAAACCAAAGAACTCTCTCGATTTTAATGAAAAACAATATGTCAAAGGTAGGTTCGAATGAGTTTAACTTTCTTTCTTTTCTCTTTTTTTATTTTTTATTTTTTTAAGAAATAATCGATAATATATTATGACATACTATAGTATTATATAACTCTACGAATATGAGGTGTGATGCTACCATATCATAGATTGTGGCTTCATTTCCTTACTATAATAAACCCATTACAGTCGATGATACAAAGAGCAAATGATTTTAACATTCATTAAAAAAAATTGATGATACAATATAATAGCATGTGCTAAAGTAGTGTACTAATACAAGGAATATTATATCATAAATTGTCTCTTCGATATCTTCATGATAGTAACGAAGCATTATCATATCATAATATGTCGCTACCATATCATAACAAGACACTTCAATATGGTAGTCATTACTACAATAATGCAACGATTTGTTATAATATTATAGACACCTCATTCCAGCATTAGAATATCTTTGAAACCTCTAGCATAGCAAAATTAATCTACTTTCAGAATCATTGGAGACTCCTAAAGCAACCCAACAATGCCAATACCCTTCTTATGAAGTTGTTTCTTTACATTAGGGCATTGGATTCACTAATAAATGATCATTACATTATATTAGCAATCGCTCAATTATCGAAGCTATCCGCCACCATGCAGTTAACAACTTAAGCAATGTTGACCTTATTTTGTTGTTTCTTCTTTGCATAGAAATCATCCTTTCATTAATCAAGTGATTACTCCTTTATTAAAACAATCATTTTAGTATAGATGTGATTTGGTTGTATGTATTCACTAACTTATGCAAAATGACTCAATCTTTTGATATTGTTTATTATATAAAAGAGCACATTTTACTATGAAATGGAACTTTCAAAAAAAAATTAGGAACAATTGAGAACAAAGAAAAGAGAAGCAAAATCCACTCATATATAAAAAACACACATATTTTTATGTGGTTCCCTCAAGATTGAGGTACATCCACGAATCACATCAATTACATTATGAAAAGAAAACTCACAATTACAAATTACAACCTTTCATCAAAGAAAGATAAATATATATCTCATGAAAACATAACTAGGATTTTACATAATACTAGTAAAATTATGAAAATATCCTTAAAAAAATTTCTTTATCAACAATACCTCCTTATTGACCAATACCATCAAACTCCACAAACCACAATAAGGGATCCTTGTATTATGAAAACGCGTATTGAAAAAATGCATTATTTAGCTTGGCACCCTGTTTGATAACAAAAGTACAATAATTTTTTCAAAGATGTACTTTTGTATTGACTCCACATCACAATGTCCACATTTAACATAAAAATCAGTCGATACAATTAAATAGGTGGGTACTTACAAGTTGTTTAATTATGGTCATATTGCTAATATATGCTAAATTTAAGATGACTTACTTCAACAAATGACTTATTTCTCTTCTACGACACATATTGTGTTCTAAACTATATTTGATGGGCCCCAATAGTAAAATAAAATAAAAATGTAATTGTATGCACAAATTAAGAAAAAATATAATAAAAATTATACGTAACATCAAAATTAAATTAAAAACTACAATTTTATTTTAATAAAATAATTATAAAATAACAATAATACATCATAACAATCTGCAAATGATCCACTTATCCTTTCTTCTACAAGTGCACTTATTTTCAAAATTTTATTGTCTATATTAATATTATCTACCTCATTAACTCATATAAATGAATTGTGCAGTTTTGCAATAAAGAAGCGTCGACTTTAGTATTTGTAGACCAGTAATTTACAACTATTTTATTAAATGACATAATTTATTGTCCAACCATGATGAGCACCTATAAGATATCTTGCCATTAGTCGTATTTATCGTATTTTGTGTTTATTGTTACAGTCAACTACGCGAACAACACGGAAATGTATCATATTTCGTTAAAAGTACTGTCATTGGCACATCGATGACATTTAAATTTAGACAAATTAGAACACACAACATTGAATTGGAATTTAAATTAAACAAATAAACATATATAAATGCATCAAAAATACTAGTTTCTGATCTAATCAACACGTTCAAGTAGCAATGACAACTAATAGTTTGTTGGTCTATCATGTTTCTTAAGTATCTTGTTCATAAGTATTTTTCTTAGCTTTCAATCATTTAACTTTACTCTCTCTCTCTCTCTCTCTCTCTCCAAATATTAGTATTGCATAATTATAATGTAATCATCATTATCTACACGGTGTATTCTCTTCTTCAATGTAGTCTTTAGCACCATGTCAACACATTCCTATGCTAAGGTTTCTTTTCTGATAAAATTATGTAGTGTTGTACTTGCAATGACAACATCCCATTGTGTAGGTAATCCGTGTACAAGCATTTGTTTCAAGTCAGGCAATCATGCCTTCAAACAATCAAAATGTCCCTCAATAACAATGCGCGGTAAAAAATGCAAATGATTGGATGATTCTTTCATCTTCTTGTAATTATTATGAAACATCTTGGATATGGTAATGTATGATCCAACATATTGTTGAGAACTATTAATTAGTGGGTATCGAGTGCCAATCACATTATATTTGCCTATATACCATAACATATTCAAATAAAAATAACGCATCTTAATAACTAACAATAAATTGCATTAAAATTTTCATATACAACTTTAAAGGTGGGTGTGAAAATTTTGGTGAAGGGTTGTTGACTGTCTCAATTGCTACATTGAGTTATTTGCCGTCCCCTCCCAACAAGCATACATTTGTCTAAAAATCATATGTAATATTGGTCATGTAGTTGTTACATTCTAGGTTAACCCTTCTCTTCCTCGATACAAGACTTGTTTATATAATGTGATAAATGGGTCAATATGTTTGCATTATGTAGATTTCCAAACTGCATGAATGTTTCACATAGTGCGTATTGTTCGAAGAATCCTAATATTGAAGGAAAACGGGTAGAAAAGAAAAAGTGGGGAATTGGAAAGTAGGCAATTGAACGACTATTTTGCAAAAATAAAAAGTATTTAATTGGAATTCGTCAAACACTCTATTTTTATAAAATGGACCCAAACAATGGGCACTTCTTCCTTATTATAGAATGGATCAATTATATAATCTATATCCCACACACAAAACAATGGTCTTCACCACATAAAATGGTAAAATTGAATGATTATTTTGGATTATAATGTGCACATAATCAAGAATAGACAATCAAGAAGGCAATCAAAGTCATGGTTATCAAATGAACCCCCTAACGATTTGTGGCCATGTGGCAGAGCAGATCTCAAGAAAAGATGTCCGAGTCCATTCTCAATTATCTATAAACGGAGACAATTTTCATTGAGTCTAAGATCAAATAACAGACCAATATAGAAATATGAAAAAAATAATTCTTGATGGAAGTTACCCTTTTCATGCACCAATGAAATAGTATTTTTGATAAACACCGTAGGTGTATTCATGTTCATTCATTAAGACAAGAAAAATTAAAGAGTCATTGCCGTATTGAATGGGTCCATTTTTTTTATTAGTGTGAATTGTCCAAGATTCAAGTTGACTAGTCTGGTATTTAGAAAATATTTTTCAAATTTATAAAAATGATTGAGGCAAACTAATTTTGTGTTCTGGTGTAAATACTAATTTTTATTAATTTAAATGTTCATTATCTATATAAAATATAGACTTTTGAACCAAAAATATATTAATCCACCTTATAATGAGGGGAAAAAAACTTATAAATACTTAATAAATATAATATTAAATAAATTTAAAATGATTTAAATGATTTTAAAACTATATAACACTCTTTAATGTTTGCCCGGTGGCATATTCATTTCGAGCTGGAAACTTGCCAAGAGACAAAACAGGTTGGAGAAACATTTTTCCTTAATAAATAATAATAATAATAATAATAATATTTAGAGTTTTTAGAAACATGCCCTTATTAAATTGGTGATATTAGATTTAACAGCTTTTTAAAACACAAGATTAAGTTTACCCTTTGACCGTAATTGAATTTTCTTGACGATCTAACGGTAAAATTTTAATTTTTTTTCCTTCAAATTTTGATTCAGTAAGTTAAGTATTTGAAGAACATTTTGAAAATTAAAAAAAAAAAAAAAAATTCTCAATGTTGAGTTACAATCAAGGGGGTAAATCTAATATCACCAATTTAATAGGAGTATTTATAAAATAATAATAATAATATAATATAATTATAATAATAGAATATTCCATCTATCAATCAAGTTTACAGCTGAGGAGTCTTCCGGGTAGGAACCTTTGGTGGTTGGTTTGGGCCCACTTGCATAATACACGACATGGATGTGCCAATGCGTGTCGGTGGTGTTCTCAATCCTTATTCAAATGTTTGATAATAATATGGTTCAATAGCTTCTGATAAATATATTAATTATATTATATATTATTTTATAATTTCTACTTTTTCATAATAGATCAATCGTATATACATGCAAAATACAAGATTTATGATCTTAAATACGATTTGATATGATGTGGACCCTTAGATTGGATTTTGTATCCAAATTTTGTCATATTCGACATAAACTGGATCCAACAAGAGCCCAATCCAGTAATTTTTGTCAGAGTGGGTCCTTGATCGTGAAATGTGTTAAAAGTGATCTAGAGTTGTTTGATATTATCTTACATCCTAGAGCACAGAATCATCACACTTCTTATCTATATCTCCTCTCCTAGGTGGTGGATACAGCGTCCTCAGACAATAAAGCGAGATACGCGCACTACACGGCTGGAGCTTTATTTCACACGTAATTCTGTAGTAGTGGTATTTCGTACGTGGCAAGTTTCTATTGGACTAAAAAACATACTATCTGCTTTATTGGCTTTCTTGGGACTCAAGATAAAACTTCACCCAATGAAAGTTGAACTCAAAGGAAGAGTAGGTTTAACTATATAACTCCGCTAGTATAGGATCATTTTTCTTTTTCAGATAAATATACTTTCTCCTGCAACTCGTCCTCTCTGTAGCGCCGTTAGATCTTAAAAAAGCACTTTTTCGAGGCGAACTTTCGATATAGACCGTAGATTTGATTTTCTTTGTGTTCTCAGAAGAAAACAACAATGGTGGAGGAAGAAGAAGTATAGAATCGTCTTTCCATGGATCTAGCGCAACAGTGACGGTCAAGATTTTGTGACTTCCGTTGACTGTTAGGGTTTCATCAGTAATGGCGACGACTGAGGATACTCAAAGTTGGATGCTTTCTTACAAGGGCATGTCTTCAGATAACATCAAAGGTTTGATTTTGGCACTCTCGTCAAGCATCTTCATTGGTGCTAGCTTCATTGTCAAGAAGAAAGGATTGAAGAAGGCTGGGGCTTCTGGAACTAGGGCAGGTAAAAACAATTTTTAATATTTTTTTAGGGTTTTTCGATGAGTTTATGGAACTGTAATTTGTGTAGATAATATGTTTGTAAATTGTAATTTGAATTTGCCCATATGAAGATCGAACGGAAATGTTGGAATTAATGGGTTTCTGATCCAATAAATTTTTTTAATAGTTTGATTGTTGCGATTTGCTTATTAAACAGGAAAGTAAGAAGATTTGGATAATTCTACTAATTAGTTAAATTTATGTTTTTTCTGTGTGGACTTGGTTGGTAGGATTTTCCCAATCTTAGGGTTTTTCATTAGTCGTTAGTTACTTAGATCGGCATTGTAATCCGTACAGCAAATGTGTTTGTTAATTTTGCTTTCTCGAGCTCACGTTGCAACTTTCAGTAATTTGAATTTTCCCGTGCGAGGATCGAACGCAAATGTTGGAGATTTGATTGTTAGTCGTTTGCTGAAACCCCCCCCCCCCCCCCCCCAAAACAAAAACAAAAAAAAAAAAAAAAAAAAAAAAAAATTTGGAAATTTGATTGTTAATGGTTTGTAAATTTTGCTTCCTTGAGTTGTCATTGCCACTTTCAGTAATTTGAATTTGCCCATATGATGATTGAACACAAATGTTGGAAATTTGATTGTTAATGCTTTGATTTTGGTGATTTACTTACCATGAAGAGAAGTAGGAAGGTTTGGTTAATTCTACTGGCTAGTTAAATTTACCTTTTCTGTGTGGACGTGATTGGTAGGTCAATTTTGACTATTGCAGTAGTGGAGAGGCAGTCAAAGTAATCTCTCATTCACTAATAATTGGAGTAGATCTGTTTGCTATTGGTAACATGGTTGGAAGCATTGTTGGCTGAGACCTTTTGTTCCCGTAAGGTATCAAGTATTGTACTAGAAAATTGATTCAAATGTCTGAAAACTTAAATCTATCTTGTAAAGACTTCTATTATTTCAATAAGAAACATATTTTCTTTTTTTAATCATATCTTCGTATCTTTTTTCCAATGGATTGCTTTGTCTTGTTCCGACTTTCTCAGCTCAATGAGTACAATGAGTATATCTGTAGGTTAGATAATGCTACTAGGTTAGCTAGCTCATAGTTTTAACTATTAAGTATGTGTAGTACTTTCATACATTTTAGGTTAAATTCCTGCTAATGCACATGGATTTACTCGAAAACGTTATTAATTTTTATTTTTTTCATTCATGGGTTAATGTTGGTGAGTGGTGACTACTGCTTCTAATGTATCATGGTTCCTTCTTGATTCATTTTTTACTGTTAGTTTACATTATTTCCAAAATGTTCTTAAGTTTCCATATTCCATGATGCATTCATTACATGCTTCTATGCTTGTCTTTTCTTCCAAAATCTGGTTTTTGTCATGAGGCTCAGGATCTCATTGGAAATACACCCATTGATTTTATTTATTACTTTTTTGGCAGGAGTTGGAGGATATTCTTACTTGTGTGAGCCACTTTGGTGGGCAGGCATGATAACAAGTGAGTTTTCTTAAAATCTTTGTTCAATGGATTGCAAATTAGACTGGACATGTGATTTTGTATTATATTCATGCTAGAAGTTGAGTTCTTCAAAAAAAAAACTTGAAGTGCTTTAGTAGGAATGGAGGATGGAACAAGAATTCATTCTCTTCATGAGAAACTGTAATGTTTGCAGTATTGGTGTCGCTTGCATGTCTTTGTTTACCCAGTATCATTATCTCGTAATTGTAAATTATAGAATCTAGAATCTCACTGAAGTGGGAAAAATATCTAATTGAAAGTATTAGTTGCTATATTTGGCTATGCAACATGGACAAAAAGTTGCATGGGTCATAAACAGGATATCCCAAATGGTTTGAGACATGCAATAACAAGTAAACATCAAGCATTTTGACATGAAGCTTCAAGTATCTTTATGGATTTGGCTGCGATTTTGTTTCCTTGTCTTTAATGATTATTATATTGATTTTTTGGGCATTATTAAATGTCACCTGTCAAAATCCAACTTCTTTGAACATTTTTACTAATACTTTTTCATTTGTATTTATTTTGAGTTATTTTTCTTTGTCTTTAAATTATTATATATTTTTAATCAGTAAAATGGATTTTATTAGGAAAAGTCGAAGAAAGGTATCTTATTAGGAAAGCCAAAAGCAAGTTATTTATTAGTTTTTTATGATAAAAAAAACATGAAGAGAATACATGGCATATATTTAGAGATGGATCTAGTGGTCATTTCCCTACAACATAGATCCTTTAATGACAATGAAAATTTGGTCTTGGTCAAAAGCGTTCTATCTTTAGTCATAAATGAAAACCTATCTTTACTCAAGAGCTAGGAATTTAGTAGTTGATAAAAAAAAGCGTAAAAAGAGGTGTTCATTTAGTTTTATAGCAATTTCTTTTTTCTTATATTATATTATTCACTCTAATAATGTTAGTTCTCTCATTCCATTCTCTCAAGATCATGGTGAATGGAATTCAAAGGAATAGAAATCAGATATATGACAATGGAATGAGCCTGATTATATGTTCGTATGTTATTAGAATAGATATCTTTACTTTTTTTTTTTTGGTGCCATATTCTGAGTTGAATATTGTATTTCACATGCATAGGCACATTCCATCTTTGTTCCTCCTTTTCTAGCCTAACACATATACACAAGTTATCTAGGCAAAGTTACGTTGCATTGATTCAATTATGAGTGTCATAATCTGCATTACTGTTTAGCTTCTGGTTCAGCAAACCCTTTGATACCATCACCATCATCTAAGCCTTGTCCTTACTTCTTGGGGCCAATTTCATGATTCCTGTTCCACCATTGCATTGTATCCAGGGACATATCCTCTAGTGATAGCGTATAAAACAATTTTGTTTAGATTATTGTGAGGTTATATAATTGGATATCTGATTAGTTGTAATAGTATTATATAACAATAAACAGCATGTATGTGGATATGACGATCTAGTGTTATTCAAAAAGGTAGAACTCATTATCTATGATAGATGCTATTATATTGTGCAAAGAAAGAAAAGCACAAGTAAATACAGAACTTTCTCGCTTAAATCTGATGTTGCGTCTGATTCTGACATGTGGTATCATAGCTACTTCACCGGTTAGCGGATCCCTGCCATGTAGATGCAAAGTAATGGGTATCTTACAGATTATCTTCTAAGATGCACTCTAGTTACTCGTATATTTGATCTCAATTTCATATTTTACATGGTTCTCTCCATTATTTTTCTCCAACTTAAGAGAGAGGGGGGATGTATATATATAGGGTAGCATTCGGGGGACAATGTTAAGGAGACAAAATTTGTCCTATATGGCTTAAAAGTTTCGGATTGGGCTGATTTTTTGTAAGGGTGATCTCTATGGTGAGGATATCATCCTCATAAAAAATCAGCCTGATCTGACACTTCTAACCCCATCAAAAGTGGTTTACAAATTAACGGTAAAAATTGATGGTCCACAATTCTAGACTACTTTTGATGGGGTTAAAAGTTTCAGATTGGACTGATTTTTTGTGAGGATGATTTCTATGGTGAGGAGATCATCCTCACAAAAAATCAGCCCAATCCAAAACATTTAGGCCATATAGGACAAATTTTGTCTTCCAATGTTGTCCCCCCCCCCCAACACACATGAGTTCACCCGTGCCTACGGCGCGGGCATCCTCTCTCAGGTTAAGGGGGTAAAAGCGAAAAAAATGAAGTTGGAGTAGGTGGTAGTAATTTTAACACGACTCGAAAATGACAAAGAATTAGTGGGTTTGGGTCAAGCCTAATTGAGTTTGGAGTATTATTGTAAAATTTTAAGGTTAAAGGGGTAAAAGATGAAAAATAATAAAGTGGATTAAAGGGGTAAAAGAGGAAATATAGTAAAGTTATAAGGGGTGAAGTATAAAAGAAATAAAGTGGATCCCATAAAATTATAGCTTAATGGGAGGGTTAAGGGCATAAAAGTGAAAAAAATAAAGTTAGAAGGGTATTATTATTAAAGAATTTTGAAGCTAAAGGGTAATAAATGAAAAACAATAAAATAAGTTAAAAGGGGTAAAAGAGGAAATATAATAAAGTTAGAGGAGTGAAAATAAAGTTGATGGGGTAAGTTGAAGTGGATCCCACACAAAGCTTTGTATGACAACTGTTCCAACTCAGTTGTGTTTTATTATATATAGGGTCATGTTCGGTAGTCAACGCTTTGTCCTATATGTGTTAGAAGTTTCGGATTGGGCTGATTTTTTTGTAAGGATGATCTCTCTGGTGAGGAGGTCATCCTCACAAAAAATCAGCCCATTCCAAAACTTTTAATCCATATAGGACAAAACGTTGGCTCCCTAAGCGTTGGCTGTCGAACGTTATCCTTATATATATATGAGGTTAGAAGTTTCGAAATGGGCTGATTTTTGGTGAGGATGATCTCCTCATCATAGAGATCATCCTCACCAAAAATCAGCTCATTCCGAAACTTCTAATCTCATCAAAAGTGATTTACAAAAAGCCGTTGTCACCATTGTTGTCCCTTGAACCGTCCCGAGATATATATACTAGAGTTCACTCGTGCCTATGGCACAAGCATCCTTTCTTGGTTAAGGGGGTAAAAGCAAAAAAAAATAAAAATAAAGTTAGAGTAGGTGGTAGCAATTTTAACACAACCCGTGAACATGACTCAAAAACGACATGAAATTAGTGAGTTTGGGTCAAGCCTAATTGAGTTTGGTGTATTATTGGAAAATTTTAAGGTTAAAGGGGTAAAAGATGGAAAAATAATAAAGTGGGTTAAAGGGGTAAAAGAGGAAATATAGTGAAGTTATAGGGAGTGAAGTGTAAAAGAATTAAAGTGGGTCCCACAAAATTATAGCTTGATAGGAGGGTTAAGGGCATAGAAGTGAAAAAAATAAATTAAACTTGGAATGATATTATTAAAGAATTTTGAGGTTAAAGGGGTAAAAGATGAAAAACAATAAAATAGGTTAAAAGGGGTAAAAGAGGAAATATAGTAAAGTTAGAGTAAAAATAAAGTTGAGGGGGTATAGTGGGTCCCACACAAAGGTTTGTGTCTCACAACTGTACCGACTCAATTGTGTTATATATATATATATACTATATGTTTTATTATTGGGAATGTTGGTCGGCTATGAGTTGCATGCAATCAATGGTACCTTCACAAGATGTGAATTCTAATGAGGTGAATGCCACTGTCACAGTGATTGTCGGGGAAATTGCTAATTTTGTGGCTTATGCATTTGCGCCAGCTATTCTGGTCACTCCTCTTGGTGCACTCAGCATTATTATCAGGCATGAGACTAAGTCATATCTCATCTTTTATTTTTTGTTTTCTCCAATATTCAGCGCTAACAACCAGCTTGTATTGCAGTGCTGTACTTGCACATATTATTTTACGAGAGAAGCTGCACATTTTTGGTATTCTCGGTTGTGCTTTGTGTGTTGTAGGGTCAACAACAATTGTTTTACATGCCCCGCAAGAACAGGAGATTGAATCTGTCACGGAAGTATGGGACCTTGCAACCGAGCCAGGTATTTGTTTTCAATATATAGGAAAACAAGCACTTTCTTTTTGTCCAGCCAAAATTTTATTTTTGACATGATTCAAACTTCATATTTGATACGACATTTCACATTTTCTCGTTTGATAAGGTTTTAAACATAATAAGCTTAATGGTTTCACATGTTTTCTGCAGCTTTTCTTTTATATGCAGCCTTGGTTATAGCAGCGGTTTTCATTCTTATAATCCATTTTATACCACAATATGGCCAGACAAATATAATGGTCTATATTGGGATTTGTTCGCTTGTAGGTTCTCTTTCGGTACGTACTAGATAGGTGACTACTTTGTTGATGTGCTGCTCGTTTCCTGTATGGTTTGCAAACAATTCTTTCTATTGTAATGCATTTATGTATCTGACAGGTCATGAGTGTCAAAGCACTCGGAATAGCTATGAAGTTAACATTTTCGGGAACGAATCAGTTAATATATCCCCAAACATGGGCTTTCGCCCTAGTTGTGATTACTTGTGTGCTTACGCAAATGAACTATTTAAACAAGGTAATGGGATTTCTGGTTATTTTTCTCATCCAAACAAGTATAATATTATATTTTGATCATTTAGTTTTACCTACGATTCCAGGATGTTTGTGGTGGTGGTTTTTTTCAAGATTTTGAACATTGTGAATGTTCCATAAGTTTTATTTGCAGTGTGAATGATAAAATTGAGTGCATAACTAAGATTATATAGTTACTTACCAAAAGATAATTGTATATAACCACCACATTTATGAACTCAAATTGGATTGATCATGTGGCTACAACTAAGTGGCCATTTGGATGATCCGAAAAAGTGTTTTTAAAGGCGTACGCCTTGAAATGCACCTCAAGCCAAGCCTCACTAAAAAAGCCCCGAGGCGCTAGGGAAACAAGTAAAAATATCTGGGGTGTATGTCTTCGACCAAAAGATGTACGCCTCGCATGTTAATTTTGTTTTTTGATAAGTAAAACTCATTTTATTGAAAAAAAAAAAGAAACAAAAGAAAGAATAGAGGGAGGTCGAGGTAACCAGCCCAAAGTACAGCTAGAAAGAGAACAACACACAAAAACAATAAGACACCAAATCACAAAGAGAGCTACCCCCCAACCAAATTACAAATCCCATCTTATGAGTAAGTCTTCAAAAAAGATGCCCTTAAATTCTTTAAACAACTTGCTCCAAAAAAACAACATTCGTTGCCAAGATCGAAATGTGAAGTTCCTGAGTGGATAGCTCTTTCCCTTAAAAAATTGGACTATTTCTTTCCTTCCTAAGGCCTCAACAAACCGCAAACCGTAGCAGGCCCCAAAGGATTCATTTTGACTTCAAATGGGCAGCCCCAGGCCAACCAAGACTCAAAAAGCGCACATACTGTAGAATGAAAGCAACCCATCAAACCAAACAAAAATGTAAAGTGCGACCAAATCTGCTGCACGAAAGAGCAGTGGAGGAGAACGTGGTTAATGATTCTTCATTAGCCTTACATAAATAGCAAAAGTTTGGGGTAGAGAATCCTCTCCTAATAATGTCGGTAGCCTTCTAAGAGTGACTGACCAAACAAAGACTGAGATCTTAGAATAGTGATCTTATATTACTATCAATGTTGGGGATTATAACTTGGAACATATATATATATATATATATATATATTGGGAATGCTAACGTCCAATACTTTATGGGGATGTTAGCATTGTCCAAAACTTTTTTTTTTTCAATAATATCCCTCCTCGTTTTGTCTTTTAATGAAAAAGACAAGGTTATGTTAGTCTTTTACACAGTAAATGCTTGTTTACATAATAAATGCTATGAACATTTAAGTATTTTGAATTAAAAGTCTTTGTTGTAGTAAATGCTTTAGCAATCAATGCCAACATAATAAATGCATTTATGAATGACATAATAAATGTACTTATTGTATAAAAGACTCATACCCTTGTCTTTTTCACTAAAAAACAAAACAAGGAAGGGTATAATTGGAAAAAAAAAAGTGTTGGACAATGCTAACGTCCCCATGAGGTCTTTGATGAGTAGAAGCAATTAATTCATAAATGAAGGGAAATGCCTCCTTTCCCGAGCGTTCCAAGGGTAAGTGAAGACAGAGGAGGATGGCTAAACTTAGCAATGCTCTGAAACCAGACCACATATAAGGTTGGGATCTGTTTACTCCTAAGAATGACTCATGAAAAAAACACATGATCCCAACCTTTTAAACACAAAATCCAATGGTTGAGATTTATGAGTATCTTGATGACACAAATCTCGGAGATACTTATCCAAAGGATAAATCTTAACCATAGGATTTTGCATTTAAAGGATTGGGATCATGTGTTTTTTTCATAAGTCATTCTTAGGAGTTGAGGGATATATTTTAGTTAAAAATTTTATGCACGTGAGGGCTGAGCTTTACATCTTAGGCTTTGAGGTGTAAGCCTCGAGACACTAACTAGCCAAGCAGTTCACCTTACCCCCTAACATCTAAAAACATTTGTCCCAACTACTTGGTGTAGCTTTCCATTGCCACTTGTCACCAACTTTGTGACCTTACTTCAAGCTGATTGGAAAATGAGCCCAAAGGGGAGAAGAAACAAATGTTGGGAGGAGTCTCTCAGCACTTTTCATATATCGACACTTGCCTTTTATTTTATTTTGTGTTATTTAGTGTTGTTCTTGGCTACACGGGTCCAAAACTTATGTGCTAGCGTCTGGTAACAATCACTTACAACCTTGTCCTCGTCAATGGGATACTGTGGTTGTGCAACTTAGACACTAGAAATGTGGTCCACATTTTACAACTTTGTCCTCGTCAACTGTCCTATTCTGTAAAGAGGTGGTGTACATTGTAAAAGGGATTATTTTTGCAGTAATCTTTGTTTCTCTCCCTTTCAATGGGGAAACTATGGCCTTCGTCGTGCTTACATTGAAAATAAAACAGGGTGACAGTACAATAAAGCATCAATAGGCCTTTTGAGCATCTTGGACCTATGAGATTTTTTTTTTTTTTCTTTTTTCAAAACTTTATTTTAATATTCGTTTTTTTGTAGTTTTTACCTTAATCCTTTCTGGGATTTTTTGGCCTTATTTTGGCAGTCCATGGCATATCAGCTGATGCATATTGGTATTATCAGTCGTGTCATCCAGAGGCCAACATTGTCACTACTTAAACCTTGCGTTCTTCTCAGCACCATCATCTGTGTTATTCTCAGTTTTTGCACATATTGTTTCTTGCTTGCTTAGTTGATAAAGTCTTTGGGTGATGATACCATAGACCTGGGTTCAAATCCCACCAGCTTACTGAACTCATTAAAAACAGGTTTATGTATAAAAAAAAAAAACAAAAAAAACTGCTCCATAAGGCATATAGACAATCTTATTGCTGTCTTCTAAACTGTAAATACTTACTATGAGCAGTATGCATTGCCGCTTTGGTCACATGGCACTTTTCCGAGGCAGCCTCAACCCTAAATCTTCCATCCTTAATGGGTAATAGATTTGAGATGATGTATATGGTCACATTGGTGTATCTGTTGCCCATATATCTCAACCACCCCTAATCTCTAGTCTCTACTCATATTGATTGTAGTGGGTTGTTGGTGACTGGAATTCTATTTCTAGTCAACCTTTTAAGGTTTAATCGTATGGTTATTGATTTCACAATTTCATTCCTTTGACCATTATGCATCTTCATATTTGAGTTTTCTGAACTACAATTAAGTTTAATTTTTTGCCTGACCCAAAAAGAGGTTTAATTTTCATTTTCAATTACAGGCCCTTGATACATTCAACACAGCTGTTGTATCACCCATATACTACGTGATGTTTACATCGTTAACCATTTTGGCCAGTGTGATCATGTTTAAGGTAACACCTTCTGCTGTTTAAGTATATTAACAATCACTATTGCTTGATTAGCTCTGATTTGATATTTGTATTGTGTTAAGAAGATAAAATGCTCCAATTCTTATGCTTGTGTGCAAAAAATGGCAAGAAACTAGGAATAACTTGGTAGATGTATATTCAAGGCAACCAACAACTTAACGAAGTGTCAACATGCGTCCTAGTTATTCATGATTATAAGGTACACTCAATCAATTTTAAGCAAGATATAATGAACCTAGGCCTAGCCTCTCCCATGTGTAGTGCATGTGTGTACTCGAGCTAATCCCCTAATACAGAAGTCCTAGGAGTATCCTCAATTTACTAAGGTACTCACCCGTTCACTGAAGAGGACGCAAGAAATTTTGGTAGGAAACTTGTATCACTTACACCTTGAGCTTCTCTAAGCTTGGTTGCAAATGAGGACCCTTCCCTCTTATTTATACTTGGGGGGGTGGAAGGGATGGCTGGGATTGCTCCACATGGAGATGATCCAACTACCGTGGAACTCTGAAGAATATTTCACAAATCTCTTTTACTCTAGAACCATTCTGGGAATTCTCTAGACTCATTCTACAACTTTCCTACCATATACAATATGATTTGTTATATATATAAGAACCCTCTAGATTCTTCCAGATAATACTCCAACGTTCTCGTGCCTTTCATGCTTTCCTAGATGTCAACTTCTTATAAAAAACTAGTGGAAAGGATATCAAATCAACTTAATTTTCTTTTGAATCAGCTTTTAGTGAGGGCGTCTTGTACTCGAAGGTTGTCGAAAGGACTGCTTCAAAGGTGAGTAAAGGATTCAGAATATACTTTTTTTTTTTTTTATAAATATAAACTTAATGAGAAAAAAAGGAAAAGATTCAAAAGGTCAGTCATGTTTGGTCGAGGCGCCAACCACAACTAAGTACCATACAACATATCCCAATTATAATCCCCAAGTAATTGCAAAAGGTAAAAACTTCCTCAAAGTTTCCTTTCTCCCCGAAAACAAGTTAAAATCCCAACATAGAAAGAGGGAAGAAATCATAATAGGTTGGACCCAACAAACTCTAAAAAGCTTAAAAAAGTGAGCCCAAATGATTGAGGAAAAACTGCAATGTAATAATATATGGTCCACCAATTTAGCAGCCGCCTTGCGCTAAAAGCAAAAGTTTGGAGTCACTAAACCCCTTTGAATCAGAAGGTCTAGCATGGGAAGTCTTTTAAGCGCGGCTAGCCTAGTAAAGAAACGAACCTTGGAAGGGGGTTTTGGAACCCCAAATGAAATCAGCCAGGAAGGGAGCATGTGAACTAACTGGGTTAACCATCGCTGAGGCAAATGATTTGACAGAGAAGATCTTACTTTTAGTGAGGGTCCACTCCCTTTCGTTGTCTCTCGTGCAATCCCATCGAGCCTCATCAAATTCAGTCGTAAGGTCTATTACATCCGGAAACTCTCAATCATTGAAAGCCCTCCTAAATCCCAAGTCCTACACAGATTAATTTCCTTCAAGGTTCAAGAATGTAGCACAAGACAATCTCTTTTTTGATGAGAGGTTATATAGGCAAGGGAATTGAAGACAAAGAGTCGAGTGCCCACACCACCAATCGTCCCAAAACCTCATACTCTCACCCTTCACCACCCTAAACTTCACCCACTTCCTCAATTCATTCCCAACCTTCATGATCCCTTTCCAAACACTACATCCGTAGGAGCTCTTGACTTCCATGCTCTCCCACCCATTTTTATTCTCCCCATATTAGGCTTTAATAACGCTTTTCCACAAACTAGAACTCTCGACTCCAAACGTCCACAACCACTCACCTAATAAAGCCTTATTCGCTACCCTAAAGCCCCCAATTCTGAGACCCCCATTCTTCTTCGGCTCACCAATCAACCTCCAATTCACAAGGTGGATCTTCTTATCCCCGTTTCTATCATTCCACAAGAAATTCCTTGCAATTTTATTCAATTTATCCTCCACTCCCCTAGGAATCGAAAACAAGAATAGATGGTAGACTGGTATGCTAGACAACGTGCTCTTTACCAAGGTAAGCTTGCCACCCTTTATCAACACATTTAGGATGTTTTTAATTATAATAAAATTCGCCCAAAACCAAGCCTGAAACTCGTAAATAGGTGGGCTTTGGGTTTTAGTCTTCAGGTCGGTCGGATATTGTTTATGGCCCGATCTATTCAGACTAACCTAGGCCAGCCCGACCTGGCCCATTTTATACCCCTATCAGATGAGTTCAAAGTGTTATTTTTGAGGATCTTGTGTTTAAATGGGACCTAATGTATTTGGATCCTATTTAATTTGTGCTTTGATGGTTTGCACCTAGGCAGATCTTCTCAATCTCCTCCTTCAGCCAAATTACACTTGAAAAACTTACTACACAAATCCTTTTAAATTAATTTCATTCAATTATATTATTACAATTTCTCAAATAAATTTTAACTCGTCAAAAACAAAACAAAATTATATCATTACAATTACCTAATTCCACATTTTACCTTGATGCTATTGTTGAATGTGAGAAACAAAAGGTATGAATAATAGTTATTGAGAAAGGAACAGTTTCCCATCATCATTTCCATTTTTAATGTATTAAAGTTGACATTCAAAGCATATACTCTTACTGTTTGCCTATAATGTGGAAAATGCCCGTTGGTTAACTAGGACATTTAATTTCATGTTCTTTGTCCATTGGTGCAATTCCCTATTGTCTTGCTTGGTTGCTCTTATCAATGTGACCTCCCTCTCTCTCTCTCTTCACCCTCAATCATATTTGTTCCCTCGCTTCTATCATTTGGGATTCCAAAATATAATCCAAAGTGGCTATTTTTGTTTTGTTAGTGGTCCTTCCTTGACAACATCCTCATAGTAGATTGCTTAATTGCTCATAAAAGAAATGTCATTGATTTTTTTCTATCTGAGTTTAATGATTGAATTGATTAAGCATCTTCTAATCCATTCACTAGGCTTGTGTGGGGCAATTGTCAATTAAATTCGACGCTTGTTTGGTTATGCTATCCTCTATTGTGAAGCTTCCATCATTCACATTTTGTTGGGGTCTTGTGGAAGAAAGGGTGTTTGAAGGGAAGGAGGTGGATACACATGTCATCATTATTTTGGACATTCAAGCAGATTTATTCCTTTTGTCCAATGCAGTGGACTTTTGTTTGAAGATCTAATTTTCATATATACATATAGGTGGAAGTTAAGATTAACTAATTAGTTCCATTTTTTTTAGTTTTCTTTTATTCGATATTTGTTTTATTTTGTTCGATGCTTTCTTATGTATAGCTTAGGCTGGTTGTCTTGACCACATAAAATATTGTACATCCTTCACTATTTCAATAAAAAAATTAGTATACCAAACACAATTTTTTTCCTCGGTTCATTTTCATATTTGCTTCATTTATGTTCACATAAAAAAATGGAGTAATTTCTTATGTTGGTGGATCACATAACAATTTGCTAAATCTGGATTATCGTGGTGAATTTATTTGGAGAGTTTATGCTTATTTTGTTTCTTGTTGGTCCTCTTGGAGGAATGCTTCTATTCTCTTTAGAATCCTTTGTTTATTTAAAAAAAAAAAATAACATTTCTTTGCAAAAGAATGGATGAACTCTTCTCACGATTTTGCGTTCCTGTCTTCAGTTTGCCTAGTTATTGTTAGATTCTTTAGTTACCCAGTCTGAGAGCTGGCTTAGATGTTTGAACTTTTCACTTCATAAGCTTGTATCAGTCATTGTCTAATGGTTTTAGTACAAGTATTATTGTACAAAGCAACACATGACCCTAGTATTTCTGGGAAACTTAGGTTTGAGGGTGTTACAAAGGCATATATGCAGCAGTAATGATGTCTCATAATGTGCATACTCAAATATGTTTTTACTCAGAATAATTTTGTAAATGATTTTTCTTTGTGAACGCGAATACCAATATATCTGAAGACCTCTTATCCAAAACAGTTATGTATAGGGATGACTTTTGGTTGATTAAGATGTTTCGAATCTATTCTTGGAATACCATTTTATTTCTTTCATTATACCTGTTTTTCAATCCATGGTTTCTTGAATATTGATTAAGTTATACACTTTTGAGACAGGATTGGGATCGGCAAAATCCAACTCAGATTGTTACAGAGATGTGTGGGTTTGTGACGATCCTCTCTGGGACATTTCTTCTACACAAAACAAAAGATATGGTGGATGGTATGTTTACCTATGCTTCACTTTTTAACATTCTGCATTATTACTTAGTGTAACGATGCATCAACCATACTGTACAGGTACGTTCATGCGCCTTTCTAAGCACACCGATGAAGAGGAAGGCTTTGTTCCCGAAGGGATCCCTCTTAAATGCCAGGAATCCTAGCGATCACCATAGTGTATTTTTTTATTCATCTTATACCTTTGTCACCAACTTTCACACTTTTTTTTTTCCGGGTGGGAAGGACCTTACTGCATCAAGTATTTTGAGTGATCCCATCATATTCCTTTTGGATACGATACAGAAAGAAAGCGGGGAGAATTTTTTGTATTAATGGGAACAACCTCTTGTGGCAGCTGCTCTGTGTCTCCTCCCCACGAAACATTCGCAATTGTAATTCCGAGTTCATTGGTTATATATATTGTATCTTAAGTGTTCAATTTTCTGACTTCTTCATTCACACTCAATGGGCATAGAATAGAACTAGTTTATTCATCATCATTATACCTCATGATTCATTTTATTTATTTTTTTTTTTAGGAAGAAATACTTTCACGATGAGAATTGATGTTGAAAATGGTGTTTTGGTGTACGATGTTTACACATTCTTTTGTTAAATTGTTGATGATTCCAGTTGCTTTAAATTTGATGAATGTTTCTCTGGGCTAAAATGTTAAGGTCCTGTTTCGATTGGTTATGGACTTCTGCTTCCAAGAATTGCGGAAAACTTAGCTGATGGAAATAGTAGAGGAAACGTTGGGCAAATTTTTGTTGGGTAACCATGCTTAAGAATCATTTTTGGGTGTAGAATGTGGGCTTATTGTTTGGTAAAAGCAGCTTTTGGAAGTTGGATCTAGTTGTGATGATTATAATAGCCCTTAAATAATAGGGTAAATTACTCAATACCTTGTGGGAGGGGTTTATTTCTAAATGGTCCCTAACTTTTGAGCGGTGTTGAGACAGTCCATTTAGTGAATTTTTTATATCTAAAATTTCCATTTTTGAGTACTCAAACTACCCCTCTCATATTCATCACAAACATGAATTTTTTTATTGGCAATTGCAATTATTTTAGACAATTTGGACGATGGATGACAAATGGAGAATGATATACTTCTAATTTTGAACATTTAAATGTATTTTTTTGATCTATTTTGATGATTTGTAACAAACAATGATGAGTGAAGTGGGGATTCTAAATTTTTTTGAGGGTTTTTGAATATTTGTTTTGCAATTATAATAGTCACTCTGGGTATTTCGAGAAGATTCATCTAGTGTGGAAGTAAAAAAAAAAAGAAAGAAGAAATCTGGAGCATGTTTGCAATGTCAAGTTCAACTTTTATTTTTATTGTTGAGATCAATCATTTTACTGTTAGAGAGTTAAAACGTTTTTCATTCTCGAGTTCAACATTTTGCATTTTTAACAAAACATGTTGAACTTAACACTTCAAATGTGATTCAAATTTTTTCGTTTTTTTTATTTCGACATTGGATGGATTTTCTCAAAATACTCAAAATTCATATATTATAATTGTGAAAATGGTAATTAAGTCAAGCATTACAACGAATTTTTCAAAAAAAAATAAAAATAACAATTTTATTTGTCATTTTTTTCTTTACTACAAATTATCAAAATTGATGTTCAAAATTGGGATTATATCATTCTCCCCTTGTCATTCAACATAAAAAATATTTTTTTTGTCAAAAATAATTATAATCACAGTTGAAAAACTGTAGTACATGGTTGAGGGATCATTTTTTGTTACCTTAGTGTTGGAAATGGATGGTTACCGAAACTCTTAAATTTAAAATTAAAATTCAATCCTGAAAATTAATTAATTAATTAATATATATATATATTTTTTAAGTTCTTAGTATTTTGTCCTTTATGACGTGGATGTCCACTCTACTCTAGGGTTTGCTGCGCAACAAACTTCATAAGCCATACTTAGCATGGTGTTGTCAGAAGTCGAGTTCTGTAATAAAAATGCAACAGTTGAGTAAAAATAAAAATGCGTATGTTTTTTCTCTGTCGCTTTCTTTGGTTGATTCTTCAAAGATTCCAGCAACCTTTGGACAACCCAGTTGCCTATTAGGACTTAGGAATCAGGGAAAAAACTTTAAAGCGGGAAGGCTGCTTCAAAATTTCGAAGAAATCCTCTCCATTGAATTACACGTGGCCTTTTCAAGTAGATAATCCAAATTTTGACCGAAATGTAGAGCCGTGGCTTGGAACAAAGAGGGTTGCTTCAAAATTTTGAAGCGTCAAAGTCGGACTCAGGCCTTAGAGATTGCAAATTTGAACGTTAGGGTTTCACTTTCACAGCTTCTTCTCACTCTCTTCTCTCCATCTTTGCTAGGACAGGGCAGACGTTCGAATCGCATTCCTTCTTCAACCCTTCTCTTTTCTTCTAATTCCAGGTATGTCCTCAAACCTTCTCTTCCCTTTCTTCTTCTTCTGGCCTCCCTTATTTCAATCTAACAAACAACAGTGAATGAGCATTTGTGTTGAACTTTTTGTTATTTGATGGGTTTTTCATTTTTGGGTCCAAAATTGCAGATTTGATGGGTGTGATTGTTGTATACAATACTTCATCTCTTTGCATAATTGAAACCCATCATCGCAATCAATACTCATCAACGTCTAGACAAATTACCTGTTCTTTTAAAGGAAATCGAAGATTGGTTGTTAGTATGGCCTCGGCAACGCCTCTAGAACATGTCGAAGAGGTTGAGAAACGGTTGACAGGCGATGCATTTATCCGTCCCCACCTCAGGAAATTGTCTCCTTATCAACCCATTCTTCCTTTTGAGGTAGTTCCATCCTACCCAATTGGATATATATATTTATATTTGTTTGTTTGAAGAAACTAGGATTCATGTTGGCGACACGAAATTGTTGGGAATAACTTGTATGATAGTGATAAGGATTGGATATAATTGCATCTTCTTGTATTGAAGATGCCAACTTGGTTACTTGGTAAAGTCAAAGAATTATACCACAAACCTGGGATCAAAATCCCACCTTCACACTAAAAACAATTTTTTTTTCTTTTGGAGAACAATTGAGTTAGTGGTTAGACTAAGCCTTTTTCTTTCTTCTTTTTGTTGGGTAAGTAAGCTAGACTTCAACCCACAACCTCGAAGTTGCATTGCAATATGTCAACCAACTAGCAAACCAAAAAGGTTTAATTCTCTAAAAGTTTTATTTTATTTTATTAGATATTTATAATTATTGATTAGCAAACGGGTTAGTGGTTAGTAATGAGTAGATGAAGGCAGTTTTTGAACCAAATTCGTGGTATCTACACTCACAGACTTTAACCAACTTAGCAAGCAGGCACCTTCAAAATAGGTCTTCATACTTAAACCTATCAAAAAAAGAACATAAACTTGCATCTTCCGTCATTGATAAATTTTCCATATTATCTTCTACATTAACTATATACATGTGAGATTTTGTTCGATAACTATCGCGCTACATATTGTTTTTTGGGGTTACTGATGGGGGTGGTGATCCCCGAAAGAAAGGGAAGTGAGGGTGCATATGGCGATGAACGGCACAAGGGTTTGTTTGCATGCAAGATAAGTTCGACTATTGAGATCTTGGATATAAACATCCCCTTGTGGCTGATTGAAAGAATCATTCATCTTTGAGTGACTGTTTTATGTTTCATTTTAGTGAAATTGGTTCCTTAATACAGGTTCTGTCTACTCGTCTTGGAAGGAAACCCGATGACATCATCAAACTAGATGCAAACGAAAACCCTTATGGTCCACCTCCAGAGGCAAGTCACCCATCTTCCTTCTCTTTCTCTATTTTAGGGGTTCCGAGGGAAGTCAAATTGTTGATATTTAAAGATATAGTGTCAAATTTGTTATTGTTGAGTTGTCATTATTGAAGATGTTTTGGACTTGGTTTCCACTTAGCAACAAAAAGCTGTTTGTTTGAGAAGTACTTCTATTCTGATTACATATTCCAGATTGTTTATAGGTGCTTGCAGCGTTGGGGGCTTTGAAATTCCCATATGTCTACCCAGATCCTGAGACCCGCCGATTGCGTGCCGCACTTGCTGAAGATTCGGGCATCGAGTCTGACTATATTCTTGCTGGATGTGGTGCAGATGAGCTCATTGATTTAATCATGCGGTTAGATATCAGACTTCTTAGGATCAATTTCTGACATTTTTCCCATCCAATGTGCAATATATATATTGATAAACTTCTGGTGCGCAGCATAGTTTACTAACTTCAACAAATTTCTTTTCCTTTTTTTTCCTATCTGTTTGATTACTACAACAGGTGCGTACTTGATCCTGGTGAAAAGATTGTAGACTGCCCTCCAACATTTACAATGTACGAATTCGATGCAGCAGTGAATGGGGCATTGGTCATCAAGGGTACAAATAAAGCGTTCTTGTTTTAGTTTTTTTTCCTTTTCACTCTCTTTTGAAGTGCTTTTTGCATTTTTCTTGAATTTGTGTACTGAGATGTATTGTCCAATGTTATATTCTTGATTGTTTTCCAATGTCATCCTACTCTGCAGTACCAAGGAAGCCGGATTTTAGCTTGAATGTAGAACACATAGCCGAAGCCATTGAGCAAGAGAAACCAAAATGCATATTCCTTACTTCTCCCAACAATCCAGATGGGAGGTACATTCTCAGTAGGGTGTGTTCTCAGTGCATTATTTGAGAGGCGTGGACCTAAGGTTCATCATCTTCATGTGTCTCATTCTCATACTTCTCCATGGCTCACCACCCGTTACACAATCAATTGGTGGATCATTTATTAATGAGGCATAATCCACTAAAGTAGAGTGTCTATTTGATTTTAAATTTCTTTTCTAGGGTAAAACTTGAATTATTGAAAAAAATTAGTTAATAGTTGAGAAGTCCTTTTTTTTAATAAGTAGATCAATTGTATTAATACCAAAAGACCGGTTGAGATAACCAGCCACAATAAATCAAGATACAAACATCACAAAATTAATTTACACAACTAATTATCGCACAAAGAATCCTACCTAAATACAAAATCATTAAAGAACACCCCTTTGAAATCCAGCTCCAATTTACTCCAAAAGAACATGCAACCTAGCACCTCCATAATTATGTCTTGAAACTCCAACCCTTTCTCATTGAAAACTCTTCAATTTGTTTCTTGCCAAATTACCCAGCACACAGCAAAATGTGTAATGGACCATAGGTACCTCTTCTTACTGGTGAACACATTATAGTTCCAAAGTTGGAATTGAGACAAGTGCCAACTAATTGATTTTTCTGGATAGATTATCAGTTTGCCTATTCATCGTATGGGAGCAGGCCCAGTAGGGATGATTGATCCTACCACATAACTCAGGTGCATCATGCAAAATTCGGGGGTTTTGGTGATAATGTTTCGTAATGCGGAGGTGTACTGCAAGGCACTTCGGTGCCATTAACTGTAACACATAAGCCTTGAGCGTTGTGTCTTGGAACTCTTACTAGCATGCAACTAAACAAATACTATAAGTTAAAAAAATTATAATAATGAAATTAAATAATATAACAAATTTAATCAAAAATATTTTTAGAAAAAATCATCTTAACATGCGGGGAAAGAGATGTTTTCTTGTTGCTTCTGAACTTGAACCTTATCTTTAAAACTAAATTAGATGGAACGAAAACAAAATCAGAATAGGAGGAAAGGAAGTAAGTTTAGATTTTTGAGGTTTGGCTGCCTAAAAACTATTACCACAGTATTCATGTGAGATGTCTGCTTGTGACATGAGACAGTTGAAAAGGCATGACATGTACCACTTTTATATATGCTTAGTGAATGTGGAAGTCATCATGTACCTCACAAAATTCTGAGCCTCAGCAATTTTGGAGAAGCGTCACTTTGAGGGATAAGTGTCAAATTCTTTTTAGAATGTTGAGACTTTCAACACTATTTTTTGAACTTAGACATCTTATGGCATGATAGAATGTAGTGACCTTTTTGTCGATTTAATTGCTATGTTACTCATTTATTTATTTATTATCTCACAGTATAATCAATGATGAGGATCTCTTGAAGATTCTTAATCTTCCCATATTGGTTGTGTTGGATGAAGCATACATTGAATTCTCGGGAATGGAATCTAGGATGGCATGGGTAAAGAAGCATGAGAACTTGATTGTCCTTCGGACATTTAGCAAAAGAGCTGGTAGGTCCAGGATTTCTGGCTTCTAATTAGTTTGGAGAGTGATTTTCTTTTCCTTTGAATTTTTTTTTTCTTATAACGAAAATATTTATTGAAAGGAGGACAAGGAGTCTTCGACGAGAATGCTAAATACCATTATTATTTTAATTCTCAGCTCAATTTATTAAGTAACCTGTTATTTGCTGATGGCACTGTCGACCTGGTTTTCAGATTGATTGTATGTAAAAGATGTAATAATACCTGTTTTTTTCCTCCTGATGTTTTGAAAGTGATATGTAGAGAATATGTTTCTTCTCCTGTGCCCATGCTTTTGTTTAAAATGATTAGAAGTTGTGAAAATGATGACGACTACTAAGTTAAGAGTGTGTTTGTTGTACTCCTGAGACAGACTAAAGTTAACTCCTGGAGTTCAGAGTTCTGCTCGTAAGAGTCCAACTACAGCGTTTGGATGACCTACTCCCACTAAAATTATATGTTCCCATGAAAAACACATGTATCAATAAACAAAGTCCCTTGATTGATATAGTTCCCACAAATAACTTATTGGGAAATATGATGTCATCTTTTATATTTTTCCTAGCTTTCTATTATTCTCTGTTTTCTCTTATTCTCTATGTTAGGGCATTTATGTCCATTCACCTTGTTTGTTATAAATACATTAACAAGTCTGTCATACCCATCACAAGATGAACATATGGGTCTTACATATGTTTCCAATCACAGTATATGGATCCTAAACATATCCTCAATTATTGTATGTTGGAAAGTAACATACTTTGGGGTAATAGCTATGATTTGTTTTTGGGAGTAAGTAATATCAACAGAGTGTACCGAGAAGAAACATTCAGAACAGCAACATACAGTCCGAAAAATAAATCAAAATTGCATATTTATTAACATAGAAGCCTCCTGTCTCTGGACACATCATATATTGCGATAGTTTTACAGTTCGAGGTAATTTTGAAACAGGTTTAGCTGGACTCCGTGTGGGTTATGGAGCATTTCCTCTGAGCATTATCGAGTATCTTTGGAGAGCCAAACAACCTTATAATGTGTCAGTTGCTGCCGAAGTTTCTGCATGTGCAGCATTGCAGAATCCCACCTATCTGGAGGTATTTTCTACTCTTATGATTGTATAGCATTCTCCCACACTAAGTTCACAATCCAAAATTTTCAAGCTAAGGATCGTTTTCACTTGAACATGATTTCTAATACTTGTCAGCAATCTCCACAGAAGGTGAAAGAGGCTTTGGTACATGAAAGGGAAAGACTATTTATGCTTCTGAAGGAAGTGCCATTTTTGAACCCATATCCAAGTTATTCTAATTTCATTCTTTGTGGAGTTACATCCGGGAAGGATCCTAAGAAGCTAAAGGTACATGATTTTTTTCTTAAAGCAAGTGTTTTAGTGGGTCTTTGTATTTTTGGTTCTGCCTTCTTTTTTTCTTTTCTTTTTACCATAATGCCTTTTTTATATTAGAACATATAACTATCATGCTCGTCCATGACTCTGTGGGTAGTTTGTTAGCAGTTACATTAGTTTGTTTAGTATTCTCTATCATTTATTGTGGACTTTCTAAATGTAGTCTTATGATTGTCTAACCCTAGATCTGTAAATGTCTCGGTCCTGGGACTACGAGCCAGAGAACAGCAAATTCAATATCCAAATAAAATAAACAAGGAAACGATAGATAACCTGATTTCAAGATTTACTTATAAAAAAACAGTGAAATTCAGCCCAAATGGCTCCTATGTTATGGCATTAGATCAGTATTAGCTCAACAAGAGGCAAAAAAAAATAAAAAATGACAAGGCTAGTAAGACATAGGTATACCGTGAAAATGAATAAACCGAAGTGTTGGCAAGTCCTAGCACTGGAACCGTGGAGAGGAGGTTGTTTTAGTTACCTAGATCCTAAAGAAGCTTTTCCCAATTTGTGGAGAGGATTGGAGGTCATTCAATCCAATCCGTCGTCCTTGGCTGTAGTTCTGGGATCTTCAGTGACGGCCTTAAGATGGTAAAATTCTTTTAACTTTTAAATTTGAACTAGTGGATCTCTGAAGATCCTCTTTTCAATGGTATGAGAGGCCTTAATCAGTCTTGGGTCAATGGGCCCAAGCAGCAGTCAACCTTTTAAGAATTGCTAGTTTTACATGCATTTTGGTTAACTCCAGGCGAGTTAATTGATGTTTAAGCTTCTATTTGCAATTCTGCTCAAAGGAAGATTCACAAAAAGAGACATTCTTTCAGTTGGCATAGGAAGATTTGTTTGGGAAACTCAAAACCCCAATTCATTATGTTGTTTTTCCAGTACATTAGTATGAGAAAACATGGGAATAAATTGCATTTTCCTTCCTTCATTTGGTGTGAAACTTTGGAGAGAAAACTCTTCACAGAGCACACAGAAAGATGGTGCAGGGAGATTTCTCCATCAAGGAGCTTTGCCAGATCCATGGAAGCACTTTTGTGGTTCTGGATTCAGCACTTCTGCTCCAATAGAAATGAGTGGTTTGTTACAGAACATTAGGGATTGACCCGTGGATGTCTCCATTGGCTTTGGAATTTTATAGGTAGAGAGTAGAGAGCTTTCCTTCTTGTCAACAATCGTCAGATTTGGAATCCGGGTCTGTTTTGAGTTATCCATGGCCATAGTAACCTATTCAGGGTTCCAGAATAACCCAATAAGTTGGTGAGGGAAAAAAAATTCAAGAAAATCGAAAAAAAATAGTTATATGGTTAGGAGTCTGTAATAATTCCTCCCAAGTGGTGTAGTCTTTTATATTATCAAATCCCATTTTAAACTATAAAAGTCGATAGCCAAACTCCATATTGATATCATTCGTAAATCCTCAAAAAGAAGTAGCATGTCCACAACACATTCAATGTTTAAATTGTTCAAAATATAAAAAATATTACAATTATGAATTCAAGTAAGGATTTATCAATCAATCAAGACCATCAAATTCAATGTCATCCTCATTCTCTGATACTTGATCAGTAAAATTCTCATTGACAATCATCTTCATCTTCTCTTACCACTGCATATTTAGGATATCCAGGAAGGTTGAAATTGCATCTTAGCTGTTTGGTTCTGAAACTCACAAAATGCATGTTCATTCGGACAAACATCATCTGACTAGAACTGATGCCTTATCGAGCATGTTATCCCATTTTTAAATTGGTTTATTCTGCAGCAGCAAATGCTAGTCACAATATGGGTTTCAACGAAGCAGATTTAATCATTAGTAAAGCCGAAGTTAACAGAGGTACTATTGTGAAACGGTTAAAATCGTGCACTCCATGTTTTTCCTTCGGATTTCAGGAGAAATATTGAGACATGCCTTGACATTTGATCCTGTCATGTGCACAAGGTGTTGTTTGTGCCGTGAAATGTCACCCTAGCTTACATAGCCACACAATTCACAAACAATGGCAGCCTTCTTAGTAGGTGTACGATAATGCATGTATCGAGTCATTAGATATGGCATTAGAGAAGAAGCCTCTAAAGAAGAACACATGATGTTTATGTTAATTTAAATAACTCAAAAAATAAAATACCTAGTGAAAAGCTAAAAGTGGAGAAGATGAAGCGAGGAACCAAGAATTTGAGTATAGGACGAAGTTCTTATTTGAAATTTGAGTGCTTGAATCTCACTTCTTTAGATGTTTGAATTGTTGATAATATGTAGGAGAAGAATTGAAAAAAGAGATAGTGAGAGTAGACTATGTGAAAGAAAGGGTATAGAATGTTATAGGAATATGGGGGGTAGGAAGGGGATATTTATAGGTGAAGAGGGACTGAAACTTTAAAAATAAAATAAAATAAAGAAAGAAAAAACAATGCTCCAACTGTCAAAATTTTGACAGTTGAGTACGCTGTGCAATGTCATAATAGCCCAACAACTAGTTTATGGCATATGTGATCGCATTTGACAACCATGGTGGATACATCATTTTATTTGTTTGCCTTATTCATGCCTTGTCAGGGTTAGTTTGTCTTATTCATGCCATGTCAGAGCCATATCTTTGGGTCTCTTGGTAACACCACTCTTATATGTTGTGCGAGTCTAAGGAAATCTCCCTCTTAATATGCCTTTTGTTGTACTTACTGCACTTGTATGTGGGGATATTTGCATGCTTTTTTTTTTTTTTTTTTCAAATTTCATGTCACAATTGTGGACACCAACTCGCTGACTTTCAATTGGTGGTCCTGTGTGTACACATTGTAAAGAAGCCAACCTGATGGGTGGGCGTGGAAAGTTTCCTCGCTGCTTATTATTTTCTTTAAAAACTTTTGGAGTTCAATTGGTTCATGCAAAACTATTTCAGGATGACCTTGCGGGCATGGGTGTGATGATTCGACACTACAACAACAAAGAACTGAAGGGTTACGTTCGAGTTTCTGTCGGGAAGCCTGAGCACACAGATGTCCTAATGAAGTGTCTCAAAATCTTGAGTTAATTTGTTTCCAGTTCAGATCAGCAATGCTGTCGGGAGATAATGTGAAAACTGGTGAAGAAAGAGGCTTTACTCTTCTTCCTCAAAATGAATTTTGGACAAATGATTTGGCCCCCATTTTTCACTGTATGTGGAAGTATTTAAGATTGTTGTTGACTGAATCTAGTTCTGCAGCTAAGCCTTCTAGTGGTAGAATGATTTACTCATTTTTATGATCCAGAATTTATTTTAAAGAAAGTAAGGTAAGAAATAACGAACTCTTTGTTTTGAAACCTGTCATCATCTCGGTCCTGTTCCAGTAATATGGGGACTGTTGAATGAAGTTTCTTTCTTCATTCAATTTTGTCTTAAGTCAATATCTTCTGTTAATGTGTTCATATTCGCTTCTGTTAACTCATTATAATAGGGGTAGGGACTGGATAGGATTAGACCCAAATTTGGTATTTGGTCCATTTTTTTTTATCCGATGTCTTCTGCATTGGATTGAAGATATAGGTTTTGATAGGGACCTAATTTAATGAGGATATATACATTTTGATAACTTAACGATCAGTTTTAGATCAATCTAGTTCAGATCCATATGATAAAATTCATTTTCTTATTAAATAGGATTTGGATTCGAGTTAGATCCAAATATTAAGATCCGATAAGGACTCAGGTGCCATAAGTATTATATGATTGGTTTCTCAATAGATCCATTGACTGCCCAACCTCAATATCTACCATTGTTCCAAAGAATGAGCTCAATGGAAGTGCTTTAGGTGAACGTAACCTTTAGTGGAGAGTAAGAAGTGCTTTTGGGAAACGTTTCCTTCCAATTTTTGGATAATTAAATGATAAGTTATTTTTTAAGTCAATATTTTAGTCATTATTACTTTAAAAAAAATGCATTATTATCTTTCGAAAAGGTAGTAATTTTAATTTTCATGAGACTCGATACATTTCTGAAAATGGGAAGTTGATCTGAGCAGCTTTTTGTTTCTTGTTCGGTCCTTTTTAAACCTCAACGTTTGGTAGGATGTGATTCTCAAGTTTTTATTTTTATTTTTTACGAAATGTCCTAAATGTAATTTGGAATGTCTAAATGAAGGAAGCACTCTTCCAACACTTACCCATCAAAAAGAAAAATCCAACAAAAAACCTATATATGATAAAGAAAAAAGAAAATAAAAGAAATTACAAGAAATTGATGATTTTAAGTGTATTGTTGGCATAATTATCGTGTATGTGAAAACTTGATCAGAATGGACCAAATTGATACGTGTGCAAATGGTTGGTTGGTTGCCCCCTTGAAAACATTGCAATCAGTTGTTAAAAATTTGCAAAATTATGACCATATGGGTGTTCCTGCTTTTGTTGGGGATTCATTTGGGAGAGTTGAGTTTGCACTGCAATCAAGGCTTCAAGCCACCAAATAAGTACAAGTTTGGCGAAGATTGGCTCTATTAACAAGACAAAGTAGATCCAATAAAAGCTAATACATGTCCGTCTAAGATTTTCTCCTGACCAAAGTATTGTCTCAGATTTACCGAATTGGTTGGTGGTTTTGATCTTATAGACCAATGATCCAAACCATGTAAGTCATGGTTGACACATAAGTTTGATTGCAAACATTTGTTCCCAAACACCTTTCTTACATAGTTTGAGTGCATAGTATAACTTTATAGGACTAAAAACAATACGAATATATGGGTTAAACATCATTCTAACACAAAAAGTACTTCTGGCAGTACTTCATAAAATTTGGTTCCCAAATGAACATCCTTCAAAAATTACTTCAGCTCCAACTCTCTGCTGACCTGAAATTGCTTGATGAAGATTATCAATATTCAATAGGCAATAGGCAATCATGACAGAAAAAGGCATGAGAAGGAAAATCTTGAGATCAAAAGATCAGGGCCTCTCAAGCCATCGCTGTATAATTTCAATGAGAACCGGCAATGTATTTGTCCTCGTATTGAGAGCAAAAAAAAATTATTTCCTTCAAGAGTAACTAAATAAGGAGTTTAAGACAGATTTGAGCAAAATCTGATAGGCTGGAGATTTTATAAACCAGTTATGTTTAGTTACATTTGGCTAAGTGTAGGCTTGTGGGAACCACCCACATCAACGTGTGGCGCATAGATCTCTTACATGAAATAAAAAATAAAAAATTGATGACAACTGGTAATCGTAACCATCTGATTTATCCCATTCGGTCTGTATTCAGAAGGTGGAGGCAGCCCTTCAATCCATTACCACCATTGTACTTTTCTAGGTTAGCAAAGGAATCCATTGGATCTTTAGGTTATGAAACTAGTAGGAGCTTCTTTCTTTCTTTCTCTTTTTCCTCACAACTGTGTGCTGGTAAAGAATCTGCTAATAGTAGAGGTGACATTTGTATCGGATTTTGGTGCAGAAATCATATCTAGGGATTTGGCTCCTTAACATGCCTACAGAAGAAAACAAGAATCTAGCCATTTACTTCCTGACATATAAACTACTACAAAATGATCTCACCATCATGTTCAAAGATGTCTTACTTGGGATTTTGTTTCAGGAGTCCAGAGACAGAAGCACAATGCGTTGAGTTGTAGTTGCATTTCTCGCAGCATGATTGCAGCAGCTCAATGAATTTCAAGCACCTACACATTTGCAAACACCAAAAGTATGTTATCTAATGGTGCCAAGTTTGTACAAAGAAGATTTTTTTTCATCACAATTCCTTTTAACTACAGAAAAAAAAAAATGCTAATTTGACGGGACCAAACTTCACTACTATTGTTTAATATCCTTCAAAACATATTAGGCACTCATCTGTATGAATCTATGTTACCTGGTTCTTCGGTTCACTTGGTTCGAATTCAGGTTCGTAATTCGTGGTTCGTCACTTTAGAACCAACCCGGTTCGTTAGAATAGGTAGAGATAACTTGTAACTTAGTTTGCTAGTTGGCTTGGTTAATTTTTTTTTTAAATTGAGTTTTTTCAATTACAGGTTGAGGCATTTGATCAAATTTTCATTAGCCAATTAGAGAAGACCAAGGTCAAAGGAGAATGGCATCATTTTAAAACAATTTAGGGGTAGTGAAAATATTATAAAAACATGAAGAATTTGATAAAATCAGCATTTAATGTTGACTGCTACGGTTCGCTAGTCTTGCCAACTGAAGACATAGGTGTATGTCAAAAAATAAAAAGTTGATTGGTACAGTTCGTTTGGTTCGTAGTATTTTAAGAACCCAGCGTGAATTGAACCCTGAACTGGTATGAAACGAACTGGTTCATGGTTCGGTACAACATCAACGAATTAGGTAACACAGGGTACATATCAGATAAAAATTTCCACAATGAAAGTTTCATTCTAGAAGTAATGAAATACTTCTATAAATTTTAAGGAGGTGGTTGTAAATGATGGGTTGACATAGATGGAAGTCCTTCAAGTGATTTCATGTATATTTTAGTACTCAATCCAAGAATACCATCCAGGACAGAGACCAATACCTAAACAATAGAAGGTGACTTTTTTTTTTATGTTAAGTATAATTTGATTAAGAAAGAAAAAAAGAGAATGGGAGGTCAAGGTAGCCCCCCTACATGTGAAACAAAAAACCACAAAAGAAACCAAAAGGGAGGAGACCCAGGGGGGGGGGGCAGAAAAAAAAAAACCACAAACACCAAACCAACCCCCCATCCATACATAACAAAGCAACTCCCATTTGAATACAAAATCCTCAAAAAGACCCCTTCAAAGTCCTTACTCCATAGAAACAAAAAACCAAAAATGTCCTAAATCACTTCATCGGGAGACCTCTCCTCTCCCCGAAAAAAAAAAAAAAACCACAAACACCAAACCAACCCCCCATCCATACATAACAAAGCAACTCCCATTTGAATACAAAATCCTCCAAAAAGACCCCTTCAAAGTCCTTACTCCATAGAAACAAAAAACCAAAAATGTCCTAAATCACTTCATCGGGAGGCCTCTCTTCTCCCCGAAGGTGACTTGGATCGTGGAACTTTGTAAACCAAACTAATTTGATTTGAGTGTGACATTTAGTCATGGAAGTAACTAATTGTTGAATTACAAATTATCATAAATAATAGCAAAATTAAGTCGCTTATGTTCAGTGAAGTTATGGTGTTATAAATACAAAACCAGGTCATATACCCCCCATTCTAGTAGATCAAGGGAACTATGGAAGAGGGATAGAGATGCAGTTAAAGAATTGGTGTGTTTACCCTATAGAGCATTGTCCTTGAAGTCAAGTGCAGGCCCCACAAAAAGTCAAAGGACAAGTAATATTCCCCTCTAATAATTAAATTACAGGCTGATCTCAAAACCCAAGTCATGCATGCTTCAGCTGAACAGATTGGTGCCCAAGCAATATCAATAAGCTTTCTATCAAAATCATTTTAACACTTTTTGACCCATAAGGATACGACTATAATTATAGTGACAAGGTTAGACTATATCACAAAGAGTTGTACAACGGCATGCCTACTAAAACTCCCGGAGTCTAGGCAACACAATCAGTGTGAAGCGCAAGTTATGGAGGCAGAATCATAGGGCCCCTTACCTTTGTTGATTCTGCTGTATGATTCCTGTTGAAAAATCATAGAATGACAAACCACGAGGAAAGGATGGTTGGATGGCTCTGTGATAATCATCGGCTTACCCTGCACAAGGACGCCTTGTTTATGAAGGTTGTGTGGCTTTCTAACCTATGCTGACTAAGCCATGTGGCTAGTGGGTTGCACAGTCATTCACAGTTTTTTTTTCATGTGGGTTGGTCGGTCGAGATGACCAACCAAAACAAAAGATCAACTATCACACAAGGAGTCCCATCTCTACACAAACTCCTCGAAAAATACCCCTTTAAAGTCAGGATAGAGTTTACACCAAAACAATAACAGCCCTATAACATTTAACACGGTATCTCTAGTAGAAGAAACAACGCCTTTGAAAATCCTCTTGTTCCTTTCCAACCACAGACCCCAGGTCATGGCAAATGGAAGTAAGTTCCAAAGGATTTTCTTTTTTCCTGAAAACAAGGTAGAATCACATCCCTCAAAGATAGACAATATTGAATTTGGGTTGACCCAATACACTCTGAAAAGCTGCAGAAAATGGGATCAAATGAGGCAGGAATAATCACAATGGAGTAATATATGGTCAACCGATTCTCCATTTGAATAACACAGAAAACAACAATGAAGGGGTCAGAAAACCTCTTTTGATTAGGAAGTCAAGAGTTAGTAATCTGTTATGAGAAGCCGCTCAAGTAAAAAAGCGAACCTTTGAGGGAGCTTTTGAACCCCAAATGACAATCATGAACAGATTTAAGTCTTAATCTAATGAATTTAGGTGAACTGAAATACAATTCTTGTCCCATGTACAAATTTGGACTTCCCATGATTTAACTGTTGTTCATTAAGATTTTTTTTTCTTTAGAACCTTTTGAGGAATAACTTTTTTTTTTTTTCAATAATTTACATGTATATATTGAAAGCATACTTTGTACTTCAAAGACTGTAAAAAAGACATGTTTGCTACTTTGAATTGCTAGTTTTAAATCATCAATGTTATCATGCAATAGACAATTATATAATTTTCATCTATAGATTAGGCCTTCACACAAGAAGGGGCATTCTTATCACTTGGATATGTCAGAATCATAGTCACAAAATTCTCTGAATTTTTCCAAAAAACGTAAAATCCTCCGAATAAGGGACCAGTTGATTAAATCAGCGAATCAATGATTTATCGATCAATCATGGAATTTAGCAATATTTTTACCCTTCATCTTGAAAATTTTATTTTCTTCAACATTCAAATTTCAAGAACATTTAGGGTTCTTGGGGAGGTTGAAAATGATGGGTTTTGGAAAGAAATATCATTCATTTATTCCACATTTTTTTATGAAAGTTTCTCGAATTAAAGCTAATTGAAGCCTCAACGAATAGTTGCTGTATCCAAACTTTGTTATTGTAGTCAGAGTAAGATATGTTAGGTTTGACTAGTGAAGCCAAAACTGTTGAATCGGAGATAATTAAAACATAATGTAAATGTAATCGATGAGATAAATAAACAAAGAGGGTAGCCTCAATGGTCTCATTATGATCAACAGTTAGTTCAGAACAAAATAATTTATACCTGAAAATCTAATAATTATGATTGATGGATGGATGGATGGATACCTTTGAGGATTGAAATTGTTCTTGGTGAGACAAGCTTGAATATCACAGGCTTCCTTCTTGCACGCTTCCTTGCTTTGTTTCTTCCCCATCCTTCACGCTATCAAATTCCTTCCCAATTTCTCAAAACCCTTTATACTAAAAGTCTATATAGGTTGATTCTTTGACACGTGGTGGCTGAGGTGGCAATCTAATACGGACGTCCGTATCGGAAAGTTTAAGGTTATATGAGAATACCAATGTTTAGGTAAGAACTTGAATCAAACTATTTGCAATATTCGAATGGTGTATTTTAATCTTCAATTAGGATGTGATAAATTATTTAAGGTGTAATACATAAAAGTTGGAGTGCTAATAGTAGTTCTCTAAATCAACAATTAATTGAAGAGTCGTGATAATAATAACTCACCCACGTGGCATACTCAATCCACTCTCTTGAAGTAGGGTGTGCTAGAACCATAAATTTCCTTTCATTAGCATGCACAACTGCACAGACTTATCAAGATGTGCGGTTGTATATCCTAAGACATAAAGTCTATGGTTCTGACACTCCGCACATTAGAAGAGTCAATTGAGTATGTCACGGGGAGTTATATTATCACCACTCTTAATTGAAAGAGTTGTGATAATCTAACTACCCACACGGCATACTCAATCGACTCTTTTGATGTGGAGAGACGTTTTAGCCCAAGAAAACTCTTATTTACTTATGTGACAGCCTCGTCAAATTTCACCATGTCAGCCACAATTAAAAAAAAATGTAGTAGATTTAAAATACCCGTTTTTCTCTTTCATTTCAAATCTAAAATCCATTTCGTCTCTCATTTATCTTCTTCCCCATTCATTTTTGTCTAGCTCGTCAGACATTAATCAACCTCCTGAGCACATGTTCTAGTGTTCTTCTTGACCATTCAGATTCAGATCTGAATATTTAGTGGCAAAAAAAGAAAAAAAAACTCTTGCTCGATGGATTTCTCTACGCCAAATGACGCACAACAAAACGTACTATTGGTAACTCAAGCTTTTTTATGTTTGTTTGTTTAGTTTAGTTAGATGCACAGTTGTGTGCATTCCTCTTATTTGGGATCATTTAATCAATGGTGGAGACAATAGCTTTAAGTTCATAACAATCTAATTGGTTGGGTGAAACTAATTTTTGTCAGAGGATAGCTCAGTTGTGCACATTCTTCTTATTTGAGATCATTTAGTCCATTGATTCTGAAACTGAAACTGAATTTAGATCACTTTAATGTCCTTGTATTCAGGATAACAACTTCTATATTAAATATTTTTATTAAATTTATTACTTGAGTATTGCCTTAATGCCCTAGTTTCCTGCTTATGTGGTTAATGATGGGTTTATGAAATGTGATTTGTTTGTTTGTTGAGCTTTAAAAAATATAAAAATTGAGATGAGTAATTTGTGTTTTTACCTGCTTGTCTAGTTGTCTTGTGTTCTTGTAGATTTTTTTTTTGTGATTCTATCATATATATTTTTTCTTTTAATTGTTCTGGTATTAACACGACTAGAGAAAGATGTTAATGATATAAAGAAAAGTAATCATCAAAATCCTGTGCTTCTTTGTTCCATGGAGTTTCGTGGATACATAAGCCAGACATAGTCTAGTAACAAGTTGCCCCAAATTAATGTCAATGCTTTCTGGGATAGCTTGGCATGGTCATCATCATTATTGATAATACCTGCTCCGAACTACTTACGTAGAACAATACAAATCCTATTTTGCCATTCAATTCTATCTTAATTTGTATATTCATTATAGTATTTAGACTTTTCAAACTTACTGCTTCCATCATTTCTTTTTATTAATAACAAAACACTTCTCTAATTTAAACTTTCATTTGTTTTCTTGGAATATAGGATGTGGAAGGGTTATCGTTGAGCGATAAAGGGAAAGAAAAAAAAATGCGTTAGAAGAAATTCCAGACAATTTGGGTGAAGATATAAAGCTAGAAAAGTGATGACGCCTACAATTATTACAAAACCTATGCCCAAAATATAGGATTTGACATTAAATATAGAAGCACGTGACGTAATAAAGACACCAAATAAGTGATAAGATGCACGATAAGTTGCAGTAAAGAGGGTAAATGTGATTTTCCAATTGATTGTACAAATTCAACATAAGTTTCTGATTGGTCATTTTTTGGTTCTTCCTTCTTTTCCTTGGCCGTTCGACGCTACTTTCTCTTAGCTTCTACAACAGAATGGGTAGAAGAATCTACAAAGGAGCCAAAGTTATATTAAAAAAATTGTAGTAGAAAAAGCAAGTATTACCAAAAGTCAAAGGTGTGGGTGGCTTACCACCTGGGTCAAACTCCCAGTCCCTAGAGATGATCAAAGAGTCCTTATACCACCCTTTGTTAGTGCTAAGAAGGGAATGCATTAGAGTGACAGCTGCATTCTTGGAAGACAGAGAGTAGTACCCAGATCGCTAAAGAATGGCCTTTAGGTTGTACTTGGAGAGGAAATGATTGGGGATGATCCCCAATTCCTCTACCTTCTCCTCCAAGCGGTAGAAGTTGCTTGACATCTAGCCTGGGGTCCTATTGATTTTGCTTAGTACTCTTTGATGAAGGGAGAGAGGGAGAAGCTTAGGCCAACCTTAATCTGGCTGGCGTAAACTAAAATTTCCCCCAACAACATTCTCCAGGGTTGTTAGGGTTTTTGCAAACCCTAATAGACATAAAGGTGGGGATCAAGAAATCCTTACGAAGTCGAGCAATGTTAAAAGCCATTAAAGAGCTAGAAATTAAAGATGAGTAAAAAGTAAAATGGGGAGTAGAAAATTACCTCTGAACGAGAAAGGTAAAAAATGACTGAAGGTTTAGGAGACTTCAGAGGCACCAGAAAATGAATTCGCAAAGGTAAAGAATAATAGAAAGGGAAAGTAATGGGGGTCCCTTATTTATAATAAGGCAAGGAGGAGGACGTACGCTTGCAGAAGATAACCTCTTCAATCCTAACCGTCGCAGCCCTTGGATTTAATGACGGTATTAATGGGACACGTGTCCAGCTGTAGATGAGAGACGATTCGTTTCAACTGATTAAAAGGAATTGAAACGATGTTACATTTAATGTGTTCAGACGTTAACGACAGAAGTAATGATGGGAGATAATGATAACCAATTAGGAGAGAGATATGTGTCTCAAGAAGATTGTGAGACTTCGCATCTCCTCGAGAGGGAGTAAATGTAGAGGGTAATATTAGTACGTTATCTACATTGTACACGTGTCCTAGTAGAATAAGTGGTACTTGGAGCGAGCCATTAAAACCAATCCTGCTCAGTAGTAAGGAATACCAAATTAGTAACGCCTGGTCTGATTGATAGGGCAAGAAAACTTGAACGTAGACCTGGCCTGCTTGATAGGGCAGGCCTGGTCCAAATATCTACATAATTTTGGATTACACATGTCAAGTCCAGAGAATCTTTGACTCAATCTCAAATATTCAAATTCCATTTAAGATCCTTGCAATCAAGGGATTCACCATAATTGAATCTCGATTAAAGGGGAAACCCTATTTTGAACGAAGAACCTATAAATAGATGAATCGATGGAGGAGAAAAGATCTTTTAATCAAGAGGATAAAAGCTGAAACTGTTTTTCTTTAATACGGTTATCTCTGCAACTCTAACTTGGGCATCAGAGGATTATTAGTAGGTACCACACCAGTGCTTACAAGAGGAACCGAGGGGCTACTTCAGATCAGTAGGGCTGGGTCAATCAAGGTAAAACTCGATTTTGCCTCTACAATCATCATCACCATCATTATCATCTTCATCACCATTATTTCGTCATTTTCGTAATCATAAAAATTACTAGCTTTCAAAGAAAGTAGTTTTTAAATCATTTCCTATTAGACTATAAGAAAAGACTATAAAAAGGTGTATGTCACCAATTTGAAAACATAGGGTGGCTCAAATATTTACTAGAATGTGGAGCTATAGTCATGAAAAAAGAGGGGGGTTGGACCAAAATTTTGGAATGTGCTCCTTCAAAGTTTTTGTCCATTGAGACTTCTTCATCGATAAGTCTTTGGCCCACCTATTGGTGGATCATCATATAAAAAATGGCAAAATTATTCACTGAACCTTGACGAAGGTTTTTTTAAAATAAACCCTAACCAGTAGGTAATAATTTGATAGTCCAATTAGTAAAAAAAAATTATTCTTAATGGTTCTCACCCCCTTTCACTGTTGGGATTGACAATTTAAATTTTCGAGAATGACAATTCAAATTGTTGAGCTCAACAATTATAAACTGTCAATCTCAACGTTTGAACATGAATCATTGAGATAGATGATTCAAATCATCAAGATCAATGATGCAAATGGCTGTTCTCAAGGATCTTAATGTTCAATCTCCAATAGGATGAGGGGCAATGAGAAAGAGAGATTGTAAGAAAAACTTCTTAATAAACCCTATGAGAGGAATGTGTTTCAAAATGTATCTTGAGTTTGGGATTCATATCTTAACTCAGTAAAAAAATTCATTTTAATGTCCCCTTACCCCGATAAACATAGTGAATGTAAGTCGTTGACATCAACAATTCAAATTATCAATCTTGACACTTTGATTATTGATCTCGATAATTAAAGTTCAAATGCCTAGATTGATTATTTACTATCTTTTGATTTCAATGCTTGTACAAGATTATTTTGACGATTGTGGAAGAGGTAGAACTCAATGATTTGAATTGTCAATCTCTACAATTTGAATCATTAATCTCACCATTTGAAAATTGAAAGGGGGCATTACAAAAAAAAAAAAAAAAGGAGGATTACTAAATGGATCAAGAAGTCCCTCCGGCGGTGTGCATTTAATAATTTTCTCAATATCAAGGTTCAGTTAGAAAGAAGGCAGGGTCCACTAAATAATTCTCCCTAAAAAAATCAGCCCAACGAATATTTTTAAGAATAATGATTTTCAAATATTTTTAAGAATAGAGTTGAATCTCTAAGTTTTAACCGTTGTATTTGAATGTTAAACTAGACCAGACCTTCCACACCCCATAATAAACAAGGGGTAGAAAAATTAGAGTTTCAACTCTAACAAACCATGCTCAAATCCAGGGGCTAAAATTACTCTATACAACTAATCGGTCAGACCAGAAAGCTAAATTGTGGGCAAAAAGTGGGCTGTGGATACTGGATTTGAAATAGTGTCCCGGCTTGGCAGTTTTAATTCACTAACTCTCTCTCTGCGGAAGACAAACCAAAGATATCTCTAACCTTACCTGGAAGAAAGAGAAAAGCAACTGGAAGAGAGAAGATATCCCAAGCCTACCTTTCTTCCTCTTCTCGACTTCTAACCCAACAAAATCTTCTCCTCTCTCTCTCTCTCTCTCTCTCTCTCTCTCTCTCTGTCTCGGCTCTCAACACCACCATGGACGAAGCCGAGGAGTTTCTGGACTGGGAAGTGCTCCAAAATTCCGAAACAGGTGTTGTTATTTCGTCCGATTCTTTGAGGGATTTCGGGGAATAGAAGGAGATTCGGAAGGCGTGGTAAGGTCTGATTACTTCTCTCTCGATTCTGAGAATCAATTCGTGAGTAAAGGTGCAGAACCTGATGATCTTTCTTCTGAGGAGGGTTCTGCTGATTCAGATAACCCTAGCTGGATCGAACCTCGTTCCGAGTCTAGGTATGAAAATCTCGCCAGAAACGAAGTGGTTGCAAAGGATTTTCACTTAAGCGTAAGAATTCTGGCGTGTTTTGGTCGGATTCGAGTAGCGATGGGTCTGTTTCCCAAAAAGTTAGGGACTTTGAAGGGAATCACGATTTGGGTTGTGGAGATGATGTTAAAAGAGGATTGGGTTTTGAGGGAATTGGAGAAACTGAAATTTTTGAGGTGAAAAGTACAAATTTCGGTGAGTTTCAGCCTGATTTGGGCAGGGGCACGTCTGTTCAGGTGAAATTTGGGGGAATTGAAGGAGAAAATAATTCAGATTTGGGCGAAGATAGGTCGGAGATTGGAGAATCTACTGGGTTTGTTGAGAGAGATGCTGAGGAAAACCCTGAAGAGGATAAGGGAAATGTTTCGGCCGCAGATTTGAAATCAACCGAGGGGGAGAAGAGAGGGATGATTTGGTGGAAGCTTCCTTTGGAAATTTTGAAATTCTGTGTTTTTAGGGTTAGCCCTGTTTGGACAATCTCCATTGCTGCAATGGTGATGGGTTTTGTTATTCTGAAGAAGAGATTGCTTAAGACAAGGGGAAAGAGCCAGAGCATTCCACTTAAGATCGCCTTTGAGGGAAAGGTAAGTTTTTGCCAACAGCTTTTACCGTCTTTGCAATTATCTTGGTAGCATACTAGTAGAATTTTCAATTCTTAGAGCTATATTTGGTTGAACTTAATTCACATCATCAGAATTTTATGACTTGAAATATTTTTTTTTCTCAAGGTCTTGTTTTTTATCATTTGTGAAATGTGAAATGTGAAATTTGTCGTTTTTATTGCTAGTTTTGTTTGAACTTTATTCATCTTATTGGAATTCTATGACTAGAAATGTCTTGTCTCAAGATCTTGGTTTTTAGTTATTTGCTTTATTTGGTACGTATGGAATTCTTCATGCTTGATTGAAGAAATTTTGCTTGGTTTCAAAAAATTTGGGTTTTTTTTTTTTTTCCTTCTTCTAAATCTGTGGTAGCAACTCATCCATTGATAGCAATATTGGCTTCAAACAATCTATCAAAAAAAATATTGGCTTCAAACAAGTTTGGTTTTTAAAACTGAGAAGTTTTCCCTTGATTGGTTATAATTTATAAGTGTAGAAATGTCATTTGACAATATTTTCCTTGTATGGCAAAGGCAATTGTGAAAACTTTCTCACATGACTAGCTCCCCTCGGTCACCAACCCAGATCTTTGGGATAAGGCTTTGATGGTGATGGATAGCCATTTGGAAGGGTGCCACGTGAAAGAAAAATGCTTGATGTTGAATAGGCAACCATTTGAGTACTGTTTCACTAGCCAATTAGGAGAAAAAGGATAAGAGAGGTCAAGGAAGATGAAACCAAATAGAAAGTTGCCCTTTGGGAAAGAGCTAAGAATACACCTATCCAGCTCCACTTCAAAAGAGAAGAATACCACCACCCTTTTAAGCCATATATTGTCAAATTTACTTCGCGCTGCTGCTATATCATATGTAACAGGTACACAAACAAGTATATTGGTGTCCGAAGCTATAGAGGGTGTCGGACACACTAACCCCTAAGATCTGGTTCACCTAAACAATGTATACTTTATTTATTTATTGATAGGGTTTAGTGTTATGGCTGGGTTTGGATCCCAGGTCTGTTGTATAAATATATAGACATTACTATTGGAAAATAGTAGTCTATTTGGTAGTCTAATTCTATTATTTCTATTTAAGGCCATTTATGTCCATTCACTCATTTATTATTATAAATATTTGCCAAGCTCTAATTAGAGACTTGGCAATTTACTTTCTACAATTCTTCTTGGTATTAGAGCCTTAAGGATCCATTCCCTCCCCCCCCCCCCATTATCACAGTGGCACACTTTCAATGTTCGAGGTTCACCGACAGAATTTGAAGATATAGCTCATTGAAGTTTCAAGTATGTCTAACAAGTTACAAAGCCTTCCTAAAATATTAGATTGTAAAGTTTTAGTCTCCCTTATGGCAATATTTGTTTACACAAACTAGGAAATAAGTTGGAAGGATTTCTTAGCCACAATCTAGTCTAAAGCACATATTCAATATGAGATTGCGAAGCTCCTTCACGAGGTCGAGTATGTGGCTTCGCTACCAATTCTCCACAACTTATCTTGTAATGTGGGAACCATCTTTTATTTCTTCAACTTACAATCCACAACAAGCACAGTGGGGAGATGTTGGAGGGTGGATTCTGTCTCAAGAGCTGAATTGAGGTCTTGCTGGATAACAGGAAGGCAATGCCAGCTGCAATTCCCCTGAGAGTCACAATAAAGGAAACATTTTCATTACACTTAACAAAACTAAGTCAATGTACTTCCTACATCCAAACTTGGGTCAATTCCAAATTATATGTTTGATGGCCTCAAACCTTTATTGCATTCCTCAATTAGTTTATGATTTGTCATTTATTTGTTTAAGTGTTGACTTGATTGTAATACATTGCTTTAATAGTTTTTTTTTTTTTTTTCTTTTTTTTAAACAATAATCACGAAAAATAGTCATAAACTTCCGTCACAACATCCATGATTTTTTCTATTGAAAAAAAAAAAAACTATTAAAGCAATGTATTACAATCAAATCAACACTTAAACGAATAAATGAAAAATCATAAATATACGAACCCCCCTCCTGGGTTTCATCTTCAAGGGAGTATTTTAGGAAGGTATGTCGCCTTCTCAAATTTCTGTATGGCTTGAAACAATCCCCGCGAGTCTGGTTTCAACGATTTTCAGAGGTTATTTTATCTTTGAAATTCACTAGATGCCATTCAGATCATACTTGCTTTGTTCATCGAGGATGGGATAGTCATTGTGCCATTGTTTTATTATTTGATATTATCTTGACAGGAGATGATATATAGATGATGATGATATTGGGTCGTGCCTGAAGTTAAGGACTTAGGTCCTCTCAAGTACTTCTTGGGGATAGCAGTAGCTCATTTTCTATGCAAATACACATTGGATCTTCTTGAAGACACTGGTATGCTTGGTTGTCGTCCTGCCTCTTCTCTTATGGATCAGAATCATTGACAGGAGATGATGCACAGTAGATTGACAGGGTGAAGATGATATTGGGTCGTGCCTTTGAGGTTAAGGACTTGAGTCCTCTCAAGTACTTCCTGGGGATAACAGTAGCTCACTTTCTATATCAGTGCAAATACACATTGGATCTTCTTCAAGACACTAGTATGCTTGGTTGTCGTCCTGCCTCTTCTCTTATGGATCAGAATCATTGACTTTATGTCGAATCTGGTGATCTATTATCTGATCCTTCTTCCTATCAGAGACTTGTAGGTCGTCCAATTTATTTAACTAATACTAGACCAGATTTGACCTTTGTGGCTAGTATAGTCAGTCAATTTATGCATGCTCCACGTACATTACATTTTAATGCCGTTCACCGTATTCTTCGCTACTTGAAGTCACATCTTGGCCTTGGATTTTTCTACTCAATCACATCTGTCATGTTTCACTGATATTAACTATGCGGGCTCTCTTATAGATAGGAGATTTATCTCTGGTTTCTGTACTTTCCATAGTAGTAACCTTATCTCGTGGAAAAATAAGAAACAGAGTGTGGTTCTCGTTCTTCTACTGAAGTTAAGTATCGTGCTATGACTCTTGGCACGTGTGAGCTTCTTTGGCTTCAATCTTTGCTGATAGAGTTAAGATTTCCTACTTCTGGTTCTTCCTCGTTCTGCGACAACAAGTCTGCTATCATGCTTGCTTCTAACTCAGTTCTTCATAAACGAACTAAGCATATAGAAGTTGATGTTCATTTTCTCAAGTAAAAAATTTGATCTGGTATTCTTCAACAGTCTTTGTATTTTCTTCAGATCAGCTTGCCAACATGCTTATGAAGTTTGTTGGTCCTTCCATCTCTAACTCTCATCTTATCAAGCTGGACTTAGTTGATATATTTGCTCCAGCTTGAGGAGGAGTATTGGAAAATAATAGTCTATTTGATAGTCTAATTTTATTATTTCTATGTAAGAGCATTTATATCCATTCACTCTTTTATTATTATAAATATCTGTCATGCTCTAATTAGAGACTTGACAATTTATTTTCGTTGTATTACCACCTCACGGAGGTAGCAACTTCTACTATCATATAGTTAATTACTTGGGTTGAGGGATTAAATTTTTATGTACTTTCCTTCAGGTTTTGTATAATGCATAGAAAGATTGTATAAGTTCATACACATAAAAATCATACAACAAATTTATAAACAATGGCTGAACTATAAGTACATGAATAAAGCAATGTTTGTTTGAAAAAGTTTGTTGTTTTGCTCATGGTCGAACGATTGGAGATATGACCTATGTATGGATCCTTTTAGACCTACAAGCTGACCCAGCCTGACTGCTCACATGAGCATTGAAAATCTATACTTAGAGTTTTCGACTGGGCCCCCTGACATAATAGGTAGGTCCACTCAATTGTTCACATGAGCATGGTGAATCTACACTTGAGTGTTCGACTGGTCCCCCGACAAAAGTGGTGGAGAATCATGATCTTCTCTATCCAATGAATGAGGAGTCCGCTTTGAAATCATCCGCCCTGCACCCACCGCCCTAGTATATGCTTCAAGAGGAATCACACGGGGGTGATTTAAGACGAAGAGAAAGGTCTATTTATTTTATTTAGTTATTCAGTTAAACCAATGATTCGTTATTAGAGAACATAGCGACAACCATTTCATCTGACATGCGTATTTTTTATTTTCCAATGGATTTGGTTTTTTATTTAATTTAGGGTTAAGATGAAAAAAACAACAGACCAGCCCATTGTATAAACTAGTAACCAGCTCATTGCTTCGTATCATCTGGATCCAAGGAACTTGTCACTATATGATATATCGATCATATAGTTGTAACGACTGAAAAAAAAAAAAATTCTTATTGGAGCCTAAAACTTTGTGGAGCCAATTAGCATCCTCTTCCATTGCCATAGACCACCAAGATTATTTGGTTTTGAAATACAAGTGTGCTGGGCTTGCTCTTTCGTGTATGATTCAAAAGCAATTAAAACACCATTGGCATGTATCCAACACATTGAATATTACTTGGTATCTGACACAAAATTCTTAGAAAATGGTGTTCCCTTGCATAGATTTATGAAGATATTTTTGCACTCTTCACATGAGCATTTTGGGATAATTTAGTATTACTGAAGTTTTCAAGGTCGTCAATTTGGTATTTTATTATGTCTGAAACACCAACAACTACGACATGTGCCTCTTGAACTCTTTGCATGTCTATACTGTTTGTTTGCTGCATCTGCCTCTTCTTCATTAAATTTATTCATGCATCTTACATCCTTGCGCTAATAAATTAAAGCTTGATGTTCTTATGAGTTCACCTTCGGAGTTTCTCTTCCAAAGATGATTATTTGTGCATTGCAAGATTATTATTGTTTTCCTTTATGAATGTGATCTGCAGAAGGTGTCTCAATTCATGACCCGTGCCGCCCGTCTAAACGAAGCATTTTCAGTTGTAAGGCGTGTCCCCATCATTCGACCTTCGCTTCCGGTTGCTGGGGCAACTCCATGGCCTAGTACGAGCTTGAGATGACATGTACCATGTTATAGATCAGGGGAAGGGCTGGTGCTACACAAGGTTAGTTATTGACACATATTTCTTGTAGTTTCCCCTCGTATATATCTGATAGTTTGGTGTTGAGTCTTCTCCTTCAATATTGAGCTTATGTGTATATATTGTAAATTAACTTGTATGTTATATGATACTTGCCAACCCTAAACCTTTGGGATAAGGCTTAGATGATGTTGAAGATGATTTATATTTTTTTTACAGATTTTCTTTACATTTTCCCCTTCTTTTTCAAGTTCTTCCTACCTTGAATGTATCATGTTGTGTGGCTGTTTTTTCTTCTTTTTTTTTTTCACTTGAGATGTAGACTAGGAGTCCTATTTGTAGTACAAACTTATTGTATCTGAGCAGGTTATTCGAGCACAATGTTTTCAAACATCAAGTCGTGGGGCGAGGTACGCTTGGCTGATTTATTCCTTCAGTCATAAGTCTCGCATGCATAGTATTTTGAAATAAATAATATAAAAATATAACTAAATACTATTTATTTATTTTTAAGTGATGAGTGTGATTCATAGTGAAAGTCGCACTCAACAAGATTTCAACCATTATGACTCGTCCGAATCATCTCAATTCCTCACTTGAAGGTTGATACTAAAAATGAATCCTTCTAGCAAATCAAACTTTTGAAAAAGAAAACCTTAGATATTTTGGATTTGAAGTCTTTGTTTGTAATTGAGATCAAGAAGGAAATGAAAGTATAAACTAAATGGATGTTAGTCTAAAACGAAAGTAAAACAACATAAACTTCACATTCCCATTAGATTTTAATTTTAGTTAATGCATATTTACTTCTAAGCACCTTATTGATCAACATCTAAATAGACAACTTGATATCGTGGTTTCAAAACTTGTTCAAGACTGAGACGTATTGCCCGAGTTGTCACGGTATTGCCAAGCAACGAGACAGACGGACAAGTCAATGTATCGAATGAGATTTAAAACCCATGCTCATTTTCTCATTGTTGAACAACACGTCTTAAAGATTCGGTCTCATTCATGGACGTGACAAGACGTCAAAAAGAGTTCTAAAACCATGCTTAATATCCTTTTAAGTTACAAGTAAAACAAATCCACTATCATTTCCTTAAGAGAGCTATCTAGACCATGGTTTCAAATCCACTATCATCAACAAACGTGAAGGAAGATGAAATAAAAATTGAATGCAAAAATAAAGAGATTGAGGAAATTTGAACCAACATTATACAACTATACAAGAATTTGAAAGAAAAATTAAATCTAAAAGAAGATGAATAGAATTGTATGTAAATCAAAATTTGAGTACAATGAATTGTGTTTGTAATTTAAAATAATTGATCAGATTATCTTTTACATGTATATTTTTTTATTATGTGTGATATAAAGTAGCAGTTAAAATAGTCGAACAAACAGTATTATGTGATTATAAAGGTTGAAAAGTGTCAATTTACCAGTTTTCAACATTAAGTAACAAATAGTTTTATGTGATCATAGTGTTTAATTTGAATCAATTCAGCACAATTCAGATCGATAAACAAACATCAATTTCAACACTTAAATTCAGCTCTTATACAGTTTCAGCAATTATAATCATTCAACACTTATTTGTTCAGTTTTAACAAACGACACCTTAGTCAGACATTTCGTCTCGTCCACTGAGTTGTCTTAAATGAGTCAACTCATCTCAAATGAGACAATCCATATAACTCAGTTTATATTGATTAATTTACATGTTTTTAAATTAAGATAATTACAATTTTTTTAACATAATAAGATAGATTAGAAGATGTTTAGTCATCAAATCATGTTTTATTTACAGAATAAATATATAAATTCCAAAACATATTAATTATTACTTTGCGAGTTTTACTGACTTAGTCGAGATTTTCAAAATATCGTCTGAGACATCTCAGTTTTCTTGCGAGATGATGTGAATGTCGAGCCACTATGTATATTTGTATCATTGCTGAACGAGACCGAGATGACTCAAGCGAGTCATTTCAATTTTGGACGATATTTAAAATCATGACCTAGACCGAATCAAACCAAAAAGTAATCGTTACGCTCCCAACTCAATTGTGTCCTTCCAAAATCATTGTGCTCCCTCTATTCAATGTTGACAACAATATGATTTTCTTCGTAGAAAAATTATTTTTTTTTTTGATTTTTGATTTTTGATTTCATTGGTCACATGGTGGTGCTTATGGAAGGAGCAATTGTCTGGCCTTTGTCAACATAGAGCAAGATTTTGAACATTTCATCATCATCATTTGAGTCTCAGTTCCATTGCTACAGATAATTCAAAGATTGAAGGGAAGAGATTTCATAAAAAAAAATCAAGATAGGATTTGTAATGAGAATAATTGGCTGTCGAATCTGAATAATAATTTTTGAGACGAGAGATCAGCTTTGGAGCTCATTGTTTTAAATTTTTTAAGTATTTATAAAATGAAATAAAAATTAATCATTCATAAATCCTAATTTTTGAAATACATGCACTTTGGCACATGCCATTGCCACCTACAAGTAGGGATATCCATAGGTACCCATTTACCCATAATCGAAATCGAAAATCCCAGTTCCAATTTCTTTTAATTAGAACCAATTAGAGTCGGGTCTAATATGGAACCAAACCAATAGGTCCCGAAATCGATTTATTTTGTCATTTATTTTTACATTATACATGATTGAAGGTTATCTTATATTTTAAAATTAACATATATGATATAAAGTTCTTCAAATTTCATACAAACTAAATACTTGAATTTAAAATGGGTCATTTCTTTTTAAATTTATTTCTTGTAAAGGAGATAAATTTTAATTTTTTAAAATAAAAGTCATTAAATCATCTTTTTTTTAGAAAAAAATATTATTAAATTGATACTTTACAAATAATATGTTTTTTTTAAAAGGATTTATTTATTTATTTAGAAATAATTTTTGTCATTTGATTCTTGAGAATCAGAATCGATGGGTACTCGTGATTTTTTATAGTTCCGATTCCGATTTCACTTATTTTAAAATCGAAATCAGAACCAATAAAAATTGGAATCGATAAAATATAGTAGTCATAATTCTAATATGCATGGGAACCGAACTGGAACCGACTCATTGACAACCCTATCTACAAATGCTCTTTACTGAACGATTCTGCCATCAATTGTTTTTTTTAGTAAAATAACACCAAATCCCTACCTCTAAAACACAATAATTTAATTGTAGAACTTATCCTCAATTGTGTGTTCTTATCCTAATTGTAAGATTGCATGTCTTAATTGTTAATTTCATGTTTTTCGAAGAAGTTTTAATCCATAATTTATAACTTTAAATTATGTTATTAAATTAATTGTTTAATAGTCAGTGGGCGTGCCGGAGTGGTTATCGGGCATGACTAGAAATCATGTGGGCTCTGCCCGCGCAGGTTCGAATCCTGCCGCCCACGTTTACCCGAAAAATTCGCTTATCTGTTTTGGCCACTTATTTTTGACCTCGGTTTATTCAAATATTACATTAATGAAAATGACGTAAATGCCATTCGCTTCAAAGGTTCTTATTACCTCACACAAATTATAAGAAAAAATCTCTAAAATCATAAACAAATCCCACACATCAAAATTTGATCTGAAATCTGGTAACAGGGCCTGAGTTTCAAACGTGCCCAAGCAATCCAAACCAAGGAGTGGACTTCTCAGACTCATTAAAAGCATTTTAGCATTCAAACCTTTAGAGGAGGAGCTGTGATTTTTGGACTCGAAAATTCACTAGATCTTGTGCACTTGCCACGTCAACCAACCGAGTGAAAATTTTCGAATCAGAAAATCATTAGGGTTAGAGGAGATCAAAACTACAATCATGAAACGACAAGCCTACTTAACAAGATATTTTTATGCGTTTAGTAAAGAATTAAGCATTAAAACCCATCCTTAAGAACAAGACTTGCTCCCCTTCTCGAAAGAAGATCAAACACACAAGTGCTTCTCCTAACCACCAATCTCATTCTCTCCAATTGATGGAAAGTTTCATGAGATTTCTCCCTTGAATGCATTGGAAAATCTTATGAGATTTCCATAGATGAATTATTTATATTGGTTTGCAATTTCTCTCTTGACACAGGTATCCTTCGTTTCTACACTCTGAACCTTTTAATGGAAAATTAAAAGCTAAATTGAGTACACTTTGTTCTTCAAATGTCTCATCTGGGTCTTTGCTTCCAGCTACGATAGCGAATGAAATTTACTCGTTTATTCAAATTTTTAGCTGTGTTCAAATGGTATTGGGCAACAATAATGACTTTCCTTCTAATTGTTCAAGCAAATCAAACAACAAAAACTGATTTCCCATCCACAATCAGACATCGACAAACGAAATGCTAAGAAATCATTAGCTCCAATTAGATTATTTTTCATTATCAACCTCTCTCATAGGAAGTTCGAATAAAATTAATCGTATATATTATAGTTATAGCCAAGTTTTTTATAAAGCTATTAGGTAATGAACCTGAATTACATTCAAACTATTCTCATACCACATTTTCATCACTCTCCTCCGATCGATTTTTAAATTAACTTTTGAATGTTACTAACACTACCAAAGTTAATCCAATGGCGAATTTTGGCCGACGAATTGCAAACTACTGTTATATATTGCCAAGTGGCACATTATTTTGGTGGAAAGCAAGGAATGAAAGTGCAAATCGCACTTACAACTACAAACTAAAGGAATTTCAAGGATCACAGCTGCATTCATATTTTCGAGGGCTTACCTTAGCGAAACTAAAACTTATTTCCCATCATACTTTTCTGACATGAAATTTTTGCTTGTTTTGAGTTCTTCGGCCATTTCGGAAGACGTTTTGATTTCTGATTCAATTTGTTGCATCCCCTTGATATATTCATAATTTTCAAATTCTAATTCTCATTCATCATAAGGGGCTACACGAAATTCTTTTTCTTCATTCTGCACTTTTCTCAGCAGTTTCTTTCCTGTAAGCTTGTAGCCTGTCTTTCAACTTCTTACTCTCTACAAAGTTTGCTTTACGATTCAAGGCTTTCTATGAAAAAGAATACAAAAGGTTAGTTTTTAAATAAAAAACAAACACACCGTGAAAACTTGATCTAAAGGAGAAAGACTTACTTCCTGACGGAAACAGCGGTCAAGTTTTATCTTGAGATCCGTACACTTGCCGAAGAATTTTGCAATGGGATGGTCTGTGTGACATTTTTGGAATTCTTCAATAATCTGCAGGAACCAAACACAAGGGAACAATAAGATTATGAAAGATGGTAAAGATCTTTCAGTTTCTTCCCCTTTTTTTTATTTTTTTTAAAACTTCTCAACCTAGGCAAAACAATGTTCCAACTTCCAACAATCAGATCGGATCATCAAAAAATCACAAATGGACCCATGATAAATTTTGTAAATTAAAAAAGAAAATCATTTTCCTTTCAGTGAAAATACAAAGGTTAAAAGAATGACAAGGCAGGGAGTTGGACATACTTCAATGCACATAGGGTGCCTATGCAAGGTCAGAGGAGGATGCATTTTCCCACAAACGCAAACCTTAACTATATAAGCTGCTGCAAAACACGAGAACCAATAAGCAGGAACGTACATCAATAGGAAAGAAGAAATGGAAGTCCAAATCTCAGTTACAGATAGCATTGAGGATTCTATCAAGTTCTCACATAAATGGAAATATCAAAAGGAAGAAATATCTTTTAATGTAATCTTTCAAAATATTAATATTGGGAATCCATTATATATTTCTAATAAGTAATACATTTCTATTTATTATTGCATATTGTGTAGGAAGCCTATTTTTTAATTGCTTTAATTATACTGGATATTTTTAGTTTGCTTTGAGACAAATTTCTTCTAGATATTATTGATTTTAGCAACATCAATTGAGGAATTTTAATAAGGTTGTTATTATTAATTTTCCTGCACCAAACTCAACCATACATCCAACTGGCGAGCATATAAATGGACTATGTAATTTTATACATGGTTAACCATATTTATGCCTTGTTAGGTATACTTAATCATCTACATATTATCCCAAATATTGGGGTTGGCAACATGAATTCTTTTTCGTTATTTGACTCTACCTCAAGCCATATCTCTAGTCATGACATGTCTTCATGACTACATGATGCTTGGGGATATCATATATTTTCAGTATAAACTATCATGTTCTCTCTTTTAGACCATCAAGTCTCTGGTATACCATGTCTTTGTAATGATGGTTATATGTGATAGTCTCCCAATGCTAAATTCAACTTTCTTTCTTCTCATCTTCAATATAGTTCATGACCTTGTATTTAGAAGGGTTTATCTGATGAGAGTTCCATTTTTCCATGGATCGTATCCGTAGCACATTGATTTTTCCTTCTCATCTTCATATTCATTATAAGTTTGCTTTGGTGACATGGATTTTGTTAATCTCTCATACGGGTGGTGGAGGTTTTTCTTCTAAAGATATGGTGGATACCTATGCTTGTTGTTGATTTGTGAAAATCCTATTTAGTAAAGGAGAATCTTGTAGAGGATGTTCCCATCCTTGTTAAACCGAGGCATTTGAAAATAACGTAAATCTCAGAATCAGTGTAGACAGCTTTGCTTATGGATTTCTAGGAGCTCCACAATGTCTGAGTTGCCAGATTTTATTGTTAATTTGGATGCATTATCTATGAGAAGTCAATATGTTTTTTCGGTTGGATAGGTCTGCCGTTGTTTGTTCTTGTCCTAGTTCTTTTTTCTGATCTGATGTGTCTTGCAGGGAAATCTATTCCTAGTTTTTTTTTTTTTTCCTAACAAATATCTGTTATTTGTCTAAAGAAATAATATAGAAATCAAGAAGGAAACACATATACAAGGATGAATTTTTCAGTATGTGCTCCTCTGCCAAACAAGAAAGCATGCAACAACAAGATTAATCTCCAGCATTTCAACAGCTAAGGAATTCCTGGAACAAGAATGAGCAAAGGGACTTTGAACACTAACTCCCCAAAGTGATTCATATTGGTTTGAATTCATACTGAAAAATCTTCCTGACCATTGGTTCCCAATCAACCTTTGTGGCTGTTTTTGGTGGGGAAAACAGACTCATCACCAATCAGTTAATGATCTCATACCAATTGTTTATTTGTTAGAAAGTTTTATATATATGTTTACAATGTATTAGATATATGCAATTTGAATATCATGTAGAGATTTGCATCAAATGATTTCTTTATCCTTCTTGTTGATGAGTTATGAGTGAATAATTTATAAGATAAAGGAAGGAAGCTAATAAAAACAATGATTACAAATATTCACCGATCGGCTAGTTTCTTCTTCTTCTTCTTTTCCTATTTTATTTTCATTATTTTATTTGCTCAAAACTTCTTTGAAAATCTTCCTACTCATAGTCTGCATGTACAGAACATCAAAACATTTTTCTTCTAGAATCTCAAAACCTATTGCTTCAAACAACAACTGTAATGAGGTCCTTCGGTTCTTTTAAGTTTGTTGCTTCATATTTATTGATTGGTGGTGTTTTGATGGATTTCCTTAAGCATTTGTGAAAGCATCGATCTCTCTCAAGTTGGGATTTGGATTTGCAGCTCTTTTGCTTCAATTTGGTGAGCCAAGAAATGGGGAAGACTTGAGAGATTGGTCAGAAGATGTTGATGATGATGTGGAGTTCCTTCTTCCCCAACTCATCTTTTTTTTTTTCTGATTCAATTTTTTTTTTTTTTTTTTTGTAGTATAGTGGAAATTAGAAAACAAGCAACAATGTCTTCTGGATTTTAATCTTTACTTTGTGTAAATCCATCAAGTGTACTAATTATCCAATGAACTTTCGTTTTCGAGCAATCCAACTTTATAATGTAAAGTGAAATGATAAATGACATAGATAACTCTTTTGGCACGCCTTTGAGTTCTTTCAATTTTGCTATCCCCAGGTTTTCATGATCACTCTAGAGAATCTACCAACATTTTAATAAGAAATAATCCAACTTCTACACTCTCATAGATGCTTTAATTAGAAGTTCTTTGTATCACAACACCCCATTGGACATTCCAACTGTAGAAACGGTAGAATCGGGGTCAAGAACCCCCCCCCCCCACGTCCTTCGAAAATAATGTCCAAAATCCGCTTTCTCCTACAAGAAAGACTTCCTCGTCAGGCAGACGATCCGAAATTTCTACAGGATCGTTCACAGGATTTTCTGCAAGCCAGTCGGCAATGGCCTTCCCCTTGACAGGGGGGCACAGGTCATTTCCAATTATGAAAGGTAGCCCCTACTTCAATAAGGCTGCTCGGCCGGATGGTCGCGACAACAATTGCGGATCGGACTTCGTCTTTAGGATAACCGGGTGAGCTAACATAGTTTAGGAGTCAATGACTCCTTATCTTATCAATACATGTATTACTGTGTCATAGGACTAGGTATGAAATAAATCTTCAATATAGTAACCATCCAACACCACTATCACTATAACAAATTGTTTTCCCACTTAATCTAGATCTTGAAATCTCCAATCACATACGTTGGGTTCCCACTGCCAATAATTTATTTTTCTATAGGCTTAAACACAATCCCCTCCATGTTATTGCACATTAGTCTTTAGCTAGTCTTTTGAACCCCCAAAGTCATTAAAAATAATTGATTTCCATGACCATGGACCTCCTCCATTGGTAAACACATATCTTCTAGAGAACTTAGATTCATTAAAGTCTAAAATTAAATTCTCATCATTTTACCTTGTTAGTACAACATGATATCTACCAAAATGAATATTGTAATCTAAAGTATATTTTAAATGCCTCAATACCCCAAGGACTCTTCGAGGGTGCAAAGTCTCTTATAAGATTTCTTCCAAATATTTCTTCTCTTCTCCCATAACCTAAATCCCTAAACCCTTATCTTAGCCTACTTCCCAAAATGTAAGATTAAAACATAAATCTATTACATCTAATAAAATCTTCAGGACTCCAAATAAAACACAAAATATGATTTTTTTTCACTAAATTTCAAGGTTTATTCAAATACTAAATAGGGATCATATAACAAAGAGATTCAACAATTAATTCATGAAAATAACCCTGATACTGTAGTAATTAGAGAATTTTAAATTGATCCCAAGCTAAAACACAAACTAAATGATAATAAGTATTTAAAAAAAAAAAAAATCAAAACAAAACAAAGCAAAAAAACAGGCAGTTGATTTTTCTAGTGATTCAACTGCATAACATGATGAACATTAAACAATTCCAGTAATAATCCCCACCACAAAAGAAAAAAAAAAAGAAAAAATAGTCAAGATCAACAATTATACATTATGTAACACAAAATTCATCTTGTAGTTTGGAAGAGACGACAACCTGAAGAAGAACCAATGAACGAGCGTTCGAGGATGGTGAATAAACCCTAGAAGAGTGCAGGTGCGTATATACGGAAGTCGCTGAACGTGCCAAAAACGTTGGTCGGGAGTAGCAAGCGTATTTGGCTTGCCAAGTTGAAAGCCCGCAGTCAATCAAATTCGATTATTTTTTGCCGAATCAGTCGACCAGCACAAATTGAACGATCCCTCGGCTACACAACACCTCTCACTATCACTCTCACACAGCACAAATTGAACGAATCCCTCGGCCACACAACACCTCTCTCTATCACTCTGTGTGTAAGAATAGAAGGTGACGCTGGATCTCCTCTAAAAAACACAGATCTTCAAAAAATGAAGAATCAGAGAAACCAACAGAAACCCTAACAGATACTGCAGATTGGTACTGGTACGATGATATCACATTGGATCCGTGACTGATCCGATACTTTATATAGAATTGGACCCTTATCAGATTGGTTTTTATTAGATCTTAATGTTAGGATCCAACCCTGATCCAATAACAATCGGACCGGGTTGTAGTGAAGTCGAGTCCAAATGACCTATCAAATTAGAATAAACTTCATATATTTAAATAAATGAAAAAATTACTTTAAAAAGGGTTAAATATTTTAATATTTACAACAACAAAAAAATCTACTTTAAAATTTTTTACAAGAAACGAATTAAATCGTTGAATAGTCCAGTGTTTTAGTAACTTGCTGGACTGTTCAACGTTTTAAAAGAAGGATAAAGTGTTGGGAGTGTTAAAGCAAGCTATTAAAACACTAGACAATCCAACATTTTAATCATTCGGAGGGTATTTTAGATAAAACAACATATTTTAACACATTAAAACACTAGACAAACCAAGAAATTATTAAAATGTTGAACTTTCCAACTACTTAATTTATTTTTGGTGATTTTTGAAAGAAAAAAAATTACAAATACTAAAATATTTAACCTTGTTTTAGTAATTTTTTCAAATATATAATATACTTTTTCATTGGTAACAAAATATATAATTATATCTATACACTTTCTCACTTTTTTATTGGATTGAATCCCTTTTAGATTAAGACATGGTTGATCCATAATTGATCCGATAAGATAATCGAAACCTAATTAAATAGAATCCTTATTAGAATCCAAATCCTTTATTTAGGCCTGAAGTTATCATGTTTGGAATGGATTGGATTTCAAGTTTGATCTTATACATAAATAGCCCTATAATATTATACAAACCCCTTTGTGTTTTGGTGAATATTTGAGGTAATCCTCGATGTTGTCAAACTGATGGCATACCCCTTGGCCTAGGTGTACTCTGAAAGATTAATAGAATATGATTTAAGTCTTTTGTATCCGACCTTGAACCTAAAACCCTTGATTTTTTTGCCCCAAATTTTTTTTTTTTTTTGATAAGTATAATATATTGATGAGAAAAAGAAAATCAAAGTACAAGGAGGCTGAGGAAGCCTCTCAAAGAGCTACGGGACAAAGAAAAAATAAAGACATTAATGATTACATAAAGACTTCCATCTAACAATAAAGTCTTCAAAAGTAATCACCGCAATAAATTTTGTTTTGACCAAAGGTACAAATAGCTCATGATCTCCAAGAACCCGTCTGAGAGCTTCTCACCTTACTATTGAACACCATGTTATTCCTCTCGTTCCACACCTCCCAAGTTATAGCTGAGAGGAAGTATAGTCCAAAGGAATCTTTTTCTGGAATTGAAACCATTACTGGCCCATTCTACCAACAACGAATATAATTTACGAGAAAAAACCCATTGAACACAGAATAAATCAAGGAATTTAGACCAAATAATATGAGAAAAAGAACAATGAATTAAAATATGATCAACAAATTTACCATCCTTCACGCAAAGGGAACAATAGTTTGGTGTGGTCCAACCCCGAACAATCAAGTTATCTATAGTAAGAACCCTCCCGATGGAGGCCAACCAAACAAAAAATGAGACTTTAGAAAGAATATACTTTGACCAAATGATGGACCTCAGGGGGAACGTTCTACAAAAGGGGTTAACCACTTAAAGAAAGACTTAACAGAGAAACTCAAGTCCTTAGCCCTCATCCATTCCCATCTATCCTATTCACTACCGTTGAGATGAAATGAATGCAGGAGATCAAGGAAAGATTTCACCTCTATTAGCTCCCAATCATTAAAATTCCTCCTAAATCCCAAATAGAGTTAGAATCGTTGTGAATCAGACACTGTTGTATGAAACAGTTCTTCTTCAGAGAACAGGGGTATAAAAACGAAAATTGGATTACCAGAAGCGATGAGCCACACCAAATATCCTCCCAGAATCTGATTTTTTACCCCAAAATTAAGGTTGTCAATGGGTGGATTCAAGTTGGTTTTAGATAGACCTTAACTAAGTCCTAAAAAAGGCATCTTGTATCTTATATTGCTTTAAGGGGCTTGAACCAAGTTCAAAATGATTTTCAAATTTTGTAAATTATAGATTAATGCATCATTGAAGTTGTTTAGAGTTATTCAATTGAAAAGGGAATAAGGATGTGAATAATATTGTTATTTTACGACTAGTATTTATCATATGCAAATGCACATGTATTAACAAAAGTTAGGACTTATACATGATTAAATTTAGATAACTTCTTCTGCCATGTCAACTTTTACTAACAATGCCCCAATATGTGTTCTAATTCTTTTTTGATTTCATATGAATTAGGGTGTTGATAGCAAAAGTTGGTGTGGCAATATAATCTCTTTAAATTTATTATAATTACTTTTAAATATATATATTTTAGGAATTTCAAAAAAATTATCTAATTTTTACTCTAATTTATCATTTAATATATTAAAAAGGCTTTTGTAATTTAAAATATTAATTAAACTAGTGACTTTGAAGATACCATGATAAAAAGGGTAACTTTGTAATTTTAGAAAAATTAAACATAAATGGAATGTGGGGGGGACATTTTCAATATTTAGAAATTTAGTATCGAACCATGTTTAATCCATCTTTTCTCCTTACAATAGTAGATATATACTTCATTTTTTTTTTTTGATGAATTTATGGATCTAACCACACATAATGAGTCAGGTTCCACTACCTTGTGGAGAATGATTCATTAGAAAATATATGACCCTAACCATGCAAACATGTAATCCAACAATCATGATTTTGTACACATCCCATTAACACACCTCTCTTTGATACTTATCTTGGGGATGAACAAAATGGTGAATTTGACACATTTGTCTTAATATTTATACCCCACAAAGAACTAATCTCAAGGATACAACTTTTACTTTTATTGTATTTTCTCTTCTTCCACTTTCAAGGATATCCTCAATTTTATTATTTTTTCCATCTTCAACTATTATTCATTAATTCTCCTTCAACTTTAAATACAATCCAACTTTATTATCTATTCTCTTTTACACTCTTGACTCCAAAGATGATGGTCGTGTCATAGGCATGGGCAAACTCTAGTATAGTAATGAGTTAGGTCAAGTATGTTTGGTAAATGTTAAGCCCTTGTACAAGGCAAAATAAATGGGCTAAAGATTTTGAACTTGGCCTCAAGATTATGGCCTTAAACCTTGTTTTTTTGGTGAGCTTGGTTAAGTTAACAGGCTAACGTTTCAAAATAATGGCCCTACCCAAAATTCCATCATCTTCAATCCCTTGGGCAATTTTTCTCCCTCTCAATCTTAAGTTTTTTTCTCCTTCAACCTTTAATCTTGAAGAATAGGTTAAGGATCTACAAAAAATAAAAATATATATAAAAAAAATGATGAATTTTGGGAGAAAATCAATGCATTTTACTAGATATTGAAAAATGGGACATTTAAGTCATTTGGAGACTTCTAGAGTAGAACCAAGCCAAAGGTTTATGTCATTTGAAAACATCGTGGTGATTGGAAAAGGAAAATTTACCAACAAAATATAGTCTTTTTGTTTATTACCAAACTATTGTCGGGTTGTACCGTATTCTAAAAATAATATTGTATTTTGCACAAAAGATCAAATTACCCTTAAATGGTGAAATTAGGTTTTCTAGCTTGATGTGACTTAGGAGAGAAAAGAAAGAGAACAAAATCTTGCTTTATAAGCTTTCATCATGTATTCTTATTTCATTTTCTTAATCTTCATTGTTCTTCCTCCATTTTCGTATGTATAGCCTAAGGTTCAGAGGATTGCAACGTCATCTTTTCTTCCTTCTTTTAATCCATTTTCGTCTACTTTGTCCGTGCAACCGAGTTTCAAATCATATTCTTCTTTCTTGTTCTGATTATCGATGCTTATTTTACTTGTTAACACATATGTGGATAATCCATCAACAAAAACTTTATACAATGTTGATAAGTCGTGTAGATAACATTGACAAACTTGGTCTAAACAATTGACAAATCTTCGAGTGGTCAACCAAATTGATCAAAGAATTTTTTTGACCTAAATGGTTAATAAATTTTTAAATTTCAATTAAAGCTTTATTTACAAATTGAAATTTGTTAAAACTTCTAAAAAACTTGTTAAACCTTCTTACTTAACTATATTTTAAAAAAGAAGTTATCACTTTGATGAAGGTTTATTACATCATTATGTTGAATAATCACATAAAAAGTCTTAATAGTCTCATTATTATATGAATTTTTAAATAAAGCATAATATTAGTAAGGTATCTTCTAATGACTTGTTTGTGAAACATCTATGAATATATATTGTAAGCATAACAGTCTCTAAGTGTTGACAAAACTCACATAGTATTAACAAATCATTTTTTATAAGTTGATAGGATTGGTGGTTTTAATTTTACCTTAACGTAATTCTCAGTTGTTTGATCGGGATTATTTTTAAACATATGTATGGCTAACATCACTTAAAATATATTCAGATTTCGTTACTAATTTTTTTTTGGATGAAGATAAAACAATGTGTATCTCAATAAAATTTGATGGTTCACCAATCCAACCACAAGTCACGTCATTGTTAGATTTTTTGATAAATGCAAGTAAAAACAAATTATTTTTTAATAACTTTTTCATGTCATTCATGTAATTTTCATTAGGTTTAATATTTCTTTTTGTTATTTTTTTTTTTCAAATTAAAGACCTATGTGTATTTCCAAAAAAAATCGAACGGTTCTTACATCAAACAACATATCACATCACCCATCAAGCATTTCGTAAAATGTGTTGAAGTAAAAGACTCTACAATCATGGTATTAAATCTCGTCTGAGACTGAGACAATTCGTCCAATATGTCTCAATATCGTCCACAAACGAGACAAATAGACAAGTCAAATGTATTGAACGAAATTTAAAACCACATTTCATTTTTTTCTCATTGTTGAATGAGACGACTCAAACATATCGAAAAACTCATCCAAGATGACTCGATCTCGTTTATGGACAAGATGCTAAACGAAATTTAAAACCATGTCTTCAGTGACCTTTTTGTGGCATTTCAGTGTTTGTCACAGAATACAAGGACATTATGAAATTGAAAATAAAAAATGAAAGTATTTTAGTAATAAATTAAAATATTGACAATTTTTTGATAAAATTTTCATTGGAAACTCAATTTTACCGTCAAATTCCTTAAATAGTTGTGTTAGAGTGGCCTCATTTCACACTTTACTGATGTAGAGGTGCGATACAACCATATATGCTTTTCATTCGTATCTCGATGAAAACATATATAGTTTTGTACACACCTCCACATCAGTAAAATGTGAATTAAGGTCAATAGGCTACTCCACCATTATTCTCTCTTAAATGTTTTAAGGAATATGCTTTTCATTTAGAGTAATGCTAAAGTGATCTCAGGCTGAAATCTCATATCGCACTTCTTGACGTGAAAGTATATGGAAATCATACGAATCAAAAGCATTTACGGTTCCCACACATTTGCACGTCAAGAAGTGCGATATGAGTAGGGGTGTCAATGGATAGTCGAAATCCAAATCCGAATTCGAATTCGAATTTGAAAAATCGGATATTATCCAAAATTTTCGGATATCGGATTCGGATGTCAGTTTCACATTTGAATGAATTTCATATACGAATTCGGATATTGCGATATCCAATTCGATAATACCACTCCGATAAGAATATGTATATTGTGTATTTATGTTTTACAACAAAACTTTAACACACATATATATGGTGATGTGTATTTCTGTTTTATAACGAAACTTAACTTATAAAGTCATCTTCTCTCAACCTCAATCTGAAACGCAGAATTAGTCGGTAATGGAGGGTTTGGACTGTGCGAGGTTGCGAGCTCCATAACCCATTGTCTTCTCCGGTCGGCGTCATCCAGGTACATATATACTCTCTCTCTCGGTAAAACCTATCTTCTCAACTTGTGCGAGCTCCATTGCCGTCGTTTTCTCCGACCGACGAGCATCCAAGGATACTTCCTCTCTCTCTCTCTCTCAAACACAGTAAAACCCTATTTTACTCTCATACAAAGAGGAAAATCCCATTTGTAGGATTTTTGTCGGATCGGATATTTTCGGATATCCGATATAATTTTTAAATTCGGATTCGAATTCGAATTCATATATCATTCTTTTTTTTCGGATTCGAATTCGGATATAGCAATATCCGATCGGATACCTATCCATTGATAGCCCTAGATATGAGATTCCAGCTTGATGTCATTCCAGCACGTTCATGTATGGTTCCTAACACTAGGGGTGTCAATGGATAGTCGAAATCCGAATCCGAATCCGAATCCGAATTCGAAAAATCGGATATTATCCGAAATTTTCGGATATCGGATTCGGATTCGGATGTTATTTTAACATTCGAATGAATTTCGGATACGAATTCGGATATTACTAAATCCGATTCGATAATATCCGCTCCGATTATAAATACATGTGTTACGTATTCATGTAACACAACAAAACTTATTTCTATTTATATATTCTCTCATGTATTCAAGTTTCACAACGAAGTATAACTTAAAATGTTTATCTTCTCTACCAAAACGCAGAACCAGTGGGTTTCTGACTTTCGACCGTGGGTTTCGACGGTACAAAGTCCCCGTAGCCACCCTCTTCCCCGGCCGGCGAACACCAAAGTAGGTATCTCTCTCTCTCTCTCTCTCTCTCTATCTATCTCAACCAAAGAAGCAAAACCAGGTGGGTTTCGACTTTCGACCGTGGGTTTCGACTGTACAAATTCCCCATAGCCACTCTCTTCCCCGGCCAGCGAACACCAAAGTAGGTATTTCCTCTCTCTCTCAGTAAAACCTTATATTTTATTCGAATTTTTCATTTTTTTTTTTTCAAAAATCAAAGTTTTTTTAATTTTAAAATCAATTTTTTTTCAAAAATCAAAGCTTATTTGATTTTAAAACTGAAATACGTTGAAAATTGTTATTTCTGAAATTGAAAAAATTAGGAAAATCAATTTGATTTTTGCCGATTGAAGAGGTTGGTGTACATCGAATCTAATTTTATTAGGGTTTTTATCGAATCGGATATCCGATATACTTTTCGAATACGAATTCGAATGCTGGTTAACGATATCCGATCGGATTCGAATTCGAATTCGGATATCAATATTTTTTTTCGGATTCGAATTCGGATATAGTACTATCCGATCGGATAGCTATCCGTTGACAGCCCTACCTAACACACTTTCACATCACGGCGACGTGAGGTACGTTCTTGAGGTCACTCCTGCTCCATTCTAAAACCCGGCTAACCCATGCACGCTTATTTCTTGTTAAGTTAGAACGTAGAACCGAAGTACAGAACATACCCGTTTTTTTTTTTAAAGAGGTAATTGGATCTGAAAAACGCGGATCCATGGCCAAGATTTACCAAAATTATCATCTCCAGGACTATCTGACGGTCTAAAATTAGGGAATATGCGTATCCTAAGGATGACAGCAACACTACTTTCCGTTATCACTAGAGAAACCCTAGACCTCACAAATAAATATTGCGCACACACAGACACGTACGATCTCTCCGCATTCCGCAACAAGCAAGGGCAGGGCTTTGCGAAGAACAATCGTTCTTCTCCAGGTGATCTTTCTACCTAAGACACGATAGGGTTAGGGTTTTTATTTCTTCTTTTTGGATTGATGATTGGTGTTTATTATGTTATCTGTAATCTGAAACAAGCTTTGTTTATCGTGTTTGATCAGATCTTACATCGAAGTAAAAAAAAAAAATCATCTTTTAAGCTATGGCTCTGGTGAGTTTCTCGGTTCTTTGTTCATCTAATCTACCTCGTTTTCTAGATTCGATAGTGCAGTACAATCAAATGTTCATGATCTGTGGTTGTTTGAGTCGCGATTTCTATCTTGCTTGTTTGAAATTCAACAGTTGTTTTTAATTTTTTTTGCGTTTGAGTTGTTAGAGAACATAGTTGTTTAGAATTTAGGATGTTGTTACCTTCTAAGAGATCATTTTTTTTTCTCTATAGTATTAAGTAAAAATCCGATTTTTAATCCACATTTTAGATGTTACCACTGAGTTGCACCATTAATAGAATCATTATGTCATTCCTCTAAGATTTTGTTTCTATTTTTTTGGGGCCTTGCTCTAATTCAAGGTGTAGGTAAATGATGTAGGACATCTACAATCGTAATTAGAGTTTTAGAAGGATTTCTATTTCATAGTTTTAGTAGGATTTCTATTTCATAGTTATGTTAGGAGTACAATTCCTTGCTAGTTTTTAATTTGTTTTTATTATTTAGACTATAATTAGAAGTGTCCAATTTGAGTTCTAATAAGATTAAAAAGTTAGTATTATGTTATAAATATGTTACGAATGTTTATTTTTAGTTTTTTGGTAGGATTCTAAATTGTTATGATGAAGATTTATATAAGGAGTTCCAAATCCGAAAATTAATAATAATCATCAATTCAATTATCTTTTCTCTGTTTATTACTTTTTTAGTTTGATGCTTTATTTTCTTTCAAGCTATTATTTATTTATCAATTGAATCTATTGATTCAAATTGATTTTAAGTGTCCTATTGAACTCAAGAGATTCACACGCTTCCGCTACGTCAAGTGGTATCAGAGCTCTTCTTATGATCCACAAAAGATGGTTGGTGAAAATGATTTTGTCACAAAATCTTATCTAGAAACACAATTTTAGAGGCTTGAGGCTAGAATTATGGTTAAGTTAGAGCCTAAATTGGAAATCCTTGTTCAATGCATGTTTTTCAACACCCTTGAGAAGAAGAAAGGTAAGAAAACCCTTGGAGAAGAGAACCCCATCCCTTCCTTAGTTCCCCTCAAAATTCAGCCCCTAGCGTAACAATTAGTGAAACAAAATCGACCAATTTTCAAAATTCTGCATAGAATTTTAATCATACCTAAATTACACCCTCCCAAACTGCATCCCATGCCCTTTAGACTTTAAAATCTATCTTCCACCACTATCTCATCAAAATATTTTCAATAATTCCCTTCCCCAATCCCTCCCCACACCTTATTCCACCTTCCATCAACCTTCTAGCCACACCGCACCACTCCTAGACTTTCAAAATCAAAACCGTCACCCTCCAACTCATGACCCTCAAAACACTTCTCAAACTCAACCAACCCCTGATACTGATTCTCTTGATAAATTGAATCTCTACTCTACTCCACCATCCATCTGAATCCATCTGATCGAATATTGGCTTAAGGCAGACATTCCCCAATTTAATGACCCTTTCCACGTCGAGGATTTTCTTGACTGGTTGTTTACTATGTAGCCTTTCTTCGAGTATAAGCATAGGCGTTTCAAATCCTATAAAGAAGTAGATATGGTAATGGTCTACTTTAACAATGATTGTTTTTCAACGGGCACCTACAACAAGACTAATTTTAAGAAGGTAGATCTACTCCGCATCCTCACAAAAATCAGTAATAATGTTTACGTTGTGGGTTTATTGGAAGATATACACATCTTTTCTTACTATCCGGACTATGGAGTTTCTTTATTTGTGTTGAACTTGAGGACAAATTCTTTTCAAGAATAGGGGCCTGATGTAGGACATCTACAATCCTAGTTAGAGTTTTAGTAAGATTTCTATTTCATAGTTATATTAAGAGTGCAATTCCTAGTTAATTTCTAATTTGTTTTTATTATTTAGGCTATAATTAGAAGTGCTTAAAAGTGTCAAATTTGAGTTTTAATAGGATTAGAAAGTTAGTATTATATTATAAATAGGCCAAGAATGTTAATTTTTAGTATTTTAGTAGGATTCTAAATTGTTATGATGAAGTTATTTATATAAGGAGCTCCAAATCCGAAAATTAATAATTATCATCAATTCAATTATCTTTTCTCTTTATTACTTTTTTAGCTTGATGCTTTTCTTTTTGAGTGGCCTATTGAACACAATATCTTAATTCCTATCGATTCTCTTGATTCACACACTTCCGCTACGTCAGTAAAGTAATAAACTTCTTTGGATTTGCCTTTAAAATGTAAAAAGTCTAGTCAATGACGGTAATTTTGTCATGTATCGGTTTAATTCTAATCCATTATGTTCACTTGTTATTTGCATTATTATTGTTTTTTTGATCGGTTTCTCAGTATTATTATTTATGTTAATTTCCATAGAGATGGCTTTAGCTGACATTGCTTTATCCAATGGTGCATAAACATGATAGTTTATCATGCTTCACTAATTTCAAGAAAATATAGAAAGTTCATTTTCGTAAAAAAATTAATTTCCAATATAATAATTGCTTAGAGTTTATTACCATCCTTTTCTTAGTGTGTTCTGAATGACTTGGATTGTTTATCATGTGCCTTGCTTGCACCCAAGCTCAAATGCTGTTGTAAAGAGAACAGACAAACGAGTGAACATTGTAGAGAGAAAAGATTCAAATCGTAGCAATTAGAAATACTCTCCTTGATCAAAGTTCTATGCCCAAGGTATTCTAATTAGAAGCCTTCTCTATTATGACGTACTTGTTCACCGAACCTTATACTTTGGTTCTTTATGACAAAGTCTACTTGAGAGGTTATTTTTTTAGAGTCAAAGCAGATCTTTTTTTTTCCCTTCTTTTTTAGGAATTTTGTATGTTTTAGTTCTCCCTGTTTGGAAGCACCAAATTTAATAAATGCTTGTTTCTCGGATATAACAATATTCACTACGAGTATTGTTGTCTCTATTCCCTATTGGCCATGTTTATATATCTGGACACGTTGCTTTTGAAGCCTCAATTCTTTTGTTCCTTAAAAATGAACCAATTGAATGACCCATCAAAAAAAAAAAAAAAACCAATTGAATTTAATGCAACTTCTTATTTCTACCTCACTTCTTCAGTTTGAACATTCTATCGTACCACTATCAATTGGACTATTGTACAACCATCCAACCGTTGCTACGTCTTTGTAAACATCTGTATCTTTGTCAATCGCACCCCCTTCAGTATTATCACCTTTAAGCATTTAAACATCTATTGTTGACCCTCATAACACTTCCATGCATGGGCTTTCTTGTTTTTTTTTTAATCATCAACAAAATCCATCGAAGAAGTGGTCTAGTTGATCAACTAAAGAAGTGGGTCCACATTTACCACTTTATTGCCTTTCCTCTTTACCCCCTTCACAATTTCTTTACTAGTTCCCCAAAGAATCTCAGTCCCTTTGCTAGCACAGTAACACACTCAAGGAGCCCCTCCCCGTGATAAGCTGAAACTGCCGATCCTAATGATCGATAATCTGGCGTATCTTAAACCCAGTCATTCGTAACATTTGTCTATTTTATAATTACTGTCATTACTATTTATAATTTAGGACTGAAAACACTAGATGGTTGCCATCATTCTCATAATCAAATGGGTGTATTATTTCATTCTAATCCCCCAATCTTCTTCCCTAATGTGTTGTTTGGATCAACTTCGTAGTTCTTGCACGGGGGAAGCACAAATAAAAATGTTGTAAAGTCACTTATCGCAGCGGAGTACACTGGTGTCAAAGTTCAACTGGTCCCGAACTTTGAGATGGGTGTTTCCAACAAAACTCCCGAGTTTCTGAAGTTGAACCCTATGGGAAAGGTATAGTATTATTGTGTATGGAAAATTCTTTCAGTTTTCCAGGTTTTTTTTTTCTTTTCATGTTTGATTTTGTTCTCTTGAATGCTCTATGGTTGTGCAGGTTCCTGTACTGGAAACACCTGATGGTCCCATATTTGAGAGTAATGCCATAGCTCGTTATGGTGAGCAAAACTTTTAACTGTTATTTTTCCAAATTCTGGAGATTGTATTTGGAACTTATGATTTTATGATTATTCTGTTTGTTGTTGCAGTTACTCGCTTGAAGGACGACAACCCTTTATATGGTTCTTCCTTGATTGAATATGTAAGTTTTAGGCTTTCATGCAATATCTGCTTGTTTTTTTTTTCTTTTTTTCTTTCCTTTTTATTTTTTCACTCAGCATCTTTTCTGTATCCCCCCCCGTGTACTAAACGTTTGGACATGCCATCATTTTCTATAATGGTTACATACAGGGTCTTCTTGAACAGTGGATTGATTTTTCGTCATCAGAGATTGATGTCAATATTTTGCGCTGGTTCTATCCACGATTTGGCCTTGGTATATTCCTTCCTCCGGTCAGTTGAAATTCCTTATACCTTCTTCCATTTATCCATACCTGTCTTCGTTTATAGACTAATGTGACATACTTGTCATAATATCTTTTTCAACAAAGGCTGAGGAAGCTGCCATTACTGCTCTGAAGAGGGCACTAGAAGCTTTGAACACACATCTTGCTTCAAACACTTACTTGGTGGGACATTCGGTGACGCTTGCTGACATAATCATGACATGTAACTTGGTTATGGGGTTCAGTCATCTCATGACTAAGAGCTTTACCTCAGAATTCCCTCATGTTGAAAGATACTTCTGGACAATGGTTAACCAGCCAAATTTCCATAAGGTATTAGGTGAGGTAAAGCAAACAGAATCCATTCCTCCAGTCCAGTCAGCAAAGAAGCCTTCTCAGCCGAAAGAGTCTGTGAAACCTAAGGCAAAGGAAGAACCAAAGAAAGAGGTCAAGAAAGAGCCTGCAAAGCCTAAAGTACCAGAGGATGCTGAGGAGGAAGAGGCACCAAAACCCAAGCCAAAGAATCCACTTGATCTGTTGCCCCCAAGTAAGATGATACTGGATGAGTGGAAGAGGCTCTACTCAAATACCAAGACCAACTTCCGCGAAATTGCTATCAAAGGTAATATCTTATGTTATGTGAATTTAGCAACGAGCTTAATTGCAAGGTTTTTATTCACTGATGTTATTATCTAGTCATTTGGTAGAATGCATGTGGAACTACATTATTTTGATGATATGAGGAATCAAGTTGAGCTGGGGGGGAGAAAGAGGAGGAAGACATTCTAAAAGTCTCAATTATGTCATTCATTTTTTTTGAAATATACATAATGCATAGATCATTTGTTTCTTACTCCCCTTGGAGGGTGGGGTCACATGGAGATCATGTTGGACATTCCAACTACCGCACATGACCTTTTTCTCGAGCACAATCTTGGTAGTTCAATTTATAGTTCAAAATTTTGTGCTGTTTGGTGGAACTTTTTGGTTTCATTGAATTTCTTGGAAAGTTTTGGGTCAGACTTTTTGGTTAGATTTTAAACCTTGGTTCTATGCACTCTGATACTGCTAAGTATATGGAACTTTATCGTGAAGATTTGATTTAATTGAATAATTTGTTTTTCTTTTTTTTTTTTAAATTCAAATCAACTTTTCCTTTGGTTATAAATGTCAAAATATTTTTCCTTTTTTTTTTTCTTTTTCTTTTGGTAAGGATGGACTCTACTCTATGGACAGCTCATTGTTCCGATACTGCTAAGCATATGGAACCTTAATGTGAAGATTTGGTGTAATTAAATAATTTGGATTTTTTAAAAATTCAAATCAACTCTTCCTTCGGTTATGAATGTCAAAATGTTTTTTTTTTTTTTCTTCATTTTTTTGGAAGGATAGGCTCTACGGTATGGAGAGCTCATTAATAAGAAGTGCCACTTAGCTAAGGGGTGAGACTTGTGGAGGTTGTTCCCAGGTCCTAAGGTTCAAACCCCTTGAAAACCCAGGTCCTAAGGTTCAAACCCCTTGAAAACATACGTCTAACAATTATTGACCATGTATCAAGCCTTATCTTTTAAAGCCATATTCTATGGCTATTTCACTCCTTATCTTTTAAAGTATCAAGCCCAACTCAACCATGACTTGCCAGGTCAAGACGTCCTATTTTATATAAATAAATAAAAAAGAAAAAAAATTGTTAGTCTCTAAGCACTGATTATTTTCCAAGCACAAATATATAAAAATCATATATTTGAAATGAACATTATTGCTCATTGAAGGTGGTAAGCTTACATTTTCAAGTCTAGGTTTTATTGCAGGATGACTGTCTTAATAATATCACTAGTTTTTTGACATTGCTCACAATTGAATAGTTGTGCTTGTCACAATAAATCTCATTTGTTTATTACTCTCTTACACCTCATGCTGGGGCCTGCATGTTCATGTTGGAAAATCCAACCTCAGAATGAGATTCCATGCCATTGAGAACATCAACCTCCAAAAATTCATCCATTTTGACATTCCAAGCATCATGAAAAGTTGTCTTGAAGTTAAAAACTTGGATCATCCTGTAAAACTAATACTTCAGGTTAAATTTTTGTATGGTTAGTATTGAATGGATTGTTGTTCAATGATGATAAATATGGGTTGATAACTCACTGTACCATTCAATTTTCAAACATGTTAACCAATGGGAATAAGAAACGGGTGTGAATCTATCCCAAACTCTTACGATATATCAACAATTGACAAGGGTTTGTTTATCTTGTAGTACTCTAGTTCCTGTTTCTAGTACCTTCTGTCCATCCAATACTTCTTTCTTGAATGGTTTTTTTAGCTTTTATTTTGGTTTGTTGCAGGATTCTGGGACATGTACGATCCCGAGGGATACTCTCTTTGGTTCTGTGATTACAAATACAATGATGAGAACCAAGTGTCATTTGTCACCTTGAATAAGGTCGGTGGTTTTTTGCAACGTATGGATCTTGCTCGCAAGTATGCCTTTGGAAAGATGTTGGTGATTGGGTCGGAGCCACCATACAAAGTGAAGGGATTGTGGCTGTTCCGTGGGCCAGAGATTCCTCAATTTATACTCGATGAATGCTATGACATGGAGCTATATGAATGGAAGAAGGTGGACATATCAGATGAAGCCCAAAAGGAGCGTGTCAGTCAGATGATCGAAGATCAAGAGCCTTTTGAGGGAGAAGCCCTCTTGGATGCCAAGTGTTTTAAATGATGACCTTTGCTACCTCCTTCATCACTCTTCTAGCCTAAAGGAGGTTTATCTGGGTCTTGTTTTTCCTGTATTGTTAGTTTTTCTTCCTTTCTTTTGTGTGTCGAAAACAGGGAGTCTTTTTCCCCATCATAGATAAGTTAATTCAGTTATTTCGATTGCATAACTATGCTCCATGTTTTTGATATCATGAACAGAGTATGAGATTATATGTTTTGAGTAGTTCTGCATGTCTTGATTACAATTTTCCATTTTCTGTTTTCTTTCTGTCTGTTTGGATAGATACCTAGGATCGGATAAATCTGTCTACTTAATGAGATGATGGAACAGGGCACAGATGGAGCACATGCGGTACTAGTAAGTATAGTTCTTGTGAAGGAATTGGTCCATAATTTTCCATGCTCATGCACTTGAGCCTTTCTTCTGTGTTACTCGTCGGATGGGGTGCCTAAGATGTTGACATTGTCTAAAGCATGACTGTAGTGTGATTAGATGGTTTAATTGTGTAGGGCTCCTAAAGCGGCAACAGTGCAAGGATGTGGCGATAAATGGGTGCGGATTTGATCATTTGCCACAATGAATGAAAGGGTGTCCTTTAATTTGAGTGTATCGATAGTTAGGGTGGGTTCAAAAATTTCGAAAGCGTAAACCCTACATTTCAAAATTTTGTTGGGTCTTGATAACAATTGATCATACCTACCTACCAAACAACGTTATCTTCTTTCACATGCATTCATAATTGCGATCATTATTACTAGTAGACAAATGAAACTTGTGAACGTGAAGTTCTTCTCCACAAGAGGGGGCAATTACAATTTGATAATTATATAAAAAATTTGACAATTAAATCTTTTTATTTTAAGAAAAATATACAGATTTTCAAATGGATGAAGAGCCTCCATCTTTATTTTTCTTTTTGACTTTTCATGTTTTTTCTTTTTAAAAGCAAAGAAATCTCTCTTCCAACATGGAAAAGCCTTCAATTATCAAAATATTGACAATTAAATCTTTTTATTTTTAATAAAAATATACAGATTTCAAAATTGAGGGTTTTTTACTTATTATATGAAGCCCCCACATTTTTTTTTTCCTTTTTTTAAAGATAAAGATAAAGATAAAGAAATCTCTCTTCCCATGTGGCAAATGATTGAATGCTGTGACATATTCTTAGCTCTAATACCATTTATAAGAATCTAATTAATACACCAAACAAAAACAACTTATAATAGTAAATTTTTTTTTTTTTTCTTTTGAAATCTTGAATAACTCTATTATTTCAATCGACTTATTTTCAAAGTTTTTTAAAAAATATACATATTTTCCTATTATAACATTTTATAATTTTATTTAAAAATATATTTAATACATAAAACAAACATTTTTATATTGTCTACAAACAATAAGTTTTATTTAATTTCCATTTTTTTCGACTTTTGCCAAAAAAAAAAAAAAATTCCTTGCCTACTAGCTATTCTCAAACCTCCCAAATCTTCGATCCAGACCCAAAGTTATCAGAATGGAACGGATCGGATTTCGAGTCTGATCCGATCCATTTTCAGTCCTTACCTCCTTCGCAAGGTAGAAAGTCGCACATATCCTTTCCCTATCGACGAAGATTAAAAGAGTCCAAACTCAATAATTAAAAACACCTCTCTCTCTCTCTCGCTCCATCCGTCCTTCGTTCGAGGTCTGAAGGAGTAAGTAATCTCTTCTCTGAATCTTTTTATTTGTTTTCTTCAAAGTGAGAATCCGATCATTATAATTCATGAAATCTCTGCTCATATTGTTGTGTAATCTGTAAATATCGATTGATTTTCTTTGATTTGGTTCTCTTTTTATCAATTCTGGCTAATTTCTTGGAAATATATTTATTTTGTTTGATCTAGAGAGAATATTGTCTCAATGGGACCTTAATCCCCATTAATTAACAGAGTGCTTCATCACGCATGTGATTCAATCGAGTCTTGTTACTCGTAATTTTATATGTCAAACTGCAGAGATTTCGATTACCTCAATTTTCGTACCATTAGAAAGCTTGTCAGATTAGCTGTCTATCGAGTCCGACATTATGTATTTTAGACATGAATTCAGTAGTTTCTACATAGTCTTTAATGTATAAGTGTTCGCTTTTGATTTAGTTGGGTTAGAATTAGATTATTGGTTATAGAAAGCTTCTTATTTGGATTAGAGAGCACACATATTTTCGTAGAATTGGAATTTTAGAAGTGAAAACAAAGCTGACAAAGATGAAAACAGGTAAGGCTTTAGGAACATATGGGTATGGAAGAATGCAGAATTGTCCTGGTCAACTAAGTTGTTCAATAATATTTTCAAGACTAAAATAATATCTAATGAAGGGAGAAAAAAAATATTGTAGTACATATGTATAAGGATAAATGAGACATACAGAGCTGTAACCGTTTGGGCATTAAACTTACGAACACACTATGGATTTATGGGAAAGACTGATGGAACAAAATTTAAGAATAGAACAAAGATATCATAGAATCAATTTGGTTTTATGTTAGCTACAGCCATCAAGGCAATCTTTCTACATAGACAAATGATTAACAAGTTTAGAGGAAAGATGAAAAATAAAGGCATATGACAAAGTTCCTAAGAGTGTTAATCTCGTAAACTTATACATTAACGTAGTTAAGGATATGTACAAGAGGATTGTGGCTAGTGTGGGGAAAAATTGTGAGTAGATAAATAAGTTCTCAGTTGCAATTGGTTTATATCAAGGATCAACTTTGAGTCTATATTTGTGTGTTCTAGTTATAGATGAAGTAACTGCTCATATTCAAGAGTAGGTTCCTTGTCTTTTCTTGGTCTAAACTGCATTTGGAGTTCAAGGGGCTTTTCTTTGATATTTTGATTTTAGATGGAAAACCATCATGGCTGGAGTAGGCTAATTTTGTTTATTCCCTTTGCTTTTGTATATGTACCCATGAAGGTGATGTCGCCCCCTACATTGTATCCGTTTACTTTTCCTGAATAGTCTTAATCCTTAGATAAAAATACGTTCTGTGGAGAAGCCAAAGTTTTAGACATTTCTTTGTTAGTGTTTAAACAAAGGGGATCTATGTTGTAAAAGGTTTAAGTAAGGGTGCTTTGGGCGAGATATTTTGAGACTATCCACCTAGCGATTGACTGGAGCGGCATGGGAACTATTCAACTCAAAGAGACACGCAGGGTTTGAACCTGCAAAGAGCCTTGTTTCACTTTGTCCCACAACCGCCCTTCTCTTTCTTTTAGTTCCGAAAGCTCTAGAAGAGGGGCTTGGGTTTAATTCGAGGTAGTTGGTAGTTGTGACAAATCTAGATTGAGCCTCTATTCCTTTTTGGTGTCTCAAAATGGCATACATAAAGGTGTCTGTCATGGCTAAACAGATAAAGGAGAGAGTGCTTCTTTCATCACATCATTAGCAAGAAATGGGTGTTGGAACAAGTCTTCCTTGAATTTGGTATTCTTACATCATATTTTTTTGGTATTCTTGTGAAGCCTTTAAATGAAGGTTGTATTTAGTGATCAGATGATTCTTCTTTCCTATCTGATTGCTTCTGGAATTTTGAGTAGTTTTTGACTTACGAAAGATGGTGATCCTACACTATAAGAGATCTAGATCATGTTCTATTGGTGGGTCTGGATGTGACATAAACCGCATTAGACTAACTGCAAGCTTGCAAATGTGGTATAAAAACTTTTTTCCCCTAAGTCAACCTTATTTTCAGCCAATTTTTTTTTATTATTTGTTAAAATATTTGATATCACCCTTCCCATCTTTGAGGTTGCTCACAATTGAAAGGTCTGAATTGATTGATCGCGAGTAAGACACGAGGGAGGTCCATGTTATGGCTTCCTTTACTATTGGTGCACAATCTTCATCACTATTTAGAACAGAGGAGCATTGGATACTGCCTAGGATTATATTTTCAGTAATTCAGAGCATCCAATTTATAGGTCACACAAATGATTTGTTAGACCTTTCGATAAATGGGCTTCTTCTTGTATATGTTGTTCACTTGTTTGTAGCTGCTTATTTCCAACCGACTAGGAGTTTGTGATCCTCCACTATTGGATTAGGCAATCTATTCTAGGTTGTACTTTGGAATTTGTAATTCTTGATACTAGGTATCGTTATTTGATGCATGCTGTGGCCCCACAAAAGGTGTTTATGATATTTTATAAATTACTGTATGATTTATAAATTACAGTTGCCTCCAGTAACTACAATTTACCATCCTGCCATGTGTTCACCTATGGTAGAATCCCTTAATTTTAGAACTTCATTAATTTTGTTATCTTTACCTTGCTAGAGGAGTTTGACATTGAGTAAATAATTCTATTTGTTTTTGTTGTTAAGTTTCCCTTTTCTAAATCACTCTTTTTTCTGCAGATAAGTTGAATTTGTATCATGGGTGGAAGTTCAATAGATGATGATTGGGAGTTGCCTGCCTTCTCCAATGAGGTCCGAACCGTGGTTTTGGTTGGACGAACTGGCAATGGCAAAAGTGCAACTGGCAATAGCATTCTTGGTAGGAAGGCTTTCAAGTCGAGGGCAAGTTCCTCTGGTGTTACAAGTACTTGCGAATTACAGAGAACTGTTTTAAGAGATGGTCAAGTTGTGAATGTTATAGACACTCCGGGTAGGTCTATTTCTGTTGGATAATCTCTCTAAACTTGTGTTCCCTTTTCTCTTTTGTTTGAGTTTCTTTGAGTAGTAGTCATAAATAAAAGTAGCCTCTTTATTGTCCATGTCTCTGTTTTTTTTTTTTCAACTTATTTAATACATTAATACATTATTATTATTTATCAAGAAAAGAACTCTATTTTAATCCTTCCAGGCTTTTACACAAGCATATTTCGAACACTTATTTGATGATTTTTTTTTTTGTTTTCAGGACTATTTGATTTTTCACCGGGATCTGACTTCATTGGCAAAGAGATTGTCAAATGTATCAATATGGCCAAGGATGGGATCCATGCAGTTCTTGTTGTTTTTTCGGTTAGGACCCGCTTTTCAAAAGAAGAAGAAGCCGCACTTCAAAGTTTGCAGACATTTTTCGGAGAAAAAATTACTGATTACATGATAGTAGTTTTTACTGGTGGGGATGAACTTGAAGAAAATGAGGAGACCTTGGCTGATTATCTGGGTCGTGAGTGCCCTGAACCTTTAAAGGTTGTATTTCACATCCAAATTAAACTATTAAGGAATTCATATTTGCTTAATCACTTCATTTGTGATTTGCTGCCCTCATTGTTTTACTTCCTTTTTTGACTATCCAGTTTGCATTTCTGTATGAGCACACACATAAAGGAAGATTTCTTATTTTTAGATACTTGCAAAAATTCAACTTCTCTCTTTTTCGAGAATGGCTTCATATGGTCATTTCTGGTTTTTTTTTTTTTTTTTCTTCAAAATGATAAATTCTTATTTTCCCTTGTTTTTTAAATATGATACAACCGAAGCAAGACTTAATGTATTGACTTGAATTGGTTGAGTTAGTGAAAAATAAAATCTTTTTTTTCTTTTATGGTATTTGAGCATTTTTATTTATTTACTGGTAAATCAATGGTAGATGAGTATAAATTCAATGTCATTTGCTTGCTTTTGTTTAACTATACCTATTTTAGATGTTTTATATGTGTAGGTTATCCATATTAGCTATAACATGGACCATAAGGGAGATTAATAGATTTAGCAAAGTTGTTACACATGGACTGAGAAGAAGCCATTATGATCATTCTATCTTCATTAGAAAGGCAGAAAATTGTTCATGATCCTTGTTGTCTATGTGGACCACGTTATGATCACCACTAGTGATGGCAATGATATTGTGAGAACATATCTGAAAGTGATTCACAAAAGATACTGAAACAACATAGATATTCCAGTGTCATTCTGGTGATAGAGGTGGCTGGATCAAAAGTTAAAATCAATTTATCTCAAAGGAAGAATGATGGTGATCTTCTTATAGTTCTTATCTTCAGGGTACACAGCCTATTGATAATCCTATGGATCCAAATTATAAATTATCTATTGATCAAGGTGAATGCCTAAGTGATCTTAGAAGGTCCAAAAGGTTGGTTGGTAAACTTATCTAACCAAGTTGTAATCAACTTATCTCAAAGGAATTATGTTACTAAATATTTTATAGAGATTTATCTCATGGGTACATGGCCTATTGGTAGCCCCTATGCTTCCAAATTATAAATTATTTCTTGATCAAGGTCAATGCCTCGGCAATCCTAGAAGTTACAAACGGTTGGTCAGTAAACTTATTTATCTAACCATAACACTTCCTATTATTACATATGCAATCAATATACTGTGAGCCAATTCATGCATGCTTCAAGGATCCTCACATGGAAGCTTTTGTCAAAATTCTTAGATATTTAAGAAGGGCGCCAAGACGTGGCATTTTATAAAATGGTCATCAGAAAGTGAAGCTTAGATGTTGAATGGGCATGGTTTCCATTTGATAGGGGTTCAATTATTATTTTTAAATAAAAAATATAGAATCATTAATACTGATTTTTAATCTATTTTATTAGATGATCATTTTTCATTTGGATGCACACTAAAGTTAGCTGGTGTTACCAAATGATCAAATTGGATGCTTTTTTTTTTGTTTTTTTGTAGGTTTTCTTAATTTATATATATAGTCATTTTTTTAATGTTATTTTATTAGTGCCTTATGAAGACTAAAAATATCTATTGGTTCTTCATTTTGGCCATTTGACTAAGTCGGCAGTTGGAAGCTATTTTTACCAAACAATAATCCCAACTTTTCCACACAGAACAATACTTCTCCAACATGGTTACCAATCACCAACTAGCCTAGACACACTTCTCAACTTCCATTTCCAGGCTTTATGCTTCTGGCATTCCCAGCAATAGAAGCTGGAAACTATCCCAGATATACCCCAACTCTATAACTTTCCCCCCCAACCTCGAAATCCTCCAACTCACCGTTCTCCACAGCCCAAGAGACTGTTCTACACAAATCCTGGACTCCACAGAGGTATCAATGGGCACCCAGTTACCCGATGTATCCGGAGTCAGTCACAAAAATTGTGATTGATCGCAATTTACTCGGTGATTTTTCAATCAATTTTTGTGTTTAATATTATTTTATCATTTAATATATGAAATACATATTTTTATAGTTTTTGAAATTCATACATTTTTTTTTTAATTTTTACAATATTTTCCCAACTTTTCCCTCTCCCACTTTTCTGAATTCCCCCTTGCCAAATTATTCTCAAACTTCTACTTTGTCACTTCGTTTGGAACGATAGGTGGTTTTGGGTATGTTATCATGGAATTTTCAGTTTGGTTTTGGGTAGCCATCTTACCCATTAAGAATCAGGTCTCCTTCAGGTACTCATCAGATAAATGGGTAAGTAGTGGATCTATTTTATTATTATTTATATGGACACTAAGTGTCTAATTAAATATTAATCATGAAAAACTCAAGTTCAAGTCTTTTTCACATCTAATATCATCAAAGGTTTCAAGCACCCAAAACAAAAGTCTCTCATCATGTTCTTGTAATTTCATTCATTTCACAACAGAATTCTACCAATGTTGAAGTTTGCATCACAAAGTTTGGATTCAATAGTGCTCCAGAGTCAATCTTCAGTGTCTTGTTAGCTAGGTTGTTGGAGAGCTATCAAGTTCCTCAGACTATCATATAACCAATTCGAGGTGGCACATTTGCTTTGGATGTACCTCACAATAGGTTACCATCGACATTCTAGGACTTTTGTTTCATTGGAGATCGGTGTTCATTGAAGCAAGGGGGATCTTTTTTGAAGATCTCTTGGGGAGGTGGGGTTGGGTTTGTAATCGTATGGGTAGTTCTTGATTGCTTTGCTTTGTTGTTTCCTTGGGGTTTTAGGTCAACTCCCACCCTCGTTAATAAAGCTTTTTACTCATAAAAAAAATGTACCTTACAATAAGCATGCACAATCGGTAAAAACTAATAAGTTTTTATCTATCGGGTACTTGATGGTTATTGGATGTTTGTAGTGCAGGTCCGGTTCTGGTTCAAGGGTCTCATACTCAGAACATGAACCAATAAGAATTTGAATTAATGTTTATTTAGCTCTCAATTCTAGATATATGTGGAACCAAACCGAAACTGACATGTTGACACCCCTACTCCACATTGAAGGGAATAGGGATGACAGGCTCCCCTTTCAAAGACCTCTAAAACTCCTAAAATACCTATCGAATGCTTGAAAGAGGGAGAAGAAACATGTTTCTTGAATCAACCTTCTTCGTTTAGACCCAAACATGCAGCTTATCAAAGCACATGGTTCAGTAGCCTTCGATTCACAAAGGCTTTCTTCATGTTGATCTTACTATTAATAATTGATAACCTTTCTTGACTCCAACATCAATGCATTCATTGACCACCATAACGACATCCATATCTACTAATTTCTAATGAAAGTCCTTGCTCAAAAGAGAACATGGATAACTTGTTCACCGGCCTAAGACCTCTAGAACTCCTAAAATACCTATCAAGTGCCATTCACTTCAATTAAGAGGGAGAAAAAACACATTTCTTGAATCCACCTTCTCCATTTGGACTTAAAAGTCTATTTTATCAAGCACATAGTCCAGTAATCTCTAATTCACAAAGGCTTTCTCCATGTCATCTTGCAATTAATATTTGATAACCTTTCTTAACTTAAGCTTTTACATCTTCATTGGCCGCCAAAACTGCATCTAAATATACCAATTTCTAGTGAAAGACATTGCTTAAGATAGAGATTGGTAGGAGTGATTGCCTTAATTCTAGATGCGAAAGCTTTGACAAAGATCTTGCAAACTCTCCCCTCTGCTAAATAATTGCTCTTAGGTATTCTCCGCTCCTTCTAACAATGGAAATATACTTACTATTAAAACAAGTCTTGGTTATCAAGATCATGGGAAGTGTTGCACTACCTCCATAAAATCAATGACATTTACATTTCAACAAGCTTTAAAAAAGGCTAGAAGGAAACCATCGGGACTGGCAGCCTTATTGCCATCCAAGGCCTTAATGGTGTCCAAAATCTCCTCATAGAAAAGCTTTTCCATCCAACTACTGATCTCAGTACTCAAGTATAACCATAGATAACTACCGGCTTGAAGCAACGCATTGAGGAGAGGGACGCAGTGACTAGTTACTTCCTTTTGGAGCTGGTGACTGACAAGCACTGGAGTTGGCTCCGGTTCGTCCCTCAAAAGCAAGAATGAAAGATAGCTTGACTTTAGTGCTACGAATAGAGATGTTTGCTTGCATGGGAGAAAGTTCCCTTTCTATTTAAGGATACAGCATCTCAATCCGCTCCGAAGCTTCGCTTTATTTTTTGTTCGGGAGAGCGGAGTTAGGGCGCAGTGATGTCTTTCTTGATTGCCTTGGCTTCGCACCCAAGCGGAAAGATAGCGAACCAGAAGGTTACAAAGTCACTTTCTATCATCAATCACCGTGATTATTTTCATAGAATGAAGCCTTTTCTTCCCTAAACGCCCCCCTCTTCAATTATGGTACTGTCAAATTTCAACCTTGAGATCTTATTACTCCTTCGACCATTAGCTTTGTGGTGGGAATACCTAATATTGTTCTCTGCTTTTAGTTATCTGACCATCGACTTCTACTTCCTATCAATCAAAGTGATGTCATCGAATATCGGTTTCTTTTTAGGGTCCACCATCCAAGCTCCTCTTTCTTCCACATTCCTCTCTTCTCCTCTCCTCAAAGGTTTTAAATATGAACCAAAAACCGTACCCTTTCTCCCCACAAAATAGAAGTCTAGCCTCCCCACGCTTTCTCCACAAGATCAGTTACTCAGTGCTAGATATTTTACGAGTGGACTAGGATAAGATGGCCCCATTGAATTTTCACACACAAGGAATTGGTGGGAGGGGGTGATCAGAAGCTGACCTAGGGATCATCCTTTGGGAGGAGACCCTAACACAAAATCTTCCCAACCCCCATTGCTCAGAATCCATCTAAGCTGCACAAAGTAGGATTCTCTTGATTGTTTAATTAGGTGAATTTTCTTCCTTCAAGAGGGAGATCTAGGTTATTAATAAGTTCACCAAATTCTAGCCTGCTCCTGTTGATACAACTCCTTCCTTTCTTCTCCCATAAACCCGTGTGATCCAAGAGGACCAATCCTCAACCAGATTACACTAGATAGAGATAGGAAATCCACAGCCAGTTCGTCAGTGGTTTTAACAATTTCCTTGTCCCAAATAATCACTACTCCCCTGCCATTTAATGGCAGGCATATCACACCAGCTTAAGTTTCTATTGCCATAAATCATTGGTCAAGCGACTTCTATGTTGAATTAGACTACTCTTTCTAAAACTTAGTGGTGACCGGTGAGAATAATTTTAAAAAATAAATAAAAATAAAAATTGGTTCAATGAACGATTCTTTGCAAAAAAGAAGATAAATAAATGGTAACTACTGGCAGAGGCAAGTAAAACCTTTGTGCCCAAATAAGGGAAATGAATACAGAGATAGCTAATTTACTGAATCCAAGGAAAGGATATGGATAGGAGTACCATATATTCAGTTCTATATCTTGCATTTAATTTCAATTTATTACGATAAGAATCATCTTTTTTTATAAGTAAATACAAATTATATTAAATGTGGTCAAGGTGACCATCAGATAAGAATCATCTTTTGACTTGTATGTTTATTCTGTGTCACATATCAATTTTTAGACAATAAACACATGTTCCTCTGAAATGATCACATTCTCTTGTGCTTCTTAGAAATAGTTGGTACAACTCCTTTTCTCTGTTGAATACCCTGAAAACATGGAGTAGACCACAAATCACCTCGTTCTCTTGATTCCTATTGATCAATCAATACTTGAAATTTTAAGTGACTACAGATTGTACTAGCATTTCAAATTCTGGTGATGTTGATGCAGGAAGTTCTTAAGTTGTGCAAAAATCGATTGGTTCTTTTTGATAATAAGACCAAGGATGAAAGTAAGAAGGCTGAGCAATTCCAACAGCTATTCTCCCTTGTCAACATGGTCATAGAAGACAATGGTGGGCAGCCATACTCAGATGAGTTCTTTGTTGAATTGAAGGTGAAGATGCTTCTATTGTGGTATCTTTTTTTATTTTTAATAATAACTAATAAAAGAATTTATAAAGAAGGGCAAGAAGTTGGGCACATATTTCTAAATATAGAAGGAAAGGCAGTGATTAGATTGAATTTTCTTCCATGGAATTCACCACACCATCGTTGAAGGAACCTCAAACGCTGCATGCAACCATATTCTTTTCCCTCAAATACTCCTTTGCCAAGCCCTATCCTAAAATCTACAGTCTCTTTCATACTGGGATATATTGATTTTCCCTATATTTTTCTCTCAACATCTCTGATAACCCATATGCCAAATGAAATCATATCGAATATACCAAGACTCCTCTAAGTTGATGATCCGAGATCCAAAGATCCTAGAATTAAGGATTAAGTTCCCGAGTTCACAGTATGGTATCCTAATCACTCCAAGAACCTTGAGAATAGTTGCCGAACTATTGATCTATTGATCTTCAACCTAATATTTATAAAGAGTTGGGGAGACGATCACAATTTATCTATGAAATTACAGTGATTCTTTCTCCAAACACTCCAAAAGTGGGTGAAGGGAAGTGAATTTCAAATAAATCTACCTTTCCCCCCAAAAGTCCCGTATGGCCACTACTCAAAGGTATTCAGTATTATTTCTTCATTTTTTTCTGGGGAACCCAACAAATTCCAAAGGCGACTCCACAAATCCCTCACAAACAATTTTGGTTGACAAATGCTTGAGTTTGGAGCGCATAAATTACATGTTTTGGAACTTATTCTGTGGAAAGATGTGATTTTATTGTAGGGACATAATGTGAACCACAATTTTTGTTTGACAGAAAGGAGCTGTGAAGCTACAAGATCAAAAGGAACAGGTTGAGTCTTTAAAGGGATATTCTAAACAGGAGATATCAGAATTGAAGGAGCAGATATATTGTTCATATGAAGATCAGCTCAAACGAATTACTGAGATGGTATACTTTGATGTGCCTCTTATTTTCTGTATGTTGCTCATATCTATATTTGTATCTCTCGCATAACTCTTCAATATCTGTTTTTTAATCAAACAAAAATAAAATTGTCCGTTGATCACAAGGAACCTGACTTGAAGTTTGAAGGGCATCAAATGGCTGTTCAACTTTATCCATGTCAGGTTCAAATATGTATAGAAATTATTCAGTAAGATTGCAATAGGGAAAACGACAGAGATATATGATATGTTGTAATAAAATATAAATGCCAACTGTTCTTACTTTTGTAGGCAAACTTGGTTAGTTATTCTCGAACAAACATGCATACATAAATTACATAGCCTTGTGGAGTTGTTGCATGTATAAACCTTGATTTTAGAGCGATTTGCTTGTAGAAAAAGAGTGAGCAGATGACAGACACATCATTAGCTCCTGTGGATGATATATATATATATATATATATATATATATATATATATATAGGGTCCCGTTCAGCAACAAACATTTTGGCAAACATTTTGGCAAAACATTTTTCAAAACATGGGTTAGAGGTCTTGGAATGGGCTGGTTTTTGGTGAGGATGATCTCTACGGTGAGGAGATCATCCTCACCAAAAATCAGCCCATTCCAAAACTTCTAGCCCCAGTTTACAAGTTGAAAAATCGTGGACCGTCCATTTTTTGTAAACCATTTTTGATGGGGTTAGAAGTTTTGGAATGGGCTGATTTTTGGTGATGATGATCTCATCACCGTAGAGATCATCCTCACCAAAAATCAGCCCATTCCAAAACCTCTAACCCATGTTTTGAAAAATGTTTTGCCAAAATGGTTGTTGCTGAACATTTCCCATATATATATATATATGAATTGACCCAAAACCGTCTCTGTGGTCGGACTTTATTGCAACAATAATGAATTATGGCCCTTGGTGGAAATGAAAATTTCAAATTTTGGGTTGCCAGTCGTTTACCTTTTGACCCTGGTATGATGACCTTTTTTACTGCTCTCTTAATGTGACCCAATCATACTTTTTTTGTTTCTTTTTTTATTTGATGTGAATGCGATGATCACTAGCCCACTTATAACTGTGCTGACGACTACAAATGTTTGATTTTATTGATGCTTGCTCCACCTCTTCACGATGCAACTCTTTTTAGGTTGAGTTGAAGCTTAGAGAAACCACACAGAGGCTTGAGCAACAATTGGCCGAGGAGCAAGCTGCGCGACTGAAAGCAGAAGAGATCGCACAATTTGCCCAAATGAAATCTAGTGATGAAATCCGTCGGCTCAGAGAGAGTTTAGAAAGAGCCCGAAAGGAAACTGAGGACCTTCGCAAGCAAGCTGAAAGTGGTCGCTGTGCTATTTTATGATTAGAAGATCAGGTTGTCTTTATGCCCAAATACATTTTCCTTGGGGAATACTTCTCTCAAGAGGTATTTATTCGGCTCACTGGATCGAATTTACGTTCGTACAAAATGTTTGCAACTTGATCTACAAACTCCATAATACTTAATAGTTAAATACTGAATATATTTAAATTTTTATACATGTTATCGAGGTTTATATTATGTTGTATAGTGGGTTTTGTTGACAACCATTTACCCCAAAAGACTGATCTGATGGGGAAGGCCCAACTTCGAATATAATATTTAATTTTATCATCTAGTTTCTATACTCTATATAAAATGTCTCTGGCAGTTAATGAACAGTTACTTTTGTTTTGCGTTTTCATCAAGTAATTTTCTTTTTTCATCTTTATAATCCCTTAATTAATATTTAAATTACAAAAAATTCTTATAATGTATGTACTACACATCCCTTCTACTGTTAATAAAAAGGAGCCCTGAGGCCACTGACTCAAAAAAAAAAAAAAAAAATCAAATACAGGGAGCATGTTCACAGAACCAGATTTTTTTTCTTGAGATACACAAGGAAAAAATCTAGAGAAAATTACTTAAAAGGACCTTGATGGAGGGACTTTTTTCTTAATAGTCCCTTAATTTTGGGTGATTTTTTATTTAAAAGCCCATTTAGTAAACTTTTTTTTTTCTTAACAGTCCGTGACCTCATCTCCTACATTTCTCACAATTGAATTTCCTAATAGTTTGAGCTCATCTTTTTCATTAAAAATATTGGATTTTTGACATATCAATCGAGTTTCGGAGACTTTGTTCCATTAGAAAGGATTTAAGAAGGAAAAAGTAGTCATTTTCAAATATTTTGTATGTAAAAAATTAATGTTTTTTTTTTTCTTAGTTTTTGGATGAAAATCGATTAAGAATGGTTCTTTTGGGGATGAAATCATCTAAACAAGTCGTTATCTCAAATTTTGAGTCAATCTTTCCATATATTTTAGACGAAAAAAACTCGAAAATTGAAAATGGATGGATTTTACCATTGTCGAGTTCATCACTTATTATTTTAAAAGTGGTGAATTCGACTGTAAATAAAAAGCGTCGAATTCGACAATAAATAAAAATTGGTGAACTTGACATTAAATAAAAAGGTGTCGAAAATAGGTAAGTTCGTCATTACTGAGGACCCATTAAAAAATAAATAGTTCACTAAATGTCCAATGAAGCTATGATCCAAAACTTCTGAACTATGTAGAAATAAATCCCTCTGTCAAGATCTTTTAACTAATTTTTCTAAAAATCTATGGTTCTGTGCACATTCCACATTAGTTGAGTGTATTGGAGAGTATTTTTTTAGTCAGTTTAGTATTATTCAATTAAAAAAAAAAAATCCTACGAAAATTTTAAGAGTGCAGTCTGTTTTAAAATTTTGAAGGAACCCTGTCCATTGGATCACACATGAAGGTATTCCAAATTTTGGCAGGGGTGGGAAATAAATTCAAAACACCACGTGTCTTGTAACGAAGAGGTAGGGGTGTCAATGGGTACCTATTTAACTGAAACCGAAATGGAATCGATATCAAAAACCTCAGTACTGGATCCCTTTTTATTGGAATCGATTAGATCTGGGTCTAAAATGGAACCAAACCGATAGGAATCGGAACCATTAGATTCTATCCAATGGGTACCCGTGGCTACCCGGAATCTAATTATTTTGTCATTTATTTCCATATTATAAATGATTTATGGTATTTTTTATTTCAAAATGAATGCATGTTATATACAATTCTTTAATTTTTTGTATAACTTATCGATTGAATCTTAAAATGAGTTATTCTTCTAAAAATTTATTACTTTTAACAAAGATAAAATTTTCACTTTTGAAAAAAATCATTAATTTGTATGTTTAGTATAACAAATTATAACTAAGTTAATAATTTTGTTAATTTTTTAAAGGAAATTTTGTTATAATGATTTGAAATATTTTTTTTCTCATTTGATTCTTGAGAACCGGAAAGGATGGATACCTATGATTTTTGGCTGTTCCGATTCTGGTTCCATTTATTTTGGAATCGGACCTGGAACCAAACTAATATAATGATTATGATTCTAAGCTCCTTAGGAACCGAATTTGAACCGACCCATTGACACCACTACGAAGAAGGTTCCTTCATAGGACTCGGGTAGGGAGACCATCCGATATAAAATAAAAAATAATAAAATAATAAAATAAATGTTAATGGGGGCAATGAAAACTCCCTTAATATAACTGTCATTAATGCCATACGAAATCCTTCTGCTGCTTATCCTTGGGTAATCCATATGCCCATATCAAATATTAACTCCTACCCTGTCATCCATATGCCCATATCAAATATTAACTCCTACCCTGTGGAATGCGATGATTTCAGTTTTCATGTGTATATATATATATAGGGTCCCGTTCGGCACCCTAAGTTTTACCACACACTTTAACAAACGCGTTTTGTCCTACATGGGTTAGAAGTTTCGGAATGGGCTGATTTTTGGTGAGGATGATCTCTATGGTGAGGAGATCATCCTCACCAAAAATCAGCTCATTCCAAAACTTCTAACCCCATCAAAAATAATTTACAAAAAATGGACGGTCCACGATTTTTCAACGTGTAAACATGGGGCTAAACATTTTGGAATGGGCTGATTTTTGGGGAGGATGATCTTTTAATCATAGAGATCATCCTCACCAAAAATCAGCCCATTCCAAAACTTCTAACCCATGTAGGACAAAAACGTTTGTTAAAGTGTGTGGTAAAACTTAGGGTGCTGAACATTTCCCTATATATATATATATGTATATATATATATATATATATATATATATATATATATATATCTATATATATATATATATATATATATATATATATATATATATATATATATTATATGTGGGTAGCATTCAATGGCTAATTTTTTGGCAAACATTTTTCAAAACATGAGTTAGAAGTTTTGGAATGGGCTGATTTTTGGTGAAGATGACCTCTATGGTGAGGAGATCATCCTCACCAAAAATCAGCCCATTCCAAAACTTTTAACCCATGTTTTGAAAAATGTTTTGCCAAAAAGTTGGCCCTTGAACGTGACCCTATAGATCTCTACGGTGAGGAGATCATCATCACCAAAATCAGCCCATTCCAAAACTTCTAGCCCATGTTTACAAGTTGAAAAATCGTGGACCGTGCATTTTTTGTAAACTATTTTTGATGGGGTTAGAAGTTTTGGAATGGGCTGATTTTTGGTGAGGATGATCTCCTCACCGTAGAGATCATCCTCACCAAAAATCAATTCATTCCAAAACTTCTAACTCATGTTTTGAAAAATGTTTTGCCAAAAAGTTGGCCCTTGAACGCCACCCATATATATATATATATATATATATATGGGGGTGGTTCAAGGGCCATATGTAAAAACATATGAAAAAACAATGGTTTTTCAAAATATGGGTTAGATGTTTTGGATTGAACTGATTTTTTACAAGGATGGTCACTATGATGAGAAGATCATCCTCACAAAAAATCAGCTCAATTAGAAACTTCTAAATCCATCAAAAGTGATTTACAAATTAGTGACAAAAATTGGCAAAAATCGACGATCCACATTCTAAATCACTTTTAATGGGGTTAGAAGTTTCAGATTGGACTGATTTTTTTTTCGGATGACCTTCCCATCATAAAGATCATCCTTACAAAAAATCAGTTCAATATGAAATTTCTAACTCATATTTTAAAATTTTATTAATGTTACATTATTTTTACATATGTTTTCTCATATGTCCCTTGAACCCGACCCTATATATATATGGGAAATGTTCAGCACCCTAAGTTTTACCACACACTTTAACAAACGTTTTTTGTCCTACATGGGTTAGAAGTTTTGGAATGGGCTGATTTTTGGTGAGGATGATCTCTATATCATAGAGATCATCCTCACCAAAAATCAGCCCATTCCAAAATGTTTAGCCCCATGTTTACACGTTGAAAAATCGTGGACCGTCCATTTTTTGTAAATTATTTTTGATGGGGTTAGAAGTTTTGGAATGAGCTGATTTTTGGTGAGGATGATCTCCTCACCATAGAGATCATCCTCACCAAAAATCAGCCCATTCCAAAACTTCTAACCCATGTAGGACAAAACGCGTTTGTTCAAGTGTGTGGTAAAACTTAGGGTGCGGAACGGGACCCTATATATATATAGGGAAATGTTCAGCACCCTAAGTTTTACCACACACTTTAACAAACATTTTTTGTCCTACATGGGTTAGAAGTTTTGGAATGGGCTGATTTTTGGTGAGGATGATCTCTATGGTGAGGAGATCATCCTCCCCAAAAATCAGTCCATTCCGAAATGTTTAGCCCCATGTTTATAAGTTGAAAAATCGTGGACCGTCCATTTTTTGTAAATCATTTTGATGGGGTTAGAAGTTTTGGAATGAGCTGATTTTTGGTGAGGATGATCTCCTCACCATAGAGATCATCCTCACCAAAAATCAGCCCATTCCGAAACTTCTAACCCATGTAGGACAAAACGCGTTTGTTAAAGTGTGTGGTAAAACTTAGGGTGCCGAACGGGACCCATATATATATATATATATATATATATATATAGGGGCGTTCAATGGCCAACTTTTTGGCAAAACATTTTTCAAAACATGAGTTAGAGGTTTTGGAATGAGCTGATTTTTTGTGAGGATAATCTCTACGGTGAGGAGATCATCATCACCAAAAATCAGCTCATTCCAAAACTTCTAACCCCATCAAAAACAGTTTACAAAAAATGGATGGTTCACGTTTTTTCAGCTTGTAAACATGGGTTAGAAGTTTTGGAATGGGCTGATTTTTGGTGAGGATGATCTCCTCACCGTAGAGATCATCCTCACCAAAAATCAGCCCATTCCAAAACTTTTAACTCATGTTTTGAAAAATGTTTTGCCAAAAAGTTTGCCATGGAACGCTACCCATATATATATATATATATATATATAGGGAAATGTTTAACACCCTAAGCTTTACCCTACACTTTAACAAACGTGTTTTGTCCTACATGGGTTAGAAGTTTTTATAGAGATCATCCTCACCAAAAATCAGTCCATTCCGAAATTTTTAGCCTCATGTTTACAAGTTGAAAAATCGTGGATTGTCCATTTTTTGTAAACCATTTTTTTTAGGAGTTAGAAGTTTTGGAATGGGCTGATTTTTGGTGAGGATGATCTCCTCACCATAGATATCATCCTCACCAAAAATCAGTCTATTCCAAAACTTCTAACCCATGTAGGACAAAACACATTTGTTAAAGTGTAGGGTAAAGCTTAGGGTGCTGAATGGGACCCATATATATATATATATATAGGATTAGGATCCGTATACACATAAAGCTACAACGTGTTTTGTCTTATATGGGCAAAAATGTTTGGAATGGGCTGATTTTTTGTGAGGATATCTCTATGATGAGGAGATCATCCTTGTCAAAAATCAGCCCATTATGAAACTTCTAGTCCCATGTTTACAAGTTGAAAAATTTTAGACCGTCTAATTTTTGTAAATCACTTTTGATGAGGTTAGAAGTTTTGAAATGGTATGATTTTTTGCAACGATGATTCCCTCACCACAGAGATCATCCTCACAAAAAATCAGTCCATTCCGAACCTTTCTAACCATATAAGACAAAAACGTTGTAGCTTTATGCGTCTACGGAACCCCACCCATACCTATATACGTATATATGGGGGCGGTTCAAGGGCCATATGTAAAAACATATGAAAAAACAATGATTTTTCAAAATATGGGCTAGAGGTTTTGGATTGAGCTGATTTTTTGCAAAGATGGTCACTATGATGAGAAGATCATCCTCACAAAAAATCAGCTCAATTAGAAACTTCTAAATCCATCAAAAATGATTTACAAATTATTGATAAAAATTGGCAAAAAATTGACGGTCCACATTCTAAATCACTTTTAATGGGGTTAGAAGTTTCAGATTGGACTTTTTTTTTTTTTTTTGACAATCTTCCCATCATAGAGATCATCCTCACAAAAAATCAGCTCAATCCAAAAATTTTAACCCATATTTTGAAAATTTATAAATGTTACATTGTTTTTACATATGTTTTCTCATATGTCCCTTGAACCTGACCATATATATAGGGGCGGTTCAAGCCCATATGAGAAAACATATGAAAAAACTTTCATTTTTCAAAATAAGAGTTAGAGGTTTTGGATTGAGCTGATTTTTTGCAAGGATGGTCACTATGATGAAAAGATCATCCTCACAAAAAATCAGCTCAATCAGAAACTTCTAAATCCATCAAAAGTGATTTACAAATTAGTGATATAAATCGATAAAAAATCAGTAAAAAATCGACGGTCCACATTCTAAATCACTTTTAATGGGGTTAGAAGTTTCAGATTGAGCTGATTTTTTTTTTTTTATTTATGATCTTCCCATCATAGAGATCATCCTCACAAAAAATCAACTCAATCCAAAATTTCTATCCCATATTTTAAAATTTTATTAAAAACGAAAGTTTTTACATATGTTTTCTCATATGGCCCTTGAACCTGACCCATATATATATTGACTACCCGACCTTTGCCTACTTCCAAAAGAAAATCAGAAGAGTGCCGCGATTGGCTCCCTCTTGTCCGAGGACCGCCCGATCGGAGGAAAGATTAGCTGTCTTGACCTGGCATGCATATATATCAAAAAATGATGATTGGTGGATGGGCCCGCTTCCATCTCATGCTAGTCTTCTTTGTGACCATAGAACTTTATGATCATCTAAAGGATTTCAGTTGAGTAAAATAAATTTTACCAAAATTGATAACTTTTCAAATTTATTTATCACATGGTGCACTATACATCTTATTTCCAAAAACACCAATTTATCATTTTAAAAAATATGTTATTTTACTCAAATGATAAAAATAATAATTTTCAAATTTATGTTATCTAAAATATCTTTTTTTGATCTCATATCAGAAGGATACATCTGACACTGTATAAAATACATTCTGATATCATATCAGAAAGATCATTCCAATAAAAAAAGTATTTTTGATAGTAAAAATATGGAAATTATTATTTTTACCGTTTTAATAAAATAAAATATTTTTGAAAATGGTAAATTACCATTTTTTGAAATAAGACGGACAATTCATCATTTTGCTAAATTGTAGACATGTCGTGCATGTTTTGATAAATTTGCCTAAAATCTATTCATCTTTCCAACCAAAAAAATAACTACTCAATGAATGTTACTACAAGACCCTTTGGAGTATAAAACCCGCTTACTTGCAACCTAAATCTCCTGTTGCACCCACATCTTGCATTCACTGTAGAGCTGGAACGGAAAAATATTTGAAGGGGTCATCTGCTTCAAAATTTCGATAAAACCCTCTACTTTGGATTAGACATTGTGCCTCTATGGAGGTTTTCCAAATATTGACTAAAAAGTAGGGGCGTGAAATAAACACAAACAACCACGTGTCATGTTTACCAGAAGGATTTCTCTAAAATTTCTTCAAAGTTGGACTCAAGTTCGAACTTGCTTGAGGGATCAAAGAAATTGGGATGGCTCTATTTGCACACACCAAAATGGCCAATAGTACCCACTAGCCTGTGTTACCCACCTTAACTTTAAAATAACTATCTACACACATACACCTAATAAATATACTTTAACCTAAATTGTTTATTTCACTCACCTAAAGGTATCAAACCATTCTTCTTCTTCTTATTTGCATTTAGAAAAGTTTCAATGAGAATTTTAAGCTTTGATCTTATTTTTCTTACTCTTATACTTTCAATTGAGTCAAAATCATTCAAATGAGAAAGTTTTATTCTATAGATACCTATCAAATCAATTTTGTAATATTAGGTGGAAAGTTTTGTTTGGTAGGTACTTATCAAATTTGTTTAGTAATATTTGTTAAGTGCCTACTGAATTTGATAAAACAACTTTGATTTGAATCTACAGAACAAAATCTATCAAAAAATCTCTAAGTTCTTCAATTTAAATCTCCATTTTAAGGTTTTAATAGTGATTTTCTTTCCATCTTCCTTGATGATTAAATGCAACAACAATAAAAGAAATTTCAAAGAAATTAGATAACTAGAAAGGAAAAAAAAAAATCCTAAAACCTATTATCCATTGATTCAACTTCTCACAAAACTCAGAAGAAGATGAATATGAAGAAGGACAAAAAGAAGAAGAAGAGGAGAAGGAAGGAAGGAAGAAGAACTGGGTTTTTTGTTCCGTAGGTGATGGTGTGTGCAATAAGCCAAATCAAAAGGGTAAAATTTAATTTTTTTTACAAGTTACTTAAGTGGGTGCAAATGGTCATTTTCAATATGTGCAAATAGCCCGACTCAAGAAATTGCTTACTTGTGTCTTACGTTGTCAAGGATCGGATCAAATCTAAAACCAATAGGATATCATACCCTTGTTGGATTTAGGCTTTATCGGATTTTGATTTATTGAATTTGGGCTTTATAGGAACTCAATATTAGGATCAAAATCATTTCAAATAACAATCGAATCTGATCAAATCCAATTAGATATAAAAAATCCAGATAAGCATCATATATTCAAACGACTTATATATAAGGGAAAAGGTTGCATGGATTGAGGACCACATTTGATCCATGTGGAGTGCCATGTTAGTCCAAATGACACCTCACCCCTCTTGATTTGTGGTCTAGATTTAGCTTGAAAAAAAATCCTAAATTTTTTTTTGTGTGCTAGATCTTGAGTTTGAAAATGGACAGCGACTGAACTCCCAGATTTAAAATTTAAATCTAACAATGCAAAAATCTATTTTTTCAATTTTTTTTTATAGTTCATAAAATTTCATGCTTGACATACACGTGGCACCTGATGGTGGTTTTGGGCGTTGCAGATGTTTTTTAGGACATCCACTCCTCGAGATGCGTGAGATTATTGATCTAATTGGCCATTTTACGAACCTTCGACCTTGTTTTCTATGCTCTTGGTCTTTCAACCTCTCCTCTCATATGATGTTGATGAGGTGACTCTTGACTCTTTAAAGGTTGAAGGAAGAAAGATGAGGCTTTAGTGTGGTGCTTGTCAAAGGTCCTCAAAAGATTAAGTCAATAAAAGACACAAGAAGTATGGGAAAATGGTGAAGTTCTGAAATAGGGAAGATGATGAATAGTGACTTGCAAAGAAATTCTTTATTTTTGTATGTGAGAAAATGATTTTTTGAACCCTCTTTTAATCTTTGAAAAAGGGTTTTATAGTTTTGAGTTCAGGATATATGTCACCACACGATTAGTCCATGTGCATTACCAGCTAAGACCTTATTCTTTGTACGCTTGATTTCCCAACCTTTCCTCTTAGATGATATTGGCAAGGTGACTCTTAATTTTTTGAAGGTTGAAGGAAGAAGGATAAGACCCCAGTATGGTGCTTGTCAAAGGTTTTCTAATGATTAAATTAGTAAAAGACACAAAAAATTAGGAAAAAGGGTGAAGGTTTGATATGGGGAAGATGATGAATAATGAGTTGCAAAGAAGTTTTTTTTATATGTGAGAAAATAATTTTTTGAACCTTCTCTCAGTTTTTGAGATGGGGTTTTATAGTTCTGAGTTTAAGACAGGTGTCACCACATAGTTGATCTAGGTGTATTGTCAAATAAGATGTGAGTTGGTTACGGGTTATTGATTTTGTCTTTGAATTTTGCCCCCACGCCTCTGTAGATACCCTATTTTGCGTTTGCCTGATTCGACAATTCATCACATGGTTGTTGTGAATTCCTAATAATAAGTGCTTAATAAATTTTGATGATTGAAATTTTGGATGAGACCTCTTTCAGTTCTTTTAAACCTCTCTGATTCCACTGTCATTTTTATCTGAATTTTCCTTAGAATGCTTTCGATGTCTTTCTTTTCTTTTCTGCTATGATCGCTGTCACACTTTTACATTCGATTTAAAAAGTACATGCGCTTAGGATTACAACACTTTTTGATAACCCTAAAACCTCGAAATGCAAAATGGGACCTCAAAACTTAGAGATAATCATATTGGGACTAAAAGAAACCTCTCACCAACATTTACATAAATTGATAAATGAACAAAATACCCTTGACACTCAACTCATACTTAGAAACCTCGCCTCGCTATGAAACTCGACTATGAAATCTAGATATTTCATATGCTTAGGAAAATCAAATCAATCACATGAAATAAAAAATTTCAATCACGAAATGATATTTTTAATCACATAAAATGATAAAATTCAAACTAATAATTGAAACCTTAAATAAAAAATTTTAAATAATAATAATAATAATAAAATATCAAAATTTAAAATTTTATTAAATGTTCTTGATCCAACCAATCAGAAATTCGACCAATCTTAAAAAATACCAATCAAACCAATAAATTCACTATTCGATCAATTTTCAAATCTTTGATCAATCATCAAACCAAGTTTCCAACTTTCAATCAACGGATAAGAATTAATCCTAATTATATCTTAAAAACCTTCACCAATAAATCGAATCGATCAATTTAACCAATTCAATAAGATGAACTAATTGATCTTTGACTAATCTTAATGGATAATCAATTTTGACTAATAATTAACTCATTTTTTTTATAAAAAAAATCCTCAAAATTTTTTAACCAATCATTTAATCAAGTCCTTAATCAAGATAAATAATTAAATCACAATTGATCAATTAAATTAAACCAATTGCCCAATCAATGATGAAGATTAAACCTAACGAATCAATTTCAAACAACTTTAACCAGTCAAAATCGAACACACATCTTAACCCATTCACTTAACCCACGTTGAATACAAAAATGAATTGGGATACACACGAAAAAGATGCACAATTTTGTGCCCTTGTTATGTCAGCCGCTTACCCAACCTCATACTAAAATCACGTACATTTATCATTATTCAATAAATAAAATAAAAGAATTCATTAAGACCCAAATAAGAAACTAACATAATTGACTCTTTAAAAATGGTCCATCAATCCCTTCTTGAACTCTTAAAACTTAAGATTGCAAATTCAATGCGTTTTGATGCTTCCAAATAAAAAACAGAAAGAGGGGAAAGTTAGAGAAAAATTTCAAGTGTGCACTAAAGAAAAAAAAAAGAAAAAAATTTAAATATCTCTATTCCAAAATTAAAATGGAAAATATATATAAAAAAATCCCACATTTTGACAATTTCCAAAAGAAAACTCATCAAAATTCTTTTATAAGAACCAATGCTCATCAACCAAAGAGGGGATATATATATATATATATATATATATATATAGGGAGCAGTTCGGCAGCCTATAGGAGAAGTTTTGGAATAGGCTGATTTTTGGTGAGGATGATCTCCTCATCATAGAGATCATCCTCACAAAAAATCAGCTCATTCCAAAGCTTCTAACCCATATTTTGAAAAATGTTTGGCACCAAACTTGGCAAACTTTACGGCTGCTGAACCGTCCCCATATATATATATATAAAAGGAGAAGGTCCTCTCCCTCACGTCTCTATCTCTCAAAGTTGGGCAGCTCCCCCACTCTCCATCTTCTCATTCACACCTCTTCCCCACTGGAGGCATCATGTTAGGTTAGAGTCACATTCAATAGGAAACTGTGAAGGAATTGTCCATAGCAACCAAATCTAATTAAACTACTTGTGTCCCTACGCAAAGCCACGATTGAGAGTGACCTTTAGGTTCTGGAGGCATTGCTACAATTCCGGGTGGTGAATCAAATTTGGTTCCATCACATAATTTTCTCATCAAAAAGCACTAACGTGGGTTTGTTTGTAGGTTTAGGTTGGAATCATAGGATGTGTTAGATTTAATGTCCAACTTGATCTCAGCCAAATAGTCTAAGGATCAAATCCTATGCATTTTTTTTTTGTTATTTCATGTGGCCCAAGCATCAATCCCTCTTAGGAAACCCCGTCTGACTTGAACGTCATTTCTTTCTAGAATAATGATTTTCTAACTAGAAAGTCTTCACTTAGACTGACGTGTTACGAACATACGGAATCATAAATCTGCTTTCTTGGGATACACAAATGCACATATTTTATGGGAATTTGCATGTGTATCCTGAGAAAACAAATCTATGATTTTGTGTCCACATCAGCCGAGTATTGACTGAGTGAAGACTTTCTAGTTAGAATATCAACACTCTTCTTTATATGCCCAAAATGTTCATATATTTGATACATAAATCTTTGAGTGGGCCCGAGTTTCCAACTTGAAAAACATTATTATTTTGTAGAAATGGTTAGCAAGTCAACTTGATGGTTTAGTGGGATGGTATATCGAGATAAATAAAAAAAAGATATTTCCATCTCGACTTAAGGTTTTGGTAAGTGCATATAGCAAAAATTGAAAAGCTTTTCAAAGGAATCACACACTGGGCCGACTCACTATTTTGGTGTGTACGTAGAAGAAAAATTGAAAAAAAAAATTCAAAAGAAAAAACGTAAGTTAGTCAACTCACTAATTTTTTGCACACAATTGAGTTAGAATAGTTGTTTGACACAAACCATTGTGTGGACCCACTTTAATTATTTTATTATTTTTTTTCTTTATCCCCTTAGCTTTAGTTTCCCTCATCTAACTCTTTTACCCCTTTTAACTTATTTTATTATTTTTCACTTTTACCCATTTAACCTCATTTTTTTTTAATAATACTATTCCAACTTTATTTTTTTTAATTTTTGTACCCTTAATCCCCTCATCAAATTATTATTTTGTGGGATCCACTTTATTTCTTTTACACTTCACCTCTTATATCTTTATTATAGTTTCTTTTTAACTTTTTTTTTTTTTTTAATAATATCTCAAACCCACTAATTTTGAGTCATGATAAAATTGTCACTACCTGCTCCAACTTTATTTGTTTGCTTTTTTACCCCCTTAACTTGGGAGAGGTTGCCCCTACGGCATGAGTGAACTCTAGTTATTTTTTAAAATGAAAATTTTCAAATGAAATTTTAATGAGTTAACTCACTGATGTTAATGGGCCACAGGTGAGAGATTGATCAAGTTTGTTTCTATTTCAATAAGACGTTGCATGAGTAAGTTCATTAATTTTAATTTTGGGGTTGATCAAAAGGTTTATATTTTAAAAAGATTTGCCAAATCAATTCATTGATTTTGGGGTGCGCTAAGCAAAGTGAATTTTTTTTTTTTTTGGTAGATGCATATTATTCCTCTTTATTGTGCCACATAAGCTTTGTGATATTGATCGTGGAATTTAAGGCTTTTTCAATTTTTCCAATGTGTAAAATTGGGAGAATTACATGGTGATATTTTAATTTTTGGAGGATCATAGCCATAGGGTGTGATTGGCTAATTTGGTATGAAGTGATGATGTTTGGTTTCAAGCCCTTGGAAGATATTTTAGCTTTTGACCTTGACCATAGTTTTCGTCATTTAACCTTAGGAAATCTTGAATCGTAGTAAAGGCCGATCATTTTGATCGGGTGGGTTCGGTGCTTAACACCTTTTGTTACCCATAATTTGACCACTCACTCATTTCTCTTACACATGGACCGATCCAAATTCTTTTTGAGTTATTTTTTATTCTTAGTCTTAAACTAAGTGGTGACTCCCAATTTCCCAAAATCCCCTAATTTCTAAATTTTTTATTTTAAAAAGTGTCAGAGTACTTTCAACCTCATTACTATTAATACTGGAGTTGGGTTTAGAATGTCTTAGTGCATTAATTATTAGGTTGACTTTATTTCACTATTTGGAGGTCGATAAGTCAAAGATGTCACTCTCATCACTATTTTGATAAGTACTTGCAGTTATTGTTTTTAATGCAGACATTTGGTGCATGAACGAGCTTTGATCAACATTAATTTCTTATCTTATTATGTCTGACTCTGGTGGTATAATCTTAGGATTGGTTATGTTACCTCTCGGGTTTAATAACTTGCTCGATTGATGCTACACTACCCGACTTATTATGTGTTTCCAACCTTTCTTATCAAATTTGTGACAAGTTTAACAATATTTTGGGTTATATGACGGAGAGAATAAGCTCAGGTTTGATGAATCAGTGGTTGAGCATCCAATCTCACCTCAACAAGTATTTTGGATAGGTTCGCAAGGTAGAGAGATATCTATCAAGTGGAAAAAAATGTTGATGATTCAGTAAGTTAGTTAGTTAACACATTTTCTCATATGATTTATTTAAATTGGGATTAATTTTAATTATTATTATTTATTTGTAGATAGGGATTATAAAACAATTATATTATGAAAAAGAAGGGCATCATTTTAAGTGGGAAGATTGTTGTCTATTGGTCAAAGACTGTCCAAAATGATTTACTTACATCAAAGAACATGAGCAGAAAAAATAAAAGATTGTACGAAGGAAGAGAAGCAATATCAATATGATGATGAAACTAGAGATTCATCGAATCCTTCTACTTCGACAACAACACCAGGTTCAACTATAAGACCCATTAGTCTTGACAATGAAAATTCACCATTCAATCATGGATCTCATGAGTTACCACGACCCCCTGGAAGAAAAGCAGCAAATGACATGTTTTAGAAAGAAAACGTAGATGATGTAAGCTTGTTCATCAAATAATTTAGCAACTTGAGAAATGACCAAAAGGAAATTGTTGAAAAAGAGATTACTATGGCACATGAAAGAAATCAACAGAAGATTCAAGTTAAACACAAACAAGAACGATTGAAGTTGGAGGATAAAAGCGAACAAGGACAAATGAAGATTGCAGTCAAACATGAGAAAGAACGATTGAGGTGGGAGAAAGATATCATGATGACCGATCCAAATTTGATTCCTACTGAAATAAGAAAAATTAGGATAATTGTACAATAAAAAATAATTTTGGCATGAATGCGAAGAAGTTTAGTAGATGGTTCAAGTGGTATTGGAGTTTAATTTAATATATGTAATATATAGTGTTTTTAATTCCATAAATGTATTAGGTAGTACTTTATTTTAATATATGTAATAGATAATATTTTAATTCAATAAATAAATTTTAAATTTAAATTAAAAATTCTTAATTACTTAAATTAATTTTCATTCTTAGATAACTACAACACACGATTAGAAACTCACAAAAAAAAAACAAACATAAATTTGAAATATCAAGTAAGTCTTTAAATGGAATAACATTTTAAACAACCTGATCATCGAACTAGTTCCACAAATATTCAATGAGATCAAACCTCAACAACATATTTGTCCCTCTGTTACGAATCCTACTAAGATGAGATGATATTTGTGCAATCAAAAGTGTTGGGTTTCGACAGTATTCTAGATGGGGAGTAGTCTTCTTTGGTGGAGGTATCCATCTTTCGATATGGATGTCACATTCATCTTCAATGATCATGGTGTGTATTATGATACACGTTTTCATTATGATGTAAAGATCATCTTTATTCTAATAACGGACCCATCCTTACGTTATACCTCACTTGATCTGCAAAACGTTAAATGCTCGTTTGACATTCTTTTCTTATAGCCTCTTTTTTTTTTTTAGCAAACAATTTTTGTTTTCTCATTGTTGGGTGCGCCACCGTTTGCATCATCGTGACCCATTGAGGGTATATACCATTAGTTAGATAATACCTTAGTGTATGTTGACAAACATTTACCTCGTAATTAATAGGAGGTATTTTACTGTGGATGAGATTGTTGCATAGTGGGGAATGATATATAACATTTATGTCATTGTATGAACTTGACATATCAAAGAAAGCATGCCAAATCCACAAATCTTTCAATGCAAGGGTAGGCTTATGATGATGACCTTTATGCGTGCCATGCCATATAGTGGGATAATTCTTCTACTCCTAATGCATACAGTCTAAAGAGTCAAGCATACCTAAGAATCTTCTTTCCTCTCATTCTTGAAGCAAACGTGAAACATCTTGTTCATTAGGTGAACGCATGTACTGTGTCTCATACAATTATAACATTACAAAAGTATTTCAAGCTTTGGATAGCAATGCTCTCGCCAATCTTTAGGTACTTATCACAATGATCCGTTGATAATCTGTAAGCAAGTATATGTATCGCAGCTGTCATCTTTTGTATGGAAGAACACCCAAACGACCGCAACAATCTTTCTTTTGGATAAAGTACTCATCATACGCTTCAACATCCTTCAAAATGCGAAGAAAGAGTTCTCATCGTATTCAGTAATGTCGACAAAAGAAGTCAGTGAATATGTAGAATTGTCGACAAAATAATCTCTCTATATCTGTAGATGGGTTCCCTTTCAGTCACGCTTAATTAATCGTTTGTTTTCAACTGGTTGTAAGAGTGTTGCTAGTATTTGAGCCGGCAACAAATTAATTGTTCTTTGCACTTATTTGTTATAACGTTGAGTAATCATCTCTTGATCCTCAAAGGATGGATGTAGAAGAACTAGATTTTATCATAAGAATAAATTGGGATGATAAAATCATTTTTTTTATATACTTTAAATTTAAAATAGATAAATACAAAGACGTAAAATTGACAATTTATAAAGAAAACAAATAAATTATAAAAAACAAAAAAAATTGTGGGTGTGAATAAAAGTGTAACAAGTGAAAAAGGTAAAGTGGGTAACATGCACACTAACAAGTGAGTTAGTGTGTCAATTGAAGTCATGGTTTTAAAACTCGTTCGAGACCAAAAGGTATCACCCGAGTTAACTCAGTATCGAAGTTGAACGAGACCAACTCACAAAATCACTTTTTTGACCGAGATTTAGGACTCACATTCATTTTTTGAATGAGACATCTTAAACGTATCAGAAAATTCATCCGAGACGACTCGATATCAAGCCTAGACGAGACAAGACACGAAACAGAGTTTTAAAACCATGATTGAAGTAGGTAAGTCACTCACTCAAATTTCACTTGTTAAAATCTATTAACAAATGAAAAAGTGCCAACGTGACACATTTTACAAGCTAAATTTTAGCATGATCCTCTAACTTCCTTTGCAAGATGGTTTTATCTAGAAAATAAAACACCTATCATTGATAAGATAGTTGAAAATTAAGATTATAGATAGGGACATAGGGTTCTCCTCTCTCTCTCACGTGGCAGACAACTTGGATGAGGGTGAGATGACTTGTTGGGTCAATGGACAATCATGACCTTGGTAATGCCAAAGTTATACCACGTGGACCAACCATAAAATCAATGATTTTCACATGGCATATCAAAGTTCCACTTTGATATTGCTATAGACATCAAAATTTTGATACAAACACCCATCTTATCTAAAATCCACATGACACACACTCCCTGTAAAATTACAACATCATCATAATTCTTTAGGTAATTTTATACATGCTCCTTAACCTTCATGTTCAACCTCTTACTAAAAGGCCTAGATTTTTCTTGTAAAAAGTCCATCATCTTTAATTTCTAGTCGATCGAGATTTTGATTTTGAATTGTAAAATCAATTTAACCAAGCAAGATTTTGGAATTTGAAAAACACTTTTGTATAATTTGGTTCTGATAATCGATAATAATAATAGAATATCGGGTTTTACAATTCAAATCTAAATTTCTATTGATTGGATCTAAGTATTTTTTTTTTTTATCTTGGACCTACTTTATGTAAAGGTTTCAAGGTCAAGGTAAAATTGCTCAGATCAATCAACTAAGAATCACCAACCAGACTTATTTTGTAAGTGTAGGGTCCACCATGGCCTAAGTTATGTGTCATGTGGCACTTTTGGGTATCCTATGTAAAAAAGATTGATACATTGACACACATCAAAGTTTTTTCTGTGAAATATTCTCCATCCATGATAGAATGTAGTAAAGTCAAAAGTACCATAAATATGGTCTATATCTCCAATGTTGGATAAGATATGAACCCAATCAACTGATTCTGATTGAAAGAACCACCATACTATTCTCTCACCCTGACATGGATTGGTTTGGATTGAATCGATCCAAATCATGTCCATTTGACAACCATTTCGAGAACAATCGAATTGGATCGGGATCATATCAAACCATATTCGAATATTTTAAATATGTAAATAAAATATATAATTGTTCAGTATTTTCCATCAATCAATCACTACTCAAGATCATCACTGAGATGTGAACTTTCTTCTAGGAATCTTTTGTTGTTCTTGATTTCTTTAATAGACTTTAGTGTAATACTTGCCATAGAGACTCTAATATTTAATGAAAGATCATTCAAAATTTCTTTTTAAGTAAAAATCTATTTTGGTTTAGTAATTTTTTCTTATTGTACCTCCCTTGTTTCGATTCCAAGAGCTTAGGGATTCATGGTTACCTTTTCCTAGAGTTTCTCAAAAGATCAATCTTTGAGCAATCACTATAAATGCCTTGATAGGTTATGTCCACTCCTAGATAGGACTGGATAATTCTCGAAACGAGAATTTTCCTTTCATACGATACCGTACTTAAGGATAGGGCTGGCAATGGGTTAGGTCGTTTCATGGTAGAGGTAGAGGTATTCTAAAAATTTACTCAAAACCAATTAGTAAAAAAATAAGTATTTTTAAAAATCTTTAAATAATTGTCAATATTTGAGATACCTCCTTTTTTTTATGATTTAAAAGGATTCGTTAATAACATAATAATTAAATATGTCAAAATGGATTGGCATCTCTAACTTAGATATGACCCGTTTAATAATTGTATTAGACAGGTCGACATTGTTAAGACCCAAATCCATTAATTTCCAGTTGTTTTCAAGTCTTATTTAAGATTGTTACCTTAAGTTAAAGACCCATTTGCTTGAGATTTTCATCTTGGTTGGTTTACTAAAAATTTTAATGGGAGAAAGTCAAGCAATTTTCTACTAGAAATTGATGATGTGAAAATTTATGTCATTTTATGTTAGTCTCTTATAGGTGACCCCAGTTTGAAAACACAGGTATCTCTAATAATAGTGAGCGCATGTCTACTTTAAAATTTTCTAGATTTGTATCATTTATTTAAAAATTGAACAAAATAAAATGTTGAATTTGACGGTGTAAGCTAAATATGGTAAAAGATCCGGTTAAACGTTCTAAAATAATTGGGGATTCTTGATTGGTTCCTTAATCTAATCCACATTTTAACTCTCAACATTTTAAAATTTTGAAATTATGTCTTACATCTAATATTTTAAAGATTTGATGAAAATATACTAAAAATTATTCTAATATAAAAATATATTATATATTTTGTGTGTTAAAATCGAATCCGATCTTATTTGATTGTCATCAAGATCCAATGAAAACTCAATCCAATAAGGGTCTAATCTGATTCTTATCAAATTGATTCCAAGTCTAAACCGATGCTTATTTGATAATTATCGGAATAGATCCTTATTGGGTGGGTATTAGATCAACCCTGATCCATTTGAACCTGATTGCACTTCAATCATTAGTAGTATAAGATGGAATTTAAAAAAATAAAAAAAAAACACTTTCAAATGAAGAAAAAAAAAAAAAGACCTATATTATTGGTTATCTATTAATATACCCTCCTCTAAAGTATTTCTAAAATATGAAATTTATAGGAAACAAATATAAAATCATCATTGAATTTATCAAAATATCCACACACACACACACAAAAAATCGATAAGAAAGCATTTTTATTGGATATCAATTGCACAAAAGGACTTTCATACAAAAAAAATCCAAATATATATATAATAAAACAAAATTGTAAGACCTACTCTGTTATAGTATGGAGAAATAGGGTTAAATATCATATCTTTTACAGTTTTGTGTGAGACAAACGTCCCATTAAATTATAATTTTGTATATTTCACTTTATTTTCTTTACTAAAATCTCATCTAACTTTATTATATTTCTTATTTTAATTCATCTTATTATTTTTTACCTTTTAGCCCTCTTAATTCAATTTTTTTTTTTAATAGTACCTCTTCAACTTTATTTTATTTTATGTTATTTCTATTTTTACCCTCTTATTCCTAAATAATGTGCCTACGACACAAACAAACTCTACTTTTATAGGATGGGATTTTTAGTATAGTAGAAATCAATGGAATTTGGGGGGTAGAAAATCAAGAGTTTCTTACAGAGAATTTTCAAACAAAAGGTTAAAGCTTGAAGATTATAAATTACGAAAGAAAAATCAAGGGGTTTTCTTGGCTAGAGGTTGAAGATTAGGGCATTTAGATCATTTAGTAAAAGACTAAGGTCAAGGGGCATAACATCAGTTTGGAAACAGAGGAGATATCTCAAATATTTACCAAAACGTACAGGCTCGTGTCTAAATTACCATAAATAATATAATATCATATGCTGACGTGGAACGTCTATATATAAGTTCCACCCATCCTCCCCATTTTCACCTGCAAGATAGAGCCTTTTCTTCTTCTTCTTCAAACGAAAGGAGAAAAATGGGGAAAATCTTTGAAGAGAAGGCTCTTGAAGACGATCAACTTCTCTACAGCCTTGAACAGGATATTTTGATGTTTAATGGGGAAATTTCAGAGGAATTCAACTCGATCAACGGTGATGATTTTGATGATGATGATGAATCCGACGTTAGTGGATCCCATGATCAAAAAGATCGCACCAATTACTGGGAAACTCAAAACTCCATGCTCCAGGTTTTTTTTTTTTCTAGAAAATTATGAGTTTAGATGATAAATTTATTATTTTTTAGATTATTATTAATTTTTCTTGATTTTAGTCATTAATATTTGCTGTATTTGGAGTGGATTCTATATTTAAAATCAGACATAAACAACGATGATGATGATTATGATTTCTTGTAATAATTTTTGGTTATAAAGTTCTGATTATTTTTCTATTAGAAATTCGAATTAAATTTTGTAATCAAACGCTTATAATATTTTTCTCACAAAATTATGATAAATTTTGTATAATTAATTATGATTAATTTAATCATACAGATTCTTTCGTTCACACATTCATTTTTATGGGTGATTTATTAACACTTAGTCTGAAAATTGAAAAATTACCAAAATGGTTCAATATTCATTTTAATTTCGAAATCAGTAATTTATAGAAAAAATTCATTCTTTTATGAAACAGAACTTTTTTTTATTATTATTATCGATTTTACTGAATAAAACGAGGAAAATATTTACTATTTTATAGAATAGAATTTAATTCCAAAAACGATAATTTATCAAATATATAATATATTATTTTAAAAAAAAATTTAATTTTATCATCTTTTTTAGAATTTTCCTTATTTTTAAATGAAAATATTATTTTTAGCTGCTTAGAATTTAGATATACTATTTAATAGGTGAAAAATCTAAAAATAGGATAATGGGTTTATATTTCTTAATATCTAAATCGTTCTATTTTTAATCTTATTGACGTTTTCAAACAACCACTAAAATTGCAAGAAATCAGTTTTATTGCAAAATTTTCCTAGCCAGACATAGAGAGATTTTTTTTTATAGAAAAGTTCTTAGAGTAACTCCAACGGGTCTATTTTGGTATATTCTCACATTGTAGAGAAGATTCTCTCTTCCCAACCTAAACCAACTCCACTGGGTCCATCTCTAAATCACTTTTCACTATTTATATAATAAAAAATAAAAAATTTATTATTTGCAATCCAACTTTACTTATTACACTCCAAGTTAAATATATAAATTTTTGATATTTGCAATCCAATGTTACTTGTTACAACCCATGTTAAATATTGGAAAAAAAAATTGTTATTGACAGCCCAACTTTACTTGTTACACTCCAATTTAAATAAAAATCGACCAATCTATGAGAAATCAAACTTATTTTTATTACAATTTTTTGTCGAATTTGGTCGAACAATTGATTAAATCTGAATTTAAAATGTTTTTATAAATATTTAATAAAAAGAATTAAAAATATTGAATAATAATAATTAAAAATAAATAAAAGACAAAAATTATATTTAAAACATATTTTTTTAGTGAAAAAGGAAATTAAGAATGACATTAATGTAAAATGATGGGGATACGATTGGTATTTGTTCAAGATGAATAGTGAAATAGAGACCATCTCTATTGTTTTACTTCCTCTCCCATTCTAGAGATGTCAAATATGATTTAGTGAGTGTGTTAGAAATTAAGAGACTAGTTGGAGTTTGGTTCGGAGGTCTCTATTTTTAAATATAAAGATATAGAGACCAGTAGGCGTTGCTCTCCTGTGCAGAGTTGTTGGACGCCAAGTGTCCACCAAGCGATTGAGATAGGAAATATTTCCTAAGAATTTTTTTAGAGGCTGAGTTCTAAGTAAGTTGGAGTGATCCTATAAAATTTGAACTTATCTTTCTCATCTCAACAGTTCATAAGAGAGTAAATTTTTTTTCTTTTAAGAAAGAGTAATGATAAAATGATTTGCCAAGTGGCATACTCAATCGATTTACTGACGTGATAAGTTTGGGAATTGTAAATATGTACACCTTCACATATACCATTGCACTTCCCCATAAAAAAATATATCCTAAGGAAGTCGTGTATCTCAAGGCGGAAAGATCTACAATTTTCAAACTTATCCACATCAATGAATCGATTGAGTATGCCACTTGGCTAGTCCTGAAAAGATAAATAATATTTTCTCTAATATATATCTCCTTTTACCCCCCAAGCCTGCATGATAAAACTAACATTGTCAAAAGCCAATATTCCTCAAGAAGGCTTGATTTATTGTTTCTTTTAATACTAAAGTTTGATGTCCACCCTTAAAAAATTGCTTCATTGTCGTTACCAATCACATAAATATTTCTATGAATTCTTTGTGGACCCATACACAAAAGAATTTATAAAAGAATTACCAATCATTAAAAAAGAAAAAAAAAAAGGACTTAAAGGACCGTGTCGGAGGGATTTATTTTTTAATAGTCTCTAAATTTTGTGCTGCAGCTTGACATGACATTTAGTAAATTTTGTATTTCTTATTAATGGTTTTTTTATTATTGGTTAACTTATCACTTTTTTATTTACTGTCAAGTTCACCACTTCTTATTTATTATCAAACTCGGCTCTTTTTTATTTAGTGCCGAGTTCACAATTTTTACTGTTGAACTCAACACTATTTACTGTCGAGTTCACTTTTTATTTATGGTCGAACTCGACGCTTTTTATTTAGTATCGGACTCGACATTGGTAAAACTCACCCATTAGTTTTTTCAACTAAATTACATTGAAAGATTAACTAAAACTTGAGATAGCAACTTGTTAGACGATTTTAACCCAAAAGAATAATTCATGGTCGATTTTCATCCAAAAACGAAGAAAAATGTGAAAAAAGCCTAATTTTTTACGCACAGTTTCAAAATGATTGAAAATGACTTCTTCTTCCTTCTTAAATCTTTTTTGACAGAATGGACTCTTTGAAACTCGATTGAAATGTCAAAAATTCAATTTTTTTGGATGAAAATGATAAGTTCGAACAGTTTAGATATTCAATCGTGAAAAATGTGGGAGATGAGGTCCAAGGACTTCTAAGAAAATAAAAATTTACAAAATGAACTATTAAGAGATTGCCCAAAACTTAGGAAATATTTAGAAAAAAGTCCCTCCATCATGATCCTTTAAATAAATTTTCCCTAAAAAAAACTCAAATATAATTACTAGGAGTACTGATCATGTATGGTCCAACAAAAAGATCAGGTTATAGGGTTAGTGGATCCAAAAATTGTTCAATAATATCTCTGCAGAGTGTGAGTGGAACAACAAACTCAGGTGATTTGTCAGTTTCTGTGAGCTTTAAACAGCTGTTTTATGTGGACTTGATTATATACCATTGTTCATATGGCTTCTATTATATACCATGAGCACACACTTACATCTTATTATTATTATTTTTTCCAAAGAGATAATAATTAGCTAAACATATAAGTAATAGAGATCTCTATAGTAGTGAGGTAATTCAATAATTATAGATTAATAATATATTATTAAACAAAATTACTACCTTTGCATTTCATGTTTAATATTAAACATAATATATATAAATGTATTTTTCAAAACTCGCGAATATGTTGGGATTAAATTAATGATTGAAAGAATCATGAATTAATACAACATGTCACTCAAATTTTAATTTTTTGATTTTTGACTAAAGTTTGTTTATTTTATTTATAGGAAATTCTTGCCCATAATAGCTTGATTGGTACAAAAATAAGGAGAGAAGTTAAGAAAGCATTGGAAATGACGAAAGATACAAGTTTGTGCCACTGTTTCTGCCCAAAGCCGAGTTCCAACAGGTGCACTAGTTGTCTACGCCGAGCCATTGTCAACCATCTTTGTGATCATGGATACAATGCTGCTATCTGTACATCCAACTGGAAGTCCTCACGAAAAGTACCTGGAGGTAATATCTTCTAATACCCCTCTCCATTTTGATAAATACTAGTGATACCCGTGATACGAAACTCATGACATGCCACCCTTCACCTTAGTATTTTTCTTAATAGACTATTATTATTATGTTCTCTTTCAGGATCGCACGAGTTTATAGATGTGATCATCAAGGGACCAAGAGGTAAGGAAACGAGATTCTTGATCGAATTGGAATTTCGAGCTGAATTTGATATGGCAAAGGCATGTGATGAGTATCGAAAGTTAATAAACCATCTACCAAAGGTTTACATTGGGAAACCCGAGCATTTGAATGCAGTAATACGCATTGTATGTGATGCAGCCAAGAAATCGACGGAAGAGAGTAAGATATACATGGGCCCTTGGCGAAAAAGAAGCTTCATGCAAATGAAATGGTTGGGTTCTTATCGAAGATGGTCTTCCGATCAATCTCCCCTTGAATCAATCTCATCATCGATTCAAATGCATTTTCCCTCATTCAACTTTTCCTCGAGATTTTCTGGATCTACAACAGTCAAAGTCACCTAAATGGTAGTCCGAGGACGATCCTTTTAGGTTTTTGCTAATACTTTGATGAGATGAATTGAGGGCCCCTATGCATGATTAATCTATATGAGCTTATGTGGCATTTTGTGACTAGTTCAAGAGCCACCACAGCCTTTCGGATATTGCCACGTGAGTCCAGATTACCTAGTTTTTTTTGCAAAACTAGTGAAGAGTATGTTGTTAAGTTACAAAATAAGATGTATACTTAATGTTTGCTCTTATAAGGACATTAGTCACTATCTTTAATATTATACTGCAAGCAACATCGAGTGGTTCACACCAGATATGTTTTTATTTTTTTGCCAAAAAAAATGCCCCCACATTTATATATTATCAAGGTTATTTTCATCAAAACTAATAAAATTATTTATATTTAATCATTATATTATTTATTATGTTATTTTCAAAATCATCTTACTTATAATTTTAAATTTAAAAAAAGTATTCACAATATATTAGATGATAAAATATGACATAAAATTAGCCTCTACATGTGAAAATTTTAAAATACTTCTGAAAATTTTAATCATTCCTAACTCCAAAAATTTGTCATCTACTACTTAAATCATTGGAAAAAAAATATATATGTCCTTTTATTTTTTTGTTAAAAAAATGAAGAGGAAAAGTTGGATTGAATTTGAACCATGGTTTGAAGAATCCGGTTTTGGTATTATCTCGGCACAACACCTAAAATTAGGATTACATTGCAAAATTTTGCAGTGCAAAACTTTACAAAATCACAAAATTTTACAACAATACCTTGCAGGGCTGGGGCCAACACATACAAAAGAACCCATCTCAACCCAACATATGATGTGAACGGGCATGGATAGGGGCGGAGCCAATATTTTTTGTAGTGGAGGCAAACTATTGTTAACGATACACTTGAAAAGCTTAAAGATAAATGGTTTTGGGGAGAAATTCATAGGTTTTTTTTGTTTGATAGAAGTTGAAGGAAATGATATTTAGGTCATTTTCAATTAGTCTATGATAGAAGACCCAGTCAAGAGGCAATTTCATCTTCAAAATTTTGAAAAAGAGAATGAGGATGTAGAGGGAGGTGAGGGTGTAAGTGCCCCCGCTACCTCCTTACTAGCTTCGCCCTAGGCATGGATGTTTTAGGGTTCTAACCAAAACCAGTTTAATGTTTCTTACTTATGTCACCTTTGTAAATTTTAATATACCCCTCTAAGTTTTGATGAACATTTGTGATAGCCCTGCTATTTTCAACATACCTTATCGACCATGGTATTTGAAGATAGATTAATAAGAAGTGACCAAACCACCCCACCAATCCTCCAACCTCTTGCACCGATGTTTTTTTCCTGAATTGATCCAAATGTTCAACATTCTCCAGTTTAAGTTGGCTCCATGCTACTCTCACACCTGCGATTTCGCACAGATTGTCAACTACACTTCGGCTCGTGAAACTTGGTATGCCTAGGACAAAGCATTTACCTTTCAGACGAATGCACATCTCGACCAAATCAAGCATGAACTCTCGAACCTTCGAAAGGATCAATGTCCATCTTTGAATACATGGATAAGATCAAACTACTCACCGATGAACTAGCGGTTATTCAACAATATGTGTCTAACAAAGACCTTGTGTGTTATGTTCTCGATGGATTATGACCCCATTGTTGCAGCAATGACCTTTGGTTTGAATCTTCCTTCCTTCGAGGCACTTTACAACATGTTACTCAATTGTGAAAAACGTCTTGAACTCTATTACGAACCCCACCCTCTTCAATCCTCAACTCTACTGCCTTTTTTAATTCTCATGGTAAAGGTCGTGGGAATAACTATAATAATAGTCATGAGGGAGGTCGTCGAAGCGCACATGGTGGTAGTTGTGGATTTAGCAAAGGAAACACCAATTTTTCAAATGCAAATTTTAAATTGGGTGGTTCTCACAAGGTTGGTCATTCTATAGGTTCTCCCTCTACACAGACTTCAATTATATATCAGATTTGTCGAAAATCTGGGAATAGGGCTTTGAAGTGCCATCAATGACACAATTATGCCTATCAATCCGATGATTTACCTGCAACTTTCTCTACTATGAACTTCTCTCCTCAACCATATGACACCAATTGGTATCCAGATACAAGAGCTACGAATCACATGATGGCTGACTCTTCAAATATGACCCACCACAAATACTAACACGGCATTGATCAAATCATAGTCGCTAATGGTAATAATGTTCCTATCTTGGAATTGGTAATATGCATTTATCTATAAATTCATTTATTTTCTTGTTGAAGGATATCTCACATATGCCAAATATTAAAACAAATATTCTTTCTGTGTTTCGTTTTGTGAAAGATAATGACTTTGTTTTTATCTTTCATCCACATGGTTTTTGTATTAAAGAACGAAGCACGGGGAAGACTCTACCACGGACAGAGTAAAGATTCTCTTTTTTCCATCCAAGTCGTCCCTCCACACATCACATCACTTTCATTTATAACCTTTGCTAGTTTGGTGTGTAAATATTCTACATTCGATGTCTGGCACAAATGTTTGGGTCATCCTGGCCCACACACAATAAGACATCTTGTTCAAAATAAGTGCTTTCCCTTTATTGATAGTTCTAAAATTTCTCCATGTTTAGATTGTCCTCTTAATAAAAGTTCTCGTTTATTATTTCACCTTCTGAATCTATTTTCTAACTCCTTTGCATTTAATTCATTATGATCTAGGGGTCTTGCCCTTGAGCTCTCGTTTGGTCGTTATCGATATTATCTTATATTTGTAGATTATTATTCCAAATATACATGGCCTTTTTTTTTTTCTTCAGGTCATAAATCTAAAACTTTTTCTTATTTTTGCAAATTTAAAGTCATGGTTGAAAAATTGTTCGGCATATGAATTAAATTCCTTTAATTGGATGGTGCTAAAGAATTTATAAATAAAATTGTTGCTAATTTTCTATCTAGTTGTGGTATTCAACACAGACTTTTATGTCTTTATACTCCCGAACAAAATTGGGTTGTAGAAAAGAAACATCATCATGTGATAGAGACAGGTCCCACACTTCTCCATTAAGTTCATTTGCCACATCGTTTCTTGATGGAAGCCCGCTCAACCTCAAATACCTCAATAAAACATTCCAAATGTGTGTGTACAAATCATAAAAGGTAATGAGACCACCTAGACGATTTCCCAACACCTAGACGATTGTTAGGTTGATTTTTATTGGTAAGAGTATTTTATTCCCCGACCCATTTGATCATCATATCTTTCAGGAGTCAAAAATGACTAAAATGACATTTTGATTATTTTACCCCTCTTAGGCCATTTCCCATTCCTATGTAATAGTTTGGAGATCTTATATTGATAAGATCTATTAAATCCCCGAATCGGTTGATCACCGATCTTCCCGAGAGTTCAAAATGCCCTAAAAAGGTATTTTGGTAATTATATTAAGGTCCCTTGGCATTTTACCAGGGCCCTTGGTAGCAAGCACTCATTATTTACTTGAGACACCTATGTCCACTAGGGGCGCTGATAGAATCTCTCCATGATACAAAATTTGAAAAATATGACTGTTGGAGCTACCCAAGGCCCCCAGTAGGTTTTTGTTAGCTCTCTAAACTCTTTATAAGTTAGACCCTTGGCTCTTTTAAGAGTTGATCAAACCTTAGAGATCACTTTCTCTCCTCTCATACCACCTTAACATCACTCTCTACTCAAAAGACATTTGCCCTAGTTGAACTCACCTTCAACCTAACACTCTCCTTGTTTTATCCCCATTCATCCATCCATCTCTTCCCTTGCACATACATTGAAGCAATCTAATAGAGCAAAGAACACTCTCTTGAAGAAATGAGCACTTTCTTGAAGTAAGGAGTACAATAAGGTGATGGAAAAAAGAAGCTTAAGGACATGAAAAACTCAAGCACCAGATTATAATATCTATCGAGTTGACTCAAGTCGATTCATTGTGAGTATTTTATTTTTTTACTTTTCATTCTCTAAAGTTCTTGGTTTCTGGTCAAAACCAACCTCTTGCTAGAGTTGAAAACTCTAGTCAAGGGATTAAGGTTGTGGATTTCCTAAGGACAAAATCCACAAGTTTGAGGAAGTAGTTTTTTTCTCAAATCATAGATTTAGATTTAGCCTAGAGAAAAATCTGAATTGTACGATTGTGAGGTGAACCATAAACCTCATTTGTTAGTGGAACCTAAGAATTTCGAGTAGGGTACTTGGTAGTGGATGTAGGTAAGTTGTCGAACCACTATAAATCTCGCGTCACCTTTATGTTTCTGCTTTATGTCTTGATTTGCATGAGTATGCACTTGAATGATGATGAATAACATGAATGTCATAACTTGCATATCAAATATTTGCTAAAATATCTACATCATGATTTAGACTTCTTGCCTTGCTATTCGTTACTTGCTCTAGCATAACCTTGAGACCTTGGCTTGCTTTACTTTTGGTGAATAGACCTAAGCTATATTAGAAGATTTTTTTTATTATCCTATTTACCCCCCAATAGGATTAGACAAGGTACAAAGTTCAAATTTTCACTTGTCCCCATACTCCCAAATAAAATGTGGCTGCAGAAAAGAAACATCGGCATGTGGTGGAAACAGGTTTCACGTTTCGCCATCAAGCTCATTTGCCACATCATTTTTGGATGGAAGCCTTCTTAACTGCGGTATTTAATTAACTGATTGCCTACATCAAATCTTGGTTATCGCTCACCATATGAATTACTATTTTCAAGAAAATCATATTACACCATCTTGCGTAGTTTTGGTTGTTAGTATTTTCCTTGTTTTGGGGCATACCATCAAGATAAGCTTGCTCCCAAGTCATTGCCCTGTGTATTTTTGGGATATAGATAGCAGTGTAAAGGATACCATTGTTTAGATCCACATTCAGGTTGGATTTATTTGTCATGCTGTCTATATTTAATGAGAAGATTTTTCCCTTCGATACACCCATTGTGACATTTAACATGCTTGGTTCAATTAATCTATGCTTTTCTCATCCTGATCCAGTTTCACATTCAGATTCAAGTAGTCTTCTTGTTTTGCCTATGACAAGAATGGACCAACCAACACCTTTGGCTAACATAGCTCTACAATCTTTTATTTCAACACCAATTACAGGTATGATTTCTCCAAGATCCTGCACATGATGTATCGCATGCATATAATGTGAAAAATCGAAATTTGACGATCATGGGCCGTCAAATTTCATAAAATTCGACAAACAAAGGTGTCGAACTGGCATCGAAATTTTCATTGTCAATTTTTTTTCTATGGGCTGAAACTATCAAATTAATGAAGGATAGGAGAATTTCGACAGCTCTAAACTATCAAATATGGGAATATCTAGAATTTTGATGGTCCTAGACCATCAAAATTCAGTTCTAAAATTCGTGGGCTTTGGCCCGTCAATTTTTTTCGTTCACGTAGTGGTATCCACTACTACTGTCACAACATCCTCTCCAATCTTGAACCCACCTACTTATCCACAATTTATGCTCACTCCTTTACTTTCTCCTCATTAGCACCAATCATCATCTTCCCATGTAAAACTTTTTACTACGTCTTCTACCAATGCTCTTCATAATACCATGTCAACCGACACCATGGTAACATGGTTTTTGGTTGGCACTCACAAACCTAAAATTTCATTTAATTGTCTTGCAACTTGCCATCTTTTGCCTTCTTGTTTGCAAACTACATTAAGCTCTTCTTTATCTAAGCCCACTTGTCACTCTTTTGTTTTCAAAGATCCTCTTTGGAGAGTAGCAATGGTAGATAAGTTCAATACATTGATCAAAAATCAAATTTGGTTCTTAGTGCCACCTTCGCAATCTACTAACCTTAATAGTTGTAAATGGGTTTTTAAATTGAAGAAGAAGGCCGATGGTTCTATTGAGCGCCGTAAGACTCATCTGGTAGCTAAGGGATTCAATCAATGATATGGTTTGGATTTTGAGGAGACTTTTAGTCTTGTGGTCAAGCCTTCACCATTCGCATTGTACTCACTCTTGTCATTAATTGATGGTGGTCAATCTGACAACTTGATGTTAAAAATGCCTTTTTGCATGAGACCCTAAAAGAAGTTGTCTACATGAAATAAACTCTGTAATTTTCCGATTTGCAATATTCGCAACATGTTTGTTGATTGCATCAAGTTATTTATGGCTCACACCAGCCACCATGAGCTTGGTTTGATGGGTTCAGTAACTATTTTTGTTAATTGAGCTTTCATTGTGGCCCATCTGACATGTTCATGTTTCTTCATCATAGACACTGTGGTTCTACTATCCCCTTACTTTATGTGGATGATTCATTATTACGGGTACAAGTTCTAACCATATTTCTCAACTTATCAAAAGATTAAGTGCTTAATTTGAGGTTAAGGACTTGGGGGACTTCCATTATTTTTTGGGCATTAAAGTCTCTTGGACTAGTATTGGTCTTAAACTTCTCTAAAAAAGTATGCTCTTGATCTTCTTAAACATGCCAATATGTTGGGTGCCAAACCTTGTTCATTTCTAGCATCTTCCGGATCTAAAGTGTCACTTTCAGATGGGGAACCTCTTCTAGATGTCACCTCCTATCGTAGTTTAGTAGGTGTTCAATACTTTTCCATGACAAGACCTGATTTCACCCATGCAGTTAATCAAGTTTGCCAATTTATGCATCAATCTCATACTTCTCATCTCACTGCCACTAAATGCATCCTACAATATATCAAGGGCACTCCACATCATGGGTTGCATGTTACTCGTTCCAACGATGAAGCTATTAAAGCCTTCTCTGATGTTGATTGGGCAGGTTGGCTCGATAATCGTTGCTCTACAACTAATTTTTGCATTTTCCTTGGACCAAATTTAATCTTGTAACATACCAAAAAACAAGTAACTATTTCTCGATCAAGTATTTAAATCGAATATCGTGCTTTAGCAACAATTGCAGCTGATATTCAATGGTTGTCATTTATTCTTCAACAACTAAATGTTCCCTTGCTTCGACATCCTATGTTACATTGTGACAATGCGAGTGCTCTCTATCTTGCATCTAACCCAATTCTCTATGTTAAAACAAAACACATTGAAGTGGATTGCTATTTTATACGTGAACGAGTAACTCATGGTTCCCTTCGCATTGTATTTGTTTCTAGTCATGATTAAGTTGCTGATATTTTTACTAAAGGACTTTCATCAACCTGCTTTCGTGTTCTACGAGACAAGTTGAATGTTCATCCATGCTTAGCATCTCAGCTTGAGTGAGGGTGTAAAACCCATATGGTTTCAACACGACACCAACAACGTGATTGATCTAATCCGACCCAACAATTGTAGATAAAGATATGGTTTAACCATTCTAAGATTATTTTCTCACCTATTTTTATGTGATTATACTTATCTCTTTGTAACAGATTTGTAAAACAAATTCTATAAATATACAACAACATATAACTCGTTGATTGGGTTAGAAAGTTACAAAACACTATGTTTTCTTTCACAACCAAAACCCAACCCTAGTGGCCAATCCCCTATCCTCGTAGATAGTTAGTTTGGTGCTTATGAGTAGTCAAACCCATATCCACATCACATTGATAGGTGATTCAATCATTAGTTATTGGCCGACCCCTTTCACATGGACGAGTGGTTTGGCCCATCTTCCACTCATCTTTCTCTTTCTCTCTTAATATGATTAGGCCCTTATGCCTTGAATCGACAATTGACCTTATACCATTGATTCAATCATTACCCAATTTCCACCTGTAAATTAACTATAAAGAATATGACCAATCATGGAAAAATTTCAATTGAAACAAAAAAAAAAAAAAAAAAAGTAACTTCGACTAAGTCAACTCGACACAAAACTATATATTAGAGATCTTCACGTGAAAATCTCTAATGTAATCAAAGTGGACTCACTGCAATTTGTCAAACTCCAGTATGATCACTTATACATGGGTCACATATTTTGCAAGGACATAACTTAATCAAGTCAACTTGAAATATTGAATCACCATCGACCGAACCACTCCTAATATCAATTACAAATACTAAGGGTATGTTTGGAAACCGTAGTTTGTGGGAGTTGGAGGCACAACTCCCCATTAAAAACTTTGAATGCATTGTTTAGTTCGCTAACTATATTGAGTTGCAACTTTGTGAACGTCCTCAACACTCATTTTTAAGGAAGCTACAACTCCTAATTATGTGGATTGGTTTCACAACTCCACGTAAATATCTCTCTCCAGCAACTCATCAAACTCCCACTACGTCTCTCCTCCTCTCCATCATTCTTATTTCTCTATCCTCCCTTCTTTTCTCTTTTTGCCATCCTTACCTTCTCGTTTTAAACTATTCTCCGCATCCCCATCCCCATCCCCTCTCTTTCTTTCTCTCTCATATACACACACACACACACACTCACTCTCTCTTATAGTTAGGGTTTTGGGATCATGATCTACGAAATATGCATATTTTCTCCCATCTCAAGGTATATGTTGCCTTGAATTAGAAAATTCATGATTTGGTTTCAGTATTACAAAACTCTCTTTCTCTCTCATTTGGTTTTAAACCTCATTATTCCTTCTCATCCCCCCACAATCAATTTCAGTCACCCCAAGTCATCTCATCTTGTCAAACAAACCATTTAACTCACTTTATCATTATTTATTAAGCTAGATGTATATTTAAATATTCATTATGTTTTTTGTTGTGAGATTCCTTGTATACTTATTGGGCTTGTAGTTCAAGAGATAAGACATTAACTATGGCAAATTTTTGATAGTAGATTTTTTCTCCCTCTCCTACGTGAACGTAGGCAATTTGCAGAATCAAGTAAATGTTATGTGTTCGTTTCATTTTATTTATTTTTAATCTTTACTCTTGTTATGCTTCCGCACAACATATTTAATAAAACACCATTTGTTTAAACATAATACCTATTTAAATTACTAAAAATATATTTTTTTATCAATAATAAATAAAAAAAACTCAATTGACTGGGTCAAGTTTTATTGACTAAGATGATATTTTCAAAGTCTTTGATTAGTAACATCGAATCTCAGAAAAATGCTAATAGAATTGAAGTTGTATACAACTAATTGTTTGGATTTTTTGAGGAAACCAAACGTTGCAACATATTTGAAGACTTGGAATTAATTCAAACAACTCCAATTCCAATCAACTCTCACTCCCCCTTCAACTCCAAATTTGACTAACTACCGCTTGCAAACACGCCCTAAAAGTAGTGGAGTACTAATAATATTAATTCAAAGGCACTTATACCAGTTGAAGAGGACTTACACATGATATAATGCTCCTCATTCAATGCAATTAATCAAAGTCTCTAGGGAAGGAGAAGCTTCTCTACTTGAAGAGACCCGTACCTGAATTCCAAAACCAGTATCTTATCTTCAACATTTGATTTGCAACTCACAAGTTCATTAACTTGATTATTAAAGGCTCATTAAACATGTACTACACCAATTTCTTTGCAAGTCAGGTACTTGGAGAAGGAAACTAAAGATATCATTTTCCACCGAAAAGATGACCAGAGAAATCACATATCTTTGGACAAGACAAAATTTAGTGCTACACAAATCTCGAGGAGTGAACAACATTAAAAATTGCCCACCCTTATAATTCAAGCTGACATCTTGACTAGTAAAAAAAACAACATAAATTCCTTCATCTTCCACTTGGAGTCAAACCCCCCCTTCCCCCAACCAAAAAAGAAAAAAAAAACTTATTCAAGTTCTTTAGCTTCTATTGCATATTATTATTATTTTTTAAACTCGTTTCAATCTACCCTTTTGAAACTTACCTTAACACCCCTCTAGGGAACTCCTCAAAGTTTTCCCCCAAATTCCACCATCTTCTTGGTTTCCAAACAATCCATCTTGTTCGTGAGGTTTGTAGGTAGTAAATTAAATAGATAACATCTTAAGGTTGAATATGAAGGTAAAATATTTCAAAGGTTAAAGATAACTAATTTTGGGAAGCAAAATTAAGAGTATGCTTGATAACCCAGAGTTGTGTATGCAACTTGGCAACTCACACAAGTTGTACAACTTTGCATGTTTGAAAATCTTACAAGTGCGAGTTGATAACTTTCAATGTCTCTTGTCTTTTGAGTCGTTCAACATTCACCTTGAGAGGTGAATGTTGACAACATTCGTTTGAGGGTTCAACGCTCTTCACTCCATCACACAATCTCTCTCTCTATCTCATTCTTCCCCAGCCCATGCTCTGTCATTGTTCACTCTCTCTCTCAGGTTTTCTCTCTCAAGAGTGTGACCGAATTTGTGTGGGGTAGATGAGATCCTGATCTTCTACCCTTTTAACCTTCTAATGGGTTTTCAAGATAAACACTAACTCGAATCTAATTTACAATTTGGAGAATAAGCATAAGATGCAAGTTGAACTCTTAGAACAACCAAACATAAAAATTGTAATAAACTCTCATCCTCAACATCTGAGAGTTGAACTTCGAGAGTCGAACTCTTGAATGATCAACTCTCTAAAGTCAATGAACTTTCATTTATCAAAGGCACCCTAAAGGTTTTAGACCACATCCTGAATACAAGGGCATTTGAGTCATTTCAGTGGTCAGTGAGAAAAAAGACTGAAGTCAAGGGTGGCATCGTTAGTCTCAAAACACGGGGAATATCTCAAATATTCACCAAAACGACGACGAACGGCTGCTCTGTTGTCTCTTAAACCCTAAATCTCTGATCATAGAAAGCTTCATATTTCTTCTACTTGAAATTCCCAAATTTGTAAACCCAGGCTCTCTTTTTCAGCCCCCAAAATGGGAATTTTCGAACCTTTTCGATCGATCGGTTACATCACGAGCTGTGTTCCTTTCTCTGTCCAGAGATTAGGTACAGAAACGTTCGTCACCGTTAGCGTTGGTAAAGCTTGGCAGATTTACGACGTAAGTTCATCATGTTGTCACCGTTAGCGTTGTTAAAGTTTGGTCTTTTAATTGATTCCCCTCACAAACAGATTAGATGACCTTTTCTTCATTTTCTGTTGCAGTGTGCCAAACTCACATTGGTTCTTGTTGGTAAGATTTTATATTAAGTTTTTAGGTTTAGATTTCTATTCATGTCGTCGAGGAAATGTTTCGATCAAGAGAAAAATTGATACTGTCTCGACTGAAACGACAAATGTTTTGTATCAGTCTCGGCTGATACCGATACTTATTGGTCGATACATATTACTTCCAAATTGGAAAATAGGTTAGCTGTTTGGTTCACATTTTGTTTTTTGAAAAAATTGTTGTTTTTTTTTTAAAGGATTTTTAGAAAAAATAATCGAGCTTTTTATAACCATTGTTGATATTAGTGAAAGAATATTTTAAAGAGTTCTTTGTAATTGGTCTAACTTTGTTTTTTCCAGCATTCATGACATATAGTTTTTTTTTTTTTTTTCCCTAAGAAAAAAAACCTATATACAAACATTATGAGGAAAAAATTATCTTAAAAAGAAAGTAAATACTATGGGGAAAAATTTATTGAGCTTTAGAGAAAATTTCAAAGAAATTTTAGAGGAAATATTGTGATCTAAAGTGAATAGTGGTCTGATCTATCTAATATCATAGCGAGTTTTTTTTAAGTTTGATAGATTGTTCCATTGAGTACTTGTTGCTTGGTGCTGTAAATATATTTGGGGTGTGCTTTTACTTTTCTTTGATAATAATTGTCCTCCTATCTTATTCTGGGAAAGTTCTATTGAAGGACCTCAATTGCCAAAGAAGATCCGGGCTCTTGCTTCCTATCGTGATTTCACATTTGCTGCATATGGGAATGTTATTGGCGTTTTTAAACGTGCTCATCAGGTTCGTGAAGAAAAAGCTTTGTTTTCTGTAGTTTTGTTCTGCATGCCATAATGCTTTGGAACTATGTTTGGTATAGATAATATTTTTATATTCTATTATCTACCTCAAGATCCTAACGCTTTCTTGGAGTCGTTTTTCATGCTACATTTTTATGACCTATGATAACATTTAATCTTGTCGGTTGAAATATTGAGTTTGATCATTGATATTTATAGTTTGTTTTTTAAAAGGGCAAAAGGGTATAATGATTGATGTTGTAAAGAAACAAATACTATTTGGGGAGAAACAAATTGTAATAAAAATAATTTGTGGGTTTTCCCTTTAAAATTTTCTTTAGGAATATTTCTAGAGTGAATGGGTAACTAATAGTTTTCCCAAACGAGCAATCTTATTTCAAATATATCCCCAATTTCTAAAATTTATATATGATTTGGTTTTAATTTATTAAAATTGTATGCGCATTGCTATATGTTATAGACTATGGAAAGAACACAAACAACAAGGCCTTTAAATTTTTTTGTTGAATGATAGATTTTCATGAGGAGAATGTCACTCAATTATCGAGGGTAAATTCGTGGAAGGTAGATTTGGTTAAGAGAGTGGTAATAGTAGTTAGAGTCATGATTGTACTATGTGATAGAGTATTATGAAAATTAGACTAGGTTTTGAGAAAGGAATTGGCTTTAAGGTGGATAGAGGATGTTAGTGGTCTTAAGGGCAAGAGTATGAACCGACCTTAGTAAATAAAATATTGTGTAAGAGACTCAATCTGATCTACGACCACCCTCTCTCTCCTATCTAATAGAGGAATTGAGTGGTTCATCTCCTTGTTATGACTGGGCCTTCCCCCTTCCTGAGAGTCTGCCTCTCTATTATTAAGTAGTTTCCTAGCCTCCCGGTAGGTACCCCCCTACATTTGCTAGTAGGTCTCTCTCTTCCCTATTAGGGGCTCCAGATGATAGAACTCGAGTCTGGCGTTTCTTGTTCTTCTCGATATGGGTATAGTCTCGATCTGGGTATGGTAGCTTTCCCATCGACTTTCTGTGTAGGATTTCAATCAATCATAGGCATCAGACCCTAGCTTTGCCTATCCGACTATGCAGACTGTAGTTGTTGAGTCTGATCAGTCTGACTTTGATGAGAAAATACATTTATGGAGCTTCCCCTGGAAGGGTCTCTCCCGCTAGCTTCGATATAGCTATGCGATTCGATCCTACTTATTTTACTGCAAGTGTGCTAAGTTTAGTTCATCTGGTTTTATTATGTTAGGCCAAGCAGCCGGTTAGCTCGCTACCTGAATAAAGGATGAAGTTCATGTTTAAGTATCCTCCGGCTAGTTTCTCGTGAGCCAAAGTATAAGATGGTTTGGAAGAGTGCACCTAAGTTCTCAAACTCTAAAACTATTTTCTTTATCTTTTCTATTGAATAAAAAGTAGCAACAAATTTATAACTTCATATTGGGCCAAATGGAGGAGCTGTCGTGGAATCTAGGTTTAAGAAGAAATCTAAATTATTCAAAGATTGAAGTGGTGTCCAGTCTAATTGAATACAAATGGGTTTGGTAGAAGAATAATGATAGAAAGTGTTTGATGAGTTCCTTATATTCCGTGGTTGTTTCATCTCAGTACTCAATTCTAGTTTCCCTAGGAGCTAAGGTTTCTTCGAAAGAGTAGTTATTTGGCTTGGTGTGCCGTTGTAAATAAAATCTTAACGATCGATAATATAATGGCTTGAAGAATCTATACTATCAATTGTTGTTTCATAAGTAACACTTGGGAGAATCAGTGGACCACCTTGTCATTCGTTGTCATTTTTTTTTTTGCGTTGTGGGCTCATTTTTTCTCCCTAAACATTTGTTGGAACCTCTCTTCTTTTGTGGGTAGCCTCTTCACCTGTTGGAAGTGTTGTGCCTTTAATTCTTGGGGAGGTGTTGTTATGTCCTTGGCCCACACTTGTAGGATATTGTCCGCATTGGGTCTTTATCCTGCACGACTTTAAAACACGCCTTACAAGATAGGGACATGCTTTTTCCCTTATAGCCCAGGCTTTGAACGTCTACCCGGTCGATGTGGGACTAAATTCACATCTCCCTTTACCATTCCATCCAACGCACATGATGACTTCACTTTGAGCCCCAGGTCTCAGCAACCTTGTTCCTGGCATGGCTAGTTGCACCGACAAGATTGTGGCAGGGATCTTCAGAAATATGCTCTCATTTAGTTCTGTTGGAGTATTTATTTGGAAGGGATGCAACATAAGAGCTTTTGAGGGTTTTGGAGGACCGTTCAATGAGATATGCATGGCATTGAAGGTTAATCTTTTCTTCTTGGGAAGATGCATGAGAAGTTTAAAAGGGTGTTCTTTGAGGATTTTATTTTTAGGTGGGAGTCTACCATGTTCGGCTAGTAGAGTGTTTTCGATTTTGCGTGGGGGGAGGGGGGGTCTGTGTGAGGTGTAACTATAGGCTGCTTGTGTGTGGCTGACACTAATAATGATATTTTGAACAGGTAGCAACGTGGAGCAGGCATACTGAAAAGGTCAATATGTTGTTTTTGTTTGGAGATCACATCCTAAGTGTTGATGTCAAAGGTAATCTATTCATATGGTCATTTAAAGGGGTTGATCAGAATCTTGCTCCAATTGGACACATTCTGTTAGAAGACAAATTCAGTCCAAGCTGCATAATGCATCCAGATACTTACTTAAACAAGGTAATTGCATTCTCCCTTTTCTTAAAAAAAGCATTGTTGAAAATTTGAAGGCCAATATCGTATTAAATCCATTTAGGGCCACTTGGAAAAATCTCTTATGTAAACTTTGCCAATTACAGGTTATAATTGGGAGCCAGGAAGGTTCACTGCAGCTTTGGAACATCAGCACAAAGAAAAGGCTCTATGAGTTCAAAGGCTGGAACTCGTCTATATGTTGTTGTGTCTCCTCACCTGCACTAGATGTAGTTGCTGTTGGCTGTGCTGACGGGAATGTTCATATTCACAATGTTCGGTATGATGAAGAGTTAGTTACATTCACACATTCCACACGAGGTGCAGTGACTGCCTTGGCTTTCAGGACTGGTAACCATTTGAGGCTTAAATCTTTTATTTAATGGCATTGGCAGACTCTGCTAGATATTAATTGATCTGTACTGAAATATATGTCTTTCGTTTGGTTGTCTAGGGTAAAATTTCCTTTTTTTTTTCTTCTTGATCCAATAAAGCAGTAAGTGTTGACAAATGGAACAAAAATTCAACTTGATATCTGGAACATGGACGTGCAGTGGCACAATTATGAAAGGGTACTGCAAGACTTTTTTTTTTTTTTTTGATAGATAGCAACTATTGATGAGTTTTTACTCAATCCTTCCTCCTACAAAGAAGGTATTATGACACAAGTTGCTATCTATCGTGGGACTCTTGATAGGATTCCTACAATATTAAAATGTTTTTTTATAGGATTCCTACATAAGTTGCTTAGAATGATATAATAAGCCTATAGATGTTAAGTACTCATGTGGTGTTTGCTCCGGGAAAAAAACTGAACCTGTAAAAACTATTTCTGGCGAAGATCTTTTCAAGCTCATCATTTCTAAGTTGCTGTTTGGATGTCTTCCCAAAAAAGAAGAAAATAGTGTCCATATGTGAAGAAGGTAAATGTTGTCATTGGAGGCCATAGGAAAAAAAGGATAGGAATCCCCCCTACCTGATCCAGATGCACACACACAAAAAAAAAAGAATGAGAAAAACAATCTTTTATCTTTTTTGGATTTTATTTTTCTCCTATTGCATCCAAGATTATTAGGAGCAGGAAGTTTCTTGGGATTCAGATTTAGGAGGAGTTTTAATGATGGGAAGTCAAAGGGTTGTCTATCTCATTAGTATGGTTTCTTTAATGGTCAAGTCGTCCTTAGCGGAGGATTGGAAGGTGTGGGCTTATAGACGCGACAACTGCTTTTCACTGAAGTCATTCCACAATTCCTCAACTTCTTCCTCGTCTTTGGAGTTCCTTGTTATTGCAACTTTTGCTCAGAATGAACAAGACTCTTAACTTCTGATCAGATAATTGTGAGGGGTTTAATGCTTGTAGATTTTACTGCATTGGGCTTTTGGATTTAGGAGGAGTTTTAATGATGGGAGGTCCTTGGGGTTGCCAATCTCATTAGTATGGTCTCTTCTTTGATCGTGTCGTCAATAGATGAGGATTAGAAGGTTTGGGTTTGAAGTCATTCTATAATTCTTTAAGTCCTTCCTTGCCTTTGTAGTTCCTAATTATCACCATTTTGGGTCACTAAGTTCCCTCTAAGATACAATTCTTCATTTGGTCTGCGACATTGAATAAGATTCTAACTTCTGATTAGATTAGTGCTAGGACATAGGTTTTTGTTGCATGTGTAAGTACTATATATATATATATATATTTTTTTTTTTGGGGGGGGAGGGGGGAGGGGGGGGGGGATCAGCTAGTCAGATGCTTATTCACTGCTAATTTATTTGTGAGATTTGGAGTCATTTCTTGGCCTTATTCCATGTTTCTTGGTGTCTTCATTCTTTCATGGCTCCAAAGTTGGCGGTTGCAACTTTTTCTTCAAGGAAAAAGGATTCTCTAGAGTTTGGTTCTGTTTTCCATACGCTGGGTTTATGGAAGGATAGAAATTGCAGAATGTTTGAGGGAATTGAACACTTGATTCAGGAGGTTGAAATTAACATTGTTGGGGGTTTTGCTTTATTGGTGTAAGGTATTCCAAGAATTCAAAGGGGTGCAATTTGTAGAGAGTTCCATTGGAAATGGGAAGATGCTTATAATGGGTAAAGGGTTTCTTTGTAATCTTTGACCTTGTGAAGCAGGTCTCCACATCCTTAATTTATCGATAAAATCTTATTTACTAGAAAAAAATTCTTCGAACTATGTAATATCTTCAAACCAAACTCAACATTAAAGCGATGAATTTATCTGTTTAGGGTGTATGTTGATAATAGTGGTAATTTATCACTTTATTGTAAATGGCTCAAATTTTATTTTCGGCATATGCTTTTATTTATAGAGTGGATAGCATAATTATTATAATCATCTGTTTACAATTTCTTTTTTTGCATGGAAGATATCATTGCGAATCTAAATCATGAGACTCTCGATCTTGCCCATATCATATGTTTGTAAGTAGTTTTCCACTTATTTCTCATTATTCCTTTTCAGATGGACAACCTCTTCTAGCATCCGGGGGTTCGTCTGGTGTCATAAGCATATGGAATCTAGAGAAGAGAAGGCTCCAATCTGTAATTAGAGAGGCTCATGATAATTCAATCGTTTCTCTGCATTTCTTTGCTAATGAGCCCGTGCTTATGAGTTCTTCAGTCGACAACTCAATAAAAGTGAGGATATTTATGTTTCCTGTCTCAAGTTCTGGATGGACTTTTTGATACTTTGTGAATGTTTATTATTATTTTCTTTGTTGAATAATTTCATGGTTCCTAATTTTAATTGCGGTTGGTCTTTTGCACCAATAAAGCTTTCAAAAGGTCAAATTGCACAACAATATGCAGGCCATTAACAAATAAATGGGAGATATCTCTCTCTCTCCATTTGAGAAATCCAGATAGATTGAAGTGTCAACTGTGCCAAAATATCATATTAAATAATAGATAGTCTTACTTGTAATGGGATGCAATGCTATCCTTGATATGATTTTATTTGTAAAATTGGTGTGTAGCTTGAAATTATATTTTGATGAATCACACCAATGGCTTTGATTGTTAATACATTGTCTTGCTGACACCGTTCAGGAATGAGATTTAAGGCATTAAGCTTTTCTGGATATTGGAGTAATTTATTTTTTAAGAGGCCTATCTGCCCTTTAACCGAAATTGCATAATTGTGTTCAATTTTATCACAGATGTGGATTTTTGACACAAGTGATGGGGATCCTCGTCTTTTACGCTTTCGAAGTGGGCATAGTGCTCCTCCACGTTGCATAAGGTGATTATGGTTGCTTATGTGATCTTCTTGGGATTGCTTTCTCATTTATGGAATCATTTTGATTGAAGAATATTTGCATTTGTGTGATTAATGAAATAAAGCATATAGAGAATATACATGAATTACATAGGGCTTCAACAATCGACTTATTGGAGGGTTGAGGAATCCTTTGGTAAGTAACATTCTAGAGCCTGCCATATTTCTGTGGAGCCAATGATCTCATTTGGTGCCCTATAGATATTAATGCAGGATGATAAGGGGAGATAAGAAAATAGATGGGTTTAGGGAATTTGGTTTAGGATTTTGGTAAGGATTAAGGATTTGATATTGGGTTTTCAATTTGGGTTAGGATAAACCCAAAGTAAAATATATATTTTTTCACAATTATGACGGGATAGATAAAAGGGTTAAAGGTTTGTAGGGAAAGGAAATGATTAAGGGTTAAAGATTTGGAAAAGAGATTAATGAAATAAGGGTTAAAGAAAATGGGGAAATGATTAAGGGTAGAGGTTTATAGGTTTCAAGAATTAAGAATCAAGAAAGGGTTTCAAGAATCAAGAACAAGAAACTAAAAGAAAATCAAGAAAAATAAAAGAATAAAAAAAATAAAAAAAAGATTAGAAGAAAAGAATGTTACATTGGATTCACTCCAAAATGGACTCACTCCACACCCATTGTTGGAAAGATCAAGCTCAAGCTTTCTTTTTATTCATCATTCTTCGTTCATTAATAAAAAAACTCTAATACAATCTATATAAAGAAAATAAATCAAGAATCCTAGTCAAACTAAAATACCAAATAAATAAACATAATTTTCGTAATTTTTTCTCTCCTAATTTTCAAACCCTAATAAACTTAAAGAAAATATAAACTAAAGTTACTAAACTGCCCCCTAAATATTATACTAAGACCATGGGCCAATAAAACATGAAAATAAGCTCAAAAACATAATATTAAAGCTCTAAAACAGAAATCTAAATAAAATTAAAATCTACTCTTCAAGATTTGATGTCCCCATTTGATATGATCACATTAAACCCAAATTTCCCAACATCCTCCCTTCAAAGCTTGATGCTAGGTCTGTGCTAGTTGCTATTATTTTATGTTATTTAGTTAGAACTGTTATCCTTGCATCGTTTAATTTATTGCAACCTAGAGCCAAGTAGATAAGTGGCGGTTTTCCCATCCTTTGACTGAAGTTATTTACTCTTAATGTATCAAAATTTTACTTTTCTCTCATTCCACATCCATTAAAGGACTCATTTCACAATCTTGAGGGATTGTCGTTCGACAATTCTAATGGTGCAACCCCTCAAACGAACGAATTGGAAGACAAGTTTTGGTAAGGTTGGTGTTCTGTGCTGGAATTACCTATTGCATGGCAAGTCTATCTAGCAAGAGAGAACCTCGGACAATGACATTGTATATTCACACACATGCACGTATGTGCGTGTGCACACACACACACACACACACACACACACACACACACATAAATATATATATATATGTCATCATCCATGTTAAAACCGCATTGGTTTGTTGATCTCTCACATGTCATTCTTCCTTTTTCCCTAATATTTCTCATTATCGTTCCCAGGTTCTATGCCAATGGGAGACACATTCTATCTGCTGGTCAGGATCGTGCTTTTCGTCTGTTTTCTGTCATCCAGGTTTGAATCGATTCTGTGGACCATACCAACTCTTTTGGTGAAAATTTTCATTATACATTTCAATTTTATGTTTGTGAATATATATAATTCAGTTCCACTTGGTTACCCAAAGAATATGATTGTTTGGGAGTGAAAAAGATTAAACTTTTTTCCCCCTTTTGATAAATTATGGGAATGGTCCCCTCCCCCCTCCCCCTCCTCCTCCTCCCCAAGATTGTGGAGATGTGCGGAAAATGATTTTCTGTTCAGTTATCATCCAACATAGATTTGGGGCTTCTACATAGAAGGTTTAGATAGTTGGCCGTCATGACTTCTTATGGAGTTGGTGTACGAAAATACTATGGTCTTATGAAGATTTTGCCAAGGAAGCAAAATCAGGGCAAGGAATGTTGAGAGAGCAAGTTATGCTGTACTGGTAAGATGAATGGTTGGTGTTGGAAAGCTTCATGACTCTTGTCTTTTACTTTATAAGTTGGCCTGCCCCATTAATGGGCTAAAGGTGAATGACTATTTTGCTAGAAGGGATGATGGGGTGGTGTGGAGTCTGATTGTTAGGAGAAATTTGTTGAATAAGGAGACCAGGGAGTGCATCTCACATGTTTTGCATTGTGGGAATGTATGACTGTAGCGTCAAGGTTTTCATTCGTTGAAGTAGTATGCTGTTTTGATCTCAATTATATGGCACATACATATTGCGCAAACACTCTGAAATCATAAAGGAAACTCTTGGAAGATGAATTGATCTTTTAGACAATGCTTCAAGAAGCATATTAATATAATCATAATTTGTTATTATATCATAAACAGCCATTTGAAATAAAAAACAAGTAGAACTACAAGTACTGTTTATTAGGTGGAAATATTTTGATTAATAGTAAACTTCAATTGAAATATATATTTTTCCTTTCATTTCTCTAAAATAATAATAAATTTATAGAAGGAACAAAAAGATAAATTTCTTATAGAAAGGACTTGGAGGTTACACATAAGGACTTGTAAATAACAAGATACTCTAATAGAAATGGTTTTTGATTGGTTGGGTAGTTTGTATATTGTCTTATTTTGATGTACATATAAGCATGCACGAACAATTGCCATGTTGTCATTAGTTGGATATATTAGTAATTTAATCATACATATTTGAAAAATAAAAATACAATAATGCATGAAAGTATTACACAATAATTTATTCATTTTAAGCAAGTGTTTTACTTTATTGAAGCTGTATATAGTTAATTTGACATTATTATTCTCATTCTATGTAGAATGTAGTTGTTTTTGGTTGACTACCAGATCCTTGCAATAACTTGTGGGTGAATGCTACTGGTTTTCATCCCATGGTTTATTATTGGTCGAGGACTTACTAAAAAAAATTATAGTTTGACTTATGAGTTCATTTTCATGTCTTCTATTTACAACTTCCTACAATTTCAATGAAAATTTAATTGACATTTTCACCAATTGTGTTTTTGGGTGCTGTGTGGACCTATGGTCCATATAGGTGGTCCTTTGGTCTGTATTAGGCTATACCAATAAGCATAACTTTCATTTTACTGCTTCTCGAATCCATTTAAGAGACGCATATGTGATAACATCCTAGAGTTGAAAATGCATTCATTAGGTCACTCTAGTTTTTACACCACTAAATATGAAAAAGCTTCCACGTCTGATAGAACATGGGATTCTTTAATCTTTTCATACATGTAGTGTTCTGGTAGAACATTGTAGGTCTCTAAAATTATGTACTTCTGCAGTATGATAGTCCTTTTTCATTCCATTAGTCTGACAGTATCTTTGATGATCAGGATCAGCAAAGTAGAGAGCTTTCTCAGCGTCATGTATCTAAAAGAGCCAAGAAACTCAGGTTGAAGGTATAACCAGAAATGACTTGTTCTTGTCACACTTTTCCACGTAGCTTTAAGAGCATGCCCCTTGAGTTAATACCTCAGCTTAGTTTATTTTTTTTATCTTCTGTTATTTTTTTCCGTGTGTAATTAGATTGTAAAGGTAGTATGGCGACAACTAACCATGTACAAGCAACATATATGCTAGGTGGAGAAACCAATAGTTTGCTCGGTCCACCTAGTAGTCTCTTGTGTCTCAATCAACCTGATATCTCAACTCTTCAGTGAACTGTTATGTCATATATTCTTGACTGTTTGGAATAGTCCTTATGTTTAGGATCAGTGTAGATATCCTTGGTGGGACCCATTAGATGGACTTCCTATGCGTTTTCTCTATGCGCCAGGTGTTCAAGAAATTCCTACAGTTCATTGACAGTATGGATTTCCTCATGTCTATTTCCCAAGTAATGGTGCATGTAACCTGCAAAGGTTCACCGACTAGCAATTCAGTTTCTCTTGTTATTTAATTTTCAGGAAGAAGAGATAAAACTGAAGCCAGTAATTGCTTTTGATTTTGGTACGTTCTTCCCTCTATGAACTGCTCTTCTCATGCATTTATGGATTTTTGTTTCAAGCTTGTAAACTGAAGATATTGACAAGTAGCGATGTTTCATTCCTATTTGTATTACCTAACAAACTAAGTATCCCATTTGTATTAATTATTTCATATTTTGTCTTTGTGAGTTTATGCTTTCACAGTAGTTGATGTGCTATTTCCTAGTTTAAGACATTTTGTTCTTTCTTTGGTTTTATGCCACAAACATTCATTGTAAATACTTGTATCGTGAATGAGATGGTTCACCTTTAAGGCTATTGGACTGCTACCCATGTAGAAAACAAGACCTTTGGACTCAACTGGAGTTCCTGAACCTTTTAGGAATATTAGCATAAATTTCCTATGCATGCAACATCCCCTTGTACCATTTTTTTCTGTTTGTACATGGGTCCAGATATACTACAAGACCATTTTCTCTAGTAGTTGAAAGCATCATTAGTTTCACTATGACTTGGAACATGAATTGTCTTGATTCCCATGTATTTAGAAGGATTCAAGATTTACTATGTCTAGATGATCGGTGGCAGTATATTACGACGATGGAAGGTTGAAAAAATCCTTGGTCAGGGACTGAAATCAAACATGAAATTGTGAACTCTCAACTGGTGGTAGGGGAGTGTAGGATCCCTTTGTGGCTGCCTGGTAAAGAAAATTCTGTTTTGTGGCCCCACATTGCATCCTTCGTGTTCTTGTAGCATCTATGAAATGTTTTTCACCTACTCATAATTATTTTGATAATTAACATTTTTTTTTTTTTTGATAGGAGAGAGTATGAAATGTTTTTTTGGTTATTTGATAATTAACATTATTGTTTATATTATAACACATTCAAAACAGAATAGTATTCTCTAGCACACGAAAAGTGTGGGGGACATGACACTATTTTGTCAATTGAGTTCCCCATAAAATCAAGTTCTACTCACACATCATCTAGGTGAGGAATCTGCAAATCATTTATGCTTCTCAAGATATTTGAGAAATGGTTGTCCAACTTCTGACTAAGTCTTATATTTTAGATTACATGAGCTAGTTTCCATAAGCCCTCAACTTGCCTACCACCCATTTGACCACGTTGTCGGAATTGCCTTCAACCTCTGACAAACCATCAAAGTTATCCATGAAAACTTTAAGACAGTACAAAAGGCTTGATCTTAGTTTTGCTAGAATGAACCAAACTAGAGCCTATGGGCTTTAGAAAGATGTTGCCAATTCCCCCTGCCCCTGATATGCTATGAGTGCTGCCATTGACTTGAGCTTTATCCACTCTTCATTAGGAATCTTCGACATTGAAGTTTCTTTGTGAAGGATTAAGCATGTCTGGAATCCATTTTTATCATCATCTATGACTTATCACTAATTTTGGAGATGTCAACATTAGACCTATAGCGCATTTTAACTCTTACCTTGAGCTGCAACTTTAGGCAAGGCACAATTCCTTTTTTTTTGGATTCCCATCTGGCTGTAAAGGCTTTCCTATCCTCATCTTAGCCAAAGCTTCTTTCATCTTCTTAACCTTAATCCCAGGACCCTATTGCAGTTTAAATGCCTTATGGACCTTTTATAATTGGTGTTTCCTTCTATTTGATTTTCTTTCCCTCGTCATTGAGGGCATGATACTTGATTAATATGGAATTGCTAGGATTGTTGCCTCACAAGTGAATCCGAACATTTTGTCCCTTGAACCATTTGTTGAGTTCTGATCTGTCAACCTGATGCAACCCACATCCTTTATCTGGGCTTGGGCCTGGCCAGACAAGCGTAACACTCACCCTGTGAAGTTATTTTAATTAGAATTACTATTTCATTTAAAACTATAAAAAAAAAACAACTTACAAAGGCCTGTTGAAATTGTGATCCAGTGGTGGCACATGCATACTTGGTATTTCATGTGCTGTTGGCATGTACCTATGATCTTCTGAAGCATTTAGTGGGAAAAGTATCATGTTTAAAAAATTAGAAAAATACAAAAAAATTTAAATGTGCACAAACATATATGGAAGTAAATTAACATGATTATAAACAACAATCATGTATTTCAAATTCAGCAATTTTCATACCTCAAAATGAAACCCAGTGACTGACATGAGAGTAATGAAAGGCATTTCCATATTGTATTGAGTCTATTTGTGATTTTAGTTTGAAGGGTAACCGGATTTTAACTTTTAACTTATTTTTGTGTCAATTAATTTTAGCTGAAATACGTGAGCGTGATTGGTGCAATGTTGTTACTTGTCATATGGATACTCCATGTGCATATGTATGGAGGCTTCAGAATTTCGTCCTTGGGGAGCATATCTTGACACCTTGCCCAGACAACCAAACACCTGTTAAGGTATGCTTTTCAAATGATTTACAATTCTCTCAACTTTTTTTTATTGTTTATATTAGTTGTGAAAAAGATGCACAATGGTCACTTATTCCATGGTACAGAAAACTGCTTAGAGTCTATCCACACATGTTTTTGTGCAAGTCATATTGAAACGATGGTCATGAGAACTCTCTTTTGATAGGCTTGTGCAATCAGTGCGTGTGGCAATTTTGCTGTTCTTGGGACCGAGGCTGGATGGATTGAGCGATTTAATCTCCAATCAGGAATCAGCCGAGGCAGTTATATAGACATGTCTGAAAGAAGAAGCTGTGCTCATGATGGGGAAGTGGTCGGTGTTGCTTGTGATGCTACAAATACTGTCATGATAAGTGCAGGATATCATGGAGATATAAAGGTTTGAAACTCAACATTCCACTATTATTTGATGTACTCCCTCAAAGAGTGCAATGTTTTTATTTGCTTTATTGCAAGTAAGTGTTCTCATATCTGAACACCTTTGGTACCACTATGTTATTTGATGTAGTCCCAATCAAGGCTACATTGTTTTTATTTGCTTTAGATCAAGGAAATGCTCTCATATCTGGAAACCTAAAGTACCTTTATATGTAGACTATAAGGACAGTCAACCAACAGTAAGCATGGTGCACATGCAAGGGATGGGGGTTGAAATCCACCATTTTATGGGTCAGGCATAGGTGAACTACCCCACCCCCTTCACCCAACTAAAAAATTAACTCAATAAATGATTTGGATTTCACAATTTGTTACATACTTTTAGTAAAATTAAAAAAAATTAGCCATGATGGTGATGTGTGAAGGTTTGTAATGAAGGGTCAAGCTTATGTCAAATAGGGCATGCGAAATAGGTGAATCAGGCATAGGAGTAGTTCTGGTAGGCAATGTACAAAGAAATTTTTTGATTCAGATGGCTTGGTATCACAGTCGTGCTTGTTGAGATAGTGCACCATGCAACACTTGTAGGTAATGACTTGCATGTAAGCCTGAAAACACCTACACATACACGAGAAGCAACACATAAATGGCAAAAATGCCTAAAGGCAACTTTTATTTATGTGACGGCAACTTATAAAACAATGTGCACTGAACACAAACTTGTTTCAAGGCGACTCTCTACACGTGCTAGGCAACTTGTATATATGCTGATTGTTTGAGGGTTTGGCTTGTTACTGACTTAATCTCCACCTCTTCCTTAAAGAGGATGTAAAGTCTTCTCATTGTTTCAAAGGGAACACCAAGGTAGTTATCTTCTTCTGGGCCTAAGATATTTTCTTGAAAAACTTAGTTGGGCTCAAGAAAATCTTAATTGATAGTGGATTAAGACCTACGTTAGTTGGAAGGTTTATCTTACTTAGGATTCCTTTTGATATATATTTTCTTAGAAGATCATTTTTGATTGCATATTCATCTCTTCCCGTCGTGCTTCTTCTGTTCTTCGTTCTGGTTTCATTGTGAAGTAAAGGAGTATATTAGTTGAAGTGCTTGGAGCTTTGTTTTCTACCATGAGTGAGCTTCATTGCATGTGCTTGCCAACTTGTCTCTTCTGACACACTTGTGCATCTTCAGCGTTGTCTTACAAAATAATAGCAACCTTGTGACACTGAGTCTTCTAGGTTGGTTGAATTTGGGGAGCTTGTGAGTTTGAGTCAAGCTATTCCCCTAATCTTCAAACTTGACTCGCATGAGAGTCAATGTTTGCTCCCCCTTCTTTGGCCCTGTCTCCAGTTGAAAGTTTGAGATGCCTTTGCATTTGTGCTTACCTGTAGACGTTTTTTTTTTTTTTTTTTTTGATAAGTATAAGATTTTATAAATATCAAAAGAGAGCACAAAGGAGGCTGAGATTTTATAAAATATCAAAAAATATTTTTTTCACTGTAAATATAGTTGCCCCCACATGGGCAAAATCCTGGATCCGCCCCCTGCATACCCGGCTCAAGCGGACTCCCTAGACACATAAATAGTACCGACACAGGTACTGGAGATTTTTTTCTACTTGTAGTTGCCCCCACATGGGCAAAATCCTGGATCTGCCCCCTGCATGCCCAGCTCGGGCGGACTCCCTAGACACATAAATTGTACCGACACAGGTACTGGAGATTATATATAAGTTTATGATACTAGGACATGGTAGGGTCAAATCTGCAGGGGTCATGCAAATACATAGGCCCCTTCCCTTCTGCCGAGTGGTTTAGAAGGCGCTTTCCGATCTACGGTCCCTCGGAGCGAAGGGTTAGGCAGGTAGTACGGGCCCTCTGACTTCCAGCTATGTGCTGTGCGGCTCCCTTTCAACAAAGCCCAATTACAGCCCCAATCAGAAGGAATATGCCAAGTTGACAGTTCTGAAAGAGGGCGTGTTGGGCTAAAACAAAAATGCATTGAAATAATGAAATTGGATATGAACTCACACTCGTTAACAAAAAATGTGGCTCTGATCAGAATTGAATGGAAGAATGAGATTTGTTTAGCCGACCCCAAATCTTTGGGACAAAACTTTAATGATGATACTGTGTATGCTTATTTTACTATTTGTGCTAGTATGCTGTTCAAAGACTGTCATTTGTACTGCATATGTACGTTAAGTCCATTCTCATTTATATTGTTTCATGGTTCACTTTGCAGGTCTGGGATTTCAAGGGAAGGGAACTGAAATCTAGATGGGAAGTCGGATGCACTCTGGTGAAGATTGGATATCATCGATCCAATGGTAATTTGTTTATGCTGTTTTTGGTATTCTCCAATTATTTTAGTTTATTGTATTGTTTTTGGAGTAGAAAATTTGTGCTCAGAGCACATTCATGCTCAGATAATATTGGATTTTTTTCAGGTCTTCTAGCCACTGTAGCGGATGATATGGTTATTCGATTGTTTGACATTGTGGCCCTAAGGATGGTTCGAAAATTCGAAGGTCATATAGATCGCATTACAGACTTATGTTTCAGTGAGGATGGGAAATGGCTTTTGTCTTCTAGTATGGATGGAAGTCTTAGAATTTGGGATGTTATCTTGGCCAGACAGATAGATGCAATACATGTTGATGTGTCTATCACAGCATTATCCCTGTCACCCAATATGGATGTTCTAGCAACTTCTCATGTTGATCAAAATGGGGTCTACTTGTGGTAAGTTTACAATTGACTCCCCTCCTCCCTTTTCCTCTTCCTTTTTCTTTCTTTCGCATATGTCATTTCAGCTTCAGATTTTGTTTTTGACTGGAAATTTTGAAAGTGAGCTAAACATTACCTAAATTATGGGAGTAATTGCTGGGCATGGATCTAAGCATGTATATGCTTGAGTTTGACAAAATTAGTCACATTTTAATGAGCAAATCCAGATCCACAATTTGGAGAATTATGATAAGACTTGCAGTTGATTTTTAATTTATCATACATCTTTATACGTAGTTTCCTTGGGGCCATTTGGTTGTTTTGGTCCTAATTGGTTCTAAATTCTAAAATGTTTCCTGATAATCTGTCAGGGTTAATCAGGCAATGTTCTCCGGAGCCTCTAATTTAGATTTTTATGCGAGTGGGGAAAAAGTTGTGAGTGTCAACTTGCCATCTGTATCTTCCAAACAAGGATCTGAAGATAAGGATTCTGATAGCTCTGCTGGCAACCAATCACAAATCAAGGCTATTGTTTGTGCTCCACATCTTGATTACCCAATCCCGGATCTTGTTACCCTCTCATTGCTGCCCAAGAGCCAATGGCAAAGCCTGATCAACCTAGACATTATAAAGGTTTCTGTCTATGTCAATACGCGTTCTTCTCTTTCTTTCTTTCTTTCTTCTTCTTTTCTTCCCAATTTCCATTTTCAACTGACATTGTTTTAGAGAGCTTCTATTGCCACACCAGTTTTTGCTAACGCCACCCCAAGATGTGTGATTCTTTGATGACTAACATATAATTGGGGTGGCATTAGCAAAAGTTGGTGTCGCGATAGAATCTCTCTTTTTACAGGAAATAATTGATATCTCATAATTCTAAAGGGATGCTTTCTGTGCATATAAACTACAATCTATTGTTACTTTATCTTGATGTTTTCCTCAAGGAATATTGATATTTTTGTCCAACTTTCAGGTCCGTAACAAACCAATTGAGCCGCCAAAAAAGCCAGAAAAAGTACCTTTCTTCTTGCCTTCAGTTCCATCTCTTACAGGAGAAATATTGTTCAAACCTAGTGACTTAGCTTCTGAAGAGAAAGATACAAAAGGTGATGAGTTGGAAAGCAGTAAGAGACAACCTGATTTTCCACCTTCTCAATTTTTACAGCTTCTTCAGTCCTCTGCAGAGATGAAAAATTGTGAGTCTTGCATGCTAATCTTGTCTGCATTCTTTAAGTATTTGTAAGACGTACTGTTTGTTCGGTAAACTTAGAAGTTTTCATTCTCCAAAAATCAGCCTGATCTGATGATTGCAACAATCTTATCTTTCACTTTCTTTTGGATAAGTAGATACAATTTTGTACCATAGTCCAGAGAATATCTATAGAATAACTACTTTTAAGCCCTTGGTACTCTTGAAATAACTGGCCAGGTTCCCATTTACCATATTGAAATGGATGTTGTAGATGCACGTTTCTTAATCTGTCAGAAAACTGTTTTTCTTTTTTAATCTCCATATACTCTTCCATTGCAGTTTCAGTATTTACAGATTACGTCAAAAGTTTGTCTCCTTCAGCTCTGGATATGGAACTCCGGATGCTTCAGATTATAGATGACGAAGATCAGCAAGAACCTGAAAAGAGGCCTGAATTGTATTGCATCGAACTTCTGTTGGATTACTTCATTCATGAAATTTCCTGCAGAAACAATTTCGAGTTCATTCAAGCTATAATAAGATTATTTCTTAAGGTATTGAATCAACTTTCTTTTCACTTTGGTTTCTTCTAGTGCAGTTTTTCTGTATTGAACGAATAAATCCTAAATATCCGACCTATTTTATTCTCTTGGAACGTTCATTATTTCCTTTACTCCTTTTAATCTCCAAAGTTTTTTGATTGGCTGGTTGGTTATGAAATCTCCTAGTTGTATTCTATCAAAATGGCGGGTATCTCTCTTTTCTATTTTTGTTTCTTATTATTTTTATATTTTGAAAATTTCTCCTTCTTTTGCCAGTGAAACCTAGAATTCACTGGTTACTTGATTCTCCCAGACCCATTTGAAGAATTGGTTTCAACCTCCAATTCTTGACAACCTTCGCTGTTGAATTACAATCCTGCTTTTTCAATTGATAAAGGAAAAAATAGCTTTTTTTAAATTATAAGACTTTTTTTTCCAAGTGGTTCTGATTGATGTTAGTAAGGATGAAAGTTTTAGTTGGTTATTATTTGGGAAACATCTCCGGGTTAAATCTAAAATTGTTTGTATCCTGGCCAGATACATGGTGAAACGATTCGGCGCCAGTTGATACTACAGGACAAGGCAAGGAAACTTCTAGAAATTCAAAGCTCAGTGTGGCAGAAAGTAGATAAAATGTTTCAGAGTGCTAGATGCATGGTTACATTTCTAAGCAATTCACAGTTCTGAGGTTCACGAGGTAACATGTCTTAAATATTCTTTGTTTTGCTTGCATATCTAAGATCACTTTGGGATTAAATTAACTAATTTTCAGGTTTGTGTTTTATTTGATTTGGTAAATGAATAATCTCAGAACTGAATTTAATCAAATCACTTTTGGACTTGGTAGGCTTGACCAAACTGGGTTTGACTCTGATTCTAAACACCCCCCCAATTTCTTTGGCATTTTAGGTTCGTTTGTTCTGAAGTGATTTGTAGAACTTCTTATTGATTTCTTAATGTTTAGGTACTGGATTCCTATTTATTTATTAACTTGCTTTTACCAAAAAGCACAATCTTCTAGATCATTTTCTAAAGGAAATCTTACCTCAAGTGGTAAGAATACATACTAAAGGAGCAATTCTCTTTCCCTAAAAAGTGTGCCTAAATATATTTGCTTGTCGTGGGTATCCCATGGTCACATGCATCGCCCCCTCTGAAGAATGACTCGTGAGAAAACACATGATCTCAACCGTATAAAGATGAAATCCGTCTGTCTGGATTTATATATATCCAGACAATACAAATCTAAAGGATACTTATTTCGGGGACAAATATCAACCGTTGGATTTTATGCCTACATGGTTGGGATCATGTGTTTTTTCCATGAGTTATTCTTCATGAGGCAACGGAGTAGGGGACACCTAAAACTGACATATTTTTCCACAACCACCCGGATGCTATCCATTTTTTCAATGTTTTCAACAACACCATTAGATGCCGTTGGATCTTGTATGGATGGCATCCGAGCAATGTAAAAAGAGTTGTCACTTGTAGATGTCCCCCAATGCGACCCATATATATATATATTCCAAGGAAGTTATGTTCTTTCATATATTGCCATGGGGATGCATGGCCCCTGTACTGTATACTGTTGGTGATATCTGCCTCTCCGAGCATGGGGACAATAACCTTCTCAATCCAACTTGTCGAAATTTTGGGTCCCATCGGATGATCTTAACCCTTAAACCAGTTCTGTATTCTTTAGAACGCCATAATCTAGTCAGGCTGAATTTTCGTCAAGGAGGTCTCTCACATAGGCTCCACCAATAAAGAGTCTAGGTTAACAAAATTATACTATATTGATGAGATAGTGTAGGTAGTACTACTACAATCAATACTTTACATACAAAAATAAATCTCTACTTTTTTAGATGGTTTTAACCTGCATGATCAAAATACTTCTGGTGATATACGTGATACATATTTGCTAGCATGAATACTTACGCCAGACACTTGGCACACAAATATTGGTTTTATTCCCAACTGTTTTCCCCACATTATTGACCGTTGCATGTGCACCATGTGTATTGAGGTTCTGCTTCTTGTCTTGTTTCAATAAATCTTGACCAACATTATGGGTGAATTAGAGTCAACCTACCGCCCCAGTGTCCACTTTAAGAACAGCTTTCTGTGTTCATTTTTGGTTTTGTTGTTCTGAATATGCGTACTTGTTTTCGATATCGTAAGCATCTAAAGTTTTTGACACTAATACTAAAGGAGTATCTTGATTCCAGAGAAAAAAGCTCAAGGGAGAGATGATGGAAATATAAATTTAGAAGGCACGGCACCACAATGCATGCCCCAATTTTGTAAGTTTTCGCTCCATTCATTTCTTCTACTCCTGTTTATCGGCCCTTCGGAATACAACCGAGAACCTCTGATTGTTCCATCTTGAAGTGCTGGAAAGGGCGCCGTTGTTCGCCCGCCGAACTGAGACAATTCTTTTCTTTGTCCTGTCCCTCTGTGCTTGTGATTGACCAAACAGGAAGAGGCCCTTATAGGCTGACCTTCTCTGACCCAATAGATCCAGTTAACCCAAAATGTTTTAACTTGTGACTTTCCACTGCTTTCGTACTATTCCGTGATGCTTAGGTTGACATTGTAAAATTAGCCTAAAGACATCTTGTGATTGCAGGTTCGGCCATCCAACCAACATTGATCAAAGTTAAGAGCGGCTTCTGGTTCTTGTTGTACCATATAGTGAAGAGTTATGTCGGGAATGCATGGCAATAGCGACAAAGGGGCATCCAAAGCGCATGCCCCTTCAGCTTTGTCAGAACTTGTTTTGAATGCATTGTCGAGGAATTTTATTATCACCACCCCCATAGGGTCTCTTTTATGCGTGAACTGATGGTAATGTCTGTAAACTGGTTATTTATGAGAATGAAAAGAAAAGGAAAAAAAATAAAAAAATAAAAAATTGGATATTTGCACATTCGGTGAATGAAGTCAGAGTATCAATTGTGGTGATTGGTTGGGGCCTTCACTGTGCACCACTATAAATGCATATTCAAGATTCTCGCCAAGATCACTAAAAATCAAAATGGACAACATTGACTAGCTTTTCAAACCATCACTTCAATGTCTTGGCAGAACCTCCTATTTTTTTTTCCCAAAACTCCAACCTCCTCTCAAAATGCTCTTGTTAAATCATAATGGACAACACTCCCCTTCACTCCTAAGTGTGGAAAATTCTTTTGAGGAGACTTGTATTCATCATCTATACCTGTAAATCATTCTACCGAAATCAATTGGTGTTAGAGAGAAGGCACAACTACGTATGTAAGAGTGTCAAGCCTCGAATTAAGGCACAGCACGTGAGCATGTGACACATGAGAGTGGAGGCAGAAAATACAACACTCAACCAAATAAAATGATCATATTGTCCTCATTTTCAACCTCATGATATGATGATATTTAAAAAGAACGAACTCCCAAAATGCTATCTTGATAAATTGGAATGGACCACATTGACTTTGAGCTTGCATGATATTAATATAAAATGAGCATATTTCCTTAATCTTTAACCTCATGATAAAACTCTTTTAAATGATCTTTAAAAAAAAAAAAAAGCCTCGTCAAGCTTTTCAAGCCATCACATTAATCTCTCTCATGGAAAACAAGTCGATTAAAAACATGGGTATCTCTTTAACCAATACCTAAAGAAGTTACTTCAAAATTGACCAACCTTCAATAAATGGCGTGTTTATATAAACTTTTAAGAATAATAATTTCACTTATGGTGTGTTTTTATAATGGGCAGGTGTAAGTCGTGATAAGTTTGGATTATATTCATAAATTTTAGTGGGATTAGGATCCGTATACACATAAAGCTACAACGTGTTTTGTCTTCTATGGACAAAAATGTTTGGAATGAGCTGAATTTTTGTAAGGATGATCTCTATAGTGAGGAGATCATCCTTGCCAAAAATCAGCCTATTATGAAACTTCTAACCCCATGTTTACAAAGTGAAAATTTTTAGACCGTCTAATTTTTGTAAATCAGTTTTGATGGGGTTAGAAGTTTTGGAATGTGATGATTTTTTGCAAGGATGATTCCCTCACCATAGAGATCATCCTCACAAAAAAATTAGCAAATTCCGAATCTTTTTAACCATATAAGACAAAAATGTTGTAGCTTTATGTGTCTACGGAACTTGACCCATTTTAATGTAATGTTTTTTTTTTTAATGTTTTTTCATGTTTTGGATGTAGTCTCACATCACATCTTACTTTTCTATTTAGATGTTATGAATTCAATTTAATAAAAAAAATCCTTAATATTCTCTGCTTACACACTATCAATACCTTTATATAGTGTAAAGTTCCAATCTCTACAGTGTAAAGTAGCTCTTCTAATCTTTGTACAACAAATAACAATTTTGTTTTTTGATAGGCCACAAGATTAGGAATTGCATGTTACACATATGTTTAAATTTTGATAGTAGAACTCATCAATAATTATTGTCAATCTCATCAGTTTTAATTATTATTCAGTTCGACAATTTTAAAAAAAATTGTCAACCTCTACAATAAAAATTGGAACTCAAAAATAAAAATTGTCGACCTCTACACTGTAAAACCCACCTACTTTTATTTTTTCCTCCCAAGGTTTTTCAACTAAAATACATAAAAAAATCGACTTAAAACTTGGCATAATAACTTTTGTAGATGATTTTAGACTTAAAGAACAATTCTTGATTGATTTTCATTAAAAAATGAAATAAAATAATTGAAAAATCTTAGTTTTTTTTACATGTATCTTTAAAATGCTTGAAATGATTTCTTTCTTCTCAAATCTTTATCATTAGAATGAAATCTTCAAAATTTGATTGGGGTAATTTCAACATTTCAATCGTGAGAAATGTCTAGAGTGAGATTCAGGAATTAATTAGAAAAGATGAATTTGCTAAATAGATTATTTAACTAACCCCCAAAAGTTAAATACTAAATAAAAAAGAAAAGTTTCCATTAAGGATCATTAAGTAATTTTCCCTTGTAATTTACGTGAGCATGGAAGAAGAAGCCACGGATAGATGAATAAAACTTACTCTAATGAAGTGCAATTAAGGTTCGTGTGCAACAACCGATTAGGTCAAAAAAAAAATTTCTCGTACCGTCAAGTACTTATTTCCACGGTGCATGCATTTCATCTCAACGTATACCCTTAGGCATGGTTTTTAAACTCGTCCGAGACCGAGACATATCGCCCGAGTTAACTCGGTATCAGAGCTGAACGAGACCAACTAACAAAGTGATTTTTTTGACCGAGTTTTACATCTCATGTACAAATTTTCGAGTTATCTCATGAGGCGTCTCAAACATATCGGAAAACTCGTCCGAGACGACTCAGTATCGGAGCTGAACGAGACGAGACGCGATACCGAGTTTAAAAACCATGCCCTTAGGTCACACGTTAACTAAACCTGTCAATTATTATTTATTAACCAAAACGTGAAAGGGGCTCATGATCATATTCATGTCTGAATTAGGGAGGTGAAACTAATTTTTGAAGTTTTAAAACTCAAAAGCGCATTTTGTAATTTTTTCACTTTGTGAGACAAGAAACTTTTGGAAGAAAGCTGATTTAGGGTTTTTGGGAACCCCTAATTTGTTTATTTCGATCGAGAAATGGCGTCGTTCAGTGAAGCTCCACCTGGAAATCCGAAGGCAGGAGAGAAGATCTTCAAGACGAAGTGCGCTCAGTGCCACACTGTCGATAAAGGAGCTGGTCACAAGCAAGGTTGTCTTTCAGATCTCTCACCTAATCTGATCTGATTTCTCGATTTCGATTTCGATTTCGATTTTTAGGGTTAGGGTTTTTGTTTATTTCAGTTTTTGTGCGATTTCTTCGATATCCCAATTTTTATGTTTTTTAGAAATTAAAGTGCAATGGATTGCAAAACAAACTAATTAAATGTTCTCTTTATCTCTTAACCATTCAAGAAATTTCTCACAACTCCAATCATTCATTCCCAAAACATGGAAAAACATGGCCACAAAATTACATCTTCAAACCAATTACCCATCGTCATTAGATTCTGATTCTTTTATGGGGGAAGAATCTTTTATAGATTCCATTCACTCATCCCTCAAAACATTCACAAACCAAGGTCAACTATCCAAGGCCTTCAAGGTCTTCTCTCTCCTTCAACATCATGCTTCCAATACTTCTTCTTACTCTTTCCTTATCCTGCACCCCATCTCCTCACTCCTCTTATCCTGCACCACCCTCAAATCACTCCCACAAGGGAAGCAAATCCATGCCCACATCATCTCTTTGGGTCTTAACCAAAGCCCTCTTTTAGTTCCCAAACTAATCACCTTTTATGCCACCTTTGGTCACCTTAATGATGCCCATTTTATCACTGAAAATTCATATATTAGGCATGCTTTGCCTTGGAACCTTTTAATCTCTGCTTATGTTAAACATGGTCTTTGTGGCGAGGCTCTCTCTGCTTATAAACAAATGGTGGAGATGGGTATCAAACCTGATAACTTCACCTACCCATCTGTTCTCAAGGCCAGTGGCAATGAATTTGCGCTGGGTTTTGGAAAAGAGATACATAGATCGATTGATTCTAGTTGTCTCGAATGGAGCTTGTTTGTGCAAAATGCATTGGTTACAATGTATGCAAAGTGTGGGGAAGTTGATGTTGCACACAATTTGTTTGAGAAAATGCCTGAGAGGGATGTGATTTCTTGGAATTCAATGATCTCTGGGTATGCTTCAAAGGCTATGTGGGATCAAGCGTTTGAATTATTCGAAAGGATGCGCATGGGGAACATCCAAATGAATATTATCACTTGGAATACCATGGCTGGAGGTTGTCTACAGATCGGTAACTTTAAGGGGGCACTCGAATTGATCTCTCAAATGAAAAATTGTGGGACCCATTTTGATTCTGTTGCAATGGTTATTGGTTTAGGTGCGTGCTCCCGACTTGGTTTTGTAAAATTGGGTAAGGAGATTCATGGATCCGCAGTTCGTAGCCATTATAATTTAAATGAGAGCGTTGGAAACACGTTGATCACTATGTACTCTAGATGTAAGGACCTCAGACATTCATACATCGTCTTTCAATCAATGGAAGCCAAGAGTGTGGTTACTTGGAACTCCATGATTGCAGGTTATACCCACTTGGATCGGTCTGAGGAAGCCTCCTTTGTCTTTAGAGAAATGGTTGTTTCTGGGGTTGAACCGAATTGTGTGACAATTGCAAGCATTCTTCCCCTTTGTGCTCGAGTGGCAAACCTCCAACACGGGAAAGAGCTCCACTGTTATGTTACAAGACAAGGAGGTTTCAAAGATTATCTTTTAATCTGGAATTCTCTTGTGGACATGTACGCGAAATCTGGAAAAATCTGGGAAGCTCAAAGGTTGTTCAATTTGATCAGTGAGAAGGATGAAGTCACATATACTTCCTTGATTGCTGGATACGGGATGCAAGGGGAGGGGAAAATTGCATTAGAGATCTTTGAGGAAATGAATAGGTGTAGGATCAAGCCAGACCATATAACCATGGTCGCTGTTTTGTCGGCTTGTAGCCATTCAGGCCTTGTGTCCCAAGGTCAAATGTTATTCGAGAAGATGATTAGCTTCTATGCGATAAACCCTAGAATGGAGCACTTTGCTTGCATGGTTGATCTCTTTGGGAGGGCTGATTTGCTAACAAAGGCAGTGGAGATCATCACAAGAATGCCATTCCAGCCGAGCCCTGCCATGTGGGCGACTCTCATTGGAGCATCTAGAATCCATGGAAACACAGATGTAGGGGAATGGGCAGCTGAGAAGCTGTTGGAGATGAGACCTGAGAATTCAGGGTACTACGTGTTGATTGCTAACATGTACGCTGCTGCTGGATGCTGGAGCAAGCTAGCATATGTGAGGACATTGATGAGGGATTTGGGCGTGAGAAAAGCTCCAGGTTGTGCTTGGATTGATGTGGGAAATGGGTTTTACCCATTTCTTGTTGGGGATAGATCAAACCCACTTACACAAGAGATTTATTGGCTGTTGTATGGATTGGATAAGCTCATGAAAGAGGCTGGTTATGTTGCCGGTGAGGATTTGGGTTTAGCTGATGAGTTTGAGTAATAGAATGGACAACACATGAAACCTAGGCTTGTTTCAAGGCTTCATTCCTTATTATTTATTGGAACTTGACTGAAATTGCGGAGAACCCTGTAGAATGGAAATAAACTTGTAGCATATAGGGGCTCAAAGAGACTGACAATCTAAGATCCATGGTTGTTGACTACAACAAATACAGATCTGGTGTTGTATTACAGTCGCACTGAATGTGTTGGAATGATGAAGTAAAAGGATACTTAGATGAAAATAACCAAAGTGTAGAGAACAAAGCTTGTTATGAGCTAAAGCATTACATGTGAATGGTTACTCTAACCTGGACGCCTCGTTAACGATTTTGTAGTGTTATGAGCGAAATAAAGAAAAACTAGAGCTTGTAAATTATATTCAATATCTATTTTCCTACTCCATGTATTATCCAAACAAATGTTTGTGTTATTTGAATATGATGAAAGAGCAATTTTTTATTAGAGTGTCTCACAAAAAACTACAGATTGCTGCTTTCTAATATTGCCCCCCCCCCCCCCCCCCCCCTCCCCTCTTCAGGATTTCTTTTATAAACACGTTGAATGGAAAGCTGAAACCAACTTGCTTGGTTTGGTCAGGCTCGTAATGCTGCTGCTGTAAGCTTTTGATGTTTAGCTATTGTTCGTAGAATCTAACTCAGTATGTTAGTTACAATCTACATATGCTGGGAATTTGCAAAAGGGTCATTTATATTAAAACAATACTGTTTGTATGTGTTATTTTACCCTTTTACTAAAGTTGGAATCTACAATCTCCTTCCTCTCTGCCTTCAAACTTTAGTCCCATATTGCCTAGAAGTGTTCTCTGGCTAATTTATAGTTAACCCACTCTCTTTCTGATGTAGAACATATTACTTTTCAGAAGAGAATTTTCATGGCTGAATCAACCCACCCAGATCTGGTCAAGTTGACTCTACTTGACCGAGTCAAGTCGATTTGACCAGCCTGATTTGGGTTGACCTGGTTGGGTCTATACTCAACCCAATTTTAATTTCAGTCCTATGTGTTTAGTTTATTCCAGTTTTAAGTAATTTAGATCAATTAGGTTCTATTTCAACTTTTGGAAGTTTCTATTTTGTTTAGTTTCCAATTTGTTTTCAAGTTCTATTTTTGTCTAAATTCATTATAATTGTTTAGGCTATAATTAGAAGTGCCTAGAAGTGGCCAAATTGAATTATAATAGGATTGGAAAGTTGCTTTTATGTTATAGATAGAATAGGAAAGTTACTTTTTAGTATTTTAGAAGGTTTCTAAGTTTTTATGATGGAGTTATCTATATAAGGAGCTTCAAAAACGGAATTCAATTCAATTCAATTCTCTTCTACAGACTTTATATTCTCTAAATCACTTAATTTTTTACTCTTTGCTTTATTTTCTTCCATGGTATTGCTTGTTTATCAATTGAATCTATTGAGCCTCATTTAAGAGACTAACAACTTCAATGATTGGGAGATCTAGACCTCTACTCATATTGTTAGATAAAGGCATTATTGATGTCCTAATATCTCCTAGGGAGAAGGACATGTATGTTTGGAAGGAAGTTAGGAAGGGAAATTCTCAATTTTCAAGTTTGTGATGACAATTCTAGTGAGATGAAAACTTCTCAATTAAATTATTTTTATCACCAATTCCTCATTCTTGCATTCCCAATTTTCCGACTTCCATCAGTTGAGGATCCAAAGCCCCTTCCAAGGAGGTTTTTTTTATTTGGTTGGCTGCTTTAGACAAAATCCTATCCTTGGACCATCTCTTCTCCCAAGACATTATCATAATCAGTTTTTGCTCCACTTGCAAAGTTAACGGAGAATCTTTAATCTTCTCCTTATTTTTTGTACCTTCACAAAGTTGTCTCAACGCATTTTTGGGTCTTTAAGGCATTAGTTGGACTCTTCCAAGATTTGTGTTTTCTCTTTCGTGGTTTGTTGGGGTCACTACAGGGGAGGAACCAGGGGATTTTTTAGGGGAACAAACAACCAGTCCACAAAGTCATTATAAGCATTGTAGGGAAGGAACCAGGGCTCTGGGTTATGAGGACTTTGTTTTCTGGTGGTAGCTTATGGTGTGGGAGGATACCTTTTTTTTTGTTCCTTTTTTTCCCCTACTGTGTCCCACTTTTAGGCTGGCTCCTTAACCTCCTTTGCATTATTTCCTTTTTGTTTTAATATAATCTTACACTTACAAAAAAAACATTAGGGTTTTTGTGCATAAATCTCTTGTGGTGAGAGAAAGATTACTTTTCAGGATTTTGAGAATCAAATCCTGTAAGAATTGGTATAGAAACTTCGGCTTTTTAGCAATCATCACTTGAGTAACATTGCAATCTTGCTCGCATCAGTGGGTTACATTGGTGTGATCTTTATTAATGTAATGTATGGACCTGATCTTGGATTTTACCCCATCCATTTCATTGTTTAAATGCTCATGGCTTGACACTGTAATAACCAACATATTGATCCCGTGACTTTGCTTGACCTGTGTTTTTTTTTTTCCAATTTCTCTCAAAGAGATGCTCGTATATCCACTGCTCATGTTGTTGATCTGTCTCACTTTGTTTTCTATCAATTTGTTCCTTTAGGTATATGCGCCATTTAGCGTTATATACAATATTTTGCTTTGTTTGGACTTTGGATAATGAAGGGCATGTTTCGTTTTCTGCCCTGTTTTAGTATTGAGTTGGATTTTCATTTTCAATGCCTTCTAATTCTATTCTCTTTGTGTCATTATTTTCATTTTCGTTTGCAGGACCCAATCTCAATGGTCTTTTTGGAAGACAATCTGGGACTACACCTGGTTACTCCTATTCGACTGCTAACAAGAACATGGCAGTGATCTGGGAAGAGAAGACATTGTATGATTACTTGCTTAATCCTAAGAAGGTACGATCGATGCGTGTAACCCTTTGCACTGCATAATTTAGATTTGCTGGGAAAATCTTGGTGCTTGCATCTAGTAAGACCATATTTTCTTTCTTCTATGGATGTTGGGGGGGATAACCGGAGTCCGTATTTAGCATGCATGCATTATGTTGCTTCACATGCTTGTACAACACCGATGTGGCAATATTGCAGAAAAAGTTTGAAATACTCCATATTTAAGTGTACATTAAATATGAAATGAGAATTAATTCACAAATTCATGTCAATAGGCAGACACATCTAGGTAGGTAGAGATGCCTCATGCTATAAAATGATCGGATTAAGCAGTAATAAATTGCTGTCTAATGACAGACAAATGGATAAGCTGGAATTGAACCGCAACCCAAAGTTGCATTGCAATATGTCAACCAGCTGAACCATGGGTTCAAGTTTTATGCCTGAAGTTCATGTCTTACTCATCTAGAAAAATACAAATACTCATCTTTGTTTTATTATTATTTGAGGGTAGATCCGCTTCACTGCTTCACATAGCCCCTGAAATATGGGCCCTGATAAATTCTGCTTGGCTGGTGTGTTGTGTGCAAGCCTAAGAGATGAATGGTGTACACACACCCAGTGATATTTATTGCTGATGGCACACCTATTTGTCTAAATTGGGTACTAGCAAATATTGCTTAGACTGGACAAAAGTGCAAATCATGTAAATTGGGATGGTAGGAAATATTAGACTGGACAACCGTGCAAAGCTTCCTTAGTTACTTGTTTTTTTTTTTTTCTGTGGATGCAAATTTTAGGTAGTTCACACTTCGAAGGCTAGCAGTAAGATTTTGAATACATCCTATTTTGTCTTGTTTTGGCCCCGACTTCTCGTAATGGTTGTCCTTGTAAAATTTGATGTATGCAGTATATTCCAGGAACAAAGATGGTTTTTCCAGGACTGAAGAAGCCACAGGAGCGTGCAGACCTCATTTCTTATCTGAAGGAATCCACTGCTTCTTAACCCTTGGCATCTTGATGAAGAGCCAGACTAAATAACTATTTATTGAAGTAAGACCATTAAGGACTTCCATGCTTATTCTTTTCAAGCAGAGACATTGCCTCTCTTACATTGGCATTAAAATATGCGTGTCTGACAATTTTGTTATTGGCGGCATTTCATCAGAATTTAGCTATCCAGTCTCACTTGCAACTAATAATGTTTATCATGGTCTCTTATTATAGCCATGACATTGATTTGATACATTTTGCTGTGTACTCTTGGTTATCATTGCTTGTGGACATGTTAGAAAGTGGAAATGCATTTTAAAAATGTAAACCGAACTTGTTCGATATTTGGGACTGGATGCTTGGCTAGCCTCTTTGTATTCCTCGTGTGCTGTTCAGGTAACCTATTGAATCCCTTTTGGATCCATTCCTTGTTTCATTCTTTCTCTAAGAAAGACAAATAGTACTGTGCTTAAGACTGCTCATGAATGCCTCACTTGTCTGAGGCAGCAGTGCTTCCAAGCACTTCGTTGTGGATGTTTAATAATCATGGATGAGGAAGGTAATTTTTATACTTCATTAAAAAAGAAAAGAAAAAATGGTCTAGAAGGAAAGTTTTGTTTGCATTTGACGTATGGAAGTGTTGGCAGCACTTTGTCCATCAAATTCTGGAAGTGGGTCTGTGCATTTGCTATTTTTTGCCTTATACTTGGCAGGGAGCGAGAATGTGCCAAACAAGAATTTGGGTGCCTAACTTGCTTTTGCATGTCCGGAAGCGGGCGAGTTTGAGATCATTCTCTCTTCCACTTCTTAAAAGCAATTTTTGGTTTTATTCATAATATCAGGTATATAAGATTTATCTTTTTAGGGCAATGCCAATATTTGATTTTGAGCATCAAGTTGATGAATTTCTAAGGTACCTTAAAAGTCCAAATACATAATATGCTATGGAGTGTAGTGAACAAGCATGGTTTTTCGAGCAGCTTCCCATCCTTCTGGCTCTCAAAACTGCATTTAGCACAAAAATCGCTATTTTTTAACTGATTTTTAAAATTGCTTTCTGCAATGGCATTAAGTTAAAAATAGGCACTAAAGGAACAGCTTGCAGCTTCAAGGGTATTTATAACTAGAATTTTCCATCTTTTTTATTTATTTTTTTAACCTTTTTTTCCTAGATAAAGTTATTTTATCTACCTACTTACCTTTTATATAAATTTTATATTATTACTTAGATCTTAAAAATCAATTATTCACAATACAAAAGTTTTAGCTGTTGAGAAATGGCTATGTTTGTGGGTTTAAAATACCATATATTAATGCTTAAATCATTTCAAAATGTCTTGGCCAAGACATTTTGGTTTTGGTCAAAATCAGAACAAAACATTTTCAAAGGTTCGAATCATTGGAAGTGTTAGATTGTCTCAAAATGTTTTGGAATACTTCGTGGACGAACTCTAGAGCATACGGGGGCTGCCTTATGGTAAAGTTGGGCAGCATGAAAATAGATTTTCTGAAGTCACTAAAAAAACGCTCCAATTTATCCTTCGAAAGGTACACTGATAAGAGTAAATTTACATGATCTTGTACATGAGTTCAGCAATTGTACTGATGTAAATTCTGGGCTCTTTTTCTTGGCAAAATTCATCATCTTCGGTGGTGATTGAGCCCTTACTGTCCTCCAGTGGTTAGGATGCAACAAGTAATGTTGTCAACATCTCTCAAAAATTTTATAGAGCTTCTCCAGTGAAGCTACCTATCAAGAGCCGTACATGTAATTATTCTTAGGATCATAAATTTGATTTCCAATTTAAAACTGAAACAACAAAGCTGAGAAGACTACAGAAACTAGTCAGACACTGTAACCATCCATCCGATTAACCTCTTCCCTATAACTGATTCAGACTTAAGTCAAAATTGATCCAATAAGTCAGATGGTTTAAGTCATTCTATTGGACATCATCTCCTGTGTGGAAATTCTTTAAAGAGTCCAAATTCACTGTTAAGAAATGAGGATATCAAGCAGTTAAATGAATGGAAAACTGCCACATGTCCTCCATAATGTAAAACAAATGACATTTAACTTCTTCAAATGAGAGAAAATCATTGGTTGGCAGTTTTCTGTTCATTAATGGTTAAACAAACTCATTTGTTAACAGCAAATTTGGGCTCTTCTTTACATGGGTGTGTCCTGAACCTGCACATGCAACGTGGGCAGTATACGAAGATAGGAGACTTGCATGATAAAGAACTAGGTTTTCTATTCAAGCTAAATTGATTTCTAGATGGTTCTTGGTTAGGGAATCTCTAATTTTGGTGCAAGGGATTATAAAGAAAAACCTGAACAAAAGTTCCATTTGTAGCCATCGACTTGGGCGGCTTGAGAAAGAGTCTCATGGATGGGAACAAGACATGTTGGATAGACCATTCTCGCTGGGCCCATGCAGTCTCCGCCTCTGAAAGTAATTCCTGATCAATCTCATCGGCATCATCCCCTGTGATATCATCAACAAAAACCAGAGATGAAATATTTTTCAGACTTCAATAAGGTGGCATGAATTTAATCTCTTTTGCAAAATGTGGAAAGTATTTAAATTTAATTTGCAGTTAAACAACCCACCAAGCATTCACCCAAGAAAATTATGAGCTTAAGAGCTAACAAATTAAGGGCTTACTTAATAACTTTCTCGTACCATAATCCACATGGAATTCATGTGGGCTTCATACCCCTCTGGCCAAGTTCTTCACCGGGTAAAACCATGTCTTCATCTAGAATACTTTACTCGGTGCTGCTACAAAGTTTTTACTGGATGAGTAGAAGGACTAAGGGAAGACAAGCCCAAAAATAAGTAAATTTGGGGGGAATATAAGAATAGCGCCCGACTCCCAGTAATAGATTAACAAAAGGAAAGTCAACTGCAATGGTTTGGGCATGTACAAAAGAATAACCAATGCTGCACCAATGAGATTTGCTACCATGCAATTTCAGGGTTGTGAGGAAGGTTGAAAGTGAACTAGCATATGCCTTGACAAAGATAATGATCTAGATGGTTGAACGGAAAATATAAAGCTATGCTACTAACCACAAATACTTGATTGAAGCATAATTATATATATATTTTATTAGTATAATTTTATTAATAAAAGCGAAAATACAAAGAGAACAAAGGTGATCAAGATGACCAGTCACAAAGCAAACAAGCACTAGCTACTACACAGTAAGTCCCATCTAAAAACAAAACCCTAAAAAAGCACGCCTTTTAAGTCAGGCCACAACTTGCACGAAAAAAACATGAGACCTAAGATGTTTAGAGTGAGATCCTAGATAGAAGTTTCCAAGCCTTTGAAGATCCTCTTGTTTCTTTCTAGCCATAACCCCCAAGTAATGGCAGAAGGAAGAAGTCTCCAAAGTATTTTCCTTCTCCCTACAAACATAGACAGATCCCAACTTTGGGAAAAAAAAAGATAGTCTAACTAGGAACCACCCAAGAAATCTTGAAGAAGTAGAAGAAATGAGACCACACAAGAGAAGAGACTTCACAATGAATCAAAATGTGGTCCACTAATTCTTTGTTCGAATTGCAAAGGAAACAATAATTTGGAGACACAAAACCCTTTCGAATTAAAATGTCAAGAGTAGGTAATTTGCCGAGCAAGACCAACCAAGCAAAGAAGCGTACCTTGGAGGGAATCTTTGATCCCCAAATGAGTTTTATTGGAAAATGATCAAAAGAATGATTGAAAGTGTGCAATTCGGAGGCAAAAGACTTAACAGTGAAGATAATGCTTATCGTGCGGGTCTATTCCCTTCTATCGTTGTCCGAGAATTTCCATTGAGCCTAATCGAGGTGAATTATTAAGTTTGCCAAAACCTGAAGTTCCGAATCATTGAAGTACCTCCTGAAATCCAGATCCCCACTTAGGTTCGAATCCTTAAAGTTTCAAGAAGGTAGTTGAAATCGCCTCGACTCTTTTTCACTAAATAGTTTGAAAGAGTCCGATTGATAAATGGGAGATTTTCTGAGAAATGGGAGTCGCCACCTAGTTTAGGTCTAGGAACAAGAAATAACTCCAAATGGATCTGGATCTGTCCACGGATAAAAAAAATGGGTAAGGGGTCAGATTACGGGTTTTGAAAGGTGTTAGGCATCAAACTCGCCCAATCAAGATGATCAGTCTACTACAATCCAAAACTATCCTATGATCAACATACAAAGACTAAAGTACAACTAGGGTCCAATCATCACTAATCTATATCGGATTTGCTAAACGGATCTTATGACAAAAGTTTTCCCAATCATTACATGATTTCTCGAATTTTGCACAAAAAAGGGGAAACTATGAAAAAACCCTAATTTCATCTCATTTTCTAAAATTCACATGGCAATATTCTTCAATTGAGAATCCACATATGCAAACATTTTCCCAATCAATTAAAATAGCAATTTACAAAAAATTTCTAAGTTAGAAAATCGTGAATATGAAATTTCCCAAATTAGAATCTAAAAATACATGATGAATCTTCAAATTAAAAATTTATAATAATAAATTTTCCAAAATGGAAATTTGCAAATATGAATTCTCTAAAAATAAAATTTTGAAATCTCCGGATTAGGAAGTCATAAATTTCCATGAAAATGAAATTTAAAAAAAATGCAACACTCCTAAATTGGAAAATTACAAACGTGAAATTTCTAAATTGGGAATTAATGAATATATGATAAGTTCCCAAATCAGAAAATTGCAAAACTCTCAAATTGGAAAATCACAAAAAGAACATGAAACTTCTGAATTAGATATTTGTGAACATGAATTTTCCTAAAACAGAAAATTATGAATTTCCCAAAACAGAAATACCTAAAACTGAACTTTCCAAAATAGCAATTATGAATATGAAATCTTTCAAGTTAGGAAATTATGGACACACAATAATTCAACAAATTGGCAAACTTTAAAATCACCAAATCGATAAAATATGGATGTATGTGAATTTCAAAATTGGTGAAAATCAACATTATATAAAATTACCCAATCATGAAAAATATTAACATACATGGATCTCACAATTTGCCTAAATCAATATCATGTAACATTATCAAATCAAGAAAAGATGAACATATAGGGATTTCGAAATTGGCAAGTCATTAATATTTTAGCAAATATACATGTCAAATTTCTAAGTTGGGAACCTCGTGAACACATAGCAAATCAGCAAGTCAAAATTTCATATACATAAAATTCTTGAATCGAAATGTTATGAACACATGGCAAATCGACGAATCAAATATTCACATATGTATAAGATTTTGAATCAAAACGTTAGGAACACATGGTAAATCAGTGAATCAAAATTCATACATATCCACCAATAAGAAATTCACATATATGTAGATTTCATACACGAGGCAAGTCAAAAATTAATACATATATGCAAACATTCTCGAATCAAAATGTTAGGAACACGTGATGAAGCGGGAGAGAAAAGAAAAGAATGAATAAAAAATATGAAATAAAAAGACAAGAAAACATAACAAAATACATTACCTTTATGATAAAAAGGTGGTTGCTGCGATTCCTTCAAGTGAACTTGAAATAGCATGAGACTTTAAAGAAGGTAGGAAGATGATGAGATGAGTGCTACCGTGGGCAGTCAAGAATTCAAAGTAGATGTCAGTGTTGCTAGAGAGGAAGAAGAAGACAGGTGAAGACGTTATAGAAGCGACAAAAGATAGTGGTTGCTGGGCATCCCTAAACAAGGAAGCGGATGTGGCTGCGTGGTTACTGTTGTGGCATCATAGAGAAGAAGAAGATGCGTTGATGGCTATTGTTGGAGCATTGGTGCTGAATGAGTCTTCTCCTTCTTCAAATCTTCTTACTTCTTATGTCATAAGAACACACAGAGAAGTAAAATTCAATCCGGTCCACGTTAAGAAAAAAACAGAGTGAAAAAGTTGTAGAGGTTGAGAAGAATAGAGGAGACCATGGGAGAGAGAGAGAGAGAGAGATCGGAAGGTAATGGAAAGGAGGTAGAGGCTGGGAGTTCAAGACGGAGAGAATAGCTTCATTAGAGATGTTGTTGTGAGGAAGGTGCGAATAGGGTGGAGAATGGTGAAAACGTAAGGTACTGAGGAGAGATGCAATAAAGGGAGTGTGGGTTGTTTGGAGACTAAGGTTAGGGTTGCTACAGGTTGAAGAAAAGAGGAGAATGGGTTGTAATGGTCCTGTTTGGAGACTGAGGTTGGGGCTGCTACAGATTGAAGAGAAGAGGAGAATGGGCCATAATGGTGATGATGAAGAGGAGGAAGAAGGGAGTGTGGGCTGTTTGGAGATTGAAGTTGGGGCTGCTACAGGTTGAAGAAAAGAAGACAATGGGCGGTAATGGTGCTGATGAAGAGGAGCAAAAAGGAAGTACGGGCTGTTTGGAGACTGATGAGGGGGAGGAAGAAGGGAGTGTGGGCTGTTTGGAGACTGCTGAGGGCAGGGAAAAGAACTTGAGAAAGATGAGTGCAGGGACGTGAGAGAGATGAGTGCAGGGAGAAGAATGTGAGAGAGATGAGGGTAGAGAGAGAGGGAGCTGAGCGTCCCTTGAGAGAGAGACGTCTCTATGTTTTTATAGAAAAAAAAAAACCTTTTAATTTTTTCCTCTTTTATTTTAACGTTTTCTTCCTTTTTTCTAATTTTCCTTTCCATCTTTCTTAAGAGAATGGGAGTGGTGATCCCACGCTATTCGTCTTAATGATCCCTCGTTGATGAATTTGAGATTGATCAATTTTCCTATTTTTTTTTATTTTTAACGTGATTAAAATTTTGATTTTAACCTTGAATGATTTTATTTTAATCTTGAATGGTTGATTGAGTTCAATTTTGAATTTATTGATTTAATTTGGTTGGGTTTCGATGGAATTTTAATTTGAATTGGTCAATTAGTCTTTGATTTTAATTTTGCTTTGATTGGTCGATTGGATTTTAATTGGTTTTGATTTGTTGGTTGATTGGATTTTAATTTATTTTAATGTTTAATTTGGTCGATTACTTTTTAATTTGAATTTGAATTTGATTTTAATTTAAATTGTTTGATTATTTTTTAATTTGATTTTGATTAAATTTTCGCTCTGGTCAAGGATTTTCCAAATTTTTATCATGTTTTCCTACGAATCAAGGTCTCTAGGTCAAAGTCAGATATTGAGTGGCATTTTGGTCATTTTTGTGATTAATCATAAATTTCTCTATCTTCGTCCATCTGGGTCTCATTAGACTCAAAATTATATTTTGAATGTAATAGAGGTACTTTCGAGATTTTTTCGGAGGTTTGAAATTCATGAAGGGTATTTTTGTCATTTTGTTGATTTTTGCAGATTTTTACGAATTTTAACATGAGGTTTCTTTCAGTCCCAACGTGATTATTTTTAAGTCTCGAGGTCATATTTTCCTAACGTAACAAGGTCTCAGTTATCGAATTGTGTAGCGAACCTAAACGTACGTGTTTGCTAAGTGTAAGATGTAATGATTCTAAGCGTGTGTAAATTTCTATGTCAGGTTGTAACGAGTAGTGGAGATGGAAGGACTAGAAACAGGAGAAATCAAGGACATTACTCACAAGCCATCAAGTTCTTTGCGCTCATCATTAGGAATTCACCGCAACCGATGACGAATTGTCGAATTAGGTAGATGCAAAAATGAGATGTCTACAGTAGTGCACGACATTCCTTTTATGGAGGAAAGCTCATAAAGTCTTGGGAATTGATGGCACAAAGCTAAGGCTCCACACCACCAGTCCTCCTAGAATCACACCTTGATGCCTTTACGCACCCTAAATTTGATCCACTTTCTACAATCCTCCTCTACTTTCAAAATCCCTTTTCAAAGACTACAACCATACGAAGACCTCACCTCCCCACTTTCTTAGCTGAACCATTTTTCTCCATATTGGACTTAACCTTTTTCCATATCGTAGAAGTTTCCTTTCCAAAGTCACGTCCCTAACAATGCCCGGTTCACTACCCTAAAACCTCTAATTCCTAAACCCTCTTCTTAGACTCACAAATCACCATCCAATTCACAGGATGTATTTTCTTCGCCCGGTTTTTTTCATTCTAAAGGAAGTATCTAATCATTTTCTCCAATCTCACTTCCACGCTCCTGGGAATGGAAACAAAGAAAGATGGTAGACCGGGATGCTAGTCAAAGTGTTATTGATTAAAGTGAGCTTACCTCCCTTCGATAGGTATCTATATTTCCAAGAACTGAGCTTCTTATTCATGTGTTCCAACACCGAATCCCAAATAGATTTACACATGTACTCAGCACCTAAAACCAAACCTAGGTAGGAAGTTGGAAGGGACTCCCCTTTGTTTTTCCTAAAGTTTATACTCAGCCCCGACATCGCCTCAAAACAGCACAAAATACCCCTCAAGTACCTCCACTTGATTGTCAGAAGCATCTAAGAAAACTAAGGTATCATCGGCAAACTAAAGGAATGACACGTTTGAGTCTTCTGATCTTACAGAGATGCCGGCAATCTCTCATCGGTTCTTGGCCCTACTAAGAAAACAGTCCAGCACTTCAACCACCAGAGCAAACAACAAAGGAGATAGGGGGTCACCTTGTCTTAAACCTCAAGAACTTCTAAAAAAACCAACTAGGCTACCATTCACCAAAATTGAGAACGAGGTTGTGGTAGCACACTTCATGACCCATCCTAATTCTCCCCAAAGCCCATCTATTGCATCAAGTAAAACAAAAAATTCCTATTCACATGATCGTAAGCTTTGTGCATATCAATTTTACATATGAGCCCCGGTTTCCTCGACTTTCTCTTAGAATCAATGCACTCATTTGCAATAAGAACCTCATGTAGGAATTGTCTTCCATTCACAAAAACCCCTTGCTCCGGTCCAACCAATACCCCCAACATTGCTTTTAGCCTATTTGCCAACACTTTTGCCTAGGTTGACCCAATTAGGCGGATAGGTCTCAAATCTGCTAGGTCCTGGTCCCCGTTTTCTTCGGAATCAAAGCAATAAAAGAACTATTAAAGCCGTAATCCAGGTACTTCCTATCTTGAAGATCCCCAATCACCTTCATAAAATCATCCTTTAGCGTGTCCCAACATCTCTTAAAGAAAGCCATGGTGAATCCATCTGGGCCTGGAGCCTTTTCTCCACTCAACGAAGCTAATGCACTAACGACTTCCTCCCCCTCTATTCACCTTTCCAACCACTCTCTACTCGGTTGAGATTGAACCCAATTCTAAGTGTTTAGGGAGAGGCCGAAATTCTTGATCTTCCTCAAACAACTTCCTATAGAATTCCACTATTCCTTCCCTGATCCTTTCCTCCCCCTCAATTTCCTCTCCATTGATAGTAAGCTTGCGAATGGTATTTTGGCTTCTCCGGGCATTTGCTATGTTGTGGAAGAATTTTGTATTATTGTCCCCTTCTTTCAACCACTTCACTCTCGATTTTTTGCTTCCAATTCACCTCTTCCAACAACGCCACCTTTCGAAATTGCACTCAAATTGTTCTTCCTCATTTTTTCTTCCCTTAAAAGCCCAATTGTTATCTCCTACTATAGTACTCCAATTTCCTCAGGAATCGATTGGTTCTGCAACTCAACACGCCCGAAAACTTCCACATTCCACTCCTTGATTTTTTTTCTTTCAACGCCTTTAACTTGCTTTTGAAAACAAAACCTAGATCCCCAGTAAACTAAAATTTCTTCCACCACTCATCCACTTTTTTGCAGAAGCCTTCATGCAAAAGCCACATATGCTCAAATCGGAACGGTCTAGGTTTAGTATGGGTAAAGCCTGCCTGGAGAACAATTGGATAGTGATTTGATACTGGGACAGAGAGTGAAAAGTGACATACTAGTAAAATGTTCTCCCAATCCCCCGAAATGAAAAATCTCTCTAGTCTTAACATCCTAGCCACCTCCTGATTGTTGGACCAAGTGTAAGATCTGCCTTCCAAAGATAGTTGGTTTATAAATTTTCCAAAGTCTCATGCTTTTGGAGATGCGATTGGTGCCACTCCTTTCATGCGTAAAACGAATCGCATTGAAATCCCCCCTAGGCCTTAAGGTTTATCCCAATATCCTTCCACATCCCTCAACTCATCCTAGAATTGTTGTCTCTCGTGAGATTTAGTTGGGCCATAGATGCCGGAAAAGACCCAAATGAAATCGTGCTCGATATTCCTGCATAGTAAAGACACCAAGAACGCCCCGATGAAGGAATCCTCCACGACAATCTTATCTTTGCTCCAGATCACCACCATTCCTTCCGAAACACCTATCGTTGATTGCCAACACCAACCTAAGTTACCAACCCAAAGATCCTTGACAATCAATCGTCGCACTCTTTTAACATTGTTTCCTGTCCACAACTTGAGTGTTGCAGAATCTGATCACTACCTTCATTGTCACCCTTTTCTTCCTATCCCCCGATCCATGAACACTTCAAGAAAGGATATTTAACATAACGAACTGTCCTACCCTAGTTCTCCTTCTCGAGCCCTCGAACTTAAAGGCCGGGTCACTCAAAACTCCTCATCAGAATTTCTGCCTTTCTCTAACCTTGGCCTTCTTTTTGTCGAAGAAGTGGTTTCAACCCCCAAACTTCCACCACATCATGGATGCTGCGTCCCTTTGTACTAATTCACTCAGCTCCTTCAAGATTCATTTGATTTGGGCCATTCCTTAACAATTTATTGAGTTTGATTGGAACCCTGATTTACTTGTCACCCCCCCCCCCCCACCGCCCGACACCCTAAGGATAAAAGTAGGGGTTCTTTGCTTCCCTGAAGGAAAGACACGCATGGACACTACTACTGTTGGCAGATTACCCAAAAACCACTCGTATGTCTCCTTTTCAAACTTTTGCCTATAGATCTCCTCTGCGGGGTCCAAAATAACCTCATAATCAACTAGTTGGACATGGTGTGATGCCTCAACGTCAACCCCAATTCTTGTTTCGAGAAAATGCCCATTTTGAACCTTGTCGGATTCATAACCTTCATCCCACATGGCAAGACTTCTCTGAAAGGGAACAATAGAATTCTCTACCTCATTTGGCTCAACCCAAGCAATGCCCAAATGAACGAACTCGTCCAACCTTGAGGGAAGTGTGATCGCACTTGAAGCAATATCCTCCCTGTTTAGCATATCACAACACAGATTGCACAAATTAAGGATGACGCTTCTTTCTCTTTTCTTACGGTCTTTCTTTCTTTGATCCCTTCCTATTCAAGAACTTTTTTACCTCAAATATTGCTCAACTGGACATTAGGGTTTAGCTCTTTTCTTTTTTCTTTTCTCGAAGCCTTAACCTATTTTTTTCTCTCAACTCAAATCAGATTTTTTTTTACCTCCTCATTTTATCTTTCTTCTCTTCTTGTATTCAAATTCTTCTACTCAATCATCTCAAGACCATCATGCAGCAACTAGCAAAGCTTCCTTTTCTTGATATATTGTTCCCTCTACTCTAGATCTCTCTACTTAAATCTGATTTTTACCAGTTCCCTTTGTTCTACTAAAGTTATATCTATCCACTTGTTCTAACCTACAAAGAAAATAATGAAAATCTATTTCTTTTTTTTATTGTTTTTTTTACTTCCTCTTTTTATCTCTTTGTTCTTCAATTTCTTATAATCAAGACTCTTTTATCCATAAACCTCAACCATTTCAAGATTACCATTTAGCCAAGATTCTTTCTTCTTTTTTGAACCTTCTCTCTACATAAATCACAAATCTCATTTTTTTTCTCTTCATCCTTTTGAAGTAATATCTATGTATTTATCTAACCTCCAAAGAAGAAAATGGTGAAAAGTAATTTTCTCTCACAAATTACTCAAAGTCATCACCGCTTCCCTCTCTTTCTCATTCGTCAATGGGATTCTTTCTTGCCGCCATTATGGTAAAGTGGACTACTCCAAAGTGCATGTATGAGCTAGGAAAGCACCAACTACTTTGGTCATCAAACTATTAGCAAGGATATTATTCTTCAATCATTTGAGCATGACTCTGAGATGTGTGTTTGACCAAGCATTCTCTCAAGAATCCAAATCACAATATTTTCCAGCCAAGTGATTGGCTCTAACATTTGGATGGTTTGGATTGAGACCACAAGGTTCTTTGCAACATCCACATCATTGATGATTCTTTTCGATTTCATTTCAAGTCGCGTCAATTCAAGGGATGGCCTAACAACTAGACGGTCTAGATCATTGAGATGTGAAACCTAAATTATATTGTTTTGCTCCTAACCACAAAGATTTCAAAGACGTGCATAGGTTGTGAAACTTAAATGTTAGGCCCCTTCTTCCACATGTGAATTTTGACGTCATACTTGGTCTAAAATCTTATCAAGCAAGACTTATTGTTCCATCCTGTAACCCATATGGCATATTGGGGTATTATCAGTAAGTCTCAGAAAATTAATTCAATGAATTTTGTTATATGTATTAAAAGAGGTAGAAATATTTCCTTAAAATATTTTTTTAGATGATCTATGCATCAAACACAGTTTAGTGTAAATGTATCTTTATTATTAAAGGAATGTTATGCTAATCAACCTTGATCTGTAGAATCATAGGCCTCCTTGTTAATTTCATATTATTTTTTTCCTGCATCATGTCTTTGAGTCACAAACATGCAACGTGAATTAAGAGAGGAATCTAGAGACCTAACTGTAATCATCTGTGAGGACAAAATAGGGTAGTAAATTAAACAAGATACCTTTCTCTTAAATGTTGTTGAGCAACCCATACTGGTATAATTTGCAACAGAAAAGTCATACCTATATTAGTAGAATCTTGTTCGTTGTTTTCAATATTCCCTAAATGTTTGTTCTTCTTGTAAACTTGTAAACCACCACCAGATGGATTGGGCAAGAGAGGAGGATGCATAGCATAGAAGTTCCCAATAGCAGCTGAAATTGCTTGAAAGCAATCCTTTTCATCCTCCCAATCGACCTACAAAAATTAAAAAACTTACTACTTAACTGAATTAAATGGCAGATTTCTCAAAAAAAGTAAAAAGTTCATGTATTGTTCAAATAATTCATGTGAACAAATGAAATATGGAATCTAGTTAAAAACTAGAGAAACGACATCAAGTAAATGGACTGAACATTTTCTGAATTCCCTCCAGTCCAGGCTTTATATTTTTGTTTCAAATTCAATTAAAGTTGAACTATTAGTAAGTTGACTTTTGTTGTCAGTCATTTTTTAGCAGAATTCATTGTAGTGTTCTTTGATAGCAAAGTCGGATAAAACACATAACATTTCCTATGCTGATTTTTGTATCACGAACTACTAAATATGGGTTGTAATACCTAAAGCTCACGTCTTAGTTAAATATTTTCTTCTGTTGTCTTTAGGAAAAGTGTCACCTACTACTTGGAAAAACATTTTTCCTTACCATTTATTAGAAGTGAACATATTCTCTCTAATACATAGTGACAAACAATTTGGGCCATAAAGAGTGCCAGGTGGCATCTTCCAAAGATTGGAAGGTTCTTCTCCAAAGCCACGTCCTCAGAAGAGTGAACTCAAGGTACTTGATCCCCAACCCTCCTATCTTTGAGAAGCAGATGGACTTCCAATTGACCAATTTGTGTGTTTATTTGTTATAAATCATATATAATATAGTAATCCTCCCTAGTCCCTATATCCTACAACATCTAGGGACCCTCATGTGCTTCAGTTCTGCTCCCAACTACTATAGGCAGATGATGCTACCAATAACTCTACCTCAAACTTCTACATAGTTCTAACTTCTTGTCTCCTAGAAGGAAAAAAAAAACTTTTGTTCCTTGGAGTCGGACTATCATGATATTTACTCATATGAGTTCAAAGATGTTATGATTTCATAGGCCTTTCAAGGCATTCTTGTCTTGCTAAACTTAATTGACAATGACAAGAAGAAATCATTCAAGAATATATAATTTCACTTTCCTATTTAGCAAGAGATTTTTTTAAGGCATTTACCTAACAATTTTAAAATTGTTGACTTCTTTGTGAGGTTTTGAAGTCTTGCAAAATTTCTTTGTCTTAGTTTCTGTTATCCAAACCCTTGATTTTTTCAAGTGTCAGGTTAGGGGTGTTAAGAGTGCAATTTTAGTTGTCAATTTTTCTTCGGTTAGCAAAAGTTCAGCTATCTCTTGGTTTTTCTTTGGGCACATAGTAAAACAATAAGTAGTGTGAACATTAGCTATATTGCAAAAATGTTTAGATTCAACATGACACGATATGTAGCAGAAACAAATCATACAAAATGAATCATTATATTAATCAACTTCTTGAAACTTCTAAAATATGTAGGATAGTAGAAGTGGATTTTTCTGAGATAGTAAATAAATTTTGGTTTCAGTGTCTATTTCAATCAGCTTGTTAATGAAAATATTTCTACTAGTGTGGAAATTAATACAATTTCCATGGAAATGATGAAATTGTAGCGGACATTTACATTTGAAACCATAGGAAAAAGTAAAAAAATACAGGAAAACACACACTTCAATAGCAAAGTGAAGATGAAAGTCGCTTTTAGTTTTAACTACATGTTGGCACAAGTATTTGAGAGCTTGACAGCCATTAACAATGATCTTTTACATGGAAATGGGAATAATGATGCCACAACGTACAATACACTTTATTATGTAAAACACTTGCTTAAACAAACAAACTACTAATTACTTTTTTCATATTTTTATTTTTAAGTACGTATGGAAAAGTTAAAAATATATCCAACTAATTAGAACACAAACAATTGCTTGCTTATATGAATACATCAAAATAAAATAATCTATATATATTTAACTAATCATAATTAATTTATACTAATAAATGAACAAGTTTTTTCTACAAGAAGAAACTCATATTTTTTTGTGATTTTTACAAATTTTATCCATATTTTTTCAAAAAATATTTTAGTCAAATTTTACAGTTCATAAAAATATTTCAGCCAAAATATCACATTTTAATACAAGAAATTTGATTATTTTGATTGAAATTTACTATTCACAGAAATATTTCGCAAACCAAATAATGATTTCCACCGATATATACCAAAAGAGCTTGTCAGTTAGATTTTGTATCGATTCTTGTGGAAATGGAAATATTTCAGAACATTTCATGGAAATATGCCGGATATATATATATATATTTTTGCTGAATAAAATATGCCGGATATTTAATGCTACGTTTCTGAGAAAAGAATAACGCATTTTTTTGTTGTCAATATATTACAATGTAATTTCTGAGAATCGCACATATAAAGGAAAGGAGTTACACTTTAACAAATATCAGTGGCAGATATTCTCCATGAATTGAGCAGGATATGCACCATCAAACTTAGAATTCAAATAAATGGACAAGGGTAAAATACTTCTAGTGATTAACGATCATCAGCTATCCCTACTATTATAGATGAAAAAAATCAAGAAATGATACTGGTACCTACATCGTTGCCCAAACACAACACAAATTCTGGAACACGATCCATGTCAGGAGTATATTGGTCAAGTATAACAGGAAGCCTAGACAAATTCCCTTGTGGATCAATATGGATGCAGAAATACTCCTCTAACATTTCAGCCTTTTGCCTGAGCAATTCAGTGTTCATCTGTTTATTAAAAATAACAAATAAATCATGTGAGCGAAGAACAAAAAAGATAATAGAAATACCTGAACTGAAATTTACGCTTGTAAAATAAAATAAAATTTTCAACTTCATGTACCCAATCCATGGCATTCTATCCCACCCATAATAAAAATCATAAAATTTTATATTAAATAAATAATTGATTGGACTCATTAAAGTCCCACCAACATACAATTTTTTTTTTTTTTTTTTGGGGTGTGGGGGGGGAGTGATATAAATGTAAAAATAAGTTCATACAATGCCCTGCACCAGAAGAAGGCTGTAAAAAAGGCCAAAAAGATACTTCTTTTACTAGTTATCTATCTTTGGAGCTCCTCAAACTATGATGGTTATGCAATAGAAAGTAATCATAATCAGTGGAGCCTTATCCCAAAATTTGGGGTCGGCTAGAGGAATCATGTTCCTCCATTCAATTTTTTTAATTATTTATAAGTATAATTGTATTAAGGAGAAGAAAAAAGTACAACAAAGTTGGTCGAGATGACCAACCACAAAGAAAGCAAGCACTAGCTATTACACAAGGAGTCCCATCTAAAAATGAACTCCTAAAAAAATATACCTTTAAAGTCAGGCCATCATTTACACCAAAAGAACATGAGGTCTAGGAATGGCAAAATGAATAATGCTCCAGAGAATTCTCTTCCTCCCCTCAAACATGGATAAATCCCAACTTTGGAGCATAGAGAGTGCTAGGAATCACTCAAGAAGTCTTGACAAGGCTAAAAAAGTGGGACCACACGAGAGAGGGGACCCTACAATGAAGTAAAATGTGATCCATTGATTCGCCATTCAAATTGCAACGGAAACAAAAATTAGGAGTCACAAAACCTCTTCGGATTAAATGTTCTAGAGTGGGAAGTTTTTAGAATATGGCTAACCAAGCAAAAAAAAAAAAGGCACCTTGGAGGGAATCTTTGATCCCCAAAATGAGAGTTACGGGAACTGATGAGAGGAGAGTTGCTAATATGCAATCCGGAAGCAAAAGACTTTATAGTGAAAACATTGTTTTTGTTCCAAATCCACTCCCTTTTGTCGTTGTCCGTGAAAGTCCATTGAACATGATTAAGATGAGTCGTCAAGTCAGCCAGATCCTGAAGTTCTCAATCATCGAAGTCCCTCCTGAAACCTAGATCCCACACTGGCTTGAAGCCCTCAAGATTCAAGAAAGCCAAGCAAGGCATTCCTTTTTTGGAGGAGAGCTTGTAAAGCCTAGGGAATTGATGGCATAAGACTGAGGCACCACACCAATCCTCCCAAAATCTCACCCTATCGCCTTTTCCCACCCTGAACCTAATCCACGTGCAAAAATCCTCTCCAGCTCTCAAAATCCCTTTCCAGATACTACAACCATAAGATGATCTCGCCTTCTTCGCTTTCCCAACCAAGCAACTTTTTCCCATACTTCAACTTGATGACCTTTCTCCAAAGCATTGTAGTTTCCACTTCAAACTCCATAACCACTTCCCAACCAAAGCCCAATTCGACACCCTACAACTCTGATCCTTAGACCCCCATTCTTCTTAGAATCACAAATCATCTTCCAATTTACTAGATGTATCTACTTAGCCCCGTTCTTGTCATTCTAAAGGAAGTCTCTAATCATTCTCTCCAATCGCTCCTCCACACCCCTAGGAACGGTGAACAAAGAAAGGTGGTAGACTAGAATACTAGCCAAGGTACTAGTCATTAAAGTGAGTTTCCCGCCCTTAGATAGGTATCTTGCTTTCCAAGAACTAAGCTTCTTGTCCATACGTTCCAGCACTGAGTCCCAAACGGATTTACATCTATACTCCGCACCTAAAGGCAGCCCTAGATATGACGTACGGAAAGAATCCTTTTGGCACCCAAACATTGCCGCCCAATGCGGGACTCCCATGTCATAGCCTATTCCATAAATCTTGTTTTTCCTGAGTTAATCCTTAAACTCGACATGGCCTCAAAGCAACACAAAACTCCCCTCAAGAATCTCACTTGGTTGACGCAAGCATCCAAGAAAACTAAGTTATCATCAACGGATTGAAGGAATGACACATTGGGATCTTTCGTTCCAACAACAATACTAGATCTCTCTCCAAGGTTCGTGGCCTTTCTAGAAAGTGCCCCAAAACTTCCACCACCATGACAAACAACAATGGAGATAAAGGGTCTCCTTGCCTAAGACCATGAGAAATTCTAAAGAATCTAGTCGGGCTACTATTCACCAAGATAAAGAATGAGGTGGTAGGTCACGCACGTCATCACCTACCCAATCCAATTCTCCCCAAAGCCCATGCGTTGCATCAGATAAGTCAAGAAGTTCCAGTTCACATGGTCGTAAGTTTTGTGCATGTCGATTTTACACACTAGGCTCGGTTTCCTCGACTTTCTCCTAGAATCAATGCACTCATTTGCAATAAGGAACCCATTTAGGATTTGTCTCCCATCCACAAAAACACCTTGCTCCTCTCCAATCAGAGTTCCCAATACTGCTTTCAAATCTGTTTGCCAACACCTTTGCTCCTACTTTGTAAGTTGACCACACAAGACCGATCGGTCTGAAATCAGCTAGGTCCTCGGCACCTGATTTTTTAGGGATCAAAGTGTTAAGGCCATAATCCAGGTACCTCCTTTCCTGAAGGTCCGCAATTCTGTCTATAACCATGTCTTCTACTATTGAAAGTGAATTCATATCCACCATTGAAATAAAACCCGCGAAAGGAGAAGCTAAGGATGATTAAAGGGATACTACAACAATCAAAACTCAAAAACTCAAAATAGAACCCCAAGAGTTTGTCTTGAATCCTGTAAGGAGACTGAAAATAACCAGTCACATTGAAGGAAACTTTTCATCCTAATGTCATAGTTGTAATGTCAGTCAACACACTAATACGATCCACATTATTTTCCCATGCTGCCTCAGAATGGAAGGACATTGATTGTCATGCTAGTCAACACATGTAATATATTTATGTAAGCTACAAGACTTCTAGTAAGTGTGCCTTGCCACAAATAAATACCTACTTGACTCTTTCTTTTTTCCATTTGATTAGCTGATATAGTAAGTAGTACTAGAACAATAGTACCAGAAATTCTGAGCAAATTTTCATTCTTGTCCTTTTTGGGAGCATCCATACTTCTTGAACGTAGCACACAACACTTTGATGTCCTAAAAGTACTATGAGAGTCGAGGAGAACTTGTCCATAAACATGAATTTTTTTTTTTATGGATTGTAGAAAGAAACAGGGAAAAAAGTTGCAAATAATAGATTTTCATAGGGAATTAAAAAAAGCAAAGCCCATTAAACTCAAAACTACTAGCGCATCATGTTTCATCACATTTCATAGAAGGAAGTTGTGACAGAAAATTGGACATAAAAGTGTTTGAGAGAAGGAAAAGATGTCTTCCCATAGAAGCTACACAACAACAACTAAACCTATGATTTCTTTAGTTGAAAACTAGGCAGGTGTTCCAATTATATTTATTAGGATTCTCCATATCAGTTTACTCTCTTTTAGGGGTGCAATTGATGGGTTGTGTCAACCAATCAACTCAAGTCTTAGGGAATCCAACCCAATACAAATGAGACCTAGGGCTTGAGACGCTCAATCCGAGTCCAACCCAAACAATGCATAGTTCAACCCAATTCCGATTCGGATAGGCCATGTTGGGTGAGGTTGAGTTGCGTCAATCTAAAAACTTGCCCGAGACCAAGATGACTCGGGAAGGTGCCAACTTTCTAAGTTGGTCAAAATCTCTGAGAGTTGACACCTAACCTGGGTTCAAAACTCTCTTTCACCAGTAATTACTAACCAATAACCACTGGCTTATAAAAGGAACTTATCCCGACCTCATAGGCAACTAGGTGAGATAGTCGATGCAAATCGACCTTCACATTAACTTGTCCACGATCCAACATGGCTTGTCCGATATTTGGAAAATATCGATGAAGTTCATGAAAACTTAGCTGAAGTCAACTGGAATTTATAGTTTTTGATATAAAATAATTGTTTTTAATAATTATTTAAATATTTATTTATTTTTATGTTAAAAAATAATTGTGACTATCCCAATGGTTCACGAACATGAACATTGTCGAGGATTCATGGAAGGAGGAAGGGACTTTGGTCAAAGTGTTGGGTCTATCGTTCAATCTCTACGTGGATCAACCATTCAGTTATATTAGGAAGAATCTAGGGGACTTGTGGAGGTGGACAAAAATACCACTAACCAATTGGACCTCACATGCGCAAGACTCAGAGTTAGGTTCTACCCTTGGAGATTGCTTGGGGGTTTAATGTGGAGGTGGGTGGTTTTTGCTACAAAGTGGTATATTGTCCTTGATAAATCCCAGGAGCAGGCAATATTTCTAGAAGCAGCAAACCAGAAAAAACAAAGGAAAACAATTCTGTGTTGAGGGGATTCAATGAGCGACACCTCAACTTCTTGTGTTCTGTAGGTGGGGAAAAGGTAGTGTCCACTAGAGTTTAGCTGGCTGGAGGTGGCAGTTTGGGAGGGATAGAGGAAGTGATTCAGCTAGGTAGAGGGGAAGAATCATACCCTAGGGAGTTTTTCAAATTTAAGTCTGGTGGGGGTACAACTAATTTATTTGCAGAGGCCCATGTGGCAAAAAACATGACGTGTGGTAGGTTTTCTCAAGTTGGGCAGAGCGACGGCTTGGCGTAGGGAGAAGTGTGACAAGCCAGATGAACATAACTTGTAATACCATGAAAATTTATTACATATATCAAGGAATTAAGTCAATTATGTTGACATATTTTCCTATTAAGTTTAGAAAAAAAATATTAAAAACAAATCGTAATAATATTGTCGATCTAAAATAACGATTTGCTAGAAGGAGAATTTGACAAATGAAATGTACAATTACGGAAACCTTACCATGATTATGATCGGAAAATTAAAACATTTAGTCAAAGTAGATAAAACTCAAAATTGTATAGGAAGCTTTATTGGTCAAATGGGTGTTACCTTTGAGTTCAAAAGCATCAAAAAACATAGTTTAAACTATAAGCATGCTTAAATCCAAATTTATAGGATAAATTAGAAAAATATTAATTTTATTAAGAGAACTTAAAGCTTAAGAGGTATTTTGGTCAATAAAGAAAAATCAATGAGGAATTTCGAAAATCTGAGACATACAATTCGAATTGGTCTAATGTAACAAACATAACAAAGAAAAGAAAAATATATGAAAAAATCATATATTATTTAATTATTTTTATAAAATTGGGTTTAATTATAGTTATTTATAAAAAAAGAGGGGGTTGATTTGAAATTATTGAATTGTCAAAAAGGTGATGTACAATTAATATTCATATATTATTATATTATATAAGAATGTAATTGATGAGTTGACATAGTGAGAACGAAAAAACAGAGACGAGTCGATTTTGATAGTGGATTCGTCTACGTAACCTTCAATGGCGATTTAAACGTATTTCGAACTTTAATTAAGATCCGACACTGATGAATAAAATATCCATAGACATCGAGATCTACAGTCATCGAAATATTTTATCGAATTGCTAAGGAAATTAATTGAAAAAATTATTTTAATATCATAAGGACGCGTAAAACCCAACTGCAAAGGTAGGAAACTTATAATTTCAAATTTGTAGTATAATTTTCAATGAAATCTGTTTTGTTTACATTTTAATAGTTAGTTTCAAATAATTTGTTTTATATATTTTCTATGATATTTTAATGTTGTGGAACAAAAAGAAATGAATTTAGGTGAGTTTTACTAGAAAATCAATTTGTTTTCATAGTAATTTTTGTAGAGTATTTATTTCAAAAATTGTTAAGACGTACTATTTTGAAAGGGTATTTTCATTTGGATAATAATCTATAAAAAAATGTTTAAGCGTAAATTGGAATCAAGAATGAAAGTCTCGATTGGTTGGAATCAAGAATGGGATTCTTAATTGGTTGGATTTGAGAATGGGATTCCCAGTTGTATATACTTGTGTTGAGGAATTTTCAAGTTTAGAGTGCTTTTAAACATTGTGTAATAGATGCATGGGATGCAATTAGGATGATAACCATGGGACGGTGTACTTGCACGTTTACTGTTTTTGATATACTGCTACATGTTTATAATTCTAAAATACCTGGGAAGGTCATCACACTTGCAAATTTGCTTTAATTTATTTCAAATGAATTTTGAAAAATATATATTATTATTTTTGTTATCCATTAAAAGGATAATAAATGCATATATAATTAATCGATATCTCTTTCTAAAAGTAACCAATTAATTTAGAATAATACGGTTTTAATACTCTCTGGTAGTATGGGATACCACTTGAGAATACCATTGTACCTACTATTCGGAAAATTCCCATATTATCTTTATTGGAAAATAACAAATTGTAATGTCAAGATGGATTGTAAATGACTAAATTGATTGAGGACACATGCATACCACAGAGAGAACGATGAAGTTGGCTTGTCAAATGATCATATACAATCTATATTAGTCAAACAATTGACCTCCGTTAAGGATCAACGACTAACCTGAGTCGGAAAACACGATCACCCAATTATGATAAATTGCTAGATCGATCATAAAATCAGGAACTAACAGTGAATTCCACACTATTTAAGTAATGGAGCAGCCATATACAGATCGATACTCTAATATTGGTCGTGTACCTTGTCATTCTTATCAAATACACCATCAGGATTGATATTCTTATGACACGTTTATGTTTCTTTTGTTTTATTATTAGATGGGAGATATTTCATTACTATACGTTTATGACACATTTATGATATTCTTTTGTTTTATTCGTTTTGTTTACTTATTTAAAAATCTGCATGATTTATAATATATTAACTTGTTTAGGCATTCATATTAAGACTATTATTTTGAAATGTGAGTTTACTATTGAGTAACTTCCCCGTTACTCACCCACCAACAAAACATTACAGATGCGCCAATTACGAGATGTATTTTCCTAATGGAAAGTATTATAGAGAAGGATTGCGGGATCAGGATGATGAACACTATTTCTGTTATATATAATTAGAGATTGGAGTTTAGTGGAACTATTTTTGTGTATTTTTTGACTTCCTTGTATATATTAACATCGTGTGTGTTTTGTCTTCTTATATGTATGACGTGGATAACTGTCAATCGATGTGGGATGTGTAGTTGATGTTTGTAACATTTATGGGTTGTACTTATAGCTATGTTTTTTAGAAATGATATATATATATATATATATATATATTTGATATGATATGGTGGTTGGAATGCAGTTGGATATATGGATTTTGATTACACATGTATGTCTATACAGATGAAAATTTTTCATTAAATCTAATTTTTAAGGTAAACTCTATCGAAATTATTTGGAAGAAATTCACATCGTATTTAAGATTTGAAGATTTTGATTTTTGTTTCTTTCTCTCCACCATCAAGATTTGGGAAAATCTAGATCCTAAATCGAGGGCTTGACATAACCCATATGGCTGCTTCGAGAAACGTGTCAAAATAAATTCCATAGAAAAGATTATCAAGTTAGGCCACGTGCAAAGAAAGTTTGGAGGGTCATAAAGAAGCCAAAATCATGGGCGAACACCAAGCTGAATGAGTGTAATGCAACCGAGTCAATGGTTCTATGTTTGTTAGATTTAAACAAAGGTAGGGGAGGGCCCATGGACAATGTATGCAAGGTCCGTGGGCTAGACCCTACTGAGTCTCTGGTCTCAAAGGCTTTTTTGTAGGACAGGGCCTCAGAGGAGGGGAAGCCAGATATAGATTTCAATCAGATGGGCTACGAGGTGTCTGTGGATGTCAGATCTATGTACTTGGAAGCTAAAGCCCAGGTAGTTGGTCAGGAGAGGGACTTTACCGACGTATGGCCCAGTGGGATTGAGATTGGGGAGGATAGACATCACGACAGAATTATGGGGTGGGATATAAAAAGCCTGAAAACGAGGGGAGTTGATGTGAGATATTTTAAACATAGGAATGTTATTCGGAGGGAGCTTCTTCCTCGATAGTTATCAGAGAAGATTCGGAGAAGTGTTCTCGACTTCTCGTTCTAGTAGAAGCCCAACTACTATCAAGCGAGGGAGGTCCTTTTATCGAAGTGGTTTGGTTGGCAAGCTCGTTGAGAAGTCGCTTCAAGGTTAACTTGGGTTCGAACTTGTTGGCTATATGTTCTAACCTTGGTTATCTTCGTGGTCAATTGTGTGAGGACTTAAGAGGGTACAAGGTGGTTTTGGTGGATGTGGCTGGGAAGGCGGAGGCGAGATCAACTGATAGTGTGAATTATAAATGGAATTCCAGAAAAGTATTGGAGTTGGGATTCTCAGTAGGGGTAAATTTAAATAGTTCGGTTTGAGAATTGGGAGTTTTGTTAGAAGTGGCGAAACTTAGGGACTCGATGGTCGAGAATATATTGTCTAAGTTAAGACAGAAGAGGTCAGAGGCAGTCGATATATCGGAGCGTTCAGATGATTGTATTGAATGCCCTCCCCCCCCCCCTTCAATTTAAATTTGGGTACAGATGAGACCGATGGCTTGGAAGGGATGGGGTTTAATGCAAAAGCCGTTAAAAGGAAGAAAAGGCGTATCGTGGTAGAATTATTGGATCTGGGGAAAAGGCAGGAAGCTATTAGGCTCAAGGCTTCCACAAGTAAGGATCGGGGGAGAAGGAAGTTGGTGTATAATGACGTCTAAACTTTTGAATTGGAACTTCAAGGCGACCTCAGGAAGAGAACGGTGATAAATATGTGGTGTGCAGGTTGAAGCCTCAGATTGTTACTCTTCAAGAATCTAAATTGCAGGTGGTAGACTAATCTATGATTAGATATCTATGGGGCAGTAGACGGTGGGGTGGACCTTTGTGCCAGTGCTCGGGTCAACTGGGTGCATTATTGTTATGTGGGATACGAGATGTGTGGTAATAGAGGATACTTTGTAAGGGGCTTTCTCGGCCCTCTTACTCTGCGGGCTAATGGATAGTGACTTTCAGTAGGTGTTCTCAGGGGTTTATGATCCTACCAAGGATAGAGAGAGCTCAGTTCTGGGAAGAGTTGAACGATGTGAATGGGTATTGAGGAAAATCGTGGTGCATTGGAGGAGATTTTAATGTAATTCACTTCTCCTTCGAGAAGTTCAGGGGCTCTAGACTGACATAAAAAATGAGAAGTTTTGGTGAGTTTGTTCAATAGAATGAGTTGGTGGATTTACTGCTGATTGGGAGGACTTCACTTGGTCCAACAATCAAGTGATGCCGATTTTGAATAAACATGTTAGGTTCTTGGTCTCGTCAAGCTGGGAAGTGTTTTTCTCTAGTCTTTCTCAAGAGTCTGTGTCTAATCCAACTTCGAATCATTGCCCGATTCTTCTTTGAGTTGACCCGTGCGTTAGACGCCTATCTCCATTCAGATTTGAGAACATGTGGTTGCTACAAGAGAATTTTGTTGAGCTTATTATGAATTGATGGTTAGCATGAGCTTAGTGGGGAGGCCAGGGGTTGCGTTCTGATTGAAGTTAAAACTCGTTAAAGAGAAGCTTAAATAGTGGAATAGGGAGATTTTTGGGAGGGTGGAAGTGAAAAAAAAGGAACTTTTGCTGGAGTTGAAAGAGTTGGATAGGAGGGAGGAAGTGGGACTGCTTTCCACGGAGGTAAGAAATAAAAGAGGTATGATTCAAGAAGAGTATAACATTAGAGTAAATATGGAAGAGGGGTGCTGAAGACTGAAATTGAGGATACAATGGCTCAAGGAAGGGGATGGCAATACCAAGTATTTTCACCGGATAGCTAATGCTCATAGGAGGTCCAATAACATCTCTAAGATTAGAATTGGAAGAAGTTGGGTGGAAGGAGAAGATGAGGTTAGGAAAGGGGTGGCTGACTTCTATGCTAAATTATATTGGGAAACACATTCAGTTAGACCAAAGTTGGATGGGATGCATTTTGATAGTATTTCTGAAGCACAAAGAATGTGATTAGAGAGACCTTTCGAGAAAGAGAAAGTTTGGGCGTCGATTTCTGGTCTTTGCTCAAATAAAGCCCCCGGACAGGATGGCTTTACTTCAAGTTTTTCCAAAAAGAATGGAATAACGATTAAGGGGGAGTTGGTGGAAGTTCTAGTTGATCTCTTCGAGCATGGAGCGTTGGATGCCGAGTCAAATTGCTTGTTTATTACCTTAATTCCGAAAAAAAGCCAGGGTAGAAGACATTTCAGATCTAAGACCTATTAGTTTAGTGGGAGCCACATACAAAATCATTTTGAAGTTGCTTGCGACAAGGATGAAAGAGGTGTTGAATAGGTTCATTGGTCTAAGTCAAGGGGCTTTAGTTAGTGGTAGAAAATTTTGGGACAGATTTCTTATAGCTAATGAGTATCTTGATTTGAGGCTAAAATCGCAAGTTTCGGGGTTAGTATGCAAGATAGACCTGGAGAAAGTGTATGATCACGTCAATTGGAATGGTTTGACGTATTTGTTAGGTTGTATGAGGTTTAAGAATAAATAGATTTATTGGGTGATGAGGTGTGTTTCATCTTCATCCTTTTTTATTTTGGTGAATGGCTCACCGAAGGGTTTCTTTAGGAATTCTCAGGGTTTGCGACAAGGATAACCTCTATTGCCCTTTTTGTTCCTGGTGGTAGTTGAGGCCTTGGGGAGACTGGTAGGTAAAGCTATGGCAAATAGGGATTTAAGTGGTTTTCATCCTGGTGCGAAAGGGATACTTGTGACCCAATTGCAACTTGCGGATGACACATTGATTTTTTTAAATGCGGATGTGGAGCAGGTAAGGTTCCTTGTTGTTTTGAGGTTGTTACTGGTTTGTCAATAAATGGAGAGTAAGGTTTAGTCGGTGGGCTAAGTGTTAGATGTGGATTTCATAGCGGCTACTTTGGGGTGCCTAGCGGGGCTTCTCCCCTCCTTTTATCTAGGTCTACCCTTGGGAGCTAATTACAAGAGTAAGAATATTTGGGAGCTGGTAATTGAGAATATTTCTAGAAGATTGAGTTCATGGCAAGCAATTTATCTCTCTAAGGGTGGCAAGTTAACCCTGATTAAGAGTGTTGTCTAGCATCCCAGTTTATAACCTTTCTCTATTCACTATACCTAAAAGTGTGGAGTTGAGGTTGGACAAGTAGTTTAGAAATTTATTGTGGCCCGATAAGGAAGAGAAAAGCAAGTTTCATTTGGTCAGTTGGAAAAATATTTGTTCTGTCAAAAGTTGAGGGGGAAGAAGGGGGGTTAGGCTTTAGGAAATTGGTAACTCTTAATGGGGCTTTGCTTGGTAAGTGGCTTTGGATATTCGGAACGAAAACAAAAGGTGATTGCAGCCAACTTTGGGGAGGACCTGATGGGTTGGGTAAATGAGGAAGTCAAAAATCCTTATGGTTGTAGGGCGTGGAAGAGTATTTTAAAAGTATTGTCTTAATTCAAGAAAAGGGTCACTTTCAAGGTAGGGTAGGGAGATAAGAGTCAAGTTTTGGGAGGACATTTGGGGTGGGGGTGACTTTTTAAGGGAGAGGTTTCCGGTGTAATACTCGCTATCTTTGAAGAAGAACCTTCCTATGGCAAGTTTTCGTGCAATGCATCTTGGAACAATAGGGTGGGACTCGGGTTTAAGAAGATCGTTGAATGATTGGGAGTTGATTGAGGTCTCAGAGTTGATGGGTCATCTTAATAGTGTGTTGGGTGGTAGTCATGACGAGGATATGAGATTGTGGGCCCCTAATAGCAAAGGACAGTTCTAAGTTAGAGATTTCTATAAAGACCTCATTAGCAGGGGGACCCATCTTTTCCTCATACTGCGGTTTAGGGCCCAAGAGTGCCTTCAAAGGGAGTTTTTTTTGCTTGGGTGGCCTTTGGGAAAGGATTCAAACCCAAGATACTCTTAGGAGAAGAGGTTTTTGCAGGCCGAATGGGTGTTGTATGTGCTTGGCTAGTGAGGAATCTTCTAATCATTTACTTGTTCATTGTGAGGTTGCAAAGGAGATGTGGACTCATTTTTTATCTTTGTTTGGCATGGTTTGGTTTGTTCCGTTTTTAGTTAAAGGAGTCCTCGATGAATGGCTTCAAATGGGTTTGAGTTTTCGTCATGCGAAGAAGTTGATTTGGAGCCTTATTCTGTTTGCGATTTTTTGGGGGATTTGGAAACAAAGGAATGCTAGAACCTTTCTAGGGAAGTCCCAATCAACTGAAGAGCTGATTCTATTGGTGCTTGTGCTGTTATACTTTTGGTGCAAAACCTTCAAACATTTCAAAGAGATCTTCTTTGAGGATTTTTTGCTCCGTTGGGAAATCAATTGTACTTAGTTGTTTTCTTGTCTTGTCTTTTTAGTTTTTGTTCTGTTTGGGGTGGGTCATCTCAACCAGCCTGATTTTGGTTGTTTCTTTCTCATCTATCAAAAAAAAAGTTAAAAGAGGCATGTACATCCCACTGAAAAGTTCCATAAACTAAGCAATAAAAGAAAATGAAGGAAATAATAGAAGATATGATATAATTAATTATGCAATCTGTAGAAAAAAAAATAGTTACTTCAGCAATCTTCTCCTTCAGATCATCATTCTCACTACATTTGGACTCCAAATCTTCATCCTTCAGTGCCATTATTATTAACTCTGAAAGGGGGGCAGGATCACTGAGTTGTATAGCATTGAAATGGGCAAACCGGCGTAGAACTTGCTGATACATGAGTTCTTTGCTGTGAAGGAATAAATTTAAACAGCCAACAGAAATAGTTAAACTAAGTAGGCAAATGAGAAAACAAGAAAAACTAAAAGCCAAAAAAAAAAATTGTTAAAGAGGCATGAAACTGGAATATCAAGTTTATCAGCTATTGCTTCCTAGAACAGCTAAATGCATCAAAAGCCTACACATTGAAGTAAATGACAACCTGTAAGAGAGTGTTCCTTCTTCCAAGTTTATCTGTTTAGTGATGTACATTGCAAAAGAAAATCGACCAAAAAACCCAAAAAATGATCTAAACACCACCAAACACAGAAAATCTGCCTGTAAAGCTCCCAAAATTGATCACGAAGTCCCAAAAGCATCCACAACTCACAACCACAAACAAGGCCCTAGATACACATCTAGGGTTTCACTTGTAATACCACAAGGGATTGAAACCCTCTTTTACCCTAAAACTGTAGAAAATTTTGAATAAAAAGGGAATAAAAGAAAAGCTTTGATACCGGGTTAGAAACCAAGAATCAATCCCCAAGAGAAAAAGGAGAAGAGAAAGGATGAAAAAGAAGAAATGAGAGAAGGAGAGAGAAGTCCGAACTAGAATGGTTAGGCCCCTCCTCCTCATCTCTATTTATATATAAAAGGATGTGGGGCCCACTTACACTTAAGTGAAGACGTGGGCTCACCATATAAAACCCAATAAAAAACAACTCCTTCAGCACCCAATAATGAGGACCGGCAGAATCTCTTTACCAGATCAGTCTCTACTTGATAATATAAAGTGACAAACTATATGATAGGAGCAAAGGAAAAAACTAAAGCCCTCAATTATTACCTCAAGTTCACTACATTAGCAAGATATAGGCGGGTATTGTGTTGAAGCAACGCCAATACATCATCAGCCATTCCGATATAAGTACAATGTTTTACAATGTCCAGCAAACCTACAATAAAACATAACCAATCAATAGTGTACAACAGAATTATTAAAAATAGGAATTGTTGACCATCGACTGCTACACATAAAATGGTGCCTAACACTGACCAGAATGACAATTGCAATCAATATCACTTAGAAGCTCCTGGACGCTAGTCAAGTCAGCAGTTTCTTTTGGGTTCCTTCTTTGTCTTACAGCACAACTACAAATGAAGTTAAAAAATGAAAACAAGAAGAAAATCACCATATAAAGGACATCATTCATTAAAGATAAACATGGTCCACAGAACCCACAAAGAAAAGAAGAATCAAAATGAGTGCAAATTTCCAGTACAAGGATCTAAGCTACATGAACCACCAAATACCTTTATTTTTATTTCCAAATCATGCAAACCAAAATCCAAAGCAATTATCACACACTACTTGACAATAGATATGTTAACAGTTGTGATAGCTTTATGTTTTTTAGTTATTAGTTATTTAGTCTTTTCATGTTCATGTCCTTTCTATCTTCTCCTCTTTATTTGTTTAAGTATATAAACCATACACAAGGAGAAATAATAGAATCAGAATTTTTCCAGAATTTCTTTTCCTTTCTTTCTCTCTATCTTCTCTAAAACCCTAGATCAGTTTCTACATGGTATCAGAGCTCAGGCTCCATTGAGCACATTGATCTTGATGCACCATTCTTCGGCAATGGTGCCACCACCATCGCCGAACCTAAATCATTTTGTTCCCATTATTAGTATTATTTTTTTCAATAAGTTAATCCTTCACGATCTCGATTTTCATTTTATCTATACTATCTTTAATGAGAGTTCTTGTATTCAAACCGCGCAATCCTTATTTGTATGCTTATGAGAGAAATCATGACAGACCTGATCTAGTGGGCCACCGACTCTGACATACTAAAAAATGAGCGGGATGCGACAGTGATGGACTTCACAGAAAAGCGGTGACCACCATCAAGCTTGATTGGACGTTTGCGGATATCCATCATCAAGTATTTCATGAGATCAAGAGGAGACATTCAATTAAACCAATTGCATACTCTTTCTTCAAAAGACCATGCAATTGCGGGAGGATGTAAGTGAATATGATGCATGAGATACATTGTATCATTACAGTGACGGAAAACAATATATGTAGCAATATCAATTAGGATATTCTACATTAGGAATATTAATAAAGTAGAATATATTATCCTAGTTTCCATATCTTGGTTGATGTAATCTCTATAAATACCCTATTAGGGTTCATGTAATATTCATCCAAGAATTCTCAATAAACTCAGATTTCTATGGATGAGATACATTGTATCATTATCAATGTATCTCATCACAAAAGGAAGGTAGTGATGGAAAACAATATATGTAACAATGTCAATTAGGATATTCTACATTAGGAATATTAATAAAGTAGAATATTCATATATTATGCTAGTGTCCATATCTTGGTTGATGTAATCTTTATAAATACCCTGTTAGGGTTCATGTAATACTCATCCAAGAATCCTCAATAAACACAGATTTCTATATGGTATCAGAGCTTTAGTGACGACCGAGAAGATCGAAAATAGTCCCGAATACACCCTAAGTGCTGTCGTAGGTCTCCTAGGGTTACCTCCAACCATCTAGGCCCCTTTTTTAAACTGGAATGTGACAATAGGGCCCTCTCTTAGGTTCTAAGCCGTTTGGTAGTATTTCCGAGTAATTTCTAGTATCATCTGAACTCTCAGAAGTCATGTCAGAAGTAACTTCAAGACAGTCTACCAATAATAAGTTTGAATCCTTGCAAGCCAGAGATGAAAATCCAAACCTCTAGATCACCACAGTCAAACTTGATGCACGAATTACCTAGAGTGGGATCAGTCTGCGAAACTAGCCATCCATGGAAGACGGAAGGCAGGCTATTTGAATGGGAAGGAGTAACAACCTGATATCTTAAATCCTAAGTACGACTAATGGAACATTGAGAATGCCTTGGTTATGTCACGGTTGTTGCACTCAATGCAACTCCATATTAGTTGAGGATATTTCTTCTTGAAGACCGCAAAACAAATTTGGGAATCGGTGACTCAAATTTACTCTCAAGTTAAAAATAGTGCGAGAACCTATCAATTGGAACAAAATATATTGCATCTCAAACAGGAGGAGAAGATATTGTCAGGCTACTTCTCCGAATTGCGCAGCATGTGGGAAGAGCTCGATCACTATTTACCCTTCAATTGGGAAAGCCCTAAAGATTGTGATCAGTTCAACAAACATGTTGAGACTCGTCGTACCTTCCAATTCCTTGTCGGTCTGAATCTCGAGTGTGAGATGGTTAGAGTTCAGATTCTGAACAGAGATCCCCTACCTCCTTTGAACACCGTGTACTCTTATGTTCAAAGTGAAGAGAGTCGACGTGTGGCTATCGAACATCTGGATATTTCTGTGAGTGATAGATCAGTCCAGGCAACTAGTAGACAAGGAGACGGACAAACTTCAAGAGTGAAGAAGTTTGATAAACCCACCCGAACACCCAATAACAAAGAGATGCTAAAGTGTGACCATTGTGGCAAATTTGGACATATTCGAGCAGAGTGCTGGGACTTGATAGGTCGCCCTGAGTAATTTCATCCTAAGGGCTGATCTTCTTCTGCTCATTATGCTTCTAATGCCGACATGCCAAATGATACTCTAAGTTCTAAGACACCTTCTCTAGCAGTACATGTACCATTCTCTATGGAGGATACTTGTTTGAGGGCTTTATTGGATGATTCCACTGCCAACTCTTCCTTCGCACACACAGTTACTCCTATCACTACTCATCATGTTTCCTCATCTCATTCCAACTCTTGGATTCTTGATTCAGGAGCTTCAGATAACATTACAGATATGTCATCTTTCTTTCAGTCCTATAACCCATGTTCAAGCAAGGACAAGGTTCGCCTAGCTGATGGTTCCTTATTATCCATAGTCAATAAAGGAACCATCACAGTCCCTCATAGCCTTCCTTTGTCTAATATTTTACATGTTCTTAATCTCACTACTAATCTTGTGTCTGTTAGTAGTATTACAAAAAATCTGAATTGCAATGTTACCTTTTTTTCTCTCATTGTATCTTTCTGGATTTTGCAACGAAGAGGGTAATTAGCAATGGTCGTGAAGTAAATGGCTTGTACCTTCTCAACGTCTCAACACATTCCACATGCTCATGCTTCTCAGAGTAGTAGTAATAAGGTAATCAATAAAGCTCGTATAATGCGGTGGCATATTCGTTTGAGTCATGTTTCGTTTAAGTATTTACAACATCTATTTCCTTCTTTGTTTCAGTCTATGTCATTGTCAGAATTACAGTGTGAAGTTTGTCAATTGTCAAAACATTGCCGTTCATATTATCCAACAAGTTTAAATAAAAGGAGTTCTTTATTTTCTCTTGTACATTCTAATGTTTGAGATCCATCCCCCGTTACTTCTTTATTGGGTCTTTGTTATTTTGTTACGTTTGTCGATGACTATAATAGATGTATGTGGGTGTACATAATCAAAACAAAAGATGATGTCTATTCCATATTCCAAGATTTTCATGTGATGGTTCTAATGCAATTTGGAGTAAAGATCAAAATTGTTCGTTCAGATAAGCGATGAGAGTATACCTATGGGGGGGTTAAGGAAATTTTGTGCTACTCAAGGTATAGAACAACAAACTTCTTGTGCTTCTACACCCCCAACAAAATGATACTACCAAAAGAAAAAATCATCATTTGTTGGAATTAAGAATAGCTTTGTTGATTGGGATGAACGTTGCTAATCATTTCTAATCTGAAGCAGTTCTTATTGCATGTTACATTATCAATTGTAATCCCTTCAACGTCTTGAACTTCCAACCTTCTCTATTGTCCCTTTCTCTTGATCGTCCATTGTTCCTTGTGGTTCCACGAGTCTTTAGGTGTATGCTTTGCTCATGTTTTTAGTCCTACTGAAGTATGTGTTTCTTGGTTACTCTAATTCTCAGAAGTGTTATAAATGTTATTATCCACCTACTCATCGTCGATTTACTACAATAGACATCACATTCTTTGAGGATCAGTGTTACTTTCCTCATCCAGATCAACAATCCCTTCAAGGGGGAGTGGTTTCTTTAATCCACTAATGATAAGTCAATTCCAGAGTCCTCTTTCCCAGTTTCACCTCCTTTGCCAATTATTCTTGATTCTACTGGAGAAGTTGAACCAAGCCTAACCCTAATCTGTTTGGACGCATTTACATTAGAAAGGGAAAACAAGTCATCGCGGATCCACCATGCCACATCACTAAGGAGCCAAATCCAGTTTCTTCATATTTCAATGTTCCCATTGTTCTTCAGAAAGGTAAACATACTTATACTTCGCACCCTATTTCTCACTTTTTTCTTATCATGATGTGTCCCAATCCTATCGCTCCTTTGTTGCTACTATGTCTTATGTTTCCATCCCATCCAGTGTGAAAGAAGCTCTCTCTAATCCCAAGTGAAAACAAGCTATGGATGAGGAAATGCAAGCTTTAGCAAAGAATGATACCTGGGAGTTAGTGTCCTTACCACGAGGAAAGAAGTCAATTGCGTGCAAGTAGGTGTTTACAATGAAGTACAGGTCAGATGGATCGATTGACAGGTACAATGCTCGGTTGGTTGCCAAGGGTTATGCTTAAACTTACGGCATTGACTATCAAGAAACTTTTGCCCCAGTAGAAAAAATGAATTTTATTCGTATTCTTCTCTTCTTGGCAGCCAACTTCTCGTGGGAGTTTCACCAACTAGATGTGAAGAATGCCTTCTTGTATGGTGATTGGCAGGAAGAAATATACATGGATACTCCTTTAGGAGTTCTTTTTCCTAATGTTGATGGGAAAGTTTACCGTCTCAAGAAATCATTATATATGGTTTCAAACAATCCCCACACGCATGGTTTGAACGGTTCCACTTTGTTATGCAGGATGTGGGTTACAAGCAATGTCAAGTTGATCACACGTTGTTTGTCAAGCACAGTGGACCTCAGACTACAATTCTTATTGTGTATGTCGATGACATTGACATTATTGGCAATTGTCCTGCTGAGATCCAAACTTTGAAGCATCTTCTTGGAAATCGCTTTGAAGTAAAAGACCTTGGACTTCTGAGATATTTTTCGGGTATTGAGGTGGCTCGATCCGAGACAGACATTTTTATTTCACAACGGAACTATGTGCTAGATCTATTCTAGGAAGTGGGTAAACTTGGGGCTAAACCAATTGATACTCCAATCGAGCCCAATCACCGATTGAGTAACAATGATGGTGAAGCTCTGGCAAATATCAATCGTAATCAACAATTGGTGGGTAAACTCATCTACCTATCTCTTACGTGACCCGACATAGCCTATGCCGTCAGTGTTGTTATCCAATTCATGTATGCCCCTCGCACGACACATCTTGATGTTGCCCTACGCATCCTTTGATACTTGAAAGGGTGTTCGAGGAAAGACTTACTATTTCGTTCCCATGGTCACCTACATGTTGAAACATAGACCGATGCTAATTAGGCGGGCTCTATTGCTAATCGTCGTTCGACTTCTGGGTATTGTACTATGGTGGGTGGAAATTTGGTAACTTGGCACGGTAAGAAACAGAAAGTAGTTGCTCGTTCCAGTGTTGAAGCTGAGGTCAGAGCCATGGCTCTTGGCATATGTGAGTTACTTTGGTTACAACTATCACTCCATGAACTTGGTTGTTCACCTCTTATGCCCTTTCAGTTGTACTGTGATAACAAGGCAACCATTAGCATTGCTCATAATCCTGTTCAACGTGATCGCACCAAACACATTGAGGTCAACCGTCATTTCATCCGGGAGAAAATCACTTCCGGTGACATCTGCACCATCTTTGTTCCTACCACACAATAGTTAGCTGATGTCCTCACTAAAGTTTTGGATCACGCCAACTTTGATAGTCTTATGGGCAAGCTGGAGCATGTGTGATATCTTTGCCCCAGCTTGAGGGGGAGTGTTAACAGTAGCACTAGTTTTATGTTTTTTAGTTATTAGTTATTTAGTCTTTTTATGTTCATGTCATTTTCTATCTTTTCCTCTTTATTTGTGTAAGTATATAAACCATACACAAGGAGAAATAATAGAATCAGAATTTTTCTAGAATTTCTCCTCTTCTCTTTCTCTCTATCTTCTCTAAAACCCTAGATCAGTTTCAACAATATAAACTACAGAACTTAGCAAAGAGATGCATCTATCTTTCATTGTTGCTTAGAAGTCAGAACCAAGCCTATGAACTAAGGCACAAACAAGGAAACTCTAAGAAAGGAATACCTTGCATATTCTCGTGTCATGTGTCTTTTACAACAGAACCTTACACAACCATTCACCGCATCTAGTTAGCTCCCAAACATGCTATCTTGGGTATGTTGAGTTTAGTCCCACATCGGACACTCATTGCCTTGTCTCTCTCCTTATAAGCTCCTAGGCCTCTCCACTCATTGCCAATTGGTTTTGAGTTGGACCCCCAAATTTATCATGTTATCTGAGCGGGCCTTTCTCTCCTCCACGTCACCCAGTTCATATCCACATGCTTTGGCCTAATTCAGCCCACATGGGAGTGTTGAGTTTAGTCCCACATCAGACACTCATTGCCTTGTTTGTCTCCTTAAAAGCTCTTGGGCCTCTCCACTCATTGCCAATTGGTTTTGAGTTGGACCCCCAAATTTATCATGTTATCAGAACGAGCCTTTCTCTCCTCCACGTCACCTAATTCATATCTCCGCGTGTTTTGGCCCAGTCTGGCCCACACGTGCAGGGGCGTGTTGAGTTTAGTCCTACGTCGGACACTCATTGCCTTGTCTCTCTCCTTATAAGCTCTGGGGCCTCTCCACTCATTGCCAATTAGTTTTGAGTTGGACCCCCAAATTTATTGTGTCTATATAGCATTACAGTTCATGTCTCTAGGTGCTCTTCCCTAAGTCTTAACTCGTAAGACGTGTTCTTAGAAGTTAGCACCTAATCAAAGTGGGAGAGGTCTTTTTCTTTCTTTTTTTTCTGCTAGTATGGAGAGGAAACTTTAATTGACTGCTATTGAAATCATGCAACCATCCCACGGATTTAAGAATGTACACATCAAGGAACACCGCAAAGATGTTGTGTTCAAGTCACTAGACTGACTGTCAGCTCAAGATGTCAAGGGTTTCTTGATTTTTATTCTTTATTTGACTTGGAGGAACTTTGAGGGCTTACTTAATATGTAGTATTTGACTTTCTTGACTAGTTATACTTGATTGCACTTACTTTAACAACTCTACCAAATATTTAGAGGGTTACTGGCATATAGTTCTAATTATAATTGAATTCTTAATTTTGATTATTAGTAGACTGTAAAGGGAAAAATGCTTCTGTTCATCATGGACACAATCTGGCAAAGAGGAATTCATGGAGTTTGCCCGAACACATTGAGTTGACTTCTGCTTTAGGAATATGGTTGCCTGGTAGCAAGAGATTTTCTGAAGTTCGATGGAACGCATGGAGATTGCTGGAAAAAAATTGTGCAGAGATTAACAGGGTAACATTATTAAACAGAGTGATAGAGAAAGAGTAAAGGAGATGAGGAAAATTATGGCAATTGAATGGAAGACGTTGGAATAGGAAATTCAGGATGGAAGAGGGGAATGGGATGTGTATTACCAAAAAGGAGTAGGGGTTTTGGAGCAGGATTTCCAAGGGAGTTGGTGGTGTTATATAAAATATCTGTTTCCACCTGTACCCATTCCCAGCTGAGCATCGTTTTAGAAAAGACAAAATGCTATAAAGCAAAGAATAGGGAAAATTTTAATTGAAGACTTTCTTTAAACCAAAAGGTTGAGATTTCAAGGCCAGGGCCATTGTGGTGGATGGAGATCCATGAGCTAAGGTCGAAATTTCAACCATGCCACTTAAGACCCCAAGCATGGTCTCCATGTTCGAAAGCCATGCAAGAGGTGGAAGAGGACATAATAGTAGAGTATGGTTGGAGAACAAAGATGAAGTTGGAGGAGTCCATTCTTACTAGAGCCCATACACGATACATCAAAGTAGTTGTGAGGGTACTTAACGAGTTGCGCGCTCTTCGTCATCAAGCATTTTTACAAGCAACTATATTAAATATGAATCGGGACTAAAATGGAATCATACCGCATAGAAGTCAACCCAGATTTTCTTTCATGTTGTCCAAGAGATTTATCTTGTAAGTAGGCATGCATCCTTCCTGCAGGATCCATCGAATCTGTCCTGACCATTTTATTGACTGGGACTTTCTGAGATTTTGAACCTATGGAAGATAAGGAAACAATATAAGAAAATCAAACAAGGGGATATTGCCAAAATAATGAATGACACATTTCTAAGATAAAATTGCATCCTTAAGAGATTGAAACTGCTATAAATCAAAGAGGTCACAATACTCTCCATACCAGTGGGTGATGGATCAAGATTGGTATCCTTGCTTGCACCAAGAGGACCAGATTGAGAGGCATGTACAGACTTCCTTGTGCATGAGACAAAAAATCAGGGCCAAAGGGGTGTGCATGAAATTCATTAAAAAGCAATTTGTTTAAATAAATGCAATGAACCATAGAAATAATGGCAAAACCCATATATTTTTTTGTATCAATTCATGCCAGTAACTTGGATTCTTTGAGCGACCAAGAAGCATAGCAGCTTGGATAGACTACATCAGACAAAGCCATGACCCAAAAAGGTAACACAGATCACCACTGCTAGCACTGAGTTAAGCCCAAAAGTACAGAAGAAGCATGTTTACAAGATTTTAGAAGATTTTTACTATATTCCAATGAAAAACCTGCCATTGGTGTACATCTATACTCCTTTATCAGTAAACTAGGAATTTATTGCAGTCTGAGGTATATATCCAATAAAAATGAATTTTTATTGCTCAGTGTATATCTATTTACAAATAAAGAGGTATAGATTTTGAGTTCTGGAGATTTAAAAGCTGGATTAACCAAGGTTTAAAATCTCATCTTGAGGTAACACTCCAATTAGGAGAAAAATCGAGACCGTCTTGACAGATACATTCCGTGACAATCTGAAACATTCCCAAAACATTCAATGTATCATTCCAGTCTCAGCCGAAACCAGAATGTTCCACTGAAACATTCCGAAATGGAAAGAAACTTTGAACCATGCATGTTACTAATTGCTGAAAAATCTCCAAGGCTTATTTTAGGAAAATAGGACATTCTTGATTATTCTTGATCTCTCTTAACTTTTTAGAATATTCTTGTAATAGGATAATTGGTCTATAAATACCCTATTAGGGCATTTGTAATGGAAATCCAAGAATTCTCAATAAATTCAGTTTCCTTCATGGTATCAGAGCCTTAGGTTCATATCCTATGAATCGAATTTTTTTTTTTTTTTTTTTTTGCCATCTTGTTCGTTGTTCATCTGTTTTTACCCTCCCTTTATTTTTCCCTTGTGATCTTTGCTAAATTCACGATGTCAGAAGAGTCAAGAGCCACCAATCAGTCTGTGATGGTAACACTTCATGGGAGAACACAAAACTTTTCTGGTAGAAATGGGGGAGGATCAAGAAACTAGCAACAGAATTGGCAACAAAAGTTACATGCTAATCTGGCACAAACGGGCAGTGATGGCTCGGGTGCTCAAGAGAATTCTAATAACAAGGAGATCAACAAAGAAGACATTGAATGGCTAAGATCACTTCTCAACTCCTTGGAGAAACCATCGGGTATGTGTTCATTTGCACATTCAGGTATGGTTTCTTCTTCTCATGCCTTTAGTGTCTCGGATAGTAACTATTTCGACTCTTGGATCATTGATTCAGGAGCAACTGACCATATAACTCATTGCTCCTTTATATTCTCCACATATAGTCCATGTTCTAGTAACAGAAAAATTACATTGGCCGATGGGTCACTTGCTACTGTAGCAGGTCAAGGAGATATTCACATAAGTCCTTCATTAATTCTGAAAAATGTTTTGCACGTTCCAAAACTTACAATAAATCTAGTCTCTGTCCAAAATCTTACAAAGGATTTGAATTGTAGCTTGACCTTTTCATCCACCTTTTGTATTTTTCAAGACCGAGCTACGGGGATGACGATTGGGCATGCTAAGGAAAGCAGTGGCCTCTATTACCTTGATGTGCAGAATAAAAATAAGAGTTGTAAGATTGACAATCCATCTTCCTTGTTGTCAGATACAAGATCTCCAATAAAAGACCAGATTTGGCTTTATCACCTTCAGTTTGGACATCCTTCCTTTAGGACTTTGAGTGTCATGTTTCCTTCCTTATTTAAGAATGTTGATATTCGTGAATTTCATTGTGACGTTTGTGAGTTTGCCAAACACAAACGAGTTTCTTTTCCTTTGAGTAATAAAAAATCCTCATTTCCTTTTCAAATAATCCATAGTGACATTTGGGGACCGTCAAGAATTTCAAATATTTCAGGGGCTAAATGGTTTGTCACGTTTATTGACGACTGTACTCGTGTCACATGGGTTTTTTTGCTAAAACAAAAATCTGATGTCTGCACGGTTCTCCCTATCTTTCATGACATGGTCAAAAATCAGTTTGGGGTTAAAATAAAAAAAAAAAAGATCTGACAATGCAAGAGAATATTTTAATCAAGTATTATCTCCATATTTTCAAAAAGAGGGGATAATACATGAATCCTCTTGCATAGATACATCCCAGCAGAATGGAGTGGCAGAAAGGAAGAATGGCCATCTCTTGTCAACAACTCGTGCATTGTTATTCCAATGGAATGTCCCCAAATACTTATGGGGTGAAGCAGTTCTCACATCAGCCCATTTAATAAACCGTATTCCATCTCGAGTTCTTGATTTTAAAAGTCCCTGGGAGGTTTTTTCCAAATTTTTTCCTGATTTTGCATCTCACAATCAATTGTCACCTCGAGTTTTTGGATGTGTCTCATTTGTTCATATTCATTCTCATGGTCGTAGTAAACTTGATCCTAGAGCTCTTAAGTGTGTCTTCATAGGGTATTCCTCAATTCAAAAGGGTTATAAATGTTATCATCCACCATCTCGCAAAATCTTTGTGTCCGCCGATGTAACTTTTGTTGAAAGTGAAAGTTTTTTCCAACCTTCTCTTCAGGGGGAGACACTTACTAGTGAAGATAAGGACCAAGGGGATCATGGCTTTCTAATGGACTTTCCTGCTCAAGCTAGCCAACCACCAACCCAAAACACTCCACCATTTCCCTTGCCTGAAACTGAACCACCAAAACAACTTGAACAAGAAGAAGTTGAGCCATCAAAACAACCCGAAACTGGACAGCTTGAACCTATAACCCCAAGACATACTTGTATTGAATCAGTTGTCACGAAACCATTGCAAGTTTACTCAAGAAAGAGAGGTTCCACTGCTAAGCTGAAGCTAACTCTAGCGTCCGAACCAGCTCTCGGAAATGAGATAAATACTGATATCCCTGTCATCAACTTGTCTTCTGAAGTTTTTGAAAAAAATGATCTTGACTTACCCATTGCAGTTAGAAAATGTACCCGAAATTATACAAAATATCCATTGTCTCATTTTGTGTCATTCGAAAAAGTGTCACCATCACACAAAAGCTTTCTCACCCATCTAAACTCCACAACCATACCACAAACACTATCCGAGGCCCTAAGCAAAGAAGAATGGAGACATGCTATGAAAGTGGAAATGGACGCACTCGCGAAGAACAAAACCTGGGAGTTGGTAGAGCTGCCCAAATGAAAGAAACCTGTTGGATGCAAATGGGTGTTTTCTCTAAAGTATAAAGCTGATGGATCACTTGAACGATACAAGGCCAGGTTAGTTGCAAAGGGTTATACACAGACCTATGGAGTAGACTATGAAGAAACATTTGCACCGGTGGCTAAGATGAACACAATAAGGATTTTGTTGTCATTGGCAGCCAACTTAGATTGGAGTTTACACCAATTCGACATGAAAAACGCCTTTCTTCACGGAGACCTAGAGGAAGAAATTTATATGGTGAGGCCTCCAGGATTTGATGACAATTCAGGAGATAAGAAGGTATGCAGGTTGAAGAAAGCATTGTATGGGTTGAAACAATCTCCACGAGCATGGTTTGGAAGGTTTACAAAGACAATGTTAGGAATGGGCTACAAACAAAGTCAAGGTGATCACACTCTATTCGTAAAACACTCGGCCTTTGGGGGAGTAACTGCACTACTGGTATATGTGGACGATATTATTGTCACTGGTAATGATGCGAAGGAAGAAGGAGCACTCAAGAAACGTCTTGCAGAAGAGTTTGAAATAAAGGACCTAGGCAAGTTGAAGTATTTCCTAGGTATAGAGGTTGCTCGTTCAAAGGAAGGAATATTTGTCTCACAACAGAAGTATGTGCTAGATCTTCTCAAGGAAACTGGAAAAATAGGTTGCAGGCCCATGGAGACACCGACAGAAGCAAATCATAGGCTAAGTGAAGCGCCAGAAGATGAGATTGTAGATAAAGGGATGTATCAACGATTGGTTGGAAGACTGATTTATCTCTCTCATACTAGGCCTGACATAGCATATTCTGTTAGTGTGGTTAGCCAATTCATGCACAATCCTAAGAGTATACACCTGCAAGCCGTATACCGTATCCTCCAATACTTAAAAGGTAGTCCAGGTAAGGGAATTTTATTTAAAAAGGGAGCAAACTTGCGTTTGGAAGCATACACAGACTCAGATTATGCAGGGTCTGTGGTGGATAGAAGATCGACGTCCGGTTATTGTACATTTCTAGGAGGAAATCTAGTTACATGGAGAAGTAAAAAGCAACCGGTTATAGCAAGATCAAGTGCAGAGGCAGAGTTTCGGGCAATGGCACAAGGAATTTGTGAACTTCTGTGGATCAAAATAATTCTAGAAGATATTAGAATCACCTGGGACAGTCCAATGAGGTTGTATTGTGATAACAAGTCAGCCATCAATATTGCTCATAATCCAGTGCAACATGATCGTACAAAACATGTGGAAGTGGATCGACATTTCATAAAGGAAAAACTAGACAGTGGTTTAATTTGCACCCCTTACGTTTCAACAGAAGGGCAACTTGCAGATGTTCTAACGAAAGGATTACCTGGAACCACATTTCAAAAGGTCATTGGCAAGCTGGGAATGGAAAGCATATATTCACCAGCTTGAGGGGGAGTGCTGAAAAATCTCCAAGGCTTATTTTAGGAAAATGGGACATTCTTGATTATTCTTGATCTCTCTTAACTTTCTAGAATATTCTTGTAATAGGATAGTTGGTCTATAAATACCCTATTAAGGCATTTGTAATGGAAATCCAAGAATTCTCAATAAATTCAGTTTCCTTCACTAATTTACTTGGCAATTGTGCTGGTGACAGAGTGGCACCTGTCTCCTGGCTCTAGGGGGTGTTACCTTTCTCTTTTGCGGTTAGGTTGCCAAATAGGTCTCAGTCAAGTGAGACTTCAAAATTTGGTCTCATTCTTCCCTTCCCTTGATTCATGATCCTTTCAGTTGAATGAATCCCTCATGTGTCACGACCTGAATTGTGGTGCTCTTCTAGATCTTCTTCTACACATGATTCTAAACTTCTGGAATAAAGAAAGACACCTGTCTAAGTCCGAACACCATTAGATTCAGGTAGTAATAACGATATGAACACATGAGCCTTGATAGAAGAAATACCTTTAGACAGGGTGCAATGGCAAAATCATATTCATGTTGCTAAAACCAAATAACTGCGATAAATTGTAGCTGATGATAAATGGAACCAATGGCAACAGTATGGAACATACATCACACAGTGTTCTTACCTCACACCATATTTTCCCAAAATCGGATCCAATCGGTTCCATATATTGAAATTCTTAATAATTTCTTTCCACATCCTTAACATGTATGAAGCATTCATGTATTATCCCAAATACAGTTTCTACAACTAAATATAATGCACATGACTTCATTTTCTTTTCCATCCATAGCGATTTTCCCAAGAACACCTTGTTCATAATTTTCAACATACATATCCCCAAGCTTCCAAATTTCTTAGGTTTGCATTCAGGCTTCAACTAGGTGAATGTTCTTTGATTCTCAATCTTGTCAAATAAAATCAGTTTGTTTGCCCAGGTCCAGAATCTAAAAAATGAAGAGACATTAATAGATAACCCAAACTCCTAGCGAAGTTCTCAGGCATGACCTCACCAAAGCCAATGATCTTTACTTCAATGATTCAAAGCACTGAAGAAAGTGCCTTAGTCACCAATACGATTGTTGTATCCAAGAACAATATCGTATTAGCAGCTAACCCAAAGTGAGAAATCACTAACCCTCGTTTCCCACCCTAAAGCCTGAAATCAGCCCTAATTTTTCTACCCTCCTAAACAACTTCCTCTCCATCAGCAAAATAAAAATAAATAAAAAGAAGAGAGTAGAAATGTATCCTTTCCTAAGAGCTTTAGCACCATGGAAAAAATTTCCTCAAACACAGCTTGCCTGCCATACTTTGTTCATTAATTCTCACTTTGGAATCCATACATTTATTGAAAATGAGGATTCCCTTAAGTACTTCCCCCCTTCGATGAAAGCTCCTTAGTGGCCCAGACACTATAAAAAAGAACTTCTTTTAGCCTCATTTGTAATATCCTAGCCACAATTTTGCACACACTGACAACATCCACTAGGCTAATGGGACTAAAGTGTTTGATTTCCCCCATCCCTTAAATTTTGTAATGTGAGTATAAGATTAAAAGAAGATGCGTTCAAGCTTTCATTCGACATACTCCTCTCACTAAATTCTGACATCACCTTTATAAAGTCGACTTTGATAATAGGCTAGAACCCTTATGAAACACCGCAGTAAAATTTTCTGGACCAGAAGTCTTGTCACCCTGCTCAGGCATTTAATAGCTGAAAAAACATCCACCTCTTTAAAGTGTCTTTCTAACCATTTTATTTGGTCCCTCTTCATAGTTGCAAAATGCGAAACAGCAAATCATCAAAGGTAGAAATCCAATTATGGTTATTAGAGTGGCCTCTTCTGTAGAATTCCTTCCGAACTTATCACAAAAGTTAGAAGTTGGACTATTATCTTTCTCAGACTCTCAGGGATGTGAATAGTACTGGAAGTGTGGAAAAAGAGACAAATATAGGAACCCCCCTTCCCTATGCTTGCTTGTTATTATTTCATACAAAACTTTAGAGTTTTTAATCACTACAAGAATTTTGTTTACTGTGATAAGAACATTTAATGTAGGAAAAACCAAAATGAGTATATCTTAAAGTATGCATAAGGATTCCAAGGGTAAGAGAACTCACTATATTTGCGAAAATCAAACTGTCATTTATTTGTAGAGAAAGAATACTAGACATTAAGCAAGAACGAGGGACTATCTGTTATTTTACTTAATTCAAAGCAGATAAAAATTTATTAGCAAATGGTGAACGCCACATGTTTCTCAACGCAGCCATGTGATTCGGGTTTCCTAGAATACCTGAGTGTGAAATGCCCTCGTTGAATTAGCATGCCTTAACTTTGATTCAACTGCAGTTTGTATGTTCTCAATGATGCTTTCCTGATTCAAAAGGCTCACCTGCAAATGGTATATGAAGTGCTACAAACATTAGAACATAAGCTAAACAACTTACTAAACCAACTGTTCCAGCGAAATCAAAGTTTCAAAAAGAAATGAACCACATCATTTGTCTCGGAATGCAGCACTAATTGACTAAAATAATAAAATGTAAGAATATCAAGATAACAGGCAAAAGACATGCATCCTCATTTGTAATTTTATCATCTATTTTATAAGACCATCTGTGTCTTCCCACAAGTCACATGCTATCAACCATTTCCAATGAATCTGTTATTGAGAGCATTTATACCTCTCTCTTTGTTGGATGTACATTCACATCGACATGCTCAGACGGCAGTACAATAGACATATAAACAAAGGGTTTTGAAGCTTTTGGCAGGGTTGCAGCATAAACAACTTCAATCGCTCTCTTCAGGGCAGTGCACTCAACCAACCTATCTGAAATAAAAAGTCAGAGCAATCTGAATGATAACTAAACCCAAAGAATAAATGATTACACCAACCAAGGAAAATATAGCAACATTAGTATAATGCATTAATTTTAAATACAAACATCTTCTGAGAATGTTCTCATAAAATAAAGAAACAAACTATTTTTCTTTCAATCAATAAAAAGGACTTCTGTTAAAACGGGCAATAAGAAAGGGAAAAGCATTCCCAAGATACAAAGCAGAAGAAGACCCAAAAACATATATAAATCAGAGCTTCCCAATTACAAACATCTAACTTAATACCCTGAAACACCTTCAACATGCAAGCCAATTCCATCAAAAGCTGACTAATGAACTGGAACTCTCTAGCAAAAACCTACTTCAATCTTCAAAAATCCAACCATTAGGTACTCCATATACCCCAAAAAGTAAGAAAAAAGAACAATCTTCCTGAGAATTTTCCATTTCACCCCAAACAACCCAGTTGACCAAGATGAGAAAACAACTGCAAATAGCCATGAGAGACGCAGCATTTATCTGAGATAGTACCAAAACGCTCTCTTCCATCAACACCATATCAAGGATTTGTCTCCCCTTAACGCTAGTAACTTCATAATCCTGAACCACACTTCAATCAGTTTATTAAAAGAATTAGAGAACTTTGGGACAATCATAGAAGTACTATACACAAAGCTTATTTGATATAAAAATCATTTAGCTTCTCCACATCCTCTTCTTTGTGAACCAGAGTGATAAACTTTCGCATAAGACCCTTAATCACATTTGCCCCTATCAAGAAGTCCACAAAAAATTTCATGAGAACTTCGTTGCTTCTACTCCAACAAGCATTTTAGAAAGCCATAATGAAGCTATCTAACTCCCAATGCTTTGGCCCCACCAAAAGCTTTGATAACCACTTTACTTCCTCCTCTTCGTACTTCCTTTCAACCCATGCCAACTGGGTGATGTATCCAGAGAGTCGAAATCTCCCACTAAGGGTAGGCCTGCTTAATTCTTCCGATATATATATATAGAGTGATGCTAGAGTGACCTAAAGCGGGAACCTCATATCGCACTTCTTGACTTGAAAGTGGATAGGAACCATACATGCTTTTTCACTCGTATCTCAATGAAAAGCATCGATGGTTCCCATACACTTTCACGTCAAGAAGTGCGATATGAGGTTCCAACCTGAAGTCACTTCAGCATAATTCATTTATATGTGTGTGTGTATGTGTGTGTGCGTGTGTTCGTAATTGATAATTTCCTTTGGGGAATACTTTCTATCATGATCCACAATCCACACCACCTTAAACCTACAAATACAACTCACCCTTCTTGAATTAGCAATGAAGTGAAAAAATTTAGTATTTTTGTCCCCAACTTGTAGCCATTTTCCCTTCGACTCTCCCCCAACAAATTTCTTATTCTCAAATAGCATCAACTAATTCCATCTTTGTTTTCCTTCTTCTTATCTTGGCAGTCAACTAATTCCTTTGACTTTATTCTAGCGCCCACAATACCAAAAATCATCTTATTCCCAATCTAATTTTGGTATTCATGTCCCCCAACTTGTAGCCATTTTTTCCTTCGACTTTTCCTATAACAAATAACTTATTCACAAATAACATGAAGTAATTCCTTCTTCTTTTTCCTCTTTCTAATCTTACTAATAAACTAAATCCTTTGACTTTCTTCTAGTGCACACACGGCCAAAAACCTTCTTATTCCCAATCTCCAATGTTTATTAATGTAAATGTATATGAACGGCTCTTCCTTCAGAGTTTCTCAATAAATGGGTCTATGATCCTACATTTTCTCTACAGAAAATATTAGAGGTAGATTTTATAGCAGAAGAGAAGGGGGAAAACAATTTCTAAAAAAGTTAGGCTACTTTAAGGTTTATATAACACTGCAGTGCGATCGATTAGTAATTTTTCCTATCCATAGCAGGACAATCATATTTATGATTTTTCGACAAGACCTCAGAAAATACAGAACATCAAAAAGTATAGAGATGGGAATTTTGAAATAAAGACCAAATAAAAACTATTAAATGTGCTTCGCATTTAGGAGATTGATAGCACTTTGTCATTAGTAGGAACAAACAATCATTGCATGTTGACAGAAGTTTGCAGATTAGAGATCTACAGGAAAAATTAAAATACCAACTCAAGTACAGAATATCTGTAAGTGCATCAACTCACAAAACACCATATTACTTCATCATATCACCAATGGTCAAAAGTGGTTCAGCACAATCCATCAATATATCAACAATAACTATGTAATGGAGGCAATTGGATTGAGAATATAGAATATTAAAATTGTACATACTCCTCCAAACCCTTAGTTCAACCTAAATTTGACAGAATACCTGTCCAACATATTTTCATTGCGCAAAATACTATGTTGGTGAAAGAAGTTTTCCAAGGAGGGTTAATTGAATTTTTTTCTTTGTTGTTTTATTGTGGGAAAGCTTATTGGGTGTTTCGGGGGGTCTTTTTCGAAAATTCCATGTTAGGTGGGATAGAGTCTGTAATTTGGCTGTTTTGTAGCTTTCTTTGTTTTTTGTTGCTGCTTTTTGTTCCTTGTATTTGAGTTGGTCATCTCAATCAACCTTTCTCCTTCGCTTCTTAATAAAATTTTGCTAATAAAAAAAAAGATTTCCAAGGAGGGGATTCAAATTTCAAGTTTTACACACCAAACATGTGAGGACACTTTTGAGACTTGAAACATGGACCATGTTTCTAGGTAACACCATGTGAATGAAACCAAAGACTAGGATCAATAAAGATAAACGAACTGAAAAGTGAAAACCATCATTGATTGACAATGCAACCATATATCACAAACCATTGATAAAAAGCACCATTGTAATTTTCTTCGCGCTGTAATTCGAATTCGAGATAAAGCCATGCATCTTGAAGACTGGGTTAGATGAATCATTGTCAGAAGCAGTTACTTCCAGTAGGTCACGAGCAACTGAGACACCATAAAGAGATCTGATTGCATCTATCCTTGATGATGTGGCAACTGTGTGGACATCGGCCCTAGCAGCACCATGCTAAATCACATAAAAACAAAAATAAATAAATAAATAAATAAGCACAAATGCATAATCATTCCAAATAAATTTCTGTTTACATGAACATTGAGTAGCGAGACCAACCTTTCTACAAGAGAAGCTCACATTAATGTGATGAACCCCAAACCTACATATAAGATCTACTATCTTTGCATAATCATCGGCGGAGTTCTGGAGTGTTTTCCTTCGAGCAGTCATATTGTAGAATAGATTTTCAATCTGAAGGCCCCGAAATGCCAATTAATTGCAGAATATAAATCAACGCAAACAATACAAAAATTGCAAGCAATAATCGAATATGCGTCAAAAGGTTTACTTAGGGTTTAAACTATTATCTGAATCACAGATGGTAAAATGTGCATGCTTAGTTCATGCTATGGGTTATTGAGTTATTGATCTCACTAAAAACAGACTTACCCGATGGCAACACCAAAAATTCATCAATCAAAAATAAATAAATAAAGCAAAGAAAAATTGATTAATTCTTACCATTATCTGGGTTCCTTTTACAGCAGCACAAGCCTTAGGTTCATGCTCCATTACACCATCTCTATAAGAAACCCTGAACAATAAAAAAATCAAAATATATATATATACATATATATATATATATAGTCAATAATATGAATCTTATTCCACCATTCATTGCTATCTAGAGCTAAATCTTAAAAAATTTAAAATTTAAAATTTAAAATTTAAAACAAAACAATCAAATCAAGCGATTAATTACCGGTAACCATGCAATTGCCCTTTGGTGATGGTAGTGACAGTAACATGAGCAACGTAAGTCATGCTAGCCAATGCTTCTCCTCTGAAACCCATTGATTTAATGGTCTGAAGATCTTCAAAAACTGATAATTTCGACGTTGTGTGCCTTTCACATAGAATCGGCAAATCTTCATACTAACCAAAAATAAAAAAAATAAAAAATTGCATAATTAGATGATCGAAACAAGAGCAAAAATGTTAAAGAAATTTATTTAATTTCTACTCACTCGGATTCCATGACCATCATCAGAGACCTGGATGAGCTTGAGGCCTCCATCCTTGACAACGACATTAATGGAGGTCGAAGAAGCATCAAGGCTGTTCTCGATTAGCTCTTTAACAGCGGAAACAGGTCTCTGGATCACCTCTCCAGCTGCGATCCTGTTCACAACTGAGGGTTCCAAGCGATGGATCTTTGGAGGATCGTTTGATTCTATTTGTTCAATTTTATCCAAACCTAAACCCTCATCTGTTTCCATAGTTCGAAGTTCGAACAAAGAGAGACGCAGGTACGCGCGCGAACCTGAAGAAGAGAGCGGGAGAGACTAGAGAGTGAGAGAAAGGGGGTATAACAGATAATTAATTTCAAGTGGAGTCCACAATTTTGTGAATATTTGAGATGGCCTTATGTTTTTAAATTGAGAACATGCCCCCTTGACCTCAGTCTACTAATGAAGATTAACAGATAATGGTCTAAAAAGCAAAAACCCTCTTCAATGGAAAATCTTCTTAATCACAACTAACAAGGTAGAATTTTTAAGGAAAAACGTGGATGTTGGGTTAGGGAAAAAAAATTAAAGGGTTAAAAGGACGATTGTTTGGACAGGTTAAAATTATAGAGATGCTATTGGCACTCCCAACTTTTACTAATTACATCCCAAGTAAAAATAAAATAAGCAAATGAATGATTGAGAATAATTAAAACTTGGGGTGTATAAACCCCATCCTACTTGTAAACAACTAGTCGAATTGTTTGATGTGTAGTATAATACTTTGCAATGTTTAGATAATAACTTGAACCAAACCTTTGTTATGTTTGAACAATGTGTTTTAATCTTTAATTGGGGCGTGATAATAATTTAAGAAATTGGAGTGTAATAAGTGAAAGTTGGTGTTCCAATAGCAGTTTTTTAAAATTATGGTATATTTTTTTAGAGAAAAACCAATAGTTTTTCGTGAGGGGATTGAAGATGAAGGCTTTTAGGTCATTTTATATTAGTCCTCCAAAGTAAACTAATGTATTAGAGCATGCCATGAGTTTGAAAGGCATCTCAACATTCACCAAAACATGGAGAAATATGCCTAAATCTATATTACTTGTTTGCTTGGTTTAGTTTGAATTGGGTTCGTCGTTCGTGCATGATTCATCACTTTAGGACGAACCCGATTTGTAAGGACAACTAAAGACAATTTGTTTCTATTCTAGTTCAATTTGCTAGTTTGGTTCGGTCACACATATTTTTACTATTATAATAAGAGAAGATGGATCAAAAGTAATGTTATGATCCAATTCCAACTTTAATCAAAGTGTAGTTTTTTAATATGTAATAATAGTGAAATAGACACTTGGATCAAAAATTATGTCTAAATCTTTAAAAGTGTGGGTACATCGCTCTTTATTTGTCATAAACTATAAAAATATAGCAAAAATTATATTTAAATATTCAAAATTATGAGTATGTCATTCTATGTTCATCATTTTTCATCACTAATCACCAGAATAAATCATAAACACTATTAAAAACTCAGGTAATTTAAAAGAGGTGAGAAAGGACATTTTTGATACTTTTACACTTTTGTTATGTCAGGAGACACTATTTAATCTATATGGTACAAATGGTAGGTATGGGCATGGGTGCACCAGAAAACGTTCACAAAAGCCATATGAATTCACAATAATTTTGGGAAGTTAAATAATTATAGATTATAGTCACCACTAATAGTAATCAAATTATATTTAAGTTCTCATTTCAATCCCTTTAAGGTTGTGGTTTAGATTAGATTTAAAAAAATTCAAAATTTTCTTTTTGCCTAGTGAAATTTTTGAAAATGGATGATCATTAATGAAAGGCGATCAAAACTCTCTTTACCTTATATTGAAATACAATAGGGGTACTCCATGATTACACCACTTTTATTTATCCATCCATATCCAAAACTCACATCCATTGTATTTTTCAATTTGAAATAGACAAACAAACAGATTCACATGATTTGAAGTCATTATGTACAATCCAATGTTAAAGAGTTAAACTTACTGCATTTGGATATTTAAGATAACAATAATATGGATTTCTTTCTAAATCTTCAACCTTTAGCCAAAAACCCTAGACCTTTCCCTCAATTCAATTATATTAATCATAAAGTAAAATTTTGGAAAGTTACTAAATAGGCTTAAAGGAGAGGTTTCTTTCTAAATCTCATTAAATTTTGGGTGGTAACTTTATAACCTAGTTAACTAGTTTTTTCTTTGTTAATCCCCCCACACCTTAATAAAACATTTAAAATACCCTATCTTTTTTTTTAATATATCATTGTTTTTCCAACAATGATTGTGATCTATTTCAACAATTTGTAACGATGAAAAGAAAATGATATACTCATAATTGCAAAAAATTTGTTGCAACTTTCGATCTATTTCAACAATTTAGTGACGATGAATGGTGAACGATATACTCATGATGTTGAAGACCTATATCGGCAATTTCAATTGATTGAGGTCATCCATTTTTTATGATTTAATGTCTAGATCAACCATTTTGAATGAGAAAATGACAAACAATTTAAACCATCAAAATCAACAACTTTAAAAAGGGTTGTTCTTGACGATTGGATCAAAATAGGTCAAGGCCAACCATCTTGGATAAGAAAATGGTTGAAATCAACAACTTTAAAAAGGATTGTTCTTGACGATTGGATCAAAATAGGTCAAGGTCAACCATCTTGGATAAGAAAATGGTTGAGATTGAACATTGGTAGCCCTACATCAATAATTTAAATCATAGAGATCAATATTTGTAAAAAAGATCGATCTCAATGATTGAATCAAAATAAATCGAGATCAACCATAATTTTCAAAAGTCGAGATTGATCTTTTCAAAAGTCAAACTCAATGATCTCAAAGATTTTGGATAAAAAAATATCATTTAATTGACCTTGATACTTTATGCTTCAATCTCAACAATTTGGAATCTAATGCTATTTTTGGACATTGAAAAATGAATAAGAGGGAAAGGCGGCGAGGGCACACTGAGAAAGAAAAAGTTTACTAACTGCACTATCAAGTTATCACCCAAAAGTTATGGGATAGTTAGAAAGAAGTCCCTCCCTCTGTGTCCACTAAGTATGTAGTTTTTCCCCTCCAACAGCAGGATCTCATCTCCATCAATCTTCAATGAGATTTCATTTATTTATTTTTTCTGAAAATTTAAGAAGATGGATTGGAGATGAGGTTGAAAAGTTAAAAATAATTTACCCGTTAGGTAAAAGTTTGAAGATGATGGAGCTTTGGGAGGAAAAAAATATTGTCTAGAGGTTGAAGATCGGGGTATTTAAGTCAATTTTTGTCGTTCTTCTTGCATAGACCGAGATAATTGAGCATGTCATCGGTTGAAGGCACACAGGGAAAACATCTCAAATGTCCACAAAATAAGGAGGGATATATCTAAATCACCCTCCCATAAAAACTACCACATATTATGTTTGTTTAAATTATTTATATTAAATTTTCATACAAATTAAGACCTTTTTTTCATTAGGTTATGTATGTCAAAATAGAGTGAAAATCATATTAAATTTTCACAAGAATTAAATCATTTTTCATTAGGTTATGTATGTCATAATAGATCGAATTGTTATAAGGATAGTCTCCAAATTTTGAACTATTCATTAGATGATTGAATTGTCTAACGTAATATCCACGTGTGCACCATAAGTGAAATTGTATATGCTATCATGAGTTGTTCTCAACATGGCAATCATTATCGAAAAAAATAGGTATATCCGAACATTACTTAATTATATGCAAAAGTAAATTCAAGGTAATTTATATATAAGTTAAGATGGTGAAATAAATTGAAATTTTGTGGGAATGCTCTGCAAAGTATGAACAATCCATTGAGCAACTGGATTGTCTAAGGAACATATGAATAAGTACCATGAGGTGATTTGTATCCCTATTTTGTGAGGAGGAAATTAAGATTGATAAATAAATGAAAAACTCTCTTATGCCGATCTGAGGAACATATGAATAAGTACTAATCCAAATATGGGGATACCTAGTATGAGCAATATTTTCGCAGGGCCATCCACTAGGGTGCACCCCACATTTTATGGAACCTTAGATCTCCTACTAGGATTTATGTTTTTTTCCCCCTTTAATTTCTACTTTGAAGGTAGGGTTTTGCATAGTTTATATTGTAGTGTTTTTTACTATCTAGTGTTGTAAAATTTTCAAAATAAGCATAGCTTCCATATTATTTGATAAATTAGAAATTTTAAGACCTATTGTATTGGATTTGGGCAACAAATAAACCTTAGGAAGAATTATACTATGATTGTTATCTGCAAGTTGGATTTAATTGATGTAATATAACATCTCCTAAAAGGTTAATCACTCAAAATAATTACATAATTGATCCAACTAACAATGTTGATCTACAATAATAAACTCGTAGACAATAAGGAGTTATTATTGTTGATTTGGGAGAATGATTCCATTTTTCCAACTTCGATTTCTATTTTTGTTTTAATTTTTTAAATATTCATTTGATGGATTTTGTGTGATTTTGGGTGTGAAATTTATTAAAAAGGTTTAATTTCTAAGAACAGCTTGGGTTCCTATTAAATTCCCAAAACAATTTCCTGTTAATTGATTCTCAAAGATATTCATTTTTACATTAATTTTCATAGTTGACCTAACTATTAATTTTGGTTAAAAGATGGCGAGCAATGTTTGAATGAGTTGTACGAAGGAGAGAGGAAAGTGTCTAAACTTAAGAGAGTTGCAATAGGTTTCACAAAACTTATTATGATTCCTATGTGTGACCTTATCTTTGGATTCTTTTGGAGTAAGATCCAATCCTTTTAACATTTAGTGTTATCTGTGTTTGTTGATCATCTTAAGAAATCTAATTTGATTTTGAAATATTGGTTTAGATTTGTTAGATTCTTAATAAATTATCTCCAAATCAATTATTGATTGCAGCTCATGTTCCATTCTTGGAATAAAAATTTAATATAAAATCATCATCTATATATATATATAAGTTATTTGGTTCTCAAAAATATTTGTTTTTAAGTTAATTTTTGTAGTTGACACAACTATTTACTTTGGTTGAAAGATGATGGGCAATAATTGAATGAGTTGTACGAAGTAGAGAGAAAAATGGCTAAGTTTAGGAGAGTTGCAGTAGGTTTAACAAAATCTAATGTGATTCATATATGTGAGCTTATGTTTGGGTTCTTTTAAAGTACAATTCAATCCCTTTAACATTTAGTACTATATGTGTTTGTTGATCATTTTAAGGAATCTGATTTGATTATGCTAATTTGATTTTGAAATATTGGTTTAGATTCTAAGATTCTTGATAAATTATCTCTAGATCGATTGTTGATTGTAGCCCATGTTCCTTTCTTTGAACAAAAATTTAATAAAAACTGAGCTAAAATCATCATCTGTAAATTATTGCTTGATATATATATATATTTCTCATTTTCATGGTTTATGTTTTTTTTTCTTGGTTTAATGTAAATAAAAATAGAGGGAGATATTAATAGAGATAAAAATTGCATATGCTTATGGCTGTAATACCCTAAGTTTTTGATATTTTGAGAAAATATCTGAAAGAGGGACTTAGGGTAAAATATTTGGATTTGAATCTGTTCATTTCTAACAAGAATTGACCTCGTCATTGATTTTGAAATAGTCGAAAAACATCATTTAACCTGTAAGCACGCTTGAATTCGAGTTTGGATGAAAAAGTTATAAAATCTTCAAATTTCTTATCGAGTGGGACCTAAAATAGTGAATTTCTATTAAAGCAAGAATCGAAAAAAATCTGATTGCACCATTAGGTCCGCAACAAAAAATTATTTGAGATGAAATACTCAATTGTTATTTTCTGAATCTAAATGGTCAAGTTACCACCACAAATATAAACAATAGGAAAAATATCAAAATACCCTCCAATTTTTTATAAAAGAACTAAATCTTCCTTTTTTTTATTTCATTTTCTCCTTTCCAACTCACAAAAAACCAGCTCTTTCCCAATCCAAGGGTTTCGATTCCTTCTCTTCAAAATCCATTGAGAATAAGTTGAGTTGAACATTGATGAAAAAGGCAAAGTTGTCGACCACGACAAAATCTACAACTTCACCATCGATGTTTGCACATTCTCGTTCGTCTTCTCCATCCTCCATAAAAAACTAGCCGTGAATTCGAGTGAACCTCCACACATTCCATCTGATGGCTTCATTGAGTTATGAGTTAGATCTATCTTTCATCATAGAAGTGAAATGAAAATGTCGTCAACGAGAAACTTCACCAACCATCGTAAGTTCACAACCAAATCCACTCCACCTCAAGTTCCTCATCATCAATTCATGATTTCTAAGCTAACTCATCACCTTCGACAACCACAAACCAAGTAGGGGACTCTTACTTCCTAGTGATAACCATAAATTTCAAAATATGCATTTAGAAATTTTTATCTAACATATGTGGTATTTATAACTTGTAGAACTTATTTGATTTCAATTCATGTTAAAATTATAGATTTGATGTGTTTTTATCAAATTTAAACATTAATTTCATGGGTGGGTCGATGTATTCGAAGAACGGAAGAGAAAACCCGAAAAATAGATCGAAAAATTGAAAGTTCGAGTAAGTTGGAGCTTGTTAACGGTGTCGCTGTCAGCCACCGTCAATATTGATGGCACTGCCGTCAGATTAAAAAAGTTGGCCAAACTGCAATTTATACATGTTTTCCCACCCTTTATTTCATTAAAAATATTAAAGTAAGTGTTCTCTTTAATTTTTTATTTTTCATGTACTTTAAGTTTTTTTAATGAAATTAAGGTTTTACCACCCATTTTGGAATAATGGTAATGGTTTTAAGATTCAAATCTCAAAGGATCAAAATTCAAATTTTGATTTGAAGAACAAAACGTAAATTTTGACATTTTCATCAAATTTTCAAAAGTGAATATCTTTTGCATTACTTTGAATTAGGCAATAAAAATTACATGGTGTCGAATCTCATGTTCAAGACTTTCATTTCCAAAAACTCGTTTTCAATTTTAAAAACTTTGAAAAATTGAACTTCTGACACTTGGCCAAATTTTCACCCAGTTTTCCTAATTTTGGCAATTTAATTTCAAGCACTTGTTGGGACCCCGTTTTAACTAAAATTTGGTAACATTTTTTATTGAATGATTAAAATGAATTTGAAAGATTAAAAAAGAAAGATTTTGTTTGAAAAGTGAAAATATCGGAAAGATGGGATGTCACACCATGTGCACATGCCAAACTGGGCCCGTGATTAGTTGGATAGCAGTGTGGTAGCAGTGCCACACATGACATGCTCCATAAGCTGACACGTGACTGTGGGTAAGAAATACAGCCAATGGGTAATGTCTGCATTTTACATTGTTGTGTTGTGTGTTGGTTGGTGAACGGATATCCAATAATAATAATTATGGTTGCATATTTATTTAAATTCCGTTAACGCAAGGCGCTGAGTTATATTTATGTTCAGTTATTTATTTTATGCCAGTGACGAAGGAATTTTTCAAGTATGCATTTATGAACTTCATGAAATCAAAATCATTATTATCTTAAATGTCCAAATGCGGTAAGCTTTATTATTTAATTTATGTCTGGATAAAGTAAGATTTCAAATCATATAAATATATTTTATTGTGTTTTGTTGGTTGGAAACGATAATGAATGCAGGTTTTGGATTTGGATGGATAAAATAAAATGGTGTAAATGTGAATTATCATATCCATTAGGTTTATCATTTCTTCTTGAGATTTGTTTGTGTTAAACAATTTTTAAAATTGAGGTGTTATAACATGAAAACAATCCTAATAATAAAATGGTTTTTTTATATTATAAAATACAAGTAGTTCACGATCACAAATTGGTAATAAAATCAATCCCAAATTGGTCATGATAATAAACTCTAAATCGAAACTACAAACATGCTAAAAATCTACGTTAGTGTGACATCACATCTGAAATCAGTGACAACTCACTATAAATTTAGTTCCAAAAAGAATGATGATAACTAACTTAATTTGATGATCAAATAGTACCAAAATACCCACTCAAATTTTTCTAGCAACGCCCATCTTAAAAATCGGATATTTGAACTACTAAAATAATTTTATAAACTCAACTGTTTTGACTGTTAAACACCAATCTACAAAATCTGCTTATGCATTTCTTTTCAAAAACAAAATTATGACATCATCACACTATCTTATTCTCAAGTAGTCGGCTTAATCATAAAAAAGTCACAAGAACCCATTGAATATGAACTCGACTTGGTACTTGTGTAGAAATGCTCTTTATACCATGATAAAAGGAACTCAAAATTCCATTAAATAGAAATACAAATACATTAAGTACACATAAATAAATACAAATTCCCGAATTTTTACATATATGTATAGCGCATGTAAGTGTAACACTCCTTCAACCCAAAAAAATTGTAGAGTTTATTTACCAGTCATTATCAAAAGTATTATTTATAAGTACTATATTAATGCTTAGGACACTACGTCATATTGCGATTTTGGCGATGCCCCAATTGCACTAAAAACGACTGCTAAAGGCCGTCGTTAATTGCGACAGTTTTTAACTGTCGTTTAAGCGTCGATTCAAAGAAATAAGTAAAAATTTGGGATGCCAATAGCCACTCTAACAAAAAGAAAATTTTATTTTCAGATCATCTCTCTTCCTCGATTCTCTCTCTCTGCTTGTATCTCACTCTCACTCTCCCTCTCTCTGTCGAATCCGTCGCTCTTCTCACTTTCTCTCGAATCTGTCTGTCACTCTCTCTCTCTCTTTTACTTGACGCTATCCCAATTTCAATAAGTTTCAAGTCGTCTTCTTCTAAGTTTGGATCTAGAAAGTAAATCGATCAGAGTTTGATCGAAAGACCTGTGCTCGATCTCTCACTACAGAATCTGTGATTTTGATCGCATTTCGATTTACAATCAGATTTTGATTTGTAAGTTTTAGGGCAGAATCGATCAGAGTTTGATTGAAGGTCTTAGTGATTTGTTTGATCTCCCTCCCTTTGTTTGGTTTGTGATCAAATCTTCAGGTATATTAAAGTTTTTTATTGAATCTCTGATTTTCCTTAATTAATTTAGGATTTCAAATGTTTTCTTCAATGTTAAAGCATGTTTTAGAGTTTTGTTTGGTTCTGTTGCAAGTTGCAATTAGATCCCTTGTTCTTAACAATAAGATGGAGTTTGGTTATTGAGTTTTATATCATAAATGATCAATACGTTTGGTTAAAGCGAGCCTTGTAGGGAAGTTTGATCAGACAAAGTGGAATTGATCTGAATTATTGGTTTTTAGATTGCAGTCTTGCACATTTATAGTTTCATCCCCAGTTCTGTTTGAGAATCGAAAGTTTATTTTAGATCAATTTGTGGTGTTTGTGTGTTGGTGTGCCAAATATTGATCAGAGAGGACATGTGAGTGTTGCAGTGCTAAGATATTATGTAATATAGAGGACCAAATAAACAGTATATCCATATTATATCTGAAGAGCATATTTGTAATTGTGTTTCCTTTTTACTTGACTATGTTGGCAGCATATGTGATGAGAGGCACTACAAAATGCCTTATTAAACAAAGAAATGGAGACTAAAGTACTCCATCTCAGCATATGTACTTTAGTACTAGTACTACATCATAGATATCATTCACCTCTCTATCAATCATCAAATGCAATGTGAATCAAATATGTATTGTAACAGGAAAAATCAGTAAAGAACATGACATATGTACCTAATCATCCAATATGTTAGCTCTGGATTTCATTTGTGATTCTTAGTTTTTTTTATTTATGATTATTTGTTCTTGCTTGGGGGCTACCTCAGCCTCATCCCTTTGTAGTTCTTTCTTTTCTGATTAATAAAACTTTACACTTATATATATAAAAAAGATTTAGAAGAATTCTTTGGTGCATAGAAATGTCAATCCCAGATTTCACAAAATCTTATATTGACTAATAGTACACCATGTGTATTAAGGAATTTTCATGTTAACCGAGTTTTGACCGAGTGAAGACTTTCTTGTTAGAAAATTAGTAGTCCTTTATTTAATTTTCTTTAGGGCTCTTAGGATTTTGTGTGTTTTTTGCAACTAAACAACTTCCTATAATCTTCTAACCATCATTATTTATGTAATTTTTTGGAGCAAGTTAAACCTCGAATTTAAAGGGTTGTTCTTCGAGGATTTTGTATTTAGATGGGACTTGTTGTATGGTAGTTAGCTTTCTTTGGTTGGTCACCTCGACCGACCCTTTATATCTTCCTTCCTTTTCTTAATATAGCTTATACTTGTCAAAAGAAAAAAAAAAAAACCAACTTCACTTGCTGACCACTCATCATTTACCTATGAAAAAGAATAAAATGTTATTTTTATATATTTTCTTTTAGAGATGGTTTTTATTTTTTTATTTATTTATGTTGATGGTTTAGAGTTTTTGGGAAGCCCAATGTCTAGGATTGATCTTAGGGGTTGGATTTTCTATATTGTCCATTTTTTATTGCTTTTGTAAGTAAAGAAACATCAGACGCCCCTACAATGCATTTATCTTAATAGATCGATTAGATTTTCAAGCTTGAGTTTTGGAATCAACCACTACCTGTGTTGCACTTAATTTTGTGTCAGGTGATGCAGGACATTAACTAATACTTCATAAAAACCGCATTAATTCTTTTATCTCATAGCTCAAAGTACTCGGTTAAGCCCTCCCCCTTAATGGGTCCCAACTAATACTTCATAAAAACCGCATTAATTCTTTTATCTCATAGCTCAAAGTACTCGGTTAAGCCCTCCCCCTTAATGGGTCACAACATGAAGATGCCCATGCATCATCAACCCACGTTGAGGAGACTCAAACACGGGACTCCTCGGCTCATTTTGTCAGCCAAGGTTAGATTGATGCCCATGCATCACTAGTCCACCAGAAACCAAGTTTTCTCCACTGTACAGTTAGCAAAGAGTTCCCTCCATAATCTATTATAACTATCTCCATCATCAATCTATCCATCTCTATCAATAAATTTTTTACACACACACACACACACATATATATATATACATTTCTTTTCTTTTTCTCTCAGTTTCCTTATGATTTCTCTTTGTAGTTGTTTGTTGCCATTTTCAGATTGGTCATTTTGGATTCCTATTTACATCAACATTATTATACATATCCTTATTCCAGCCTAAAGTTGTTTTTAATCTAATTCCCTGTTGTTACGAACATTCTAGCTCAATACATAGCTCTAGATGTAGATGTTAATATATATTAAGGTCTATTTTTAAGATTACGATCTTTATGTTGATGTATGTTCAGATCCATATGACTTACATATTGAGATACTCTTCGACTTGGTTTTCCTTACCTGTTACACACTATTTGTTCATTCTTTTCTAGTTTTTTCACTTTTGTTTCTTTCTAGTTTTTTTTCCTTTACTTCACTTTTTGAAGAGGAAAAAAGATATCTGCCATTATAAATAATATGCCTTCTCTGTTAGGTTTTGTTCACAGTCACCTACTTATTACAACTTCACTCCGTCACTTCTCTGGATTTTGTAGGCCATATAGTTAATCCTCGTCAATTTGTAATTGATAGAGAAGAGATCAAATCTTGGTAGAATGTCTTAGAAAATCTTTCAGCATGTTGTTGGACTGTTGCATCCTTTCAGCAAGTTATCTGATTGATTGCCTCAAGTTGGAAGTTACATCCTTTTAGCAGTGAGTGCAGAATTACTTCAACTTGACCTAAAGCTACACACATGGTCTTCAAAGAAAGACTAGACCATCATCTAGTTTCTTGATATGTGTAAATGTATTTAAGATCAAGTTGCTTTAATGAAAATCTCTTGTATCCTTCTAATGAAGTTCTATATGTTCCATCTTATATATAGAAGGAAGGGAAAAAAAAAAGAGAATGAAAAAAAAATAAAGTAGATGGGCTTAGGAGTCTTTTCATAACACTTTCATTTTCAAACCAAAAAATCATTAGTAGTGTTGGTTGTGCTCCTAACATTTTGTCAAAGAAAGCGGATCATTGATGATTACATGGAAGGTGGTTTATTTATCTTTCAAAATCTGGTATTTATACTTTAAAAACCACTCCTTTTAAAACGACCCCTATTCCGACTGTCATGGACAGTCGTTTTTAGCGCATTATGATGTAGTGGGATAAACTTGAATAGCAAAATATGATAGACTTATAAGCACTATTTTTCAAACACTACTCTTTTAAGACTTGCCAACTCTCAAAGATAAACCATTATAAGTATAAAGAAAGGTGAAGTGGATTTGTCGTAGCATGTGTTCTCTAAGAAATGAACATATGCACCTCAAGCACATGAATATTACAACAAAATCAAAGGTCAAACCTCATGTTTACAAGCGCCATCACAAATAATAATTTTACAAAATTGCTACAATAATTATTCTTCAAAACTACAATTGATTATCCATGCAAAGTCGTCTAGCACACAATCATATAAAATTGGAAAAAAAAAAGAAAAAAAAGAAAAAGCAAAGAGATTTAGCAAATGTTGGTGAAGATGTTTTTTATTTCTCCATCATGCGGTAGACAACAACAATAGCTCCTGCACAAGACAAAAATTGTATTATCGTCATCATTATCAAAATCTTGTCCAAATGCTCACAAAATTAATTATAACTATCATCCCCTTTTTTTTTTCCAATTTATACTAAGGTAATAAAAACATAGAGACTTGATAACATAAATTGACAAATGATAGTAAATTAGTGATAGAATAGATTAATGGCTTCGAAAAAAGTTGAATGAATGATTACTAAGTGTCTAATACAAAGGAAATGCTTACTGATCGCTTTCAATGTCTCTGTCCAATTTTTATATATCATCATTATCTAAGGAAAAAAATCATAAATAAGACTATATATTATCATTTATGTAATTATTAAATATTTTAAACTAAGACATTAACTTACTTAAAAAGAGAATTACAATTATATTGGGTAGTAGAATTTATCTTTTTTTCTATTTGGATTTGAAAGACAATTCGTTTGTTGTGTTCAAATTTGTAGAATAATGCACATTTTTTTTTGTTAGCTCAACTCAATATCACTTTTTAATCTACCCGTAGTATGAAATTTTTTTTTTTCCTTCTCATCCTTTCCCTACCCTTTGTTTGCAAAAAATTTGGTTCCAAAAGCAACAATTAAGATAGGTGATTACCACATTTCTCATGTACATCTTCAATTATAGGAACCACAACATCTGATGACTTCTCTTTACGTTACATTTCGCAAATTCTTTTTGTTAGTACATTTATGCCATTCATGTACAATATGTATCCCTCCATTGAAGGTGATGCAAAATTGGTCAATTTAGAAATCTGTTGACACATATCGTCGAAGTTCAATCATTTGACAGTTTTGTCCCATCTCTCATTATGGGCGCATCTATCATCCTAAATTTGTTAGTGCCTTCTTTCCATCTTGCAAGAATGAAGTCTGATGGTATAACATCGATGTTAAGGTGTGCAAACACCTTTTAAAAATATCAACAAATTATTCAAAGAAATTTAAATTTTTTACACTCATAAGTGCCCTCGTAGGTATCCAAATTTAATTTCAGAAGAAACTTGTCAGGCTTGCTAAACTTAGTTTGTATTAAAAATATTTGAATTTCATCTTCTATTTCTCTTCTTTCAAATTTATATAAAAAAACTTGGACTCATTCTTCCTTCAATTTCTCAAAAACAATTGGTATAAACTTTTGCAATATGTTTCAAAAATAACTCGTGTTCATTCACACATCGAAAATTGTACTTTGTCTCATAGTCTACATTACTATCTTTTTTCATAATATCCTTCAATACTTACTCATACTTGATTACAAATTTTCTGAGATTTGTTATCGAATTAACAAACTCATCAAAGAATACATTTGTTAGAATAATTAGATAAATAAAGGGAAAAAAGAAGAATGAAAAGATTGCTCTAAGGCTCGTAGTAATCTACGTTGTCTTATAGCAACATATGCCCTTACTCTAATTGAATTCAAAATACAAATGAGTTGTTAGTGTTTGGTGCAGATTCTCAACAAAAATAAGAACAAAATAATAAGCCTTGACAATGAAGGATCGATCCACATAGGACAAAAGTTTTGATTTCGTTTTATCATCCTAAGATTGTCAGCCTAACGCTCCCCATATATACATGAGTTTGGATCTGTTGACTCCTAAGAATGACTCATGAAAAAAAACACATGATCCCAACCCTTTAAACACAAAATCCAATGGTTGAGATTTATGAGTATCTTGATAACACAAATCTTGGATATATCTATCTCGAGGATAAATCTCAGCCATTGGATTTTGCATTTAAAGGATTGGCATCATATATATAGGGGGCGGTTCACGGGATAATAATTGTGACAAAATCTATGATAATGGTTTTTTGTAACACATTTTTTATGGGGTTGGAAGTTTCGGAATGGACTAAGTTTTGGTGAGCTTGAAAACCATTATCATGAGATTTATCATCGGGATAAGTATCACCAAGATTTGTGTTATCAAGATACTTATAAATCTCAACCATTGGATTTTGTATTTAAAGGGTTGGGATCATGTGTTTCTTTCATAAGTCATTTTTAGGAGTCAACGGATCCTAACTCTATATATATGATATTAGTGGTCAATGATTAGTAAATAAAGACGAGTTTTGAACCTAGGTCATGATATCAACACTCACATACTTTAATCAACTTACCAAGCAAAGAAGATTTGTTTGACGCCTACTCGCAATCTTATTGTTGACTATTGACGACGTGACATCATTAAACCTGGTAGAGATGGTCTTCTTCCATTTCAACTCAAGTATTTAGCTTGAAGATGTAAGAAGCAAGATCAATGAAGGATCATCTAATAACTATGATAAGTTTGGCAAGAGAACTAGTATTATTTGATGAGCACGTGATTACTGAGAGGCAAATCATTTCGAATCTAATATCAGTCTTAGTTTCTTGGGCAGCCATATTAGTATCCTTACAATGTTCTTCTAATATAAAGACTGAGAAATAAGTTTCTAACTACTTATTAGAGTTGAAAATAAAAAAGAGAAAAAATAATAGGAGAAGATGTGATTTGTTGATTATCAAGTAATCTACATTGGATGATGATTTTGAAATTTTAAAGATCTTCTAATAGGAGGCATTAAATGGTTGGGCATGATCACATGTATATCTACCTCATATTTGTAAGGACTTCATTTGCTAAATGCACGAGACACATATTGTCTACTCTCTAGTCAACTTCAATTTAGGTTTCACAAGTAAAATGCATATTTATGCATAAAATCTAAGTTAAAACTTGAGTTTAGTGTAAAAGACACCATTTCATATTAATCTACCATTATTTTATTTTTCAACACACATCTATATAGGCATACAACTATATTCCAAAACCCACTGAGTTGACTCAAAACTCATCAGATTCAACTCAAAGTGATTGAATATCAAGTTGACTCGATATAATACTCATTTGAATCAACTCACGAGTTGACTGGGGAACTCAGCCGAGTCCAATATAAAACGTAGCCGATTTATGTGTTATATTAATGTTACTCGAAAAAAAGAGAGAAAATATGTATCCTCTAAATATTAAAATATTAGATTATAATTTTTATTTTTAATAAAAAATATGATATATTCTCATGGGGTTGTCAATGAATCAAAGCAGATCTAAAATCCAATCCAATAATTACGAGTCTATAATGTATATTACATTTATATACTTCTATTAAATGGTTGGATAAGGACTGTCCAAAAAATATTGGTTTTTTATTGGATCCTGAGCAATACACCATCATTTCGAATTGGATCTGAACTTGAAATAACAGATCCTTGAGGTTTGAATCTAATTAATTTCTTACTGAACACGATTCATTAAAATTTCATCTGAGTCGAATCGAAATTTCTTGTTTTGCAACATAGGTTTATAATATACACCACCTTGGTCATGTTACATGGCTCTATCATATGCCATGGAACGTTAGCAAGCAAAATGATTAGCCAAGGCTTTTGAAAATCCATTAATTAAAGTTGCCCCCACAGAGTTAGCTTTGTAACCAAACACAACCTAATATTCACACTATTCTCATCAAACTCAACATTATTTTTCTTCATTCAATTAATGCCCTCCAAAAGGAATTTTATTTTGTCCTTTAGCCGACAAAGTATGGTTTTCATTGTTATTATTAAAAAAAAAAAACCATAAGCAATACAAAATCTCATAAAAGTTATTTAAAAAAAATATCATTAATGTATAACGATAATAAAATCTTTACTTTTGAATTAAAAAAAAAAAAATCTTCAGAAATATTTAATATGAAATGAACCCAAGGTTTTCTACTTTGATATTACCCTATTTTGCTTGTATTGAAGTTAAAATATATAGAAAATAGTTAAGTTACATCTCGTGCATTAGAGAAACATTCCTTACAAAATACAAAAACATCCAATACACTTGGATGGTACAGTTCCTAATTTATTAATGATTTTCCCGTAAGTCATTTTTCCTTTTTTCTTTTCGTTTCCAACTCTAATAAGTAGTTAGAAACTCCTTTCACAGTTTTTATATTAGTTGAATTTAATAAGTACGTTGATACAGATGCCCAAGAACGAGGGAGTGATGTTAGGATAGAAATGACTTGCCTCTCTGCACTCATGGGCTCGCCAAGTATGGCTAGTTCTCGTGCCAAATTTATCATAGTTTCCAGATGATCTTTCAGGGATTTGCCTTCTTTCATCCTCAAGCTATAATACTTGAGTTGTAGTCGACGAACATCATCCTTTCCAGTTTTAATGAAGCTACGTCGTCGTTTGTAAACAATAAGATTGCGAGTAGGCATCAACATATCTTCAAAATTTGCTAAGTAGTCACAATCTAGATTTAAAATTCGCCTTCACTAACTAATTATTAACCACCAATCTTGCTTTCCTAGAAGAAGAAGAAAAAAAAAAAAAGCATGCATGAGAACCTCTTATAAAACCCATAGCATAATAGGAGAAAACATGAGGGATAGTTAGATCTATTAAGGTCTATCACTATGCCTTACAACTTGTTGAATCAACTTAAAGCTCTTCAGATTCAAATTAAAGTACTGACTGAATAATTGGTCTCTAATTTGAACAAAGAAGAAAGAAGAAGAAGAAGAAGTTTTTGTTGATGTTTATGTAATAGATATCTATATACCCAAGGAGGCTTTGGAAGGTTGGAGAGAACTTATGAGCAACTTGGGATTAGTGAAAAGGTCCTATGAGCATTGGCTATTTATAGGGATTAAATAAGATAGAAGAATGCAGTATTAATTGGCTGATTTAGACATACCCTTCCATGTTTTGGTGAATATTTGAGATAGACCCTACACTTTCAAACGAGATGACATGTCCCGTTCCCCCATTTCCTTTCCCTTAAACATTGTCATCTCGGATAGGCTAATAGAAAGTTACTTGAATGCCCTCACCTTCAGCCTTTGACTAAAAATCCCATGTTTTTTAACCTCATCTTAACTTAAGCGTATATCCACTCCAACTATCAAAACTCAAGGCAGATGTAGGGTTTTTGAAAAGTAAAAATGTAATGAAATATTGGGTAAAAAAGTCAGGGATTTTCTACAAATGGTTAAGGCTATGTTGAAAACAATGGATTGAAAATAAGGTTAAATAAATTAAACAAATTTATTTATAAGGTGAAGAGATTCTAGGAGAAAAATCAAGAGTTATTTAGTTAGTAGTTGAAGATGAGGGCATTTAGGTCATTGTGCACTAGGCCATAAGAGAAGACCAAGGGTAAAGGGTTTGTTATCAGTTTGAAAAAGGAGGTATATGTCTAAATTCACCATATTAGTTGTAAATTATTACTAAGGGCATAAATGTAATTTATTAGGGGTTAAAAAGATGTTTTTACCCTCCCATTAGTTTTGCACAACTTTTTACTTTTCTCTTTTGTAAGGAATATTTGGAGAGAATAAATGTACAAAGAATAAAACTGCCTTTTTTTTTTTTAATTCTAAAAATGGAACAGTGGCAGATTAAGTGTGGTTTGAATTTCTTAGTCAAAATACGCCACGTGTCAGCTCATACAAAAGACACCACTCATGATATTTTTAGTATAGGCCTACATTGGATGAACAAACCTTTCATGGGTTAGTGGGTCTTACCAATTTATTATGAGAACCAAGTCCACTTTGGTAAGGCACTAGAACTATCAACAAATCCAATTTGGATCGGGTCATATTAGTTCACAAATCATCCGTTACAATTTTTATATTTTGTCTGGAATTCTAATCTAATTCGAAAAATCAATATTTTTGATTAGTCCCTAATTCAATTTGATAAAACTACATATTAATATATAAAATAAATTTACATCATTTATATATTTTCAAAGGAGTTATTAAATCGGATTGTTATTGGAACACAAATCCATGCCCAGTTAACTGTTATCGGGTTGGGTTTCTAATCTGATCCGATCCATTTACATTCTTGTATAAAACCGAAACAAAACAAAATATATATGTGCCTTTTCCGTGTAAAAGGTTGTGATATCTTCCGTAATCCGTACTAAAAGATACCCTCCAGCTTTTGGTGAAGACTTTACACCTGATTTGTATTATATTCCCTTTTACAGCAGTCTTCTATAATAGAATAACGAAATTACGAAAATACCCTTATCTTTAATATCTTACCACAAACCTTCAACAACAAGATCATTTGTTAAATATGTCGAGGATTGATTCTTTTTCGAGAAAATCTAAGATCAATCGGAATTCATTTTCAAGGAAATTTGAATTGCTTCAAAAATGAATACTATAGAATGTGATCGAGTTGACTCACTTGGATTTCAAATCTCAAAATTTGATGGAACCAACTCATTGGGTCAACTTGGAAAATTATTGAATCATAATAAATATAAAAAATGCACCAAGTTATTCAGTCAGTAATTAATTTTTAAATATTTATAAATTTAATTTATTTTATTTGACTTGTTTGAATAGACTTGCTAGTTTTTCAACTTTAACCTGACTCATTGGATATCTGAATCGAGTGGAGCTTTTGAGCTTTTAAAACTGCTTTAAGTTTGGGGATGGGAGTAATAACAAGAGAATGTCGGAGGTTGGAAAATCATTTTTTTCAAAGGTTTGGATGGGAATCAACATTCCCTCCTTGGTGGAAAATTACATTGGGCTAGACATTCAATTCCAAGGGAAATGTGTAATCAAACACCTAAAATTGCATTTCCCAATGAAAATCATTTTTTGTGCCCACCTCCTCAAATGGATAACTTCTCACCTCATCATCAATAATTTTGATTTTTCAATGTATGATATTTTAATATAGAGTTGGAGTGGAGTGATTTTAAAACTTACATGGATCCACACTTCGCTGATGTGGAGGTGCGTTCAGAATCATAGATGTAAATTTTAAGAATTGTGATAATCTAACTACCTCACGTGGCACACCCAATCAACTTTCTTGATGTGACAAGTTCAAGAATCGTAATATGTATGCCTCGGAACACGCAACTGCACTTTCCCATAAAAATTGTATCTCGAGAATTGCAGATCTACGATTCTCGAATTTGTCACGAGAGTCGATTGAGTGTGCCATGTGAGGTAGTCAAATTATCACGACTCAAATTTTAAAGTCACTCTAGTATTATTGTAGTAGAAAATAGCAAAGTGTAACTTAATTGGACACTTGTTAGGATTTTAACTAAAACCCTTAACCCATTATTCATGACAATGTGGGATTGAACAAAAATACTTGTTTCAAAATATAATTTATAAATAACAAAAATATAATTATTAAAAAAAAAACCCAACATTCCTCACTATTTTCAAAATTATTTGAAAACAAAGAGTACAAATTGGAACAATACATGCACCAACTAGGTTGCCCATGTTTGCAATTAAACTTCCGTAATTCGTACTCATTTGATAATTAAAAAATATTTTATAAAATACACTAGCATTGTCAAATAAACAAATGCATAAATAAAGAAGTATTTTAGATTTGAACCTCCGCTAGTATTAATAATAGATCACAGCTTTGTCAGTATACTATGGGGACTGTTTCTTAAACCAAGGACCCTCGTCGATAAGCGCATGCATTGATAATCATGTTCCTTGGAGGCTTGAATAATTTTCTTCTTAGTCAAGAGTATAATTTATTTATTTATTTATTTTTCTCACGGATAATGATCTTTTGACAAACCCCCCCCCCCCTCCCCTCTCCTCCCTCAACATACTCCTCCTTAATCTTACTACGTGGCATGTGCTAGAATCACAGAGTTTTTTCATTGGGATATACAACATAAGGGGTGGGGGTGGGGTGGGGGGTCAGAAAATCACGGCTTGGATTTAGCATTTTGAATACTTGAAAATATTTCAACCATCCAAAACTACCGTAGAGAACTACAGGTGAAAAGTACTGTAGCGGATCCGTTCCCATCAAACTAACATACTCTAATTGAGCACAACACCTTTTGGTGTTTCTCGTTAACCTAATACTAGGGTCTACAAAGGTAGAGACTGGTTTATGATCAAAATGATCGTCTCTTAAAGATTTTTTGAATATAATAAGATTGAGCTAATGCAACTTTATTATATTTTTTAATTATTTTAATTCCTATTATCATCTCAACTTCCTTTAAGTTATATAATTGAAAGTTCTATACATTTAAAATTCATAAAAATTAAGTATGTTACCAACATAAAAAAAAATAATTACTCTAACATCATTTTTAAAATTTGTTATAGATACACTTATCGATGTCATTAATTATAAACCTTTAGATACTACTATTTTATCGAATTTCTCATGCCACCGCATGTATAAGAGCTTGTTTTAGACCATAAATTAATTTATTGAAATTTTTATGCCTAAGCAAAATGAATACTTTAGATTAATTCATGTAAATTTCATCTTCTAAATCACCATTTAAAAATGCCTTTTAAACACCAATGTAATAGACAACTAAATAGTGAATAGAAGCACGAGATTACATACGTGTTTAACAAATCTATGATTTATTTTTTAGTTGCAAAAGAATTTACATAAGTGTGAAACTAATCTATGATTTATTTTTTATTTATTTAAATTCTTTTGCAACTAATCTTGTTTTAAATTTATCAATGGATCCATCGATATATTTATTTATCTAAATATCCATTTACACTCTATAGGATTTGATCATAGTGGCAAATCCACTAAATTTTATGTTTGGTTAGAAATTATAAAGTACATTTCATCATATTTATCATCTTTTCAGAAAAAATCATCTTGAGATGACATGGAATCTTTAATTGTAAGGTTTTTAGGGAGTGTACCTTTTAATCATAACAGAGATCCAAATCTAGAGTCATATCACGTTGAGTCGATCGTTGGAGATCAAAATCCAAATATCCGAGCAATCATGATTCTTTCCACGCCCTAAACCCTAAGGTCTTTGATAGAGACCCAAAAATCTGTCAACTTAGAGAAAAGAAGAAAATAGACAGAAAATCTTCTTTTCTGTAGTATTTCATATCCCCTATCAATATCTATTTATAGTGATAAAATAGGTAATGAGATTGCAGTCTCCTAATACAATAGGGACTCAATCTCACTAGGATTCTGACTCCAAGAGGAGTCCTAGTTTGTGACTTAATGGGTTGGGTCCACATGAACGCCTAAATAACCAACATTAATAGTGGATATGTCATCCTTCACATTAAGAATAAACCTAAGCTTCCTTTTAATTTCAATTCTATCTCTTTCTACAAGGTGGTCAGAAAATCTATTCTTGGATAATGCTTAAATTACTTTCTTGAATCTTAAAATGGTTTTTTTTTCCTTCTCCCATAATTATCTGATCAAGCACGATGAATGATGTTCCAATCATTGTTATCTCACTACATAGTATTTAGAACCATCCAATCAAATTCGATCAACATTCCAATGGTTTTGCTTAAATTACTTTCATGAATCTTAGAATGATTTTTTTCCTTCTCTCATAATTATCTGATCAAGCACAATGAATGTTCCAATCATTGTTATCTCACTACATAGCATTTAGAACCATCCAATCAAATCCGATCAACAGTCCAATGGTTGTGATTAATTTGTCTAGGCATCTATCAATAAATGATTGAGATTTTAAATTTCTAACGTGCATATACACAATGCATCACTATGTGAAGTACACTCAATCATTTCCCTTCATGTCTAACTTAAGTGGATACATGTATTAGGATCTTTTAACTTTTATCCTAAATGAAACATTCTTTTTTTCCATGAGCAATGTGTGACTAAACAAAAATACTTGTAAGATAAATAAGTCATAAAAAATATAATTGTTCAAAATAAATTCCAATAGATATCAATACCATATTATAACTAAAACCATGAAATCCAACAAACTAGCTAGATAATCCATGACCCCATATATATGGAGTGGCTTGGTATTGACCCTCAAAACAGGATCGACTTTGTCCTGCCCCTTCTGTGGGTTCATGTTGATGTTTACTCCCATCCAAGGTGGTCAAGTGGAACAATATGTGACATTGTTAGGGTTTTCAGGGCCGACCCTGTAACACAAGCTATATCACTAATTTGGGTATACTAGGATCATTCAAATAGAGTTGTCCCTATCCCCCATTAAGGGTCTTTTGATGTTGGTCATGTGGATCAATCTATTGGTCAACCTCGGGATGAAACGAGGTGAGCAACTAATTAGCCCAGCTTGAATAGGTTATGTGCTTACCTTATCATGTGTCTATCGTGGCTTACGTAGCAGATCTATTAATCTCGAGACTATCAGTGGTTTGAACCAATACATTCTTTAAAGTTGATAAGTAGTTCAGACTTTAGACATATCCCTTTAGGTTTTGCCATTTTGGTGTATGGTCGAGATCAATAGACTCGTGGAAAAAAGAAAGATCTGATAAACAAATTAATAAACAATCTTGACAATTAAAACATGAAATCTCATGGCCGAGATTTACTTGAAGGATTTATAAGGTATTCTTGATATATCTATTGTTGTAGTCAGAATTTCGCATTCGTTTATGCTTTTATTTTGGGACAATGACTACGAAGGACTCTTTATTGAGAATATTTACTGAATAGTCCCCTAGTAAAAAATAAGGTCCATTTTTGTAACATATCAATCTTGTAAGGATCTTTTAAACAATTTTTTAAGGAAAATACTTGAAATACCCTTTTAACAACTTTACAAAGTCTAAGGGAATCGTGGTTTGGTCGAGAGGTGGCCCATTTATGTTTAGGTAAATATTTAAGACACCACTATGTTTAAAAATAGATGAAATGCCCCTTGACCAATTTATTTGGTAAATAATATTTCTGTGAAAAAAAAATTATTTTTATTTATTAAAAGCTATTTTTAAAATATTCATAAATTCAATATAATTTTGTTTGACTCATTTGCGTCGACTTGTGATTTTTTGAGTTGAAGTAATTCAATGGACATTCAAGTCAAGGTTTAAAATTCTTTATATATTTTAATAAATCTAATATATATATATATATATATATATAGAACAAATAAGTTTGATGATGATGATGATAACCATACTCATCTCCATTATCATCATCACCATTGTTGTAGTCATCGTCATCATCATCATCTATTTGGGTTAAAGCTGACTAATTTTAAGAAGAGAAAACAAGGGATTTTATGTCATTTAGATTTATTTTTTTTATTAATTTATAAGAGATGACCTTTATCAGGGGCATGTCATTAATTTAAAAACATAGGAGCACCTCAAATATTCTCAAATAAACACATTTTTGAAACCATCAAAAGTTTTTGAAAGGGTAATTACGTCATTTTTCCTTCAAAAATACTTCTTAAATTAAAATTTGATAAAGTGAGTACCACGGAGTCCATATCTTTTTATAGGAGACTTTTTGGTATATATTTTCAAAAAATAGGTCTTTGTAATCATTGCCCCTTTTATTTTTCTATGAATCCACTATCCCAATTAATAATTTAAAAATCAAATCGAAGCATTCAATCGAAACGGATTGGACCAGACCCAATAGCTTATATGGGTTGAGCCAACCAAAAAAATATATGTAAGAAAAAACCAATTAACCCACCCAGTTTAATTTGTTCAATTGGTTTGACTAGTGATACAACCCGATTTTTGAAAAGGATCGGTTCAATTTTTTGGTGATTTTTAACATTACCCTAAATAATTTGGTGAATATTTGAGATGCTCCTTGTGTTTTGAAATTGATAAAATACCCCAGTCTTCTTTTATAAACTAATGGAAAATGATCAAACTAAAGGTCCATTTGGATATATATTAATTTTTTTTTTTTTTTAACTTTTGAAGTTTAAAAGTTTGTTTTGATCCAATTTTTTTTTAAAATACTTTTAAAAAGTAAAAAATCCTAACTTTTTAAAAAGCAAATGGAAACTACTTTCTACTTTCTTTCAAAGAAACTTTGTACTTGCATCCAAATAAGGCTTTAAAGAGAGTTTGGTTGTTAGGCCTATATCAATCGACACTTAGGAAAGATAACTAAACAACCCTGTAAAATTCATGTCTAATCAAATTTAAAATAAATAAAACAAAATACAAATATTTTTTTAACTTGATCAATGTTTGAAAAGGATAACCATTAACTCTTGAATTTCAATTTCAATTCCAACTTAAACAGTCAAAATTTTTTTTAATTTTTTTTTTTTTTTGAAGTTCTTAAAATCTTGTAATCTACATTTTGTGGCATTGAATCATGTTTTTGAAGTTAAAATTACCTAATTTTGGGAAGAAACAAAAATACGTACTTAATATTTCCTTTTTGAGCCCGATTGATTTAACCTGTTGGTCAGACTTATGTTACTTGATTCATGGCTTCACACAGTTTGAATTTGGGTTCGTCACTTGAGAATGAACTTAATTTGTTGGGGTAGACAAAGATGAGTGTAGACACCCCAATTTGCATGAGTCCATCCGAAAAGTCAAAAACTATAACTGTCATTTGAAGAAATTCCATACATACATAACAACATTTGCTCATTTTTGCTAAATCTTAGCTCACTTCCCTAACTTATGTCCAAATCCATTATCCTAACTTAAATCAATCATTATCCAAATCCATTATCATAATTTAGCCCATGCTAAACCCACTACCTAAGTCCAATACATAGTAATTCTAAGCCCATTACCCATATCCAAACCCTAAAAGCTCATGGTCTCACATATTTTTGCAGAAATGGATACATGTCACCTTTCAATTGACCTAATTTCAAATGTATATCATTGCCATTATTTTTTTAGTTATTTATAAGAGATCAAAGTTTACTTTTTACCTATCATATCACCTTTACACATTTCACTATTCTATTCATCCTCTAAAAAATATTTGTCAACATTTTCTCATCTGCCCTTATTTTATGTGTTATTTACAAATGAACCAACGTTTACTTTTTACCTACTACATCACTTTTACATATATCACTATTCTATTCATCCTCCCAAAAACATATATTCTCTCTTACCTCTATTTATCAAAAAATCAAAGACTACAAATATTTTTAAGGTTTCATTTTACAAATTTTACATCTACCTTTATGAAGAGGAAAAATCTCTAAAGAAAATAAACTAAATCCCATGCTCTCTCTTTATTTTTAGGGTTTGACCATTTTATTATAAAAAGTTTTTTAAAAACTCTATAAACAATCTCACTTTCTATGAGCAATTCATACTCTCAACTCCCCCTTTCTCAATCTTAAACTCTACTAAAATCCCTATTCAACTCCTCCAATCTTCTCTTAATTTAAATCTCTACTAAAAAACCCTTAGCCTCTTTTAACTTTTAATTTTTCAAACTAAAACCCTCATCCATCTCTTACATTTAATTTTTAGCCAAGATTCTCAACCTATAAGTTTTTCCATTTAAGATAAACTCATTTAAGAATATCAAGGGACAAAGTGGGTTATGACTTAGTTTTATTTAAAATATTTGCATTATCTTAACCTTGGACATGGAATGCTTGAGACTGTTTGACTGAAATGATAGAGGTTGAAATCTCCTTAACCCAATTAATCTTCCATTCATCAATACATACATACTTGTCCATGATGAAGAAATGTGTTATCCTCTTGATAGGATTGTATTACTAAGTTTCTAGTCAAGTATACATGCATCAAGATTATGGTTATAAGGGAATTTCATTTATAAAATCTCTCTAAAAACCTAAACCAACATTTCAACTCATATAAAAAGTATAGACTCCATGGGAGTATCCTTTTCTATAGGATATCCCTTTATGTCTCACATTAACATCAAACCCTTTTCTTAAAGGATACATTTCCACTCTATGCACATTCACACCTCTTCATGCATCTTTTTTTTTATTTTCTTTAACTATCTTTTAAAATGATTATGTCTCAAAGGTAACTACCTATGGTAAAGAGAATGAGGTGCCTAACACTTTCCTCATTCTCTAACTGGACTTTTGTTAGTAATTCTAAATACAACCAAAATTTGATAAGTAAAAAATTTGAGTTATATTCGATTTTGGATTGCACAAATTTAATCCAAAATTTGGTCAAAAATTTGATAAATGGAAAATATGCGGCTTATGCTTCATACGTGTATTATCCGTCTCATTTCAAAAATTCGATAATATCATAGTGATGATGAAATTGGTGATGTTAATGGTGATGATAATGAGGGCATTGAGGTTATTGTTCCATTGATTTATAAAAGAAGATCAAAGTCAAGGGACAAATCATCAATTTGAAAAATTAATGTGTAATCTCAAATAAATGTAAAGGGTCATGTCATTATTTTTTTTAATGATAAAATGGGCATTTGCACCTAAAAAGGTAGATTCCTCCAAAATTTTGAAGCATAGCCGCTTCAAAGTCGACTAGTGTTGTACGTCACAACTTACAAGTTTACACTTTGCAACATACAACAAGTTATAATAGCATGTTTGTTCTCCACCAAATTTTATAAAAATTCATAAAATAAATGTATTTTATTCCTTTGTAACTTAAAATATGTGAATTATTCTTAGTAGTTCAATAATTCGGAGAATAATACTTTTATTGAAAAAAATAAAAATTCGTGAATTTTTCAAGAATTAAACTGGAGATTGCTAACAAGGAATCAAAAATATTTTTTTTCTAAAAAATTAATTCGGATGCTTATTCACACCCATTTCTAAAAAAAATATGGTGACGACTCCAAACTATCGTAGTATTGAGGTTTGTGATAAACATCTTGTATCTACAGAGGACAATTGAATATTGAAGTGACGAATAAGGTAAAAAAGATGAATGTATGTTGTCATTTTTCGCCAATTTATTAATAAAGATCAATGTCACATAAGCATTCTATCAAATTTAAATATTGAGAAGGATATTTTAATATATCAACATGTGGAGAGAGTGTGAAGAAATTAAGGAAAAATAATGTAATTTGTTGATTCACTAACTTTCACATATCGCTAGGGAATTGTACCACAAATTGGTTTAATCGAACCGATTCATGATTCGGTACCTTTTTAACGAATTTGGAAAGCTTGGGTTGGACCGCTTTGAACTCACCCGATTAGTCATACGGCTCAATGACTGATCTGATTTTTAAAACATTGATGGCAATCCTTTGGTGAATATTTGAGATATTCCTAATAGTTGGAAAACTATAAAAAAAATTAATTTGCCACAATTGATGTAAGACTAACAATCAAATGCCAAAACAATCCACCAGCTTTTCAACTTCTTCACAATTACCGATAATTTTTCTTCACTTCAAAAACCATTGCTTTCACCCTCTCTCTCCTTCAATAAAGCATCTTTTTGGCAAGAGGATGACCATAATGGATTAAAGATGAGCTTGAAAAGATTTTTCACCGGAGGTGGAAGACAATGGCATTTTATAAGAAAAAAATAAAAATTTCAAAGTTTTATCTTTGGCAAATTTATAAAGTTGAGGGTATTTTCGTCATTTTAGCTAGTAAGGCTGCAATCAAGGAGTATGTAGTCCAGTTTGAAAACGAAGGGGTATCTCAAATATTCAGCGAAACCAAGAGGGTTATATCAAAATTATCCAAAATAAAACCATCTTTCACTGTCAGTGACCGTTGGACTTCTGAACGTTTTTAGTTTTTAGATAAGTTTCAGCGTGAGAGAGGACTAAGGAGTGACCGTTGGAGCTCTCTAAACCAACGTTTAGTTCTTGGATAAGAAGAAGAAGAAGAAAGGGGAAGAGATGATAAGCTTTAGAACCCTAACCCTAAATCTCTCAACACTTCCCCCTCCTAAAACCCCTAACCCTAATTCCACTCTCAGAAACAATTCCATTTTCTTCTTTCCCCTTTTTCGATCAAATTTCCTCAATTCACCTTCATCTCCCGTACACTTCATCATTTCTCTCCCCAAAATTCGTTGTCTTCTTCAGAGTTTCCACTTCTCCCCTTCGATGCGGACCAAGTAAGTTTTTTTTTTTTCTCTCTCTCTTTCGGTTTTTCAATCAAGAATTGTGTTCATTTCGTCTTTATTTTTGTTTGAAATACTTATTTAGTATCCATATAATTCTGAAAATTTGAATGTGGGTTCAATTTCCAATCATTTGTTGAATACCTCGAATTTTGACTCGATACCACTTGTCTCTGCCTCTTACTTCGTTTCAAATCTTTAATCTTAAACCTAAAGTATATACTAAGCGTCAAACGTCAATCATCTCTTCAAGAAAATCTTTTATTTTCGTTGGAAATATATTAAAAATGGAGTTAAAGAAAGAAAATATTGAATGTCATTCAGATTCAACAAATACTGTGAAATCCAAATGACATAATTTTGCACTTAGATCCCCATTTTGGGTTTGATTTCTGAAGACTTGCCAAGGTTTTTTCTGGTTTTAAAAGTGTCTGAAAGTTAAATTTAAAATTAAGTTTATTTTTAGTAATTTCTTCATTACTCCTTCGTTGTTTAGTAATTTATGTTTTTCAATTTTTTTGTCTTTAATTCTTGTTACTTGATTTTTTTTCCCCTTGGTCTCTTTAAGTTACTTTAATGTTCCATTTATGTTTAAAATACTGCCATTAATCAATGTAAAGGGAGATTTTGAAATTTGATTATTGAATGAGAAGAGCAGCCTTTGGAAGTCACCGGTTCACTTGCTTGGGTTCTCAAGACCTTTTACAATAGTCTCGTAGGGATTTCAAAACCTTAGCAGTATGTTGTGTCAAACTATTCTTCATCAGGGTGGTAACATAGCTAACTCAAGTCTGACTTTGTGGATGATGGTTGTGCAATGTCCAGACAGCTTGAATGGTCTTGGAAGTGTATTATAAGTATATATCATATGTCAATACTGTCGCTAATATAAAACTCCGTGCCATTGTGGTATGTAATATAGAAGTATCTAGTTGATTTAAATAACAATACCATGTGAAGGTGCTATAACAAATGAAGGAAACAGAGGAGAGGAAATATGCCACACGGGCTTCTAATTCAATTAGCAGATATAAATACAAAAAATTGTAACTGATCCTTAAAGATAAGTGTATAGCTGTAACAGATCCCTACAGATAAGTGTACAGCTGTAACTTAAAATACAAATTCAAAAACAAAATAAACTAAAGCAGTTACAACAATTTATGAGAATGAATCGGAAGACTTGACTTCACTAATATGCCCCCTCAAGATTGGGGTCCGGTGAGGAGACCAATCTTGGATTTAAGTGAAAGAAACCGAGACTTGGGAAGCGGTTTTGTAAGGGCATCAGCAAGCTGATCATTACTTGAAACATGAGAAACACGTAAAGTGCCATTTTGAACTTGCTCACAAATAAAGTGAAAATCAATGGCAACATGCTTCATCCTGGAGTGAAAAATTGGGTTTGAGCACAAGTTGGTTGCCCCGATATTGTCACAATAAATCACAGGAGATTGAGGAAGAACAACTCCAAGTTCTGTCAAGAGAGAACAAACCCAGTTAAGCTCTGCAGCTGTGGCAGCTACTGACCTATATTCAGCTTCCGTAGAGGATCTAGCAACTGTTATTTGCTTCTTTGAGATAGGATTACGACCAATGTAAACAACATAGGCACTAGTAGATGTGAAATCATCCTTGTTTCTAGCCCAGTCAGAATCGGAAAAGGCATGTAGAGAGAGTGGGTCTGCATCAGCAAAGGTATGTAATGAGAGTGGTGAATCATGGTAAAGCTGAATGCCATCACGAGAGGAACCACACAGATAACGCAGGAGACGTTTCACAAGAATCCAATGTTCTGTAGTCGGCTGATGCATGTATTGAGAAAGCTTGTTAACAGCAAAGGCAATGTCTGGCCGTGTGATCAGTAAGTATTGTAAGCTGCCAACAATTGTTCTATACTCTGTGGGATCCTTGAGAGGAGAACCTGAGTACAATGTAATGGGAGGACTGGTAGGTAATGGAGTATGTACTGGTTTAGCATCCATCATTTTTGTGCGGGTAAGAAGATCAATAATATAACGTTGTTGAGAAAGCAGGATACCGTGATCATTTGGTATAACTTCCACTCCAAGAAAATATGATAATTGTCCCAGATCTTTTAGAGAAAACTTGTGAGAAAGCAATTGCATAAACTTCTGAACCATAGTATCATCATTACCGGTAAGAATAATGTCATCCACATAAACCAGAAGATAGAGAAGGGTACCACCAGTGTTTAGAACAAAAAGAGATGTATCGGCATGAGAATTGTGAAAACCCGAAGCAATAAGAAATTTGCGAAGCTCATGGTACCATGCTCGTGGAGCTTGTTTAAGCCCATAAATTGCTTTTCGAAGCTTGCAAACATGAGTTGGATTATCTAAATCAACAAAACCTGGAGGTTGGGACATATAAACATCTTCAGAGAGATGACCTTGCAAAAAGACATTATTTACATCCAATTGTCGTAGAGACCAACCACGACTCACAGCAAGGCTAAGTACTAGACGGATTGTAGTAGGCTTCACCACAGGACTAAATGTATCATTATAGTCAATTCCTGGCCATTGATGAAAGCCTTTCGCAACCAAGCGTGCTTTGTGCTTGTCAATAGAACCATCAGAGTGACGTTTAGTTCGAAATATCCACTTACATCCAACTATATTGTGACTAAATCTGATGGTACAAGCTCCCATGTCCCATTTCGAACAAGAGCATCATATTCTTCAGACATGGCCCGACGCCATTTTGGATCTTTGAGGGCTTGGGTCACAGTGGTTGGTTCTCCATTAGAAAGGTGAGAGAGTTGTGTGGAGAGATTAAGTTTTTGGATTGGTTTTCGAATGTTGTTTTTGGCTCTAGTGGTCATTGAATGTATGGGTGGTGGCTGAGAAGTTGTGTTATTGACAGGGATAAATGTGTTTGGTTGGTTGTCGGGTGAAGGTATAGAGGTGGTTGATTGAATTTCAGGTGAAGGCATAGAGATGGTTGGTTGGATAGGAGAGTCATGTGGTATGTGTGGGGTGGTGCTGGTAGTAGGGAATGAAGCATCACATGAGGGCTGTCCTTGAGGTTGAACTGCAGATGGTGTGTTGAATGTCCTGGTGGAAGCTTGGTTGGTTGGAACTGTGATGATAGGAGGAATCCATGTGGAGATGGTGTCAGGTTGTGGACTAGCAAATTGTACGGATAAAGTAAGAGATGGGAAGACGGACTCAACAAATTTGACATGACGAGAGACATACATTCTAGATGTGGGAGGATGATAGCACAGATAAGCACTTTGAGTAAGAGAATAGCCTAGAAAAATACAAGGCTTGGAATGAGACTCAAGTTTGTGAGATGAATAAGGACGTAACCATGGGTAGCACAAACAACCGAAAATTCTAAGTTTGGAGTAGTTTGGGGGAGAGCCAAAAATGTTTTCATAAGGAGATGATAGATTTAGTGTGAGAGTGGGCATACGATTTATTAGGTAAACAACAGTGGCAAAAGCATGAGTCCAAAACGTTAAAGGAAGTGATGCATGAGAGAGGAGAGTAAGACCTGTTTCTACAATGTGACGATGACGTCTTTCAGAGTACCCATTGTGTTCAGGAGTGTATGGTGGAGTAGTAAAGTGAGTAATCCCATGGGTAGCAAGAAAAGGTCTAAGAGCCAAGTATTCACCACCATTATCAGAATAAAGTGTATGAATTTTAATTTGAAAATGTGTTTCGACAATGGCCTTAAATCTGATAAACACGTCTTTAACTTCAGATTTCTGTTGAAGGGGATAAAACCAAATATATTTAGTGAAGTGATCAACAAAAATTACATAATATTTAAAATTGTCATGGGAGATAACAGGTGAAGTCCACACATCAGAGAAAATAATTTCAAGTGGTTGAGAGGAGACAACAGTAGATGTAGAGAAAAGTAATTTATGGCTTTTATTGCAGTGACAAGCATTACACAAAAAATCAGAGATCAAAGAGGAAGACAAATCTAACTGATAATGTGAAACAATGTGTTTTAAAATGGGAAATGCAGGATGGCCTAATCTATGATGCCACTCTGTTGAAGAAGTTTTGACACTAGAAAAAGCTACTAATGGAGATGTTGTGGAGGAGGAAACCGGCCATTCATACATCCTATCCTTCGTATGACCCTTCAAAAGGATTGTCCCCGTGCGAAGTTCCTTCACATGAAAAGAGGATGGTAAGAATTCAACAGAGACATTGTTAGATATACAAAATTGAGAAATGGAAATTAGATTCTTTTTCTTGGTAGGGACACACAAAACATTATCTAATTTAAATGATGTGTTATGAGTGATAAAAGATGAAGAACCAATGTGAGTTATAGGAAGACCCGATCCATCGCCAATCATAATGTCATCAGAACCATTGTAAGGTGTGTGGAGAGATAGATTACTCAGGTCGGCAGTGACATGATGAGAAGCACCACTGTCCAGTAGCCATTGCGGAGTGGTCGGTGTAGTGTTGGCTGCAAAATGAGCCCGAGGTTGGCCTTGTGTCATAGTGTTGTTCACTGGTGTAGTTGGAGTTGTATTGGGTTGAATTGGCACTAGGCGAAAAGAGGGACATCTCTTGGCAGTGTGCCCCTGTATTCCACATATCTGACAATAACCAAGATAAGGTCGAGAAGGAGGTCGTTGGCTGCGAGATGAGTTTTGTCCAGCGTTGGGAAATGCGGGGAAGCGATTGTTGGTATTGGGTGAGGGACGCCAACCTGTATTATTGTTACCAGAATGTGTTGATGGACGCCAATTATTGTTGGTGTTACCAGAGTTGAAAGAAGGACGCCAACTTGTAGTGTTACGATTTGCAGGATTTGCTGAGGCTGGAAAATGAGAGGGTTTAGACTTTGCACCTTGAAGAGACGCTTCAAAATTTAGAAGCTTTTCGTGGAGTTCATCAAACATGATCATGGTATCGCGTGCTTGAACTGCACGTATAAGTTCTTTATAGTCATCCCCAAGACCATCAAGAATTTTGTCTGTGAGGTCATCTTCATTCATTGGTGCTCCTAGGATAGCAAGTTCATCAGCCCAACACTTCACCGATTGAAGAAATTTTGTAACAGTTTGAGACCCCTTGGTTAGATTTTTTATTTGATTCTTTACTTGCTTGATGCGTCCTCGACATGGCTTGGCATATGTGTTTGCTAGAATCAACCAAGCTTCCTTTGATGTTTTGGCTCTAGCAATGAACGGGATAATTGTGGGAGAAAGAGATCCAACCAAAGCATTAAGGATCAGTTGGTCTTGTCTAATCCAGACACTATGATCAGGATTTGATTCGGTGGTGTTGTTTTGAGTAATAGTGGAGGGTGGACAAGGTTTGGATCCATCTATATATCCTAAGAGGTCATAGCCAACAAAGAGAGTGTGGAATTGAAGTTTCCAAGAGATGTAATTGGTTGTGGTGAGTTTGAGTGGGGCTTGGGCTGAGATATTGATGGGGATGAGAGATGTGTTTTGAATGACAGGCAAAGAGTTGGAATTATTGGTTGTTGTCATGGTACTGGTGGCTGGAGTAGATAGCAGCAGCAGCAATTAAATGCTCTGATACCATATAACAAATGAAGGAAACAGAGGAGAGGAAATATGCCACACGGGCTTCTCATTCAATTAGCAGATATAAATACAAAAAATTGTAACTGATCCCTAAAGATAAGTGTATAGCTGTAACAGATCCCTACAGATAAGTGTACAGCTGTAACTTAAGATACAAATTCAAAAATAAAATAAACTAAAGCAGTTACAACAATTTATGAGAATGAATCGGAAGACTTGACTTCTCTAATAGGTGCCACCCCGGTGTGGTGGTAAAGTTTGAGTGTTGCAATACCACAAACCTAGGACCAAAAAACAATCTTTAAACTAACCTATAATTTTTAATACTACTGTGCAACATAGATAGATCCATGTAGTGTGCCTCATACCATCATATATGGTCAATCACGTCAATATGGTTAAGCTGTATACTAAAATGTACAAAGGTATGTGGGAAACTTCTTTCTCATGGCACATTGTGCTTGGAAAACATCATTGCACAACTATTCCTTCTTTGGTTGTATTCATTGGTCATGGCATGAAGATGGTAAAGTAGTCATGTTGTAATACCACAAACCTAGAATCAAAACCCATCTTCACACAACCTAAAAAAAAAAAAACTATTGCGTTGCAATACTAAAAGGATGATAACAAAGATATATCCATGCAGTGTAAAACATAACATTATAAATGCTAAATCACATCAATATGGTTATGCTTTATACTAAAAAGTATGATGGTACATGGGATACTTCCATCTCATGATTCATCGTGTTTGGAAAACATCATTGCACAACTATTCCTTCTCTTCGGCTTTTTATGTGAACATGTTATTTTTTACCAACCTTTCATTCTAGCTATCATCATGCACAACGTTTTCATTTTCATGTTATCTTGTTCTTAGTCATTGGTTGCAATGTGCATGTAGTTCTCATTTCCTTCATCTTCAACCACAAGGTTAGTCTTTTAGCACTCTAGGGAATCGTTCGATGGTTTCTCTTGAAGCAATTTAAGTGGGGAACTTCAACCTATGAAGCATTTTTCCAAATTCAAAGTGCACGTTGGTTGATCATACTATTCTTCTTATTGCGAGGCAAGTGAGGTTAGTGATCAACAACACTTACAAACTTTAACTAACTTAGCAAGCTGTCACCTTCAATTGGTCACTTCCATCTCACGATTCATCGTATTTAGAAAACATCTTTGCACTACTATTCATTTTCTTTGTCTTTCTTTGTTAATATGATATTTTTGAACAACCAAACTTTCACTATAGTTATCATCATCACGCACAAAGGTCTCATTTTTGTGTTATCTTGTTCTTATTCATTGGTTGCAACATGAAGGTAGTTGTCCAGTTCACTTCATCTTCAACCATGTTAGAGTTATTTTTTTATTGGGTGGGCCCACATCTTTAATTAAGTGTAAGTGGGCCCCACATGCTTTTATAATATAAACATAAGAGGAGAGGGGTCGAACCTATTCAAGTTCAACCCTCTCTCTCCTTTCCTTGTTTCTTCACTCCTTTTGTCTAATCTCTTTGCTCTCCGACTTTTAGTGAATGTGTTGTTTTTTTTTCTATCACGTTTCTGCGGAATTTTTTTTTAGATTATTGGTGCTGGCTATTCTCAATTGGTAAGTAGTTTCTGAACTTGCCTTTTAGTGCACATTGATGGTTGCTCCCATAGATGCTCGGGTTCCCATGGGTGGTGATTAGGGTAGCCGTGATACTGATAGATCTAGTTGGAAGTGCAACTATTGTTGAAAGACTGGGCATAAGCATATAAAGGATTATTGTTGAGACAAATGGAGACGTCCTAATTATACCCACCAAGCATTTGTTGATATGTCTTAAGCCTTTGTTACTTAGCCCTCTGCTCCCAAGACCATAGTAGTTTCCTCTAGTTTAGAGAGTTGTTAGTTGAGTCTTTTTGATGTAGTCCATTCAAACATTTGGGGTCCTGCAAGGATTTTAGTACTTATGATTTTTCTTCTTTTGTCATTTTTGTGGATGATTATTCTCGAATGACTTAGCTATTTTTAATGAAGGATCGTTCTGAACTACCCGTTTTATTTATTTATTTATAGCATTTTATAATGAAATATTTGTTCAATTCGAACGTGTTAAAATTTTTCATTCTAATAATGCCTTTGAATATACCAAAAATTGTATGTCTGAATTCTGATTTCTGATGGATAATCCATTAGACTATTTGTCCGTACACTTCCCAACAAAATGGTATTGTTGAGTGCAAGCTTCGTCATCTTTTGGATGTTACTCACACCTTATTGTTTAACATGTAAGTTCCCTAACCTTATTTGGGCAGATGCAATTCTTACTACTTGTTACTAATCGGGTTCCTACACCTATCTTTGGTAGTCAAACTCTTTTTACCTTGTTATATCCTAATGTCAAGCCTTTTCTATTGTTTCGCGTGTCTTTGGGTGCGTTTCCTTCGTCCACATTCTTGGGATTGGTCTTGATAAGTTGTCTTGTCATGCTGGTAAGTGTGTCAAGGGTTACTCTAGAGCTTAGAAATGTTATCGTTGCTATAATCCTATAGGACATCGATATTATATTAGTGCTGATGTTACTTTTTAATTCCACTCCCTTATCTATTTTGGGTCGTTAGTTTGATTATGATCTCATCTCTTCTCGTTAGGGGGAGTTAGTTTTGCCTACAATTCCTCTTCTAATGTTCTATCATCTACATTTACATGTTTATGGGCGCTCTCAGCATCGCCCAGTTGTATCATATGGTCCAGTTACTGCCACACCATCACTTGTAATACTGAATACAAATCAAGTTAACAGCCAAGGGTTCCGATAAAAAAATTGTAATTATTTATCACTTATTTCGGTAGAGATTTATCGTTTTATCGTTCGGGATTATTTTAGATTAGTTATTAATTTTTGTTTTAGGATTTTATTTTTATGTTTTTTGAGTTTATTTTCATGTTTTCTTGTCCCATGTTCTTAGGGGTAATTTAGTAATTTTAGTTTGTTTTTTATTTAAGTTTATTAGGATTGAAAATTAGTAGAGAGAAAATAATGAAATTTAGGTTGTTTATTTGGTGTTTTAGTTTGATTATGACTCTTAGATTTATTTTCTTTATATAGAATATATTAAGTTTTTTTTTTTAATGATGAATAAAAAGAAAGCTTGAGCTTGATCTTTCCAACAAAATGGGTGTGGTGTGAGGTGATTTTGGAGTGAGCCCAATGTAACATTCTTTTCTTGTAATCTTTGTTTTTCTTTTCTATTATTCTTTTGTTTTTCTTGTTCTTGATTTTCTAGAATTCTTGATTCTTGAAATCTTTTTCTTGATTCTTGATTTTTGTTATTGATTCTTGAAACCTACAAACCTCAACTCTTAATCCTTTCCCCGTTTTTTGTAACCCTTATTTTATTACTCTCTTTTCCAAATCTTTAAGCCATAATCCTTTCCTTACCCTATAAACCATTTTCATTTGGATTGTGGTCATACTTACAAAAGTTCATAATTAAATACCCTTAAAACCTTCTTCTAATCGTAATTTCAAAATGTTGTAATTGAAAAACTGTGTTTTACATTTCAACATATAGCCAAGGGATTTTGGAAACCTTTTCCTATTGTGTCGTTCAAAACCTAAACCAAATTCCTTAAAACCCCATATTTTCTTTTTTTTCTTCATCGTCTTGCATCAACCTTTCCTGAGGACTTTCCTGCACCATCACCCAACTTTCCTGAGGACCTCCCACCTCCTCCCACAGCTTTGTCATCCTCTATGATACCTATTGCATTGCGGAAGGTGTCTTTCCATCGCCTTTAATATGTTTTTTCCTCATTTGCATTTTCGTTATCCACTGTTTCTGTCCTTAGTCCTTATCGCCAGGCGCTCTGACTTCTTTTGGATGGAAACTTGCGAAGGATGATGAGATACATGCACTTTATCAGAATCAGGCATGGGCATTTACTCATCTTCCTTATGGGAAAGCCACTGTTGGTTGTCGTTGGGTTTACATAGTAAAGTATCAACCGGATGGATCTGTTGATTGACTTAAGATTCAATTGGTGGCTAAAGGGTACACTCAGATTTATGGTGTGCATTATTGTGGGACTTTTTCACCCGTTGCTCGACTCAACTCCTCTCCTCCGCTAGATTTCTTCTGTCGATCGCATTAAATTTTAATTGGCCACTATACTAACTAGATATAAAAAATGTATTTCTTCATTATGATTTATAGGAGGAAGTGTTTATGGATCAACCCCCAGGTTATGTTGTTGGAGAGAAAGAACATATAGTGCGTAGGTTGAAGAAAACATTGTATGGGTTGAAACAGTCTCTGTGATGAGCGAAAACGGAGCAGATTGTGTCAAAACTTGCATCGATCAATTACAGAAATCTATGAATGAGACTAAAAATTGAAGTGCGAATCTTGCTCTGTTGCTATTTATCTAACTAAGGCTCTCTCGACTGGTTTGGCACTTGGTTTGAAAAATTTAGCTTTGTGGTGCTTTGGTATAATTTCAACGTTTTACCTGTTATCATTCTGTAATTACTCGTCGTTTCACCTCAAGTACTATTATTCTTATTGTCTTTGTGAATGACATCATTCTCATTGGCAGTGGCTTTGTGGGTATTGATCAGTTGAAGGCTCATTTGAGTACTTAATTCCACACAAAAGACTTAGGCATTCTTCGTTACTTCCTTGGGATTGAGGTTGCACATTTTAAGGAAGGTTTCACTTTGTGCCAAAGCAAGTTCGTGTTGGACTTTTTATATGCTGCAGGCACTCTGGGATCTTGTTCAGTTGATACTCCCATGGATCCTTCTATCAAGTTTGATGTTGAATATGGGGAAGTTTTTGAGGACACTGGGAGGTATAGACATTTGGTTGGCAAACTCATTTATCTTACAGTTATTCGTCTTGACATTACTTATATTGTGGGAGTGGTCAGTTAGTTTATACATGCCCTCGACAGCCTTATTGGAAAGCTGTCTATTGTATTCTACTATCTAAAGGGTGCTCTTGGAAAGGGTCTCTTGTACCGTCCTTCCTCTTTCTTGACTATTTTTGGATACTATGATGCTGATTGGGTTGGCAGTCGTTCTAATCGCTGGTCCACCTTTGGTTATTGCACGTTTCTTGGTTTCAAATTTTGTTACTTGGCGTATTAAGAAGCAAAATGTGGTGGCCCACAATGCTTCTGAGATGTTGTGGGTTCATTATCTTCTTCGCGACAGGGGTGTTGATGCTCCATTACCGATGCAAATGTATTGTGACAATCAGGCGGCCATCTTTATTACTAGCAACCCTGTATTTCATGAGCGCACAAAGCACATCGAAATTGATTGTCACTTTGTTTGGGATTTACTCATGCATAAATAGATAATCACATCCTTTGTGAAGTCTAGTGATCAATTGACTGATTTTCTTACTAAGTTATCTCGTGTACTTTTTTCTTCTTTTGTTCTAAGCTTGGGCATCTATGATATGTATGCTCCTGCATGTGGGCCCCACATGCTTTTATAATATAAATAGAGAAGAGGAGGAAAGGTCAAATGTATTCAAGTTCGACCCTCTCTCTCCTTGTTTCTTCTCTTCTTTTCCTCTTGTGGATTGATTCTTGGTTTAGAACAAACCACAAGGTTAATTATCTTTTGACATTTTGGGGAATTGTTTGTTGGTTTCTCTTGAATCAATTTAATTGGGGAACTTCAAGCTATGAAGCTGGCTAACAATACTCAGAATATGGCACAAGGGACTCGAATAAGTATAGGAGGCACAACACATCTTTTCCAAAGCTTCAATGAATGTGCCATATGCCACATGGGCTTTTATACTTTTGTTATCTAAGGCGAGCTTCAAGGTGTAAGCCTTGCCTCGCATACATTATAATTTTTTTCACTTTTTGGTTGTGGAAATGACTTGCATTTTTCATTGTTATATAGTGGATTATACTTTTTGACAATTTTGGAAGGTTATTTTTTTTAATAAACTTGAATGGTTTTTGACCTCTATTTTTTTGTGTGATTACAGACTCTTGTTCCATCAGAGACTAAGACACTACATTTATATGAAGCAAGGTTTCTTGCATTGCTAGAGGAGGTGCCATTGTTTTCTCATATTCTTTTGCATGCATTTGGATGTAATTTCTTGATTATCTTGGATTTTGTGATGCTATTTATTCCCATTATTAAGTGTTTTTTTAATAAGTGTAAATTTGTTGAGTTAGGACAACAATTTCTCATTTCAGTTTGATGAAATGCTAATATTTATGCATAGGTTTTCTTATATCATGGTAACAACCACTATATATATGTTCAAGTTATTTAAAACGGGCATAGTTTCTTTGGCTCACAAGGAAAGAGGAGGAAGAAGATATGGGAACAAGTGAGAGAAAAGGTATGTGTTCTCAATGATATACGGAACCTTACAACAACAAAGCCTTATAAGCGATGTTGAAGACTTTATCATCAATACTACCATACTTTTTCTGTATAACATCATTAATATTAACACTTGACACTTTCCCTCAAGTTTGGATTTAAGTTTCATGGATGCCAACATGAATTGAACTCTTTGTAATTGACAACAATGGGAAAAAGTAAAACTCTTCCCTTCTCCATAAATGATTCATTAGCTTCACATTGTTTTGATTTAGTTCACAGTGATGTTTGGGGTATTAGCCCTGCAATGTCTTATTCGTATTCTAAGTATTTTGTAACTTTCATTGACGATCATAGTGGTTTCACTTGGGTTTATTTTTTCCGCTCCAAATCTGAAGTTGTTGTTGTTTTCAAAAAGCTTTTTGGCTTACGTTGAATGTCAGTTCTCTGCTTGCATTGAAATTCTTAGAGCTGATTCCGGGTGAGAGTATGTTTCACACCAATTTCAGAATTTTTTTACAACAAAAAGGGATTATATCTCAAAGAAGTTGCCCATTATACCCTCCAACAGAATGGTGTCGCTGAGCGTAAAAATAGACACCTCCTGGATATGGTCTCTTCTTCTTCAATCATCTGTTCCAACTCGTTTTTGGTCTGAAGCTCGTCCACAACCATATTCATTTAATCAACCGGCTTCCTTCTCCCAAGCTCCAAAATCAAACTCCATATTTCCGCCACTACAAAACACAACTTGCATACACACACCTTCACACTTTTGGTTGTCTTTGTTTCGTTCATCTTCCTTCATCTGAACGCACCAAGTTGACAGCTCAATCAGCTAGATAGATGTGCTTTCTAGGATATGCTTCTCATAAAAATGGTTTTCTTTTCGATGATCCAATAATCAAACGCATTCGCATTTCTTGAAATGATGTTTTCTTTGAGAACCAATATTTTTTTTTCTCACTACATTGACCCTTCATATGAGTTAGCTACATCTTTGCCATCCTTTTCTATTGATTCTTCTTCTTCATCTCCAACAAGGTTTAAACCCCATCTTGTGTATGAAAGATGAAGAAAAACAGACCTCCAAACATCATTGCCTGCTCCTGAACAATATCTGGCACCTGATCCTGGTTCACTTCCTTCCCTTCGATGATCCACTCGCCTTACCCCCATCCACCTGAGTGATATGGTTTTCCTCATACCTCCTTACCTGCTACATTATCCTCTATTACTATCCCTAACTCTTACTCTCAGGCTGTGAAGCATGATTTTTGGAAAAAGGCTATTCAGGAGGAATTAGATGCTCTTCACGACAACAATGCATGGGAGCTTGTTCCATGTCCAGCCACAGCTAAACCCATTGGCAGTAAATAGTTTATTTGGTCAAATTGAAACCTGATGGATTGTTGGATAGATATAAGACGTGCATCGTCGCTATTGGCAATAGACATGAGTATGGAATTGATTATGAACAGACCTTTGCTCCTGTAGCAAAAATGACTCTATTCGATCTGTTCTTGCTATTGTTGCTATTGGTTATACACATGAGTATGGAATCGATTATGACAAGACCTTTGCTCCTGTAGCAAAAATGACTCTATTCAATCTCTTCTTGTTATTGTTGCATCTAAATCATGGCCTCTTTACCAAATGGACGTCAAAAAACGCATTTTTACATGGAGATCTTATGGAAGAAATTTACATGCTCAATCTGGTTGGTCATATCCATCCACATCAAGGTCTCACCATTTGTCTTCCAATTCTTCTTAATGATTTCAAGGTCATATTCAGTTTCTCGACCTCTGCACCCAACAAAGACCTTGTGATCTCATACGAAGAGGGTGGTTGTATGTATACCAGTACCACCACCCTTTTGAGTAGCATTCACCATTGTCTTATGGGGTTGATACGACATTAGCCGCGAGACTGTTGAATAAGAAGAATTTCGCCATTGATCTTTCTAAATTCAATTTTGAAGCTCTTTAATGAGAAACCAAAAAAGATTGTCTATTTTTCTTCTAAACAACTCCATATCTTGTTGCAAAATATGGATACACACAGTTTTATGCAAAATCCCATTTTGTTCAAGGTAAACTGAGAAGCATATTGGACATTTTAGTTTCATGTGAGAGGCATTGATGTTGATGACAAAGGATAAAAACTTGTTCTAGCTATAGTTCAATATGTGTGAATCATTGTTTTCTTGATTCTATTCGTTGCAGTCATTGATTAGAAAGAAAAAGCTTTTTGTGCACTTTGTGTTGGACCCCGTTCTTACAAGTACGTCATCAGATGGATCATCTTTTGCTGCTCGATATGGTTGTTTGGTTCTAATAGAAAATGTAAGCTTCTATACTCATACAAAATTCAAATATTAAATATCACAGGACTGTGTGGCTCATTGTTTTCCTTAATTATGGTTCAGGTTGAACGATTAGAAATTGGAGCATTAATTTCTATAAGGGGCATTGGTCGTGTCAGGGTCGTGAAATTTGTACATGTAAGTTAATAATGAATTAGTTGATGAAGTTTCCACTCTGAATTGACAATTTTTGTTCTAACAGTCATTCTTGTGCATAACTCATATGAAATTTGTACATACTTTCCTAAAGTATGTAAGTTGGCCATGTATATCCAAGTCATTATCGTTCATGAATATGCAGTGAGAACCTAAAAAATTATTTGATATACATAACAATTTATAATAAGCTTAAATTTTCCCAACCTTCAATTTCTATGTACTATATATGTGTGTGTATATAGAGGTCAGTTATCTCTATGATGCGTGGTGGAGTTCTTATGCATGCTTGGAAGATTTATTAGGTCAGCCAATAATGCTGAGGGTGTGAGTGAAGACTGACATCACCACTGGTAGGCAATGATGCATAGTGTTGTTCGTCATGCCAATGTATACATTTCGCGTCTGTAAACTAAGACTGTGGTAGTGCCTTTAGCTGGGAGACAATATTCACTGCTATTATTTGAGAGATATCTACCCAAGTAAATCTTGTAATGAAGGGCACTAACAAGGTTACCTTAAGTTTGATAATAGAAGCTTATTGTTAGTCTATTATACTGAATTGGAACTTGGCCTCGTCGGAATGACTCGGTTGAGTCAAAATCTCAAATAGTGATAAAGTCAGTATGCTAGTGCATGGACTTCAACGGTGTCTATACTGAAATTGGGACTTGGCCTTGGCAGAATGACTCAGTTGACTTGAAATCTCTAATCATGATTTAGTTAGTATGCTAGGGCATGGATGTCAACCGTGTCAAAAGAAATGGTGTTGGAAGGTGGTGGTGCATGCTGAGAGGTGAAAAAAAGATGAACTTCCAATCTCCATTAGAAGTTATATGAAGATCTAGAAATCAGTGGAAACCCAACAGATCCTTGTGACAGTTAAAGTGCAATTGTACATAAAAAGGATTGAAGGGAATGGTTGGAGAACAAGGGAACATAGAGAATCCCCTATTTGTAGTGGAATTGTTAGGGATGCCTTGCATGAGCACAACAACATCGTCAGAGCCTTCTGACAACCTATGTAACAATGAGTTGCACTTGTAGGGATTTTTTCTATGATGGACATTATTGTCCGCAACCCCCATTTACCTCAACAAAAATGCTGTTGTGCTATGAAACCCAAAAAAAATCTTGTGGTTTTGTTGAATCTTAGTATCACAAAATAAGAAACTTTAAATCAAATGTAAGTCTTAATTTTAATTTTAGTTTCTATGGGGTACATTTTGGAGGGAGCTGACAGCAAAATTCCATAGACGTTCACCATCTTATCTTTGCAGCCCCACAAAACTCAACAGAAGGATCATAAAATTCTTGTATCTTAGCAAAATGAAAATGATGTCATGGCATTATTATTATTTTTTCTTTTCCAATGAGAGTGACCGTAGTTGTGCACAAGCCTTAAGAAAGCTCATAAATAAGGCTCAAGAATTATAGGAACAGTGTTGTCAGATGTCAATAAATCTAAAAGTAAGAGCATCTGAACTAGTTTTGGGACATGTAAATAAATTAAATTTTGCAAGAAGACGAAAAAGATTCCAATCATCTATGCTTGACCCCAATAGTGGGGTTGCAATAAATTTAAGTGATAGATAGCATCACAATCAGCCTATCATCTGTACCCATGACTTTGCTCATGCCCTTTGAACATATTTTGCCTTGGTGTAACCAGAAATTGGGGTATTTAAGTTTCTGTGTGCACAGACTGTTTGATACTCATCTAATATCTTGGTTATGATTCTTAATTGTGATTGAAATTTTGGTTACCTCAGGCAGATCCTTACTTGAAAGGAGTTGTCGTGCCAGTGCAAGATAACACTCCCGAGTGTGTGAGTGCAATAAACTCTAAAATTGAAGAGCTGAAGGAAGTTCTTTACAGTTTGAATAGCTTGCAAATCAAATTAAAGGTACACATTGTTTTTAGATGTTGTGGCATTATTTTATTGTTTTAGTATGTTGTAGTAATGCTTAATGTGCTAAATTTAACTTTGCCCTAAGCTTTGTTCATTTTAATTTCAAAATTAATTGAAGTTAAATCAGAATGAAGAAATTTTGCGGAAATTGCAATCTTACGAGTTTGGAGAATAATTGCCAACACACTGATGTTGTTGAAAATGTTGGGGTACACGACTCAATGTCATGAAAAACGGACCAACATATGCAAGATGAACATAGTACCCACATTGACAAAAATATCTGAAGGACTAAGAACCTAGAAGCCAAAAAATTTCATTTACCAATAAGGGTAATGCCATTTGAATGACTAAAGTTCAACTACATCAATGGTTTTTCATAGCCTAACCTGAAAGTCTAAATGTGACGGTGTAGGGTGAAAAGGCGGGATACGGGAATTTTCTCCATTTTTTTTTTTTTACTTTAAAAAATCCAAAAGATAACAAATAAAGTGTGGGTATGGAACAAATATGCAGATTTAGGGAAAATGGTTTTTTCATGAACAGCTTCTAAATACAAATCTGAGGAGCATTTCGATGTTACAAGTTATTTTTAACTCGAGATCCCTTAGGTATGGTTGTTTTTGAAGCACTTCTCATATGTTTAATGTTTCGGTTCTAAGTCATGCTATATTTGGAGACTTCACTTCACCAGTTTGTATAGCTATAAAACTTCACAAAATATGTCAAAATTTTGAAAATTTTAACAAAAGGGATTTATGATAGTGGTGGTATAACGATACTGTAATTGGATCATATGGATTTTCACATTTTCCTGTTGTGCAATGGAATACAAATTTATCACATTTTATGATAGTGACGGTATAAAAATCCAAAAGATAACAAATAAAGTGTGGGTATGGAACAAATATGCAGATTTAGGGAAAATGGTTTTTTCAAGAACAGCTTCTAAATACAAATCTGAGGAGCATTTTGATGTTACAAGTTATTTTAAACTCGAGATCCCTTAGGTATGGTTGTTTTTGAAGTACTTCTCATATGTTTAAAGTTTCGGTTATAAGTCATGCTATAAAACTTGAAAAAATATGTCAAAATTTTGAAAATTTTAACAAAAGGGATTTATGATAGTGGTGGTATAACAATACTGTAATTGGATCATATGGATTTTCACATTTTCCTGTTGTGTGCAATGGAATACAAATTTAAGTGCATACATCTTATATTATCAGGATGCCAAGGATGAACCATTGCAGACTCGTATTACAAACTCCCTAAGATGGGCCAAGAGAGAACCCTCTATAGATTGTGATGAATCTTTTATTCCAAGTTTAGCTGAGCGTTTATCCTTTGCAGGACTCCAACCTGTTTCTGGTACGTGTCCACTTTCCTGTTATCACCTTACTGATAGAATTTAATGAATAAAGGCTTGCTTAGATTTTGTTATGTTTTCTTTTCCACATTACTTGTAGACTAGATAGGATAGGTTTAACTATAACTGCTTCCTCATATATTCCTCAATTTTTTTCATGGTTTTCTTTGAGTAACTGCTGTTTGCTTCATTTCTACTGTTTGTGTATCTTTAATCTGTGGTGGACATTATTTGGATGTGTTTAGTACAAAGCTTTGCATGATAAGATATTTAAACACATCACTAAAAATGCTTCACTATCTTTGGTTTTTCTGGATGCTTTTTTTCTTATGTGTCATCACATAATTATTTGGGTACAATATAAATCAGAAAGAAAGAAGATTTAATAGAAACTGATGAAGCTGAGTGCTTTAAATAATTCAATGGCCTAAGTAAAGAAGTGCGTGCATTAAGTTTTAACTTTATGTAAGCACATCAAATCATTTAAAAACAATCAAATATTATTTTCCGATCAAAGTACTAGAGGAAAGTGCTCGATTTTGACTTTTGTTTTATATGAACAACAGCTTACACATATTTACCTACCTTATGTGATGACAGAAGGAATTCCTTATCGTATTCTTGTGAGATGCTTCAATGGGTTAAACCTATTGTTCGGTTAAGTTAATGATATGGTATATGTCCAATCCTTATCACCTTGGTCCATATTTATTTTGTTCAGTTAACAATTTACCTAATTTAAAAAATAGAAAATAACATCACATTTCAATAGGACTATTATTTCATAAAAAAAATAAAAAATAATTGTAGGTTTAAATAGGACGCTTATCTTTATTATTATAATGAGAGAAGGTGGATTAAAGTGGTTTACCAAAATTTGGAAGACAAAAATTGTCCCAATATTAGCATTTAGCCCTAAGAGAGAAAAGAGAATTGAATTGATATGTTTTTAATTGATTGAATTTCGTTTTTCAAGATCCTTATATAGACAACTTCATCATAGCAACATAGGAGCCTTTTAAAATATTAAAAAGTAACTTTCTAATCTATCTAAGACATATTACTAATTTTCTAATCCTATTATAACTCCATTTGAACACTTAAAAAAATACTTCTAATTATAGCCCAAAGAATAAAAACGAATTTTGAAAAAAAAATTGAAACCTAAAAATAAATTAGAAACTAACAAGGAATATAACTCCTAAAGTAACTATGAAATAGAAATCCCCTACTAAAACTAAAAAAGAGAAATAAATTCTACAAGAATTAATAAACTACTAAAGACTCTCTAACTAAAATTATAGATGACTTTCATCATGTTGATGTCCTGCATCAAGCCTCCTTTCTTTGATAAAACTCGCTCTCGAGTTATTTCTGAAGGCCCTTTTTTTTTCTTGTTTTCATTCAGGCCTCGTTCTAATCCACTTCTAGTGATGTCCAATATTTAAACTTTCGTTAATAGCACAACTGTTAATGCACAAGCACCAAATTCCATTTTTCGTAAACTTTAACAAACTTGGCATAATGTATGCAATCATACTTTCCTTAACAATTTCTTCAAGGTAGAACTTGTCCACATTTGCTTTATGGTTTTGTTTGATGAGGTGGATAATTAGGAAAATTAACACTCGAGATAAAATTAGCAAGTGGTAGAATTTCTTTCATAACAAACATTCTAATTGATAGATCACCAGGGAGGGGTTGGGGAAGAGGATTGTTTTGATGGGGTTGTGGATAGGTTTGAGGGTTTAAGGTAACATGGGATGCAATTTGGGAGGGTGCGATTTAGGTATGATTAAAATTCTGGACATGGTTTTGAAAATTGATAGGGATGGTGGGAATCCTTAGGGTATCTCCAACGGTTTTCTTACATTTCTCCTTCTCAAGGATGTTGAGAACTATGTCTGGAAATGGATTCCAACTTAACCGTAATTTTGTCCTCAAGCCTCTCAAATCAAGTTTAAATTTGAGCTTCTAGATAAGATTTTTTGACAAAATCACCTTCACCAACCATCTTTTGTGGATCTTAGCAAGAGCTCTGAAACCACTTGACATAGCAGAAGCGTGTAAATCAATAGATTCAATAGATAAACAAGTAATAACTTGAAAGAAAATAAAGAAAAAGGCTAGAAAGAAATTATTATTAAGAGAGAAAGGAGAATTGAATTGATGTGTTTTTAATTGATTGAATTTCGTTTTTGAAGCTCCTTATATAGATAACTTCATCATAACAACTTATAAACCTTTTAAAATATTAAAAATGAACTTTCGAATGTTTCTATAAGATAATACTAACTTCGTAATCCTATTATAAATCAATTTGAATACTTAAAAAAACTTCTAATTATAGCCTAAGGAATAAAAACAAATTTAGAAAAAATAGAAACCTAAAAATAAATTAGAAACTTACAAGGAATAAAACTCCTAAAGTAACTATGAAATTGAAATCTTACTAGAACTAAAAAATAGAAAAAAATCCTACTAGAATTAAGAAACTACTTAAGAGTCTAACTAAAATTATAGATGTCCTACATAACAAAGTGAATAGAATTACAGTCACACTGCTGCTATTTGTTTCAATTATCTTCAAAATACCTTTACTATCTTGTTGAAAGCCCTTTTTAATAATGAGCCCTTTTTCTTCTACATGTGGCAGAGAGACCGAGGATTAACTTCATAGCAATCTTCTTGTATTGTTTTAAAAGCATAGACAAACAAAATAGATAACCAAACACTCATTTGGTTAAAACTTTACAATACACTACTATCGTTTGTGCGATTAGTGTCACCCTCATTGTTAATTTCTTACTTGTGAAAGCCTTGCTTTGTCACTTTTACAAAATGGCCTCAAATGAATTACCTTTACATGGTTTTGAGACCCATCTTTGTTTTTTCGTTTCAAATCCTCACTAGAAAATAGCCATAATGCCCAAGAAAATAGTTGTTTTTTCGTTTCAAATCCTTACTAGAAAATAGCCATAATGCCCAAGAAAATAGCCCTAACTCTTCAAAATCGATTTGATAGGGTTACAAAAGGGGCATCTAACTATAAAGACTTGTACCTTCACCAGAAGCATAATCTTAGATTTTTTCAATGTCAACCTTTTAGTTTATAGTTACTTCTGTCAACTCATATATATATTTTTTGTTGTTAGACTTTTTTGTCTGGTACTTTGAGGACCTAATTAATCAACATTTTCATTAGGTACTTGACAATGAAATTGGGTTTTAAGTGTTCCATCCTATAGAGGGTGTTATGAGTGCATATAGATTTTACCTCCTAATGCGGTATTTAAAAAAATAGTGAGCCCTATTCATTTATTGAAGCAGTTTTAATGCTTAAAGGCCTATAAGAAACTGCATAAATTGGAGATTTTTGATGATCATGTTTTCCTTTAAATAAATAGTCTTTAGAATTTCTAAAGATTTTAAAGGATGAACGTGATTGTCAAAGCTCCCAATTCATGTAGTTTCTTACATGCTTTCAAATATTAATGTTGCTTCAATAGTGAATACTTTTAGTAATAAGGGCACTATTTTTTTAAATACCACATTAGGAGGTAAAGTCAATATACACTCATAAGACCCTCCAGATGATAGATACTCAAAATTTGGTTTTGCTGTTAAGGGTTTATAATTTTTTTTTGGTATCAAAAGACAGAAGTATATAAATTAGAAGCTGGCTATTAGGTTTAGGGTTTATAAAGTTCATAGAGAAGTAGTTGTTGCTTTTGAACTTCTGTAGGGTTTTGTAGTTAGAAATCTACTTAGAAAGCTGATTAAATGAATCTTGAGAATATTGTAGGCGATGGTGATGTTTTAGTAAGACCATGGTTTGGAGATTGAAATTCATGAATGTCTTTTGATGCTAAGTTTCTGTAAAAAGTAAGTTAATATTGAATTCACTCAACATTAACCAACTTTTCACAATAGCTTAGAATTAATTTCATTACTAAAATTGGAATTCATGAATGTCTTCTTGATACTAAGTTACTGTAGAAAGTAAGTTTTCCGTTGTAGCTTAAGATCCAGAAGGCCTTCTTGAATTTTGGGATGGTGGTTGGTTGGATGCTTAGATGATTTTAGATTTGAAAGATTTTTGAATTGATCCAACACCTTACAAGTTAGACATACTATTCTCAAGCAAAAGTCTTAATCAAAAAACACCTGTTTTGTAAATAGTATGTCTACCTTACAAGCTAGACATATTATTCTCAAGCAAAGAGTCTTAATCAAAAAACACCTGTTTTGTAAATTTTCTTTGATTCATTGTGGGACATCTTTGGTTGCATGGGTATTAAAGATATTTCTTTGAACATGCACTTTTCCATAATGATAAATTAGAAAAAGTGATTTTCCTTTAATCTAAATGGTGTAGTATCATGGAAGTTGCTGAGTTCTCTGCATCCTTTACTTTCTGTTTCATGTTTCTAGACTTCACTAATATCCCATCAGCAGTTTCAATGTGGACTGAACAGAAAAAGCTTCAATCATGGGCAGGACCCACCTCTTTCTCAACTCTGTAAGTTCAACTAAAAAAGAATTTGTGCAGGTAAACGGTTATTTGTTACATTATTACTATAAAAAATGAGTAACAAGATGGTTTTGGAAACTAAAACTAAGACTTGATCAAAAAATACAGTATATAAAACATCAATAAAATTGGACATGCAAGTAGGTAGATTTGACTAATTTTTGTATCATTCCCCCAATACGGGTACCATTTTAAGTCATTGAAGAGAAAATTATATATGTTTTCGTAATATTGAAGATAATTGAAAGATTTGGTAAAAATATTCTTAAAGCATAGGTTATTAACATGTATTGGCAATGGCATTTCAAAGGCCAAGTGAATGTCATCCTCACAAAAAATCAGCCCATTCCAAAACTTCTAATCCCATAAAAAGTAGTTTACAAATTAATGGTAAAAATTGGACGGTCCACGATTTTTCACAACTTTTAACTTAATACCTTTTGTGACTTGCCATATTACAACAACTAACATTCACTGGGCCTCTAAAATGTCATTGCCCATATATGTTGATAACCGATTCTTTAAGAATATTTTTACCAAATTCTTCCTTTTGGAATCTCATTTGATGAGGGACCTAATCCATCAATTGTCTTTAATGTTACAAAAACATAATAATTTTCTCTTGAATGACTTAAAATAGTACCATTATTGGGGGACGCTACAAAGATGAGTCAAATTTACACCTACTTCCATTTTCAGCTTTTTATTGATGTTTTATATATTGTGTATTTCTTGATTAGGCTTTCGGTTTTGATTTTCAAAACCATCTTGTTACCCCTTTTGGCTAGTAATGTAACAATTAACTGTTTACTTGCTCAAATTCTTTCCTCATTGAACTTGTAGAGTTGAGAAAGAGTGGGTCATATCAACGGTAGGAGGTTTGTTTGATCAGTCCACATTGAAACTGTTGATGGGATATTAGTGATGTCTGGAGATGTGAAGTCGAGAGTAAAGGATGCAGAGTACTCAACAGGTTTCATGATATTCTGTCATTTAGATTAAAGTGAAATTATTTTTTAACTTATCATTGTGGGAAAGTGTTTGTTTGAGAAAATCTCTTTGATACCCATACAACGAAAGATGTCCCATAATGAAACAAAGAAAATTTACAAAACATATGTTTTTGGCTCACGAGGCTTTTTACTTGAGAGTCTGTTTGCTTATAACACGATGGATCACTTAAAAAATCTTCCAAATCTAAAATCAAATTAGGGCTTGTTTGATTGTGTGGAAATTTGAAATTCGAATTTGAATCGAATATTATCATATATCCATAATTCAATCGGATTCGATCTCAAATATTGATATATAGTATCCGTCGAATTTTAGATTCAAATTCGGATACCAGTTATTGTTTTTAGAGTCGAATTCAGATATAGGCATATCGATTTGATCGATATCTGTTGACAAACCCTAGTCCCATCCCCTTTAGTTTCTCGAATATCAGAGTAATCATCATCTTTAACTTATGAAGTTTGAACTTTGAACTGGTTGAAGATGCATTTTATCAAGTTTGTGACTCAGCGAACCTTACTTATGAATCAGCCTAACCTGATAAACTTAGTAAGATTTCAAATCTTACTAATGGTCGTTGGACCCACGTGGATTATCCCATTGGCAATCCAACACCACAACCTACTTGATTTCATGGAAAAACTCAATTTTAAAAAAAGATAAAAAATTTGGAGCTTGATTCATGAAACAACATTAAAGAAGGAGCTTCAAAAGAAGGGTGATTCTAAAAAGAAAGAAGCGATCATGGAGGGTAACAACAATGTTGAACGGTATCAAAGAAGAAGCTTCAAAAGAAATATGACCGGGTTGATGAGGTCATGCAGAGAGAGGGGGCTGAATATTGCCTTTGGAAGATGAGAGACTTAAAAGCCACGCTTTCTACCCCAGTAAGTCAACTATGGAGCTGAAAATGATTATATAAAAAGTTATAATAGGCAATGGCCTCGTGCAAAAATTGTTATTTTGTTATGCTACAAGAACAGGTAAGTTGGAAATAACAAATAGGCGATACATCAAACAAGAATCCTCACACCACACTTTGGTCTTCGATATTCAAAGAAAAATGGCAACTGTATGAACTGCTGCTACTCCCACATAAAATGAAACCTTAAGTGTGCTGATAACCCTTATTAAAAATGCAAGCTTTAGTACGAAAGAGTTTTGGTATAAATCTTACCATTCTATAATTGTTTCTCACTATTTGGTTCAATTGTGTAGGAAAGATGCTCATTCTATTGTATGGTATCCAATTTAGATTAGATTCTTTGAAATTATAATATATTTTATTTTTGAAAGTTTAATAAAAATTTTATGTGGGAAATAATTTTTTGCTTAGAATAATGGGGGTAAAAGTTTTTTTATTTTTTGCTTAGAATAATTTCAAGCATAGGTGAGTTATTCCTTTTTTCTTGTTTAGTTGTTTTTACTATTTTCTGTTATGCCCATTTATGGATAATTTTTAGACCCGAGTAGAGTATACTTTATTGGGTCATTTTATTTCCTCATCATGTTAATTGCAAGCATCAAAATGGACAAGAAAGATGAGCTTTAGCATCAATTGTTTAAGCATTGTTTCTCTAGGTCTTATGGATAAATAAAACTGATATTTTTCAAGTTTTGTCCTAATCTTTGATTCGCTTGACTTACTGAAGCCTTAAGACCTCATTCATTTAGACAAACATGAAGAGCCGGGATAATTCTATACCTGCATTTGATTACCTACACAAGTCTTGAATAAGCATCAACTCCTGAAAAAAAAATGTCTTGCTTTTTACCATGACCAACTTGATTTTATTTTTTAGAGTTGGACTTCTCTCATGTAAATATGATTTTTGGTTTTATGGTTCCAATAGCTCTTCTTAGTTTTTTCAAAAACCCAATCAGGAACAGCTGCTGAACCCGTTTCCCAAAACGTTCTGGGGTAGCATTGATCTGAATTTTTTAATTTATTCTTTATTTGCTTAAAAACTCATAAAACCCAGTTGAACTGGTGACCCCCCAGTGAACCCAATGCCCCACCGCTTGAATGATTAAAGGGTAGGGGTTTGGAGCATTGCAGTTCTCAAGTGGTCAAAGACCTACTCCTGCCCCACCGCTTGAATGATTAAAGGGTAGGGGTTTGGAGCATTGCAGTTCTCAAGTGGTCAAAGACCTACTCCTCTCCCTATATATTGATTCAGAAGGGAGTAATGACTCGAGATCTTCCCTCACAATGAATGGGTCAACCTCAGAAGCTAAATAACGATTACTGAAAGAACCTAATCAATGCACCAAAAGCACTTTGGCATTAATGTTGCGAGAAGTTAAACCCTTATCTCTTTTGTGTTGTAACACACCACCCTTCACAATCCACGTCCAAGGTGGCCCATATTTGGCGATTTTCACTCTAGTATAGAGTACACTTTTAGGATCCTAAGTTTCCCTTACTCTGCGAGTGGCTTTCATTCTGGCATCATTGACCCAAGACATGGTGCTGGCTTTGATAAGAACCAATACACTAAAGTCACCTAGGTGTTAACGACATAGAAAGTTGATCCCTCATCTCTTCAGGGGCTTAAGAATTATATGCTCCATTGTTTGTAAAATTGCAAGAGGGCTTTAATTGTTCATATTGCTTTGTTTCTATAGAAAATATGAGAGAAAATTCTTTTCACATTGTTATTTTTGGATAGGTAAGGATACATGAATTAATAGGAGAGGATACCAACACAATTAGGTAACTCAACTCCTTGATTCTAGGAAGTAAAGCAGAAACCAATTAAGCCATAAATCTTGGAGATTTGGATACTAATTATCCTCATCTCTTTATTTGGAAACTAACAAAATCTGCTAAATACGGAAATTCAATCTGAGATTTCTTCTAATTGCACATTCTAAATTCAACACTCCCCCTCAAGCTGGGCAATAAATGTCAATCATTCCCAGCTTGGAAAGAAGAACTTCAAAGTGATCTTGGTTGAGAGCCTTGGTGAGGATATCTGCGGTTTGGAGACTTGAAGGAGTATATATCATCTTGATAACTCCCTGATCAATCTTTTCTTTGATGAAAGTGTTGTCGATCAATTTCAACATGTTTAGTTCTGTCATGGTGAACTGGATTTTTCGCAATACTGATAGCAGCCTGATTGTCACACAACATTTTTATTGGACTTTCAGCAGGAATTGTCAGTTCATCTAGGAGTCTTTTGAGCCACATTCCTTCACATATTCCATGAGCCATAGCACTGAATTCAGCCTCGACGCTACTTCGAGCAACTACTGACTGCTTCTTGCTTTTCCATGTAACGAGGTTTCCCCACACATAGGAACAGTAACCTAAGGTAGATCTTCAGTCAATCAGGGATCCAGCCCAGTCTGCATCTGAGAAGATTTCCATGTTACGGTTTGTCCCCTTTTTGAAGAACAAACCTTTCCCTAGGTCTTTTTGAGATATCTGAGAATTCTGTAAACAACTTCAAGGTGCTCATTAGTGGGTTTGTTCATAAATTGACTTACCACACTAACAGGAAAACTGATATCTGGTCTTGTGTGGGACAGGTAAATCAGTTTACCTACTAGTCTTTGGTACCTTCCTTTGTCAACTAGAGCAGGGCTTTCCATTAAGTCACGTTTGTTAGAAGGGTCCATAGGGGTATCTGAAGGCTTACAACCGAGCATACCTGTTTCTTTGAGTAAATCAAGCATATACTTCTGTTGAGAAACAAAAATGCCTTTGCTGGAACGAGCTACTTCCATGCCAAGAAAATATCTTAGTGCACCAAGATCCTTGATTTCAAATTCCTTTGTAAGAGTATTCTTTAACTGTCTTATCTCTTCTTCATGATCACTTGTCAGGATAATATCATCTACGTATACAATGAGAGTTAAAAAATGATAGATTGAAAGTTGTTGATTAACACACCCTAATTGGGTTTTAACTTAGTATTACAAAGACCAGCAATGGAAAAGACTAAAAAGGACAACTGACTAAAAACCTACACTCCCCCTCCAGTTGGTGCATGGATATCAATAATGCCCAACTTGGACAAGACACCTTCAAAGGCGGTTTTACTAACACCTTTAGTAAGAATATCGGTGAGTTGTTGAGATGTTGGAACAAACGGAGTACAAATCTGCCCAGAAACAATCTTCTCTCTAATAAAATGTCGATAAACTTCGATATGCTTCGTTCTGTCATGCTGAACCGGATTAGCTGCTATGTTAATGGCTGATTTATTATCATAATATAGTGAAAATGGGCTGTTACTGGAAGACACAAGTCAGCTAGTAAGATCTTGAGCCACAACAATTCACACACTCCAAGTGCCATAGCTTTGTACTTTGATTCCGCACTAGACCGAGAGACCACATCCTGCTTATTACTATGCCAAGTTACCAAGTTGCCACCAACTTTAGTACAGTACCCCGAAGTAGATTGTCTATCAGTCACTGACCCAGCATAATCTGTATCTGTCCACGCCTCAATGCGAAGATGGCATTGATTACTAAACAAAATACCTTGACCAGGACATCCCTTAAGATATCTAAGAATGCGATAAACAGCAGTAAGATGAGATGTTCGAGGCGAGTGCATAAACTGACTTACGACACTAACAACATAGGCAATGTCGGGGCGAGTCATAGATAAGTAGATCAATTTTCCTACAAGACGCTAATACTGGCCAATATCTGATAAACATTCCCTCTTAGAATTAGCCAACCTGTGATTCTGCTCAATAGGTGTATCAGCTGGACGAGAACCAAGTTGACCAGAATCATGGAGCAAATCAAGGACATATTTACGCTGAGAGATAAATATACGAGAGTGGGATCGTGCAACCTCAATGCCCAAAAAATAGCGAAGATGACCAAGGTCCTTAATCTCAAATTGACGTCCTAAGTAGGATTTGACCTCGGTAATGCCAGCACTATCATCTCCAGTAATAACAATATCATCAACATAAACAATCAAAGCAACAGTTTTACCCTAGGAGTGACGTAAGAAAAGGGTGTGATCAGTAGAACTCTGATGGAAACCAAACTGATGCATGGCCTTAGTAAAGTGTTCAGACCATGCGCGAGGAGACTGCTTCAAGCCATAAAGAGAACGGCAAAGACGACAAACATGTGTAGGAGAAGTAGATGTAAGAAACCCATGAGGTTGGACCATATAAACCTCTTCTTGAAGATCACCATTGAGAAACGCATTCTTGACATCTAACTGATAGAAAGACCAGCTTCTGATAGCGGCAATAGACATAAAAATGCGAATGGTGGTCATTTTGGCAATCGGAGCAAAAGTCTCCTGATAATCAATCCCATAAGTCTGAGCATAACCTTTGGCCACCAAACGGGCCTTATAACGAGCAATAGAACCATCCGGATTATGCTTAAGTGTGAAAACCTAGCGACATCCCACAGCTTTCCTTCCAGGCGGGAGAGGAACAAGTTCCCAAGTCTGAGTCTTTTCAAGAGCATTCAACTCTTCAATCATAGCTGTTCGCCACTCAGAATGGGTAATAGCATCTGCAACAGTTGTACGAAGAGAAACAGTAGAAACAGAGGCTAGAAAACTCCGATAGGAGGGTGAGAGTGTAGAATCAGATATATAATTAGAAATAGGATAAGTACAAGTGCGCTTACCCTTACGAGTGACAATAGGACGATCATCACAGGGAACAGAAGGAGGCAGATCTGGAGGCAAGGAGGTGAGCTGGTCTGTCATAGAAGTGATGGTAGTATCGCGTGGACGCCGAGAGTAAACTTGCAGAGGAGGGGATGACGAACTGACAGGTGGTGGAGAGGGTGGAACTGGGAAAGGAAGAGGAAAGGAAACAGGGAGGGGATCATCCGGGGAGTCTAAGGGAAACCACTCAGATTGAGTGCCAATGGACCCATTATAATATGGGGTATGCTCAAAGAATGAAACATCCTGAGAAATGAAACGCCGTCGAGAAGGAGGATGGTAACAACGGTATCCTTTCTGAGTAGAGGAATAACCCAAGGGAAGGACCCCACACATCCGAATGGATTAGGTCAAACATAGCAGGGGTTGTAGTATTCATACTAATAGGATAAGAGGAACGCACATGTTTAGCTAATTGACAAGTTTCACAAGAAAAATCAAGCAATTGTTATTATCAAATAAAGCAGGGAACATGTGTTTCAAATATCCAAAAGAAATATAGCCTAAGCGTAAGTGCCAACGCATTACAAGAGCCTTATTAGACTGACTACTACTACTAATTTGGGAAATTGAATAGGTGCTAGGTAAATTGGCTATGTCCAAGAGATACAGTCCATTCACTTCACGTCTAGTGCCAATCGTCCTCTTCGACTCTAGATCTTGAAAGACACAATGAGAGAGATAAAAAATTACACTGCAATTCAAATTTTTTGTAATGCTACTAACATATATAAGATTAGTAGTGTGTTGAGGAACATGCAGTGTGTTGGTTAAAGATAAAGAAGATGTAACAGGAAAATGACCTTGACCAGCTATAGAAGACAAAGAACCATCAGCTAGGCGAAGCTTGCGATGACCATAACAAGTATTATAGGATTCGAACAGGAAGGACATACCGGTCATGTTATCGGAGGAACCAGAATCAATGATCCATAGTGAAGAAATGGTGGAAACACTGTTTGCAGATGCAAAAGTACCTGAGTGAGCGAAAGTAGAGACTGGCTGAGATGAAGCCTCCATCTGATTAAAGAATTTTCTGAACTTGTCAAGCTCGGCTTGGGATAGTGATATCGAATTCGAAGAGGAAGTAGTAGCTGAAGGAGGTGCTAAATCAGTAGTCGGCTGAGAGGCCACATGAGTTGAAGATCGTTGAGACTGTTGACGTTACTGATTAGGACGACCATGAAGTGCATAACAACGAGCCTTCACGTGACCCAACTTTCCACAATGATCACACTTATGTTGTTGACGGGTAGGCAGAGACCCACTAGGAGGCTGTGGAGAAGGTAGGCGAGCAAGCATAGCTGAGTGGTCGCTTACAGATTGAGGTAGGACAGCGGCGCGACACTCTCATCAGCCAAGACATAGGAATACGCAGTCTGTAGGGATGGAAAGGGATCCATACCCAATAAGTGAACTCTCGCATACTCAAACTCATCCCGGAGCCCGGCTAGAAATTGAAAGACTCGATTCTTATCAAGAATCGACGCATATAATGCCTCATCACCGGAATCTTTTCAAGCATAGGATGAGGAGTAGAAAGTCAACTCTTCCCATCAAGCACGGAGCTGGGATATATAGGAGGTAACTAAAGAGTCACCTTGCGAAAGACGGGAAATCTCACGCTCCAGGTTAAAGATCTGGACATTGTTTTGACGTTGCGAGTAGATATTCTTTGCAGAATCTCATATTTGTTTAGCTGTCTTGGAGAACATAAACCCAGCTACAATGTGTGGTTGCAAAGATGTAACTAGCCAAGAACGGACCATAGAGTCATTAGCAAACCATTGGGGATAGGTAGTGTCTGTTGGTATCGGTTGCTTTTCCGCCCCTGTGAGGTAGCCGATCTTTCCTTTTCCACCAATAAACATTTCAACCGATCGAGCCTAAAGAAGGTAATTAGGACCATCTAAATTTACGGTAGTAATTTGGATTCCTGGAAAGTCGGTTGTATGAGAGGGAGGACCTCCCAATCCATCACTATTATTGGTGATCGAGGAAAAAGATGTCTCGGAGGCCATCAAGAGAATTTATGTGGTTTGGTTTGAAGTGTTGTTGTAGCCTTCAACTGTAGCCTTCAACCAGTAAGGTTGCTGTGATCGCAGCCTTCCAACTACACTTCTGCAGTGATCATAACTACCCAAACTACACTTTTGCAGTGGTTTCGAGCCTCAACTGCACCTCTGCAGTGATCTTAACTACCCAAACTGCACTTCTGCAGTGGTCTCGAGCCTCAACTGCACCTCTGCAGGGACCGTAGCCACCCAACCTCTTGTCTGCAATGGTCGCAAGTCCCAACTGCACCTCTGCAGTTGTCGTGGAAGTCGAACAACACTTCTGCTGTTGTCGTGGGTATCAAACAGCAGTCCTGCTGTTGTCTTGGATGACAAACTGCACCTCTGCAATTGTCGTGGAAGTCGAACAACACTTCTGCTGCTGTCGTGGGTATCAAACAGCACTCCTGCTGTTGTCTTGGATGACAAACAACACCTCTGCTGTTGTCGTTGAAGTCAAACAACCCTTCTGCTGCTATCATGGATATCAAACAACACTTCTGCTGCTGTCGTTGATGACAAACAACACCTCTGCTATTGTCGTGGATGTCAGACATCCACAGGGCTGTTGTCGCAGGTTGCAGAGAATAGTGGGCTGTTGTCGTGGATGTCAAACAGCCACAGGGCTGTTGCCGCAGGTTGCAGAGAATCGTGTGCTCTGATACCAAGTTAAAAAATGATAGATTGAAAGTTGTTGATTAACACACCCTAATTGGGTTTTAACTTAGTATTACAAAGACCAGCAAAGGAAAAGACTAAAAAGGACAATTGACTAAAAACCTAATTAAATAAGAATTATTCAACAATGAGGATCGTAATCCTTCAGGAGATTTCTTGATGAATAAGGTGTGATCTGACTGGCCTTGAGTGTATCCATGCTTCTTGACTGCTATAGTAAATCTCTCAAACCAAGCCCTTGGTGACTATTTAAGGCCATAAAGAAATTTCCTTAGTCTACAAACACGGTTGGTATTGCTAAAGTCCTCAAAACCAGGAGGGATCTCCATGTAGACTTCATCTTCCAATTCTTCATTAAGGAATGCATTCTTGACGTCAAGTTGGTGTAGAGGCCAATCCAAATTGGTTGCCAAGGATAGAAGTACCCGCATTGTATTTAACTTAGTAACAGGAGCAAATGTTTCCTAATAATCAATCCCGTAGGTTTGAGTGAATCCCTTGGCTACCAGTCTCACCTTGTATTGATCAACACTTCCATCTGCCTTGTGCTTAACATTGAATATCCACTTGCATCCCACAGGTTGTTTGCCTTCGGGAAGTTCTGTGAGTTCCCAAGTACCATTTTTCTCAAGAGACCGAATTTCTTCATCAACTGCTTCCTTCCATTCAGAGTGCTTTGGAGCCTCTTGTATGCAGCTAGGCATATCTATGCTGGGCAGATTTGATGTAAAAACATGGTAGTAGTGAGACAGTTTCTCATATGTCACAAAGTTTGAGATCGGATGCTGAGTGCATGACCTAACACCTTTCCTTTGAGCTATAGGAATATCAAGATCATTACTAAGATAAGAATTTGTGTTACCATGAGTAGAAGTGGTTGGATTTGGAGCGGACGCTTGGTTCTGTTCAGGAAAAGTGAGTTGATCTACCTCCCTTTGAGCGGTGATTTGCTTTCTTGAATAAACAATCCCTTTAAATATCCTTCATTTTTCTTGTTGAGTTAGGACCTAAGGATTGTGTGGAGTGGGTTCAGAATGAACGGATGGTTCGGGTGTTTGCTCGATTAGAATAGGTACATTTGGACGGGTGGTGGAGTTACTCGAAGCGGATGAACTTGAGCTGTTGGAAGGCACGGATGGGACATCCACATCTTGCCAAAACTGATATTCTTCTTGCACTATGGAATTCACCCCCTGAATATGAGTTTTGGAGTAAAACGACTAACTCTCAAAGTGAGTTGATTTACCTCCCTTTGAACGGTGATCTGCTTTCTTGAATAAACAATCCCTTTAAATATCCTTGATTTTTCTTATTGAGTCAGGACCTGAGGATTGTGTGGAGTGGGTTCAGAATGAACAGATGGTTCGGGTGTTAGCTCGATTAGAATAGGTACATTTGGACGGGTGGTGGAGTTACTCGGAGTGGATGAACTTGAGCTGTTGGAAGGCACAGATGGGACATCCACATCTTGCCAAAACTGATATTCTTCTTGCACTATGGAATTCTCCCCCTGAATATGAGTTTTGGAGTAAAACGACTGACTATCAAAGAAGGTAACATCCATGGTGTTATAGAACTTCCGAGTAGTGGGAGAGTAACATTTGTAACCTTTTTGGTGAGGAGAGTATTCAAGGAATAGACATTTTTTGGCTTTGGGATCTATTTTGCTTCTTTGATTTGGAGGTATGTGGACAAACGCTGAGCAACCGAAGACTTTTAGTGGCAAGGGACGAGATGAGTCTGGATTGAGGATAGACTTGAGTGAGAACCTGGCATGGAGTTTGGAATTTCAAGACTCTAGAAAGCATACGATTTATGAGATAGGCAGCGGTAAGGACAATTTCCCCCCAAAAATGTTTTGGGACATGACTTGTGAACATGACAGAACGAGCAACTTTTAACAGGTGTCGATTTTTCCTCTCGGCTATCCCATTTTGCTGTGGGGTGTTTATTCAGGAGCTCTGATGAACTATCCCACGCTCAAAGAGGTAATCCCCAAGAATAGAATGAAAATATTCCTTGGCATTGTCCGTTATGAAAATCTGAACTTTGGCTTGGAATTGAGTTTGGATCATTGAGTGAAAATTTTTAAAGATTGGTCCTGCCTCAGATTTTTCTCTCATAAGGAATATCCAGGTAACTCTAGAATGATCATCAGCAAAAGAGATAAACCATCGGTTTCCTGTAATAGTATTGACTGGAGAGGGTCCCCAAATGTCGCTATGTATAACTGAGAAAGGTTCTGATTCCTTGTATGGTTGAATTGGATGAGTATTTCGAGTATGTTTGGACAATTGACAAATTTCACACTGGAAAGACCTCAAATTTTTATTAATAAATAAAGAAGGAAACAACTTTTCAAGATAAATGAAACTTGGGTGACCTAATCGAAAATGCTACAACATAATTTCACTTTCATTATTGGAAGCTGAAACAGAGTTAGAATTTCTAACAGACTAACTCTCTCCACAATGAGCACTTAGAGATTGTTTTCCAAGTTGATTATCACTCTTTATGAGGTAGAGCCCTTCACTTTCCTTAGCATTGCCAATCGTCCTCCTCGAATCCAAGTCTTGAAATTCACAATGAGTGGGAAAGAATTTAGCAACACAATTCATATCTCTAGTAAGTTTGCTAATGGATAAAAGGTTACAGGTCAGATTCGGAACCAACAACACCGAATTTAAAACTAAAGTCTTTGAGATGCTAATTTGCCCAATACCAGCCATAGTGGATAGGGAACCATCTGCTATTCTCACTTTGTATTTTTCAAAAATCGGGTTGCATTTTTGGAATAAAGAAGTATCTCCAGTCATGTGATCAGCAGCTCCAGAGTCAATAATCCATGAAGTTAGATTCTCAGTTTTGGCTCCTAGAGCACTTAGGAATGTACCTTTTGTGTTACTGAAACTGTGCTGATGATTGGTGCTGCAGGGCTTGATTGAAGTTGGTTGAACATCTTCTGCAACATCTCAATCTGCTCTTTGCTGAAGGGTGCAGTTTCGGTTGTTGGTTGGTCATTTGTAGTGGCTGCAAAACCACGACCTTCTCTGTCCTGAGCTGAAGTTGGCTGAACATCTTCTGCAACATCTCAATCTGTTCTTTGCTGAAGGGTGCAGTTTCGGTTGTTGGTTGGTCATTTGTAGTGGCTGCAAAACCACGACCTTCTCTGTCCTGAGCTGAAGTTGGCTGAACATCTTCTGCAACATCTCAATCTGTTCTTTGCTGAAGGGTGCAGTTTCGGTTGTTGGTTGGTCATTTGTAGTGGCTGCAAAACCACGACCTTCTCTGTCCTAAGATGGTTTATTTGGTTTCCAATCTGCTGGCTTCCCATGAATTTTCCAGCATGTCTCTTTGGTATGTCCAGGCTTTCGATAGTGATCAAACTAAGGCCTGCCTTTGCGGGTTCGATTATCATTGGTTGGATTTATTCCATGTGTTGCAAGCGCCGAACTTTCTAGAATATTTGCAACGTTTGGAGTGCTTTGATTTCCCATCATGATCTTCTTCCTGCTTTCTTCTCAACGCACTTCTGAAAAAGCTTCTCGGATTGAAGGCGAAAGCCTCATCCCGAACACTCTCTCCCTGATTTCATCAAGGTTTTTGTTTAGTCTAAGTAAGAATTTTGATACTCTCTCCTTCTCGACTATTTTCCTGTATTTGGCTGCATCTCCCATGCAATCCCAGTCAAGTTCTTCGAAGACATCCAATTGTTGCCAAAATCGGGTAAGAGTATTATAGTATTGGGTGACGAAGAGATCAAATCATGGAGGCTACTTTTAATCTCCAGTTGTTCTGCCGTATTGTCATTGTCGGAGTACGTTTCCTTCGCTGCATCCCAGACTTCTTTTGCGGTTCCATAGAACATGAAATTCTGCCCAATTTCATTGTCCATGGTATTAATCAACCACGATATTACCATGTTATTTTCAGATCTCTAGGTTCGAAATTTTGGGTCTTCCTTCCGTGGGGTTACAGCAGCGCCTGTGAGGTAGTCATCTTTCCCTTTCCCTGATATGAACATTATCACCGATTGAGCCCATTGAAGGTAATTATGTCCGTTCAGTTTGTGTCCAGTTATTGGAAGCGTGAGACTTTCAGACCCGCCATGACCGCTGTGAGAAATCTGTTCAGGGCCAGAAGAGGCGTCGGAGGTGCTGCTCTTATCAGTGGCCATTCCGTATTTGACCATCATTAGAATTCTTAGGTTCAGAGGTTGCTCTGATACCATATAGAAAATATGAGAAAATTATTCTCACATTGTTATTTTTGGATAGGCCCCATGAATTAATAGGAGAGGATACCAACACAATTAGGTAACTCAACTCCTTGATTCTAGGAAGTAAAACATAAATCAATTAAGCCATAAATCTTGGAGATTTGGATACTAATTATCCTCATCTCTTTATTTGGAAACTAACAAAATCTGCTAAATACGGAAATACAATATGAGATTTCTTCTAATTGCACATTCTAAATTCAACAGTTTCTTATGTCCTGATTACCTAATTCACGTATTATACATTTATATATACGAATTTACTGATCTTCAAAAAAAAAAATAAATAATAATTTGGCCATCACTCTCCAATGATAGTTTGATGTGTGTAGTTTTGAATAAAATTGTATTATTTGCTTCACATACTTTTGCTCTCCTAAAATCCAAATAACTACCTATGATTATGAAACCACCCCTAGCACTAGAAAATACAGTTTGATTACAATTTGAGTATGCTATTCAGCTACTGACCAAATATTTTACCATTTGAGTCCCAAACCGAACTATACCCGTGCCATACAAATTCAATGTGTTTTGGATTTGCTAACCATTCATATAGGTTAAGCTGATGTTATTTCAACAGGATCCAGCCAATCGGAATTGCTAGATTTGCAGAAAGAGAAGTTACAAGCGATGGAAATTAAAGACACATTGAGAAGGCTTGAGGATTCAATAAATTGGACAAAGCGAAACATTTCCATGGTTGCAGCTAAGCTAGCTATTCAATCATTGGAAGTGAAGTAGGCTATGGGGAACTCCTTAGGTGCAATGCCATGCTGGTGGACTTGCTTACATGGGATTGCTGGTGTAGATGTGGCAATGCAAATCAGGTGCTCTTGTAAATAACAATGTAACGAGGAACAAAATCAGAAAATGGAAGTTTCCTCGTAGTTTTAGTTTTGGGTGCCCTTGCAAACGATTCGTTTATGTATTTTATTTGCTTACTCGATATCTATTGTTACATTCTGTAATACTGCATAGCATATTACATGCTCAAGTGTCTGCAGCGACACTCGTACTTTATGAGGTTTTCTTTGAAGAGCTGAGTAGTCAGCATTTTCAGGAGAAAACATGGAATGAATCGAGGATTTATTTTATCTTTTAGTGCACATAAATCAAGATTTTGCTTGTACTATATGAAATGTCATTTTGTCAATGATTTGGTAGATTTTGTGAAATTTACGGAAGAAATGCCTTAACACAATGATAATAATACTCTTAATCTTTTTATTATTATTATTAAGAGACAAAATAATAATTAGTTGTTGGGCTACCTTACAAAAAAAAAAAAAAATCATAATTATATTTATAGAGAACACAATGATTGTGGAGATTACCAACATCCTTTAGTCTATTAATCTCAGACTTCGGATTACTAAAATGTGTAAAACTCTATGAATTATATCTAGGTGGGATGAATTAGGTCAAGATTCATTGATTTTATTTTATTTTTATGAATTTTATAATAATCATTATGGTATGATTGAGATTTTCAGTATATGTATACATCCATCAACTGTTTTTTTGATCGGTATCCATTGACTTATTTACTTTCTAAAGTTCTTTCAGTTGATGTAAAAGTAAGGGAAGAGCTACAATAGGGCCAAGTGAACGCTATTGCCCCACTGAATTTTCGAAAAAAAATATATATTGAACTTCAGTTGTATAGAAAAACAACAAATTTTATATCGACAGATTTTTTTCGCTTAAATATTTTAAGAAAAATGATGATAGTACTCTAAAGATGGATTTTTCGGCTATTATAGACCTCATATATTTTCAACAACAACAAAAAAAAAAAAATTATAAAACTTATAGAAGTGTAGTTAGAATAGTTGATGATTATATCATGATTTTTTCAAAAAATCTCCCAGTTTTTTGAACAACATTTGATTTTTTTTCAAAAACTCACGATTAAGCATGATTTAATCGACAAATTTTTATTTTTTATATGATAAGTTACAGATTATTTTTAATGTTAATTTTAATTTTTAATGATATTTTATAACTTAATATATAAAATATGTGTTTTTTTTTTTACTTAAAAAAAATTATATTTATTTATTTTTACTTTATCCCAGTGTTTTAAAACCGGACCGACAATTCAACCGAAGTTTTGCTCCTGGCTCTTAATACGAATATACTCCCATCTCCAAATATTTCTAGAAAAGGAAAGAGTCGAATCGGATTTTGAACGAGCCAAATAGGAAACCGATTTAGAATGTCAGTTCACAAATGGACACTGCGAGTCCGCTCAGTCCTACTGAGTCGAATCGTACTCTTCTGAGTTTTAGAACAACGTGAATCGCTCTCGTTATTTGTTTTCAAGGAGGAAAAAGCAGCTCTCACTCCCTCCTCATTCAGAATTTCTAGGGATTCTCAAAAGTGTTTTATGAAGCGGACGGGCATGGAGATGGCGAGTCACATTTCTTGTACGGTCCTGAACGCCTCCATCGCATAGAAGGTTCGTTCATAAACCCTATTTTTACTAAATTTCTTTCTCTGGTTTTCTGTTTGAATAAAAATTCTACTTGACTGTGACTCTTTATATAAGTTTTTGATCATCTTTTAGTATGTGAGGAGCTTAAGATATAGTTTAATTTGTAAAGGAATTAGCTTTATTGAATTGGATGCAATTACAAGAAACCTAAGTGGGTTTATATGGGAAATCACAATAAGCAAAAAAAAAAAAAAAAAAGAGAATAAACCCTAAAATAAGATAAACCCTATTAGAAATCACTAATTGTAATGTAAGAGTATATTCAATGGAGATGAATATACATCAGTTATGAGACAATGTGAACTATATTACATTGCTTCCCTTTTCCTTATTATTGTGAACCAAGAAAAAATAATACCAACATCCAAGAAACTACTATATGTGAAAAATGAATACTACCCGAGCATGGTAGCCCCCAAATGATATCAAGTTGATTTGTCCAAGTCATCTCGATTCTTGTCTTGAAGGAGTGAAATCATTTAAATTTTTAAAAATAATTTATTAATATATATAATATTTATAATTTTTACCTTATTATAAGGTTAATTAGTAGATGAAGGTGCCACTTAGCTAAGTGGTAAAGGCTCGACGACAGTTGACCCCATGACCTAGGTTCAAATCTTGTTGAACCCACCTTCACCTCCCTAAATCACTAATCCTTTGCTTGCTTAGCAAAAAAAAAATAAATAAAGGTAGGTTAGTAGATGTTCAGTCACAAAATCTTACATTTCCTATATAACAAGCATTTAAATAACTAAAAACAATTTAGTGATGTTTCATAAAAAATTATAATACCTGGTTGACTAGGCCAAATTCTTATTAACTTGTCCAATATTTTGACGAGTCATCTCAGATCTCAGATTAGTCAATATGATGAACAATTCACATGGACGATCTTGCCTTGTCGCATCTGAGATTGAAATGACTTGGCCCAATCATCTCGGTGGCTTAGTTTTGGATGAGTTTTAAAACCATGTGCTTGAGTCAAGATACTTAATGTTGGTACTAAACCTTGTACAACTTTGAACTTCCTGATTTCCACCTGGTTTTGTTTCAATTTCCAAGTTCCAATGGGCCTCTTAGGATAGAAGATATGATACTCATAAATCTCAACCATTGGATTTTGCATTTAAAGGGTTGGGATCATCTGTTTTTTTTGAGTCATTCTTAGGAGTCAATGGATCCTGACCCATATATATTTATAATTGATAAGTATTGTGTTGATATAGAGTGTGAATGGTTATCATAAGCTTAATGGATCTTTTCCTATTTCGTATAGTGTGCTCTTATATTCAGGAGGGATTTTTGTGTTGATAAGAGCTGGAATGATATGGGCTGTATGGCTCCTTTTATTTTGAGTAGGAGAGTTCAAATCCAGAGTTTGGGTTTGTTGTAATGTCCAAAAACTGCAAGCATGTCTGTTAATCCTGGTGCACGATCGATGCTTGTGCAAGACGATGACCCTTCAAGCTCAGGGGTGGATGTGAACGTACCAAATGGTCGCAACAAACGTAGGTCTTTGGTGTCACTGAGTTCGAATCGTCGTAAGAGAAACCGTAAAGGAATCGATGATGCTATAGTGGAAGCTATGTTACGGATAGCGGCTGCTTCAAAGTTGAAGACAACTGCAATGATGAAAGGTGATGATTGTTTTTCTTTAAGAAACTGTATTAAAATATTAGATCAATGCCTCTACCTTGTTGTTTTATTGATCAATTTGAGAAACCCAATGCAAGGGAAACCTTTATCTCAAAAGAGAAGGATGATTGGCATGTTTGTTAGGCATATGTAGTGCTCCCTCTAGTTCCTTGGTTTGAGAAACTTATTGGACTAGTGTTTGGGGTTCTACACTTGTTGCTCATGAGCTGTATGACTAAGTTAGGCTCCTGGTGAACTGCCTTATTTGTATGTTTAATTTGACTTTATGGTTAATGGTTGTGATATTGCTATTATGGTTGGATGATCTTAACTGGTAATACATCGTTGTTGAGAATACCAACTTTATTTGATTGCTTATCGTTGTTTATGATTAACTCCAGCTCTGTAGTATTTCCTTTTTAGTGATTCTATTGCCACACCAACTTTTTCCAATGCCACCCCAATTCATATGCAAATCACCAAAGAATTAGCACGCATCTTGGAGTGGCATTTGCAAAAGTTGGCAAGGCAGTAGAAGCTCACTTCTTTTTGTACTACATTTCCTGCTCAAAATCTGGGTAGTTGAGTTGTGTGTATCAATTATGAAGTATTTGTTTTGTTATGGTATTTTTTATTTCTACAGATGAGTTAGCTGACATGGATGACTATGACCTGGAACTGGATGAGATGGAATTAGTTGCAGCTGCTTCCGGCTATTACTATTATAGTCATATTAATAAGCAACCTTGTCATAATTCATCTCATACTAGATCAGAATTTATGAACGAAGTACTAACTGGTGATGATGATCGATGTCGTGAAATGTTCCGGATGGATAAACACGTTTTTCACAAGTTATGTGACATTCTTCGACAAAGAGACCTATTACGTGATACATCTGGTGTCAAGATAGAGGAGCAAGTGGCAATATTCTTGAATATTGTTGGTCACAATGAACGTAATCGAGTCATCCAAGAACGATTTCATCACTCTGGAGAAACCATCAGTCGGTATTTTAACAACACCTTGAAGGCAATCAAGTCTCTATCACGTGAATTTCTACAGCCGTCAGAGGATGCAACTCCGCCTGAAGTCCTCAACAATTCTAGATTCTACCCATATTTTAAGGTTTATTTCTTAGAAATACATTTTTATTGTTCTAGATTCTTTTCATTTTGTTAACTTTACACTTTTGTCTCAGGATTGTATTGGAGCAATAGATGGCATGCACATCCCTGTACATGTCCCTGCTAAAGATCAATCTCGGTTCCGTAATAGTAAGGGTGTCCTGACACAAAATGTATTGGCAGCGTGCACATTTGACCTGCAGTTTATCTTTGTCTACCCCGGTTGGGAGGGCTCTGCTGCAGATTCACATGTGTTACAAGCAGTCCTCGATGATCCAGTTCAGAATTTCCCTCAAATTCCTGAAGGTTTTCTTACTATCATCATTACACATGAAATTTATTTTGGACACTGTTATTGGCACCACAACTTTTACTTATTACACCACAATGTCTTAAATTATTTATCACACCCCATATTAAAGATTAAAATACACTCTAGAAAACATTACAAAGGTTTGGCTCAAATTATAATCTCAACATTACAAAACATTATTACACTCGTTCAAACAATTTCAGTAGCTGGTTACACAATTATGATTAGGCTCATATAAAATCCTAAACTCGAAAAAATAGAAATCTAACACAAACAAATGAGAGAGCTTCTCTTGGCACCCCAACTTTTACTTATTTTCAACTGTTCACTTATTATTATTATTTTTTAATTGGCGTGTATAAGTAAAAGTTGGGGGTGCCAATAGCAGCTTTTTTTTTTTGTTTTGTTAAATGTTAATTTCCTCTTAGTTAGATACAAATTCATTCAAGTCCACACCCATTTTGTTCTTTTTCTCTTATTTTTATTGTTTTCATGGTTTGCATGTTCACAAATCCAGAATGGGTCAATTTTTTACAGGTAAGTACTACCTTGTTGATGGTGGGTATGCCAATGTCAGAGGATTTATTTCCCCATTTCAAGGATTTCGTTACCATATCGATGAATTTAGAGGTGCTAATCAGCAACCAACAAATGCACAAGAGTTATTCAATCACCGACACGCATCACTAAGAAATGCAATCCAGCGATGTTTTGATGTTCTGAAAGCACGATTCCCCATACTCAAGTTAGCTCCTCCTTATGCATTTCCTACTCAGAGGGATTTGATTATTGCTGCATGTGTAATACACAATCATATTCGACGTGAGGAAAGAAATGATTGGTTATTTAAGGCTTCTGAAACAAGTGCCTTAGAAGAATTGCATGAGCTTGATGATCAACCTGAGACACAGTGCAATTCAATGGTGCAAGATCAGGATGCTTATATGCTACGACACACCATCACTGCAGCAATGTGGAATAACTTCATGAATGAATGGGAAACTTGGTGATCAGATTTTGTCAGTGTTTTACAAGGCACTCGTTGGGAGCATTGTACATGTTGGATAAGATGATGATCATTGGTTTTTGAAGGTTAGGTTTTTATTACATGTTGGCTAGAGGATGATTATTGGTTTTATTTTTGTTTTGTACATTTTCTTATACTCATCTTTTCTTTAGGTTTAACATTCTCTTCCTGCCTATTTTCCCATATTGAAGCCATTAATATACTACATGGTATGTACAACATTCATAGTTTTGAATCTCTCTAAGGATCTGTATGATTGCCGATGTAAAATGGTTGGGAATTTTTTGCCTAGAGGATGTTTGTTGGTGTATGGAGGATAAATTTTTTGTTTTGTACATGTTCTCTAGTTTTAACATTCCCTTCCTGCATTTTTTTCCCGTTAGAAAACATTAATATACTTCTTGGTATACAGCATTCATTGTTTTGAATGTCTCTCTTAAGGGCTTGTAAGTCGCTAATGATTTCTGACTCAAAATTTTTCACCCGGTCTGTACTCGGCTGATTGGCAAGGGCACAGAACCGTTGATCTTTTCCTTGTGTATCTCGAAGAAAAAGATCTTTGGTTCCCCGTGCCCTTGCCATGTCAGCCGTGTACAGACCAAGTGAATTTTTGAGTCAAAATCAGGACTGTAATTTGTATGATTGCCCATGTAAAATGGGTGGGAAAATGATCTGCGTAGAAAATGTGATTTTCAGGTGTATGATTTGCATTTTGCTTGTAATTTGTTTTCCAAGCCAAAATGATACGGGTGTATTTTTGGAGAACCCCACGTTCCCATTGATCCAGTGTATTGAAGGACATACTGAATTTTACCAGAATACCCACGTATACGATCACCTTGGGATGCTTTTTCAATACATATGGACCAATAGGAATATGGGGTCTCCAAAATGCAGGTATCCGCACCTCTGAATGTTATTCTCAGTTCTTTTGACGTTTTTCTAGGTTGCGAAATTCATTTTACCACTTACCAGTTCCCTGAGTAAAGAAACGAATTCCTTGCAATCATGTAAGATCCTAAGAAAAATGTCTCCTATGTGGATGTTTAGGAATGCTAGGAACTTCAGGTTTTTGGCAGTTAAGCATTAGGTTTCTTCATGTGTTTTTTTTGCCTGCGAAAGTTTGAATTTTTACAGTGAGACACAACTGCCAAATGGATTGGATTTTCCACATTGGGAATTTGCAATTTGATAATATGTATATCTATATATTTCAGACCTATTGTTTATCTAATTGGATTTGTTTTGATGCAGACCCAGATCCAAACCTAATCCAATTGTTATTTAATCATGTTGGATTATGCATATTGTTTACTGGATCGGAACCCAGAACCAATAGGGACCGAGTTAGATAAAAATGCTCGACTTATTGACACAATCCCATAGGTTATTGTATTACAATGGACTAAGTGAGTAACACGGATCTGAGGCTCAAGTGATGTTATTGCCTTCTGTTTTGATGATATAGGCTTTCATTTGAATTGAAATTCTAGAAAATTTGTTGCAAGAGTTGTTGCGATTTAAATTACCATGTTACATTTGAGACAGATTGATGTGTTAGAAATTAAGAAAGACACATTGGGCTCTTAACCAAGCCGTTCTTCTTAAAAGCCCAATAAAAACGTGCAATGTAGACATCATATTTTGCTATAGGAATGGGACATTGTTCTGAATGGCGACCCTTTTTTTTTAAGGAAAAAATTGGGAAAGAGCAGGGCCAGCAAGACCACAGAGTCCACCGTAGCATTGCCACTGTTTCCACTTCTCTTCTACTGCCACCACCACTTAGATTTCAATCCTAAGCCCATCTTCTATCCTAATGAGAGAGTATGCATGGTTAAGCCATTAGTGGGTAATAATAAAAATTTGGGGTGATAATATAAGTTCTCAAAAATCAATCTGTTTTCATTACTCTCAACCTTTTTAGTTTGAAAAAATCCAATGCACCCAATGATGTAAAATCGATCACTGTTCTCTTGCATTGAGTCGTTAGGAAAGCACTTTATAATCAACCTTGTGCATCCTTTCTGTTGCATTCTTCTGGATGGTTGGAAAAGGATGGTGAAGTTATCTGAAATGTGACAGGATCTGCAAACAGAGGTGTATGATCATCAAATTGGAACAATTTTAAGAGTAGAAGATATGGTATAACCACAGAACATAAGTGCAGTGTATACCACTAGATTGTTGATGTTGAGTGGTTCATTACAAGCTTTCTTCAGCTTTTCCTCACAAATGGTCTCTTCTTAGGTCTATGTGATCTCGAAGAAGCATAAGTCCTGAACTTCTTGAGGATCCTCCTCTCGCTCACACGTAACACCAAAGAATGGTATAATTTCCTCTCCCGCGAGGAACAACTCCTAAGAGCCTCTATATCGTCTTCCAATGAATTTATACCGTAAAAACTCTCCCGAATATCAGCAAGTGATACAAGCGCACCACAAACTACATCCGTAAGCAAATAATCCTTGGCCATTTCTGGAGTTTCCGATGAAATTCTTCTATTTTCTTTGTTCGACAAAAGAATGCATATGGCTTTGTCGATATTCCCGACTGAAGATACTGTATGGTTCAGCTTGTGATATACTTCCTCAGGTAGGAAAATGATGTAAAGCAAAATTAGGAGCTCAAGCTGAGGTTCCCCATCTGACGAGATTTCGAAATACTCAGAATCCTGGCTGACACAACCCGAGCATTCTAATCTCCTCCATAGTGACAGCCTTGCTCTACCATAACGACTGGAGAATAACGATGAACAGCATTCAAGAACAAGTTTTAGATCGATATTCACAATGTCGAAAGGGTTATCAAGCTCAGTGAATCCATATCTGTGAAGTAACGCAGCATTCCCCATAGACCCATAAGTATTAAAAACCTGAAAAAGAAAGAAACTGCTATAAGTAACCAACTTATTTTCACATTGCTTACATCTTGTAGGAGATCTGTTTCACTCCAGAAGCTGGGAAAGGAAAAAAGGTTATAACCATAGTTATTGCTATAGTTGGTATTTTATTTTTGTAGTGCAAACAGTTTAGATGCCTCTTTCTCTGAGGACTTTTGTTTTAGGTGGGGCCTGATGTGTAAGGGGAGAAAGCAGTTTCACTTTTGTATTGTTCCGTTTGCTTTGAGGACATCTTGTCCTCCTTTCAATAAAATCTATATTTATCAACAAACAAACAAAAAATCGTATGGACATGTCGGCGTGTTAGCTTTGTAAGGGTCAACGTGTTTGACAGTTGACACTTTTGTTTTTGTTGAAAAGTATAATATATTGAAAAAAGGCAGGCAAAATACAAGGAGGCCAAGGAAGCCTCAAGAAGAGCATCAAAAAAAGAAAACTACAACATTAATGATTACATAAAGAGTGCCATCTAAAAACAAAGTCATCAAAAGATATCCCCGCGAACTCTATGCTCTGTTTAGACCACAGGTATAAAACTTCACATCGTACGGACAGTCGTTCATCAATAGCATATGAAGATTAATTGAAATCGATATTCCACACTACAAAGTCCCTTCTTGACATGCAACCACGCTAGTGCACCTCAAATTCTACCTTCCTCGTTGGATTACTTAAATTAGCTTGCAAAATTCATCTAGATAAACAAACTAACAACAATAATGGGCTGATAATCACTATGAAGGCAAGAAGTGAACAAGTTCAGGCTGAATGCTAACCTCATTCCCAGCTTTCGCATCTTTAACAATTATCATTTCTAGAGCCAAAGGATTGTCCTCTAATTTTGAATACAATCCACATTGTTAACATCCAAAGAGTACTTTTCAGCAACACCCGTTGGAGATTCTTTCATCCGAAAATCTTCAGTTGATGATTTCTCATAACCATTATAATCCTCGTTATCACTGTCCTCAAAACTGCTGTCATTGTCAGAGTCGGAATGAGAAGATACAGAAGTGAAGTGAACATTCTCAGCTCCTGTCTTGTGATTAAATCTGGATTTGATAGAAAATATTGTTAAGCCAAAGCTGCCTCTGAAATTGGCATGTGCTCAGCAACAAGGGCACTATGCAATTAAAATAGAAATAGAAATGGTTGGCATGTAGTAGTTTTAAAAGCTTATTTGAAAAAAAAAAGCATACCTGACATACAAATAAATGAAATTGAAGTACAAGTAGAACAAAGAGTGAATTTTTTATATATTATTTATCACCATCATCACAACAAGTGTTGATATCATAAAAAGTGAATGATGTTACAGTATCAACTTAGAATCTATGAAATCACTGTCCTAAATTGTAAAGACTAAACATTGTTTAAAAAATTATAAGCATCAAATCACACGACACTTTTGCAAGAATTTTTTTATAAAAAAGAAAGGTTTCTAGCGTCATAGCTTTCTTGAGAACTTTTAGCCTTTATTTATTTATTTTTCTAAAAATTGACGAGATTGTGAGATATAGATATTTCACAGACCTGAATATAATGAGTCATGATGACAAGACCAAAAGGCCCATATGCAATGTGTCAGCCAATTTAAGTAAAATTTTATCGAGCAAGTCATAATTGCTTCAAGCAACTTCGGTTCTAGTTCTTCAATACATAACAACCTTAAAAGTAAATGAGGCTCATATTATATTTTATCCAGCTAAATTAACCTCCAAATATGAAATAAAACACCTTGCAGAGTCTCATGCAGGACTCTGAAAACAAGGCATGAACTGACGATAGAAACACCAAAAGCCAAATTAAATAACTAGCAACAATTTGACAATGAAAAATCTTATCAGTCAGATACATCTTGAATAACAATCATCAGGTAAGAATAACTTGTGCTTATAGTAATTCTGACACCCTAATCTAAGTATCCATCCAATATAACCAAATGCAGGAAAATTTAAACCAAAGTTAATATTTATGGAAGGGGTTCCTCTAAAAACTGCACATATAAATGCATACACGGCTTGAAACTATGATGCTGAGTGTACATCAATCAATAGTAGGCCATATGAATCTTCTAAAGATTCAGGTGGATTGGCCACATTTTGAATCTTCTAAAGATAATCCACAAGATCTCCCTAGTAGTAATTCAAGACAAGAATCAGCAAATAGAAGGCCTTACTTACAGATCTGCCAATGGCACCATCCCATATCCGTGATAGTCATCTATCTCAAAGGATCGAGAAGCAACAAGACTTCTCGCGGCAAAGTATTGTTCAACACCAAAACTACTTTGGTTGAGCTTTAATGGTCCAGAAGCCAAGAGGGGTAGAATACACTCTTTCCAGTCCTCATAAATAAGAGTCTTGTCTTCTTTTATGATCTGCCTAAAAATGCACCATAGCAAATAGACAAAAGGAAATTTATAAGAGAATGATTTATGATCGAAATCGAAATGAATACATAAAAGGTTGTAAACTGAAATGTATTGCATATAATGAGAGAAGAATGGATCCAAAGTAGGATGTCACAAAGAAAATAAGATTGAAATGATTTAACTGCATATGCTATTAAAAAAAAAAACATACTGTTAGGCTCATATACACATGTAGTATGCAATCATATAGTGTCCAACGGTCAGATATTTGACAGTTAGACACTTAAATTTTCTTTTTTGCCTTTAAACCTCTCGTTTAGCCATAATTAAGGCAGTCCCACCCTCCGTATATTTTCCATATTCTTAGTCTTGCAAAATGTCATCACAAGTTGAAATTTGAAAATCTCTAATTCTCATTCTATACTTTCGAGTTTCTACTCCCTTATATATTCTTACACAAATCTTCATCTCTTTCTTCTTCTTCTTCTTCTTCTTCTTCAGTCTTCCTCTTTTTTGAATAACTTTCTTGCCTTGGACGACATTTAAAAGTCGGCTAATTTCAAGTAAAATAAACAGTATTTCATAAGGGAAAAAAAAAACCAACTGCTTTCATTGGGCGACATGGTTTTAAAAATAGCTTGAGATCAAGATGATACGGCCGAGTCATTTCAGTCAGTCACAAAGTCGGAGAAAGGGTTTAAAACTGTAAGAGAAAACTTCAGAAATAAACCTAGAAAATTAAAAAAAAAATAAAAAAATGACGAAATATAAAAAATTATGAAAAATGTACATATATCTAATGATACATAAAACATTTCTTTTAATTTATCATATGTTTACAATATAACAAGTTCTCAAACATAATTATCCAAGTTATGATGCCAAAAAAAAAGTTCACTCGTTGACATAGGTTTTATTCAAAATAATAAACTATTAGAAAATGAAAAATCATAACATCAAGATATTATCATCGGATCTTACATTCCTACATTTATGAATCACCAAATTTTATTATGTATAAAATCCCACATTAAAAAAAAAAAAATTTATTTTATTTTATTTTTTATTTAAAAAAACGTGAAAGTTTAAAACATAAAAAACACGACTTAAACAAAAAAGACATTTTCAAAAAGTTGGATTTTTTTTATTTTTTGTTTTAATCGTTTGAGGTACAAGATGTGTTTTAAACGCATTTTTTGTCATTATGATTTCAGTATCATTTGTGAACAAGCAGGATTTTCGATGTAAATTGCCCTTCACATAGACTCATCCAAGATCAAATGACCCATCTAAAATTTTGAAAATATCGACTGAGTCGATGAAACTCGACCAAGTCAACCATGTTTGTGCACTTTTATAAAATAATTAATTCCTAATGTTGTATATAATTATATAAATAAAAATATGATCTTGTCACTGAGCACGTTTTTTGTATTTTTATAAATAATTAATTCCTAATGTTGTAAATAATTATAAAAGTAAAAATATGATCTTGTCACTGAGCATCTTCTATCTAACTTATTTTTAAAGCCATCAAATCTAATCCAACCATGGTATCAAATCTCGTCCGAGACTGAGTTGACTCACCTGAGTCACCTTGGTATCGCACATGAATGACACGAATTTACATTGTGTCTCAGACTTCACAATATCTCACAAATACTGGTAAAATTGGATTTAAAGATTTGTGTGGTTTAGAAACAAAAAATTGGATTTGAGGCTCTAAGATCTCTCAAATATTGGCAAAATCAATCTCAAAGCATGTGGACAACTTTCATGGACTCAACAGGGGAAAAATCCATGATTTTAATCTGAAAATTGGGTTGGATTGGGATGTCTTCATAAAGCTTAGATGTCCATTGATTGTTGGGATTAGGATGTCTTCAGCATGGTTTTAAATCTAATCCGAGACCGAGATGAGTCGCCCAAGTCATCTCGGTATCATTAAGGAATGAGACGGATTTGAAATGCATCTCGTATTTCACAATGTCTTGCGAGATATCGCGGACGCTATATTGAAAATCTTGGCCGAGTCAACCAGGTTTTGTATATTTTAAATAATTTTTTAAGAATTTAAATAGGATAAATTACCATTTCGTGATCCAAATTTGACGAATTTACGATTCCGGCTAATTGTTCATTTTAATTACCAAAACGTGAATGTGTGCAATCGCAGATTTTTCAATAGACAAGATCACAGGTTTAAAAGTGACAAACTCGCTCGTTTTTCCCCTCAAAGTGACAATCTTGCTGGTTTGTATAGTGATTATCTCACTAAAAGTAGTGAAACCTGCAAGATTGTCACTTTAAACCTGCAAATTGTCACTTTAAAACCTCCGATATCGTTATTACCATTCACGTTTTGATAATTAAAATGAACAGTGAACCAGAATCTTAAATTCATCAAAAGTTAGTCAAGTTTTCATAAATATTTATTATTCTATAAATAAAACATGATTTTATTAATAAGCATCTTCCAATCCACCTTCTTTTCTTGAAAAATTATAATTATTTTCATTTAAATATATAAGAATAAATCATTCTAAACTAAGTTATAGGGTTTATCCCGTCCGAGACGAATTGACTCACTCGAGACCACTTAGTAGAAACCGAGTTTTGAAACCATGGGATTCAGATTCTGTGTCCCTTTCTTTTTTTTTTCAAATGTCGAATTTTGAATGTGTGAGATTTTTGAAAAAAATTATAATTATCTGAAATATAAGCATATATAAATATAAACGAAATTAAAATTAAAACAGTTTCCATGTAGGGTTGTGCATCCAAATTCCAAATTCCAAACAGACCCTTGTGAAGTTATTACTTTTAAGTTTTAATACCTTGTGAAGTTCAGTCCCTGCTAGAAACAAATCAACTTCGTCCAAAGTCCAAACCAAGGGCACACATTCTCTATCTGGTAAGATCTGTAGATACCCAGCCCACGTTGACGCCTCTCCTAAGCTTTTCTCGTACATCAGGGCCACCGAAATCCCTAGTGATCCCGCCAATCCTGCACCTTCAATCATCTCCCGCGCTGCACAAGTCTTGATGGTTAGGCAAGCTTGCTTAGGTATCTTCGCCACAAGATCTCCTACATGTAAATCGTATTTGGCTTTCACTGCAATCCCTTCTTCATCTCCACCGTCCGTTATTAAGAGACCATCGCTGTATTCTATGCCTTGGGATCTCATCCAACGGTTGAAAGCTCTTAATCTCCTGCGCAAAAATTTGCAATTAGCAGGAATTAGTAGAGTGTGATGGCGGTGAACTTCTGCAATCGGGAAACCTAACGGCTATATAATATTTACGTACCTGCTCATTTTTTGAGAAACTCTTTCTGTTTGCTATGGAGAAGAAGAAGAAGAAGAAGAGTGTTTAGTTTAGGGCAAATAGAATAGAAGAGGAGGACACGGTGGGCTCTCAAATCTCAATATGTGGTTTTGAAGTTGGGCTTGGAAGCAGTCTAACCCGGCCCTAAACAAAGTCTGTAAAACCCGAGTCCGACACTAATGTCATCAGGTTGTACTCGGATCATGGTTTTTGAAATAAGACAATAATTTCAATTGAAAATATTCAAATACACAAATAATTCGAAAAAATACATTTTTCATTGAAAATGTTGAATTTAGTCATTGTAATTGGTTCAAATCGTCATTAAGTCTATCAGGGTTGGACTGAGGCCCAATAATGTTATAGGGCTAGTCAAGGTAATCAGGTTCAACTAAGCCCAGTCCAAATCCACCTATTGACGTCGCTAGGTTTTGGGTTGTACGAAAAAATTCATTAAAAGAAAAAAAAAAAAAAAGGGATAATTACACAAAGACTTATGTTCATTCTTAAAAAATATGGACTCTTTAGTACCCAATTTATCAAATATTAGTCTAAAAAGAACTTTTGAAACGAAATACTATAATTACCCTTTCAATGATTTTTGAAATTTAAAGAAACATATTTATTTGAGAATATTTGAATTACTCTTATGTTTTATAAATGATGACATGCCTTTTAACTATTGTCATCTCTTATAGATAAATTAAACAAACAAAAAAAAAATTGTTTCTCTTACCAAAACTAATAATCTTTAAAACACATAGATGATGATGACTACACCGATGATGATGATGGAAATGAGGATGATCATCATCAAACTGATTTGGTCTATGAATATTAGATTTATTTTATATATAATTAATTTTAAATAATTAAAACATAATTTTAAAACTCGACTTAAATATTCATCAAATTGATTCAACTCAAAAATTAGCAAGTCGACACAAATGTGTCAAATAAAATTATATTGAATTTAACTTTTAAGAAATAAAATATTTATTTTTTATTTTTCACAGAAATATTAATAACTAAATAAATTGATTAAGTTTTTTAATTGACTTACTATATTTATAGATCAAACTCTTTGTAAAATTGTTAAAAGGGTATTTCAGGTATTTTTCTTAAAAAAATCTTCAAAATATCTTTCATAAACTTAGTTTTTATTAAGTGGGACTCAAATGGTCCGTATTTTTTACTAGGGGACTATGTAGTACATACTCTCAATAAAGAATCATTCAAAGTCATTATCCCAAAAAAAATAAAAAAAAATAGGGTCCAATCTTCGTCCTAGTTGGAAAAGGGTTAGAGGTAAATGTAAACTTATTACTTATAATGTATTTTAATCATTGGAAAATTAATAAGACAACTTCATTGTTGGAAATATGAACTGTTGTATTTTTCTCTTATGCTTAATGGGTGTTGTATTTAGTTTTATAATAAGCCTTTTGTGAGTTTTTTTTTAAACATAGAGGAAAACCTTTTTTTATCATTTTTGTTGTCCAAGCTTTGCTCTCGGGCACTGACAAATATCAACCTCTCCCTTCCATTTCCAATGTGCAACCTACACAAATCAAACAAAATAAGATCTTTTACATTAGAAATGTTTTAAATCATATAAACATCAACATAAACAAAACTATGAAATATAAACTAAATGGTTTTTACCCATAAATCCAATAGTGGTGTTGTCAATTGGATTGATTTTTGGCATGAAAGTCTAGTACATGATGGATCAAACATTCAGATGATCAGTGGGTTCAAAAGGGTATAGCATGTAGTACCAATAAATAGATTTTTGATGTTCTTATACTTTAATGGACAATAATACATGGTTAGATAACATATATAAAGATTTTAGATAGATTCTATGTAGGACTTGTAAATTTTTTTTTTTTTTTTTGAGGTTATTATTATAAAAGAATGTGGGATGCCACATAATACAAAACATCAAGAAAAAGTGATTACAAAAATCATAATTATAAATTTGGTAATATGTTTCTTATTGATATATTTTTATTTTTCTCTAACACGTGATTAATACGTGCTTATTTATTTATTTAGGTTTTTTTTTTTCACATTTTCATTTTTTATTTATTTTTTTTTTCATTTCAATATGTCTTATGAAACAACAAATATGAATAAGGGCAAACAAGTTACAACATAAAATGACAAGGGTAAAGTAAGCTGGAGCCCGTATTTACATAAGTCCTTTATTGAAGTATGTGTCGAAGCAGTCACACAAGGTCATAGGAATAGGTCAACTTTAGACAAGTTAGGATGAAAGTTTGTTCGAAATAAATTTCTCAAGAAAAAAAAATTACAATTCGAATAAAAATAATTCAAAAATCATTAGAACAAAATAAAATTAGATTGGAAGGTTTGGTCCAATCTAATAAGTATAACTGGAATCGATTGGAACAACTATTCCATCATCATGAGTAATGAATGATTGATTGACCAACAAATGGTAATAAATATTTTTTTAATATATTTAATTTTACTTATTTATAAAGATATCAACAAATATTTATTAATAGTATTCATTATTTTTTATAGCAATATCTTGGAGATAATAAGTTTTGTTATAAGGTATTGAAACATAGAGATGAGTTGGACAAGTTATTTGGTAGTACCACAACTATCAGATCTTGTGTTCGATCTTCTACAATGACATACATGATAAATGAGTCAATTGTTGATGATATCAATGTTGATACCCCTAAATATATTCCAACGACATAAGAAAATATACTCCCAACTCATCCCGATAATGATATTGATAAGTCACTAAATTCAAGACCACCACAAAAATATCATCAATAAGTGATGATTCTAGATTAAAACACAAAAATGAAGGAAAATCTGAGTTCTTCGAGGTTGAATTCAGTTGTTTGGTGGATCTTTTCTAATCAAAGATTCATCGAGATGAACTTCCAAACGAGTAAAAAAAGTTTATTCTTGATGAATGCATGATACATCTTAATGAATTAGTGGATGAAATTCCTTTAGGTAGCGATAGATATTATCATATGATATCTAAATTCGTAAAAAGTATAGATTTTAGGAATGTCTTCTATAACATGCCAACAAATGATGCTCACATATCGTACCTTGATTTTGAATATCGTCGTTATCGTGATAATCAGTATAGGGTGATGTAGTTTTTTTATGGATTGGTATTTTATGTACCTTTTTTTGTGAACTATGTGGTTAGTAAAAAAATATTTATTTCATAGATTATGATTTTGATTTATTCTATGGATTATGTCTGTATTTGCATGTACTTTGTGAATTATCGATTATGTCTTATGAATTATGGATTATGATTTCATTGTTAAAAATATTTGTTTTGATATTTTATGTGATTATATATAGATTGATTATATTTATGTGATTGTTTATATAAAATATTGAATGATATTTTTTTATTAATAATGTAAACAAAAAATAATATGGATTATTCAAATTCAAATGATGAGATTATATGTATGACTGTACTTGCTGCAACTAATCATTATCGTACTACTTATAAAAATAAATTAGTTCAACAACCCAAGACTAATTGTAATTTTACTGGATAAAATTATATGAATTATGTTTTGTTTGAGAATAATGCAATATATCATAAATAATTATCGTATGAAAAAATATGTATTTGAGAAATTGTACAAAACTCTACATGAAAAGGTGGGTCTTGAAAGCAAAATGAACATTTCTTTGAAAGTATTTTTAGAAATCTTAAAGATATTGAGACAAAACGAGGGCATGAGAAATGTTGATGATTGATTTCAAGGTTCTGAAGAAACCGTAAGTAAGCACTTTCATAGAATCTTAAAAGTTATCATTAAATTGTGCAAAACTCTTATTATATCTCATTCTTTGGATGAGATCCCTTATCAAATTGGCATAAATCAAATATTCTAACATTTCTTTAAGATAATCTTAAAATTAAATTTATAAAAATTTATAATGTTTAATTTTTCATCAAAAAATTTACACAATATGAAAGATTGTGTGGGAGTGATTAATAGAACTCACATTGGGGCATGTGTTTCAACAACGGATCAACTTTAATATTTAGGTTGAAAGGATATAACATAAAATGTAATGATTGTATACTCTTTCGACATGTTCTTCACATATGTAGTTGTTGGTTGGGAGGGACAAGAAAATAACACAAACGTATTCTTGAAAACTATAAATAATCCCAATTCGGGATTTCTTTAGCCTCCATTAGGTTGGTATTCAAAATTTTACTTATAAGTATATTCAATTATACATTATGTATTTAAAATAATAAAAATAATATTCATTTGTAGAAAAATAGTACTTGATTGACTTTTGCTATCTATTGATGGGTATATGACACCATATAAGAATGTTTGTTACTATTATAAGACTTCCGACGGAGTACATGGCAGAAGAAAAATGAGTTATTTAACCAAATTCAATCCTTATTACGCAATGTTATAGAGAGATGTTTTGGAGTGTTAAAGGTAAGATGGGCAATTCTTAGGGACATACACACATACTCTATTGATACATAGAGGGACATCGTCATTGTTTATATGAAATTGCATAATTTCATTTGAAAAGAAGTTTTGATAAATATTAATTTTGCCTTATACAACGAAGTAGATTACATAGATAAAGCTGTCCCTAGGAGTATGGATGAACTTAGACCATCGAGACGTTTACAAAAGGAAGAACATAGAGAAATGAAATGTATGAGAGAAGTCATGGTTAAAATTTTTATGATCAACGTGATATAGTTATATAATTTTATGATTTAGAAGTTACTATTAACTGAATAATTTTTGTATTTGTGTGAATACAGTATATTTCTACTATATGAACATCTTTATTTATTGGTATGACGATCACATGTATATTTTGTTAATAAATGTTTTCTTTTCATTTTATATTTGTTAGTGTGATTATTACAATTTATTATGGTTTTTTATTGCTCTTTTGGACGAGAGGTGTGATTACATACTTCCAACACAAAAAGTAACATAGGTAGACAATTCTATAAGTGCCCATATGAAGGGTACTGAATAATTTGCATTAATTTGTATCAGTTATAAATATGATATGACATTTATATTTAAATAAAATGTATATATATTTTTATTTTATAGGATCATAAAAATGATTTCATATGATTTGATGAAGTCGAGAAGATTGATCATGACGATAATAAATATGCGAAGAAAAAGACAAAAATAAATCTTTGGACATGGGACGAGGTCTTATATGCATCAATATGATACAATATATTATAGTTTATAGTGATATTAGTTTGTTATTTTTGATATAATATTTTTTATTAGGTAATTATATGTATTATAAAATATGTTATTTTTACTAGAATATAGTTGACTATGAAATACAATAGGCAATGATCAAGTATGAATGCAAATTTATTATATATATATATATATATATATATATATTTTATATATGATAATACATGTTTTATTATATGATAACTGTTATGTTTTTATACAAGTTTTATTTTTCATATGTCCAATATTTAGGGGAGGTTCTATCGATTTTTTTTATTTAAAAGAAGAAGTATATTTTGAGTTTAAAATAATATTATAATGTTTTTATTTAATAAAAATAGTAACTGTTACTTTTTTGGAGCATAATTTGTTGAGTTAGAATGTTAGAATGTTAAAAACAATAATTGTTATAATAAGGGTATTTTTGACATTTTAATAAAATCCAGAATAATTTTCGAAAACAAAACTTTATTAGAAGTACTTCTGATAGTACTTCTAATATTACTTATGTTTTAAGTATTTCTGACTCTCATATCTACATGGGCCTTTAGAAATTATTTAGAAAGATGTTCTTTCGTGAAGATTATTTATGTAATTTTTTTAAATAATTATTGGTGGCCAACACACTACCATGCTAAATAGTGGCAATGGGTATAGGACGTGCACACATTCAAAACTAAAATTCACATGAAATTGACTCTAAAAATTATCAAAACTTAATCAACAAGATTTCAACTTGGAAAATCATTGAGTCAACTTGTCAAATGACCAATTCAACCAAAAATTGCATAAAAAATAATATATTTTTTTCATTTAAAAATATTATAAGATATATATTTAGAATATTTTAATATTTTACTTAACATGTCCAAGTTATATCGCTATGCTAGTTTTTAACTTGATTTGACTCAAGTCAAGTTCTAAAACTATGCTTTTAAAAGTTGATTTAATGGGATGGTCTTATTTAAATTTGTGGTTATATGAATATAAAATTGTATTAAAAACATACCATATTTGATAGGAAAAAGTCCTTAATAAGCCTAAATAAATTTATTCTTACTATCATCCTTACAATCCTATAAATGAGATAAGTACAAATAACCTCTCTTATTCAATGTGGAATGGTTTAGCACTCTTGAGACTGTTTAAAATCCCTGCAAGTGAACCAATGGTAGCAACAACTGAAACAATTAAACCAACCAAGCACAACCCTTGTAACACAACCCACTTCTTTGTCCCTCTCTTTATCTTCCTCTAAACCATGAACATATTAATTGGAAAATATATTGTCAATGGCCAGAACGCTGCTGCACCTAACAAACCCATTATAGCATTGAAGAATAAGAATAACATTGACATTAACGTCGTAAAAATGATCAAAATCAATCTCGAGATCAATTTTGAAAGCGTGAAGCGTAAGGATATTGTTTGGGTGAATGGTACTCTTATGTTGTGGACTTTGTGGATGAATATGAAGTTTGGCCACTTGGAGACAATCATCTTTTTGACAATGACAAAGATTGATTAAGCAAAAACTTGTCTGGTTAGACAAAAATTATGAGGATGTCAAATTATAATCCATGGGTTTGTATTAGGGATGCAACCTGGGTGAGTTGGAGGTTCAATCCAAACTCAACCCAAGTTGTAGAATCCTCAACCCGACTATTAGGTTAGAGCTCATTTACCTAAGCTCAACCCGAGTTTGAGCTTCTAAAATCGGATTGATCTAGTGTTAACCCAAGTTAAGTAATTTTGGGAGGGTTGAGCAAGCCGAATTTCATTTTGATCAACACATAAATTTTATTTTATATCTTAAAAAATTAATACAACATAAAATAAAATAAAAAATAAAAAACAAAAAACAAAATCACTAAATAATAAATTTGCACACAACCTACAAATCCATCATTTAAATAATATTTAGACGACCCACTGTAAAATACTATGCTTAAACATATATAACAATAGATTTAAATGTAAAAAAAAAAAAATCAATAAATTTTTTTTCCTGGATTTTATAAATATATTTAGGAAGAGAAAACTAATTTTTTTTATAAATAAAAAAAATATCTATATGTAAATATGTAGCATCGGGCTCGGGTTGAGTTGGGTTGCCCGGAGCCTCAACACGAATTTAATTGGGGTTGAGATTTCCTAGCTCTGGTTCAACTCATTTTTATAAATCTCAGCCTAAGCTCACCTATCAATCTGGTTGAATTCGAGTTAGCCCCCCCAAGTTGCAGTCCTAGTTTGTATGATTGCACGCTACGATTTAATGGCTCGGGTTTTGGTGGTGTAATTAAATGTATTTAGAGATGAGGTCGGGCTAGATTAGGCCCAACTGATGTTTAAAGCTCTTGGCTAGTGCTTGCACGGTAGGCCCATCGGGTAGTCTAGTCTGACCCACAACTTATGTGTTATATCTTTAAAATCAAATATTTATTAGTAATATTTAAAAATACGCAAACTCTAATTTTTATTTTGAGCTTTTTCTATTTAAAATGATCAACTAACTTAAGGAGATCTACTCTTAGAGCACTCTTAAAATTGTGGAGTTGATAATAGTTTATCAATAATACTATTTTATTAATAATCCAAATAATACTTATTTTATTAATAATCATATTAATACTTTCTTTTGTCAATATAATATTTTATAACTAAAACTATAATTATGTAAGCCAAAAATAATAAAAATATTACTACATTTTACGTCATAAAAATCTAAATAATAAGCCGGCAATTAATTAAAAATAATAATCCTATTAACAATCAAAACAATACTTTCTTTTGTCATTATACTATTTTATCACTAAAACTATAATTATATAAGCCAAAAATAATACAAATATTACTACATTTTTTGTAATAAAAAATCCAAATAATAAGCCATAAATTAATTAAAAATAATAATCCTATTAATAATCCAAATAATACTTTCTTTAGTTATTATATTGATTTATCACTAAAATTATAATTATGTAAGCAGAAAATAATAAAAATATTACTATGTTTTTTCGTAATTAAAAAATCCAAATAATAAACCAAAAATTAATTAAAAATAATTATGCAAATAAATTTAGTGTGTTATTCTGTAATAAAAATATTACAGATACGTGGGCAAATAGTTTTAGTGTGTTATTTTTTATTTAAAAATTATTTTTAATTAAATTTTATTATGAAAAATACTTGAGGAGTCATGAATGAAAGTTTTTGTAGGAGTTTAAAACACCTAAGGCTCTTAATCCAACCGTGCATGCAACTCGATGTGCTTGAAGTCCAATAAAAATGTCATCCCGACTCAATTGGTAAAGACGTCTTCATTAATTTGTTAACAAAAAATTATTTTTTGATATTTTTAATTAATTTTTTATAACAAAAAATGTAAGAAAAAGAAGTTACTTTTGAAGGAGATAGAAGATAAAACACATATTATATATGACATTTGTAGTCTTTTTTTTTTTTTGAGTAGGGGGTGGAGAAAAAATCCTAATGTTATTTTATTAGGATTAGCCTCATTCGAAAATGTAAAAACTCAAGTTGTACATACGTGAGGTTCAAAACTTTTCAGAGTTTTGATCTCATCTACATGAATTAATAAATTATTATTATTCAAAGAGTTTAGGTGTGAATGGACACCACAAAAGGATTTTTTAAAATTTTATTTTTTGTCTTATGGTAATTCACATATCCAAAGAATAAGGGGAAGGTCTACTTAAAGAGGTAGGTAAGGGGGTTCAGTTAAGGGACAAGGAAAGTGTTAAGCACCTTGTCCCACCCATCATATGGTGGTTACCATAAATTGGCCATATATGAAGTATGAAAACTATTTTTGAGGTTTTGAAAATAAAGGGGATTACAAAGAAATTTTACAAAAAAAAAAAAAAAAAAACTATAATTTTGATTTGATAAAAAGAAATGATGAGCAAACTTAAGTTAGAAATGCGTGCTTGTTGGTTTTTTTTTTTTTATGAGCTTGGGACTTGAGTGAAAATTCACAGGGATTTCACTTCCATGAAGAAAAAGAAATGATGAGCAAGTTTAAGTTAGAAATGGGTCCCAAAGCTCTTTTAGACAAATATGTGCTCATTTGGGAACTTCTTTTTGTTGGTTTAGTCATTAGGAAGCATCCATGGTTTAAACACCATCATAATAAAACTAAGGACTTTTTATACAAGCTTCGTATCTTTTTTGGGGCTATTTTTGTTAGCCTAGAAGTTTAAATATGTGTCTATGAAGATCCACAACTTAGTTCATAATCTTTTAGAAGTGTAGTGTATGCATGAACAAACTTACAAAGAGAAGATTACCTCATAAAAGGTTTACTCTATAACTCTTAAGCCATTAAAATAAAATACAACAATTAGGAATTTTAAGTGTAAGTAAATGAAATAAACTAAAATAACATTATATTGAACATTAGATTGTAAAAACTCGAGTTTTCAATTCGTATCTCGAGGAAAAATAAATAGTGAAATTTTGAGAAAATCTTGAAAGTGGGACTTAAGGTAAAACTGTAGGACCTTGTTCTGATCATTTTTAATGAAATCTGATCTCACCATTGGATTTAAAATTATCAAAAAATATATTTTAGCCTATAAGCACGCTCAAATGCGAATTCGAACAGAAAAATAACAAAATCCTCGATTACCCAGTCGGATTAGGTTAAAATAGTAACTTTTTGTTAGAACAAAAATTATTAAGATTTGATTATACCATTGGGTTCGTAACGAAAAATGATTGAATATGGACTATTTATTTGTCATTTTTGAAGCACAAAAAGTCGAATTATCATTAGAAACGAAAATAACGTCAATTTTAGGGGTCACCTCAGGCCAAAAATATAAATTTTTGTTAGAGACAAAATTGTATAAATTGATCATATCATTAGATCCGGAATGAAAAATTAGATAAAATAGAATATTCATTTTTTAGTTTTGGAGTCCGGATGGTCAAGTTATAGTCGATCGAAACAATAGGCAAAATACCGATTTCGTCCAAAAAGTTATATAAATAAAATCTTTTTATTTTTTTTTCTCTCATCTTCCCCAAATTGTCCAAACAGTTGCGACAAAAAAAAAAGAAAATTTTATTTTTTAATCAACATTTCACCTCAGATTCATTACAATCAGTTTGCCGTCGACGTCCGACGCAGAAGGGAGAAACGTCCGTAGCCTCGTTCTCTACAAAACTCACCCAAGTTCCTTCCGTTTTCTCGTTTTTTGCACCCCGTATCGTCAAAAATCAGCCGTATATATACGGGGATTTCACAACTTCAACATCGGATTTCATCCGTTTCGAGATTAAATTGTCTTCTGTCGCAGAAGGGAGAAAGGACGACCGCGTCGAGATCTTCGAAATCACCAGGTTAGAATCGAAAATCATCCGTCTCGAAATTCGACCCATCTCGATTTTCGCGCACGGACTTCAATTCCGTCTCCTAGAGATTGTAAGGAACTCTCAATTTCTATTAGTAATCGTAAATTGTGGAAATTGTATTTAGATTTTTATTAAAAATTTCTGGCGAGTTTCCAAAAATATAGAATTTAATCGGTTATTTTAAATTCACATCAGAACTTGCATGTTTGATAACTGTATTTTTTAACAAATTATACGTGGGTAGGATATTTCAACGGACTATTTCTGTCAGTTAGATCCTGTTCACCGTTCGGACCCCATTTTGATCTAAGTGTTGTACCTTTTCAATATTATTGATGAAAATGAATTTCATAATTGAAAAAAATGGTTTTAATATTCAATGAACTCAAATTGAGTTGATGAATATCAGAAAATGGATATTTAATTTGAAAGATTGAAAATAGTACAAAATTGAAAAAAGGGAAAAAGGGTATGAGACAGTAAAATGTCAGAGTCACACCCGAGGGGTGATGTCTGCATTTTACATTGTTGTGTTGTGTGTAGGTTGGTGAACGGATATCCAGGGATAATGTTAATAGTTGCATGTTTATTTTCTTACTGTTTGCACGAGGCACTATTTATTTTTCCGTTCTGTTATTTATTTTAGGCCGTGTGGCCACACTTGCATGGTTGGAAACTGGATATTCATTCTCAATCTTGTATTGTTAATTTCTCTTTTGTTTTCAAATGAAAATAATATATATATACAAAATAACTACACACACACACATATATATATATATATATATATATATATATATATATATATATATATATATATATGTAGTTATTTTGTGAGTTGTTAAAGAGTTTGTGAATGTCTAAATGGATAGTGCGTTATATCATCCGGAGTTGTGTACTATCTTGTGATGTACGGTAGGGACCACCAAGCTCATACGTGGTATGGGACACGTATGAGAGTGGAGTCACAACTGGAATCTGGGTTTATTCCTCTCTATATTTACCAGTGAACTTGTAATGTAAATGTGGTCGTATACGAATGGTTTGTATATTTGAGAATCACATGTATGCCTGATAGGCATAGATGAAGATGATTAGTCAGTGATCACTAACAATCTATAGTAGTTGAATGTTCTGACACATCAAAAAGAGATCCATTGCTTACGGTCACGTCAAACGGCCAGCCTGAGCCGGATAAATGGTCAACCAAACGTGGTAAATGCAGCGACAGACCACAAAATCAGGAACTAAAAGCCAGTAAAGAATTGTAACATCATGTCCCGACTGTAAGCGATCTAGTCGTGAATCCCAACTCTCTAATTCCATTACTCCACCATGTATATTATGTATTTGTTGTTTTATTTTGATATATAAAATAAAATGCATGCTTAATATTTTCACTTGATCAATTAGTCTTGTATAAAAAGAAAATATTATAGTGAGTACTGCTGATCGATGTAATGTGAGTTTTAAAATATTTAGTTGCTCATCCCTAACTATATGTACTAGTTAATCGTAGTTTCTTCTGTAAAACTTTACATATGTTAAAATGATGTAGTATGTTTATTCGTTCATGTTAGGAGAGGTTATTGACATAAATTGTTTGCGTCCTTACTGGGTAACAGTTGTTACTCACTCTTTCCTTCTCTAATTTTTTAGATTCAGATCCAAAGCTTGGTGAGGCAGAAAACGAGTGAGAATCATTTGGTGGGTCAGATAGACAGTCAAAGTCCGTCACTTGGTGAGTATTGGGGCTATACCCCTAATGGTGTCAGATTCGTCTATAAGTATTATAATTTTTTATATTGAGCGTTAGGACTTTTGTTAGAGTGAGGAAATAATTGTATAATTACGTATTTTTTTATCCTTCCGCACTCTGATCTATCGTACGTTATTAGATGTATGTAGGCTTCCGTTATTGTTATATTTTGTATATATATATATATATATATATATATATATATATATATATATATATATATATATATATATATATATATATATATATATAGGGGACGGTTCAGCAGCCTTAAAGTTTGCCAAGTTTGGTGCCAAACATTTTTCAAAATATGGGTTAGAAGCTTTGTAATGAGCTGATTTTTTGTGAGGATGATCTTTATGATGAGGAGATCATCCTTACCAAAAATTAGCCTATTCCAAAACTTCTAACCCCATCAAAAGTGATTTACAAAAATTGGACGATCCACGATTCTTCAACTTGTAAACTAGGGTTAGAATTTTCAAAATGAGCTGATTTTTTGTGAGGATGATCTCTTCACCGTAGAGATCATCCTCACAAAAATCAGCCTATTCCAAAACTTCTAACCCCATCAAAAGTGATTTACAAAAAATGTTTGGCACAAAACTTGGCAAACTTTGGGGCTGCCGAACCGCTCCCATATATATATACATATATATATATGTAGGATTGTATGTCGTTTATTAGGTGTAGGTTGAATACCTTGAAATGCTAACATAAACAAAGGAGACTATGCCGAAATTTTGAGGTGCCACTTAGTATCTCGGGATCTGACATGGGGATTTGTATTAGCGTTTGGCGGGGCGTCACAGATGGTATCAGAGCATAGCATTGATCCGTATGGGATACAGATCTGCTGTGCTCTGGAAAATTGGCTGATACCATAGATATTAGACTGATAATCATAGTGTCATTATGAATTCGGTATCCGAGTTCATCAGTAATTCTGTATTGGAATTACAAGTTATTCCATGTCTAAAAGTCTATAGAGCCTAGTAAGTCCAGGATATGATTCTAGGTTTGTTATGTTAGTAATGGAAATGAAGTCCATTACTAAGTTTCAGGTTACAATAGTAATTCATAGTTACGTAAGAGCGATTTTGACCTTATTCTGATACATGCCTTGTTACGGATAAAAATAAGCGAGAGTAGTAGACGAGACAGAGGCCGAAACACAACAGAGACGAGACAAGTTCTGGATCAAACCACTGATCGGATATCATAACTAATGTCATTCATCGGACAGATGGTTGAGTCTCACGTGAAGTTCAGAGAGGAAATATGAATAATACAACCACCACTACCTCGAAGCCAAATGAAAGAAAGACAATTAGTAAATTTTTATCGTTTCTTCTACCATGACCTTGCATAATTTTATAAGGAAAGTAGCTATGCGAGAGAGATCATTTTTAGGGAGTATGAGAGAAGATGAGGATATGATAGTTGATAATGGGAATTTGGTGATAAAAATGTACATTCGAACCAAATTTCAGAGATTGCAATTCTTAGAGATGAAATTGCTAATAAATTTTTTATTTCGTAGGTATGCTCGTATCAAAATCAGACATGTTCTAAGAACTGCAATCTACGAAATAAAAAATTTCGTAAAATGTTATCACCATTCGTTATTATCACTCTTACATCATTTTTTAGTTATCCGTCGTTAGACTCATAAAATGGTACTTTTTCTTTAACTTAATATTGCCAAGCTTCTAGTTTTAGTTTTAAGTGCTTTTAGTTGATCAAGTACTTTCGTAATCAAAATTACCAAACAAACTTTTGTTGTTGAAAAGCAATATCATTGAAGTTATTATCACCAAAGTGATTTTACAAAAGTTACAAAAGTAATATCAGACGCAGTGACCAATAGGGCTGGCCTGATCCAATCCGAGAAAACAAGGTTTGGATTGAAAATTAGAGATCCAAAATTTGGATTGAATATTAGAATGTTCGGATCGGATTTGGATTGAAAATTAGAGATCCAATTTTTTTGTTTTTTTTTTGGATTGGTTTCGAATCAACCCTTGTCTGAACCCAAGTTATTTATTTATCACACATATAATAGATAAACGCCTCTCATATTTTAGGGTTTCATCTCATTCACTCCTCATAACCACATATTAGATTTTATTGGATTTCAGTATCAAGATCCAAATACAATCCAATAACAATCATCAAACCCAATTTGAAATTCAAAATATGTATAAACTTCATCTATAAAACAAAATATACAATATAGTTTATATGCTTTCTCACATTCTATCAGATCAGGTCTTATTGGATTGGGATACTGTTGATCCAATAACTTCTTAAGAGTGGATCAGATCCAATCCTTATCGAAATCCAAATCTTCTGTTCTATCCAAAGTTATCGAATCGAAGAGGATAAAATTTCGGGTTGGATCCAATCCATTGAGAGATTGTGTTAATTTAACGAATTTTTAATTTTTTTTAACTAATTGGAGGAAAAGATCTGCTACGTGACAAAGCTCACAACAGAACATGTCTGATTTTGATACCCACTTGTAACTGCCTTAGGTGCCGTTTGTTAAACTGAAAAAAATAAGTGCTGAATAGCATTAAGCGCTGAAACTTATAAGCGCTGAATTTAAGTGCTAAAAAAGTTGTTTGTTTAGATGCTGAATCATGTTTGTTACACATTGCTGAAACTGATAAATTGTCTTTGTTACCCTTACAATCATATTATACATTGTTTGCATGTTTTAAATGCTTATTTATTATCAAACACAATAAAATATATTATTTTTTATAAAATTAAAATATAATTTATTTTTAAATAATAAATAATACTCAAATCTTCAATTTATAAATAATAATTTCTATTTATAAAAGCCCACAAATTTCAAATTAAAAATAATAATGTCATACAAGTCACCAAAATTTGAAATCAACTTTAAAAAGAACTTAATTTTTTATGAATAATTTTCGATGGAAATGAAGGATGTGTAATTATAAAAGCACCCTATGAATTAATAAGGGCAACCCACACTATAGCCATTTTTTGTTTTGTTTTATATGGATTAAAATTTTTGGAATGACCAAATTTTTAGTGAGGATAATTTATATGGTCTAGAGATCATCCTCACCAAAAATCAGTTTATTTTGAAACTTCTAACTCGTTAAAAATAGTTTTCAAAAAAAAAAAAAATGGACAATTTACGATTCTTGAACTTGTTTTGATAGGGTTAAAAGTTTCAAGATGTGCTGATTTTTTGTGAGAATGATCTCCTCATTGTAGAGATCATCCTCACCAAAAATCAACTCATTCCAAAATTTTTAACCCATATAAGACAAAATAATTTAGCTATGGTGTGGATTTATTAATTTGTGGGGTGTCTATATACTTATCCATGGGATATAAGAGGTAATATCCTTTTAAGAATAAGGGCATAGTTGTCCATGCTCAAAAAAACAAAGGGCATACTTGTCCGTGTTGAAAAAGCGAAGTGCTTACCGCTTCAGCACTTTTTTTCAGCATCAAAATAGTGCTGAATTTTTTTCACTTATTTTCAGCAATAAGCACGAGTAAACAAACGCGCTATTTTGACAAAAGTGCTGAATTTAATTTTTTTCAGCAATAAGCACTGAAAAATAGCGCAAACAAACACCACCTTAGAAAAGTAGGGTATCTTAGACATCAATTCATAGTACATTCGTTTCATATTTGCATGACTATCGCAGCTTCCTTGTTTGAGTGACAAATGAAGTAGAGCTTTTGCTTAGTTATCAATTCTCCTTTGTTTGAATTAAATTAAGATTTGATTAGAGCAATTAAAAATATTTTTAATTAGAGTTATTTCCATTCTTGTTGATATAAAAAGCCTATTATAGAGTCTTGTAATTTGGGATCCAATATTAAAAGGCTTTTGGGTAAATTACACTTTGACCCCTTAATGTTTTGACAATTGCACTTAACTCCCTTATAATTACTTAAGGGATTCACTTAAAGTTCCTTTTATAAAGACTATTTTGTCTTTTTTATAAATAAAATTATACCTGTGAAAAAATGGGTTCAATGAAGAGTCATGCTAGAGTGACCTTAAGATTGGACCTCATATCATATCACACATCTTGACGTGAAAGTGGATAGGAAACATATATGCTTGTTTTTTCACTTGTATCTCGAGAAAAAAAAATCTATAGTTCTCATACACTTTCATGTCAAGGGTATGCGATGTGAGGTCTAATCTTCAGCATTATCCTTTTTAGTTTTTGTTTTAAAAATAATTTTTTTAATAAAATAGTAAAATAACATTTGAATTTTAAACCCATTAATGATAGGGGAGATACGCATAATTATCAAAACATTAAGGGGTCAAAATCCAATGATGACAAACTACAAGGGTTCAAAGTGTAATTTACACAGAGTTGTTTCTAAACAGGGTATATCAGTGCCCGACTGTATATTTTTTCAGTATTGGATACCTAATTACAAGAACTCTTTTAGAGTTTATATAAAAAGTAATGAAAATATTCCTAATTAAGAATTAATTTAGAATTGATCTAATACAATTCTTAATATTTAGGAGAAGATGATTTGGTGCATTACTATGCACCTTATTACAATAAACCATATACTTTAATAAGATGAACACTATCTCGATGGATATAATTGGCATAATCCAGTACAAATAGTTATTATTAACTAATTACAAAGGAAACAAGTAATACTGTTTGCAACTTAAAGTGCAATTTTGAAAAATTTAGCATACCTGAGACTTCCAATTATATCCGCGATGGAACCTATGATACCAAGAAAGGACACAATCAAGCAAACCAAGCTTAGACATTGCAAGACCATCCATTTGCTGGATCCTCTTTTGATCTTTGCTTGCACCATATGCATGCTCGTCGGAAAGTAGACAGTCAATGGCCAGAAGGAGACCGAACCCAGCAATCCCACAATTGCATTGAAGAAAGGAAACATCATAGCCACTAAAGTCGTAAAGAGAACGAAAATTGGGCGCAAGAGAAGCTTACAAAGTGTGAATTGGAAGTTGTATGATTTGGTGCTTGGTGTTCTCAAGGTGTAAACTTTGTTAAAGAACCTTGCATTAGGCCATTTCGAAGCTAACCACTTCTCGTAGAAAGCGAAAATAGGTTGCACGAATACCTGAGACATTAAAATGGGAAACAAATTTATCAATTTAATGTTTAGTTGCTTCAAAGTTGGAAAATGATACCATATAATATGATGCATGAGATACACTAATCATCTTCAATGTAATGATAGGTTTTGATGTATGGAAATATTCTAAAGTAGAGGGGCCCATTTGGGGTAAATTTTGTTTCAATAGAAGTGCTTTTATGGAATCATTTGTCTTTGAATCACTTAAATAAGGATCATGATAACATCATCATTTGTTTTTTATTTTATTTTAGGTGGTGATAGGGCTTAGAACGTGTTTTTTGAGATTTAGAAGCACTTCCAGAAGTTGTAGGGATTTCGTGAAGCAACTACTGCATTTTAGATTGTGTGTTGGATTGACCATAATGCCCCTTAAACAACTGAATGAGGTTAACCCTAGCTACAAACGCTTCTCGGTGTTTTTTTTTTTTTTCTCTTCATGAATCTTGTCTTCTACGAAATCCATAAGCCAAAAAATTAAGAGTTCCGCTATATCAGTATCCTATACGTACAATGGAAACAAATAGATACCTGATAAGCTCCAATTAAATGTATAATCACGGCAAGATTTGCAATGTCAACAAGCCAAAAAGGTTCATAGAATCCGGTGAGAATATTGCCTGGAGCATCATTTCCAAAAGCTGTATATCCAATGCAACCGATAGATATGTAAAATAATGATGTTGAACCAATGCTATAAAAGCTTGCCCTCTTCATCGTTTTATTTTCCGGTGGAGGTGATTTTAATGTGTCCTTCATGAAAAAAAAAAAAACAAACAAAAAACGATCTTACATGAGGAAAAATCACAACATGAATGTGTGAGATTATTACTCCAAAATTACCGTTCATCTAAAAGAAAAATTTACATCCACATTACCTGGATTTCGATTAGAAGCATGGTATAAGTGTAGGCAAAAGCAATATTTCCTAGAGCCTGGAAGGCATGCCAAATATTGGTTGATGAAGTTATACCCTTTCCCATCAAACTCCCTCTAAATTCGAGGTCAGAAGCAAATTTTACGACACATAGAAATGTTGCGATAAATGAGTAACAAAATGACATCACGGCCGCAATTAACGAAAGAAATGTTACTTTCTCCAAGTTCGGAAATTGGGATAATATAATTTCTATTGCTCCAACAAGTATCATAAATAAATTTCCTGACATCCCACAACTCGCATCATGCCCCTTCTTATGGAAACAGTTTGATCGCTTCACTTCCCTATTTCACGGAAAGAATTCACAAAATTTACACATTGAGGATGACTGTTTGTTTGGATAAATGAATAAATTTTTGAAGAAAAATTACTCACATCATACTTGTTGCAGTAGTAATTGTGTATCCTACCATTGAACCCCAAAGCATTGCATATTGTACTATACCACATATAAATACATATCTTTGACCTGTTTGAATGAATTTTTTTTTACCATCAATACTAGTGGATATTATAGAAATTAATGCTGAGTACTTGTAAGAGGATGGAAATGCATGTGTATACTTTATGTTACGTTCATAATTGTCTTGCAATCAATTCGATTCATTCAGAATCCGTCATATTTTACGTAATATTGGGTAAGAAACATTCCATTTTTTTCAAATGATCATACTTGTTTTATATTAAAAATAAGGAACTTTAGTAGTATGCCCCCTGCAAAATTGACGATAGTAGGTTTTCCCCGAACGAAATGCAAGATAAGGTTTACCTGCTTGACCGAAAGCCATCATCCCTTTTTGTTAATAAATTAACGGTGAAACTTTGATTTAGTAACTTATGTTTTTGAAAGGTAATTTGACATAATATGGGTAACTTTGAATACAGTCAAAACTTCATTGTTAATTCTAGGGGTGCACGCGATTTCGGTTAAAATTGAGACGCGAATCAGACCGTGAGTTTTGGACTAGTTTGGTTCGATTTGAACTGACTATTAGTTCGATTCTGAGTTAAAAAAAGTGAAGTGCTGATTGATTTGATTCGGTTCTCGTTCAGGCATAGTAAAAAATTGAACCAAACCTAAAACCAAACATAGTGAGTAAAATTATGTATCAAAGGTTTTCTAGTCCCATGTTGTCGTGTTTAAGAAGATGAGGAAATAACGTTATGTCGTTTCGCTATGCATCGAGTTTTGAAACAAAGCTATTATACTTTATTTACTAAAAAACACTTAAAAGAATGAGTTGTGGAATTATTTTTCAATTGTTTAAAAGTATTAGACACGAATTTAAAAAAAAAAAAAAAGTTTTGTATTTTAGTGACTATCACAACATAAAAGAATGAGTTAGTGTTTCACTTTCTATTGTTTTTCAATTGTTTAATAAAACAAGAGAATGGATACTTGTTAAGTATGGTACAATGCATCAAATTCGATGCACATCAATATGAAATTTAATATGTGCACAATAACCAAGAACAAAATCGAACCAAACTAAAATCGGTTTGGTTTGGTTCAGTTTTAAGCTATATTCAGTTCGGTTTTGGTTCAAGACTTGTAGAATGGATTAAGTGTTGTTTGGTCCTAATACATCCTTAACCCGAATCTTGTACGCCCCTAATTAATTCATCAACAAAAAGGGATGTTGACTTTTAGTGAAGTGGGTGAACCTAATCTTGTATTTTACAAGGGGTAAATAAAGTTAATATTACCAATTTCACGAGAGTTATAATAAAAATGATTTAAAAAATGTCTCTCGTTTGTTCTTTTATTCATTTTTGACAAAGTTTAAGAACTCTATCTAAGAGGACTGGTTATGAGTAAGAGAAGAATAAATTGAAGATTGTCATAATACCATCTTTTCTTTGACCATCTGATTTCTAGTTTAGAATCTTGTGAGTGTGTGTGTGTGTGTGTGTGTCCTAATATGATGTTTGAATGTTTGATAGAATTCATGAATTGGTGTATAATAAATAAAAATTAGTGTGGCAGAGAAAAGAAAAGAAAAAGTAATTTTTGTACCAAGAAATGCCCTCACAACATCCATGTATGTGTAGTTTCTTCTTCCATTGACTGGGTCTGGAGAACGGTAGCAATCACAGAGGAGAACAACATTGTAATAGGTAACAAAAGCAAAGCAGATGAGAACAAGTGGCCCCATAATCCAACCCAATTGAGAAATGCTCCATGGCAATGCAAGCACACCCGAACCAATAGTTGCAGTAATAGCGTGAGTTGTTGCAGTCCACAGTGTACCTTATAATAAAGGACATTGAATTAGTAATCTTCATCATGAAACTACATTTATGTAATTATTTAGACATACCCAAAGCCTGCCAAGATTTGGTGAATATTTGAGTTAACTCTTGCAGTTTCAAATTTGATGAAATACCAAAAACGATCAAAATTTGCTGAATTCACCCCTCCCTTTATGATCCCAAAGAGATATGAACTTAACTTTTCCACATGTACATGTTTTTGGGTTTATATCAAAATCATATGCCCTGGATTCAAACCTTGGAATGAGCGACTTGAGAAAAGGGATATCTAGGAGGCTAAAAAGAAGAGTAACAGAGTGGGCATCGATGGCAAAGTGAAAGAACCCACAAATTCTTGGGGGGTAAAGGCTATTTGGGACCAGAATGAAGGGTACCAAAGTGAAAACAACCACATGGCAGACTGTCATCCCTGTGGTAGCAGGCCAGCCTTTGGTCCATCAGGCTTTGTCCACTCCAAAGACCAGAACCGCATGTACCACCCCCCCTCCCCCCAAAGCTCCTTACTAGTTCCGCCCCTGGTAACAATTAAATCCTCCGGGGGTGGACCAAAGCAAACCTTCGCCCAAACATTATGGGGAGACCGGAGACCTTAATTTGGTATTTCTCTAAAGCTATTAGCATGCATGTTTGATGCATGATAAGCATGCATACAACACACTTAATTCTCCATTCCTTCTTGAGTATACGTGTCATTTAAGTTTGTTCTTTCCATTACCAAATACGCTAACACACTTAAATTCTTTTTTACGGTTTTAATTTTTCTCTAGTTTAAATTGGATCACTATGAAAATTAGTAACACTCAAATCATTAAGTTTTCGAAGCATAGATCAAATTTTAAAACATAAAAACTTCTTTACAATCACGAACAAAAGTTTTGAAAATGAACGGTCCTTGATAAATTTGGGGGTCTAATACAAAATCAATTGGTAATGAGGGAAGAGACTCACGAACTTATAAGGAAAGAGACAAAGTAATTTATGTCCGATGTAGGATTAAACTCAACACGCCCCCACATGTGTGGGTTGGACTTGACCAAAGCACGTGGAGATATGAACTAAATGACATAAAGGAGAGACAGGTCCACTTTGATATTATGATTAAAAGCCTTGATGAAAACATTATTAATTTGGCAAGATGTGCGGATTTTCACGGTTTGAAGGAATAGATAAAAACTTGAAAAATGAGTAAATTTACCTTTTTTATTCGTAACACAACTAGAGACAAAACTCTTTTTTATTTCTTCATTCACAACTATAAAGAACAACACCACCATATCCTCTATTTAAACACAAAGACTAAGATAAGAAAATTACATTGAATACTATATAACTGGTAGCATAAAATATGAGATATGATCCAAGATATGCTCTTATTTAAAATTCAAGATTTGCTCAATCAATTTGTTGAGATTTCCTTAGCTAGTCAAGCTATCATTTCGGGTTGAAGTTGTTACCATAGATATGATCCAAGATATGCTTTTAGAGAATATCCCAAGATATGCTTTGTTTAGAATCCAAGATTTACTCAATCAATTTGTTGAGATTTCCTTAACTAGTCAAACTACCATTTTTGGTTGAAGTTGTTGCCATTGATCCTTCAACATCTCTCCACTATTATAACATGAATTGTGGGAGTTTTGAACCTTATCACTTCTCTGAGTCCCACAATTCAAATTGAGATACTAGGTTGTGCCAATAGGAATTTGACTTGAATCTTCTCATAGATAATGTGATAATCAATTTCGATGTGTTTTGTATGCTCATGATAAACGGGATTGACAACAATGTAAGACTGCTTGATTGTGACAAAAGAGTGTAGTAACTTGTCCTTGAGCTCCTAAATTTAAACGGACTGAATTTAGATTTTTATTGATGTGATGATACCTCAACGATTCAAAACCATTATAAAGAATTATTGGAAAAATGTACGGTAGAGGATCTACTCCCGCTCTATAGAATCCAAATTTGTTGTTAAAAGGGAAAAAAAAAAAAACGACTTAAGCTGTAAATGAAAGTTATTCAAGAAAGCATCTTTCCTTAATAAATTTATAATGAAAATTTTCAAACTGCTTTTGGATGGAGAGCACAAAATTTTTTTACAACTTAAAAATAAATTAATTTATTTAGTTTTAAATTTCGGATGATGGTTGTAGTCTATTTTCAAAGTCTTGATCAAGCCATTTTTTTTCTTAAAACTTAGAGGATTGAGGTGTTATTTGGGCCCATTATCCTCAGTAGGATTTAAAATCTTACCATGTCGGTCACACTGGCCCATTAACCCACCTTACCTTTATATTACAATCTGAATGCCACGTGTATAAAGAAAAGACAAAATTCCACACAATTAACCCATGTTCTCCCTCAATTTTTCAATACACATGGTACCGTACCATTGATTCCAGCATAATATAATTTTTTTTTTTGTTAATAACAAATTTTTATTAAACTTTAATTCGAATAAAGTACTCTATTAAGTTGTTGAATTAATGGGATAATGTTATGTGTAATGAGAAAAATCCAAACATCAATTTTCCTTCCACCAAGCTAATTTCAATACCCAACTCTCATTCGCAACTCCCACCCAAACCCTTCGAGTACGACTTTGAAGCGTGCAGGGCACTTTAAAATTTGAAGGAGCCCTCCTTATTCTTCTTCATTACAAAACACGTGGCGTTTTAAATTTATTTCATGTCCTTACATTTTTATAAAATTTTAAATACCTCTTTAAAAGTGCCATGTGTGATTCAATGGAGTGAGTTTCTTCAAAACTTCGAACCATGCAGCCCGCTTAAGTTATTTTTTTTTTGAAGGAATCCTCTTCACACTAAGACACGTGGCTTTTCATATTTAATTTACATCCTACTTTTTTTATCAATATTTCTGATACCTACTTGAGTACATCACGTGCAATCCAAGGAAGGGTTTCTTCAAAATTTTGAAGTGGGTTGCCCGCTTCAAAGTTTTTTCCAAGCCCTTCTCCTGGCCAATGACATCAGACCGTTGATTCATCAAGTTTTTATCTCTCTTTGACACTTGTCCCTCCCAATCCCACAATCTCTCTTCCTGACCACTTCCTTATTCCATAATTTTATTCCCTCCAATGCCAAAGGGTAGTGAGAAGGGCATGATCACGCCTCAGGAAGCAGAGAGGGGTCTTGGTTCGAATCACTCCCTTAGGGGCCACTCTTGGGGATTTAATTATCCTAAAAATTATATGGTCCGTGTGTGAAGGAAGGGGACTGCACGTGCCAAGGATTAGGCAGGTGCACTAAAAGTCTCAAATACTTACATACGCTTCTAGTTGTAACTTCTTTAGTGTTGTAACAAGATGAAATTTCTTTCTTTTTGACAAATATATGACTAATAAAAGAGGTTTGTATCATTAATTTGTTAAGCAAACATCTCTCGAATGGACTCCACAAAATCAAGGAGTGGAGAAATACAATTCAGGGTATAAAACAATCTGCAAAGAATGAAGGAGGCTCAAATAAAGGGTATCACCAGAAATCACTTAAATGAATTTTTTTTCCATGCTGTGGTTAATTTACTTATTACACTCCAATTAAAAATAAGGAAAATAAGTAAAGTTGGGTTGCCAATAAAAGTTTTCTCTCATTTTTTTGTTTAAGAATTTGTTTGAGTCTAATCATAATCCTAAACAACTGAAATTGTTTGAAGGAGTGTTGTAATGTTGAGATAATAATTTGAGCCAAAACTTCTTAATGTTTAAATGTTTGTTTTAATCTTTAATTGGGTGTGATAAATAATTTATGAAATTGGGATGTAATAAGTAAAAGTTGGGGTGCCAATAGCATCTCTCTTAATTTGCAAGCTAACGATTCCAAAAGTCGTGTCTTCTTTAGTGGGACTTTTTCCAGCTAAAGTGATATCTTTGCCAATCTCAATCGGATTTTTAGAAGACACATTGCCTATCAGATATCTGGGCTTCTCATTTTACCAGTAGTTGATTGATCGGTTTTATAGTTGGTGTGGGGGATATTTCTAGTAGAGCATCAAAGGATGACACGTAGCACATTGGGATAAAGGTACAGTCTAAGGAATCCCAAGTCTCTGTGCCTGAGAGAGCAAGGATTCTCGGATAAATCAGACTATGCCCCTCTAACAGGAATAAACCTCTTGGCACGGAGCATTGGTCGGTCAAATCGCAAAAATCAGGGATGATGCAGAAACAAATCTAGAAGATCATGATTTTAGGAAAATTTCTACATAGGACTGAATAAGTATGGAATCTTTACTAGATACATTCTTAGTCAAGATCCATTTAATAAAAAACGGTTAATGATAGAATTGGTAAGAGGATCAAGGGGGATCTTAGGATTTGAACTTTATAAATACATGGGTAAACACACCTAAAAGTATGCCTTTTCATCTCCCTAGATTACTACTCTGTTATTTTCTTGGTTTATTTGACTTGGTTGTTAGAGAGGGTTGTGTTGCAGGCACACCCAAGAGCACAAGAAGTGGAGTTCACGAGACATCATTAGAGATCCCATGGTAGTGCAAAGTTTTGCATTTAGAGTAGGCTTGAAGAATGGTTCTCTATTTTACTTTCATTTTATTTTGTGAGCTGAGGTATTAGGGCCTCTTAGTGTACTCGACTAATCCTTAGGGCACATGTAGTCCCCTCCCCCCACATGCATCAGGTAATTTCTAGGATAAATCCTTGACGGTGGCCTCTGGAGGGAGGATTCGGAATAAAGACCTCCACTTTCTGAGGCATGGCTTTGGCCATCTCACCAACTGCTAGATGGCTATCATTTCTTCTTTATTAATTTGGGCATGAACCCATTGTTGAGTTTGCTGATATCCATCAATGCAAATTTGAGGTCGTGGGTTCAAGTCCAGCTTACCAAAAAAAATAGTTCTTCCTAGATCCATTGGAGTTCAACTTCCTTCATCCCTTAAATAATCTGTCTATATTTGCAAATTTCTTGTGAAGAATAAATTCTTTATCATTCTTGGATCGTCCGCCAATCAACTAGAATAAGGTGTGTCAACCTTTTAAGGAAGGAGGTTTGAGTATTTGAAAATTTGCATACTGGAATTAAGCATGGATAATTTAGCTATTCTAGAGAGTTCTTTATAAGAGGGACTGCATTGATAATATTACCAAATTGAGAATTTATCATGGGCATGGCAAGGTATTTTGAGTATTTATTAGAGACCAATCGCTAAAATTTACTCCAACGCTTATTGGCAATGGAGAAAATGCTCTATTTTAGGACCTACGATTGGAATTTGGATCCATTGTGACTAAATACGGCAATGGAATTATTCATCAGTTTGGAAGTCATCCTAAGGTTATAGTGTAAGAATCTATTACTCATCTGGATGGTTTCTTCCTTGGGCCTTCAATTCAATAATGGAGGATTTCTGTGATCGTATTAGGAATCAACAATACTCATTAAGAAGCAATGTTGGTAGAGTGATTTGAACACCTACCTTTGAATGGTAATTTCTTTCTTCCTTCTGTTCTTCATTTTTTTTTTATTGTCAGATATCCTCATGTTTTATATGACAGATTGTAGCTATATTTCTTATTAGTGTAGGGTGAGGCTCCCAACCGCAAAGCTTACCTACAAAAAAGAATGTAATGAAGCACATGCACCCTGTTTGTGCTCCAATTTGTGGGGTTCATATGGGTATTATTTGGGAGTATCCATTCGTACATCTAGTCAATCTCAACGTATTGAACATTATCACAAAAATGCAATAAATTGAAATATTACTAACAAAGATGCCAATTTAAAATAATAGTTCAAATGAAAAATGGTCCAGATTTTTCAAATTCAAATCAAAACTTAATGTGATTAAGTATGTCAGAACTGTCTAACATGATATCCTTATGGGCCCTGCAAGCGAGAGTACAAAAAGGAACTAATTACAATCTAACTCTATAAGCCTCAAAGTCTATCGATGCTAAATACATGTGGTTTGATTCAGATGTCAAAATACTTAGAAATATGTATTATCTAAGAAAACAATACATCAAATTATGCTCTCTTTTTTTTTACTTTCTAAAAGACACTCGTATTGCTAAGATGGATTTTGTGAACCAACCCTACTCAAAATTGACCAAGTAGTTATGAGTTGGAACTGCCATCAAAATTTCTATACGTAAGTACATCCTTAGGCTGCCTTGGTGTTAAAATATATGAAGTAGAAATCATGAGAGCAAGTTGTACCAAAAAACAGCCATAAGCAAACAATCTAATTACACAAACACCATTTTCCATAGATATATTTTCACAAGGGCACAATACAATATTAAATTGTCTAGTGACCAAGATAATTCCTTGATAAAATTTGGTAAATGAGACATGTATCAAGGGAATTATCTTGGTCACTAGCAAGTTGTACTACAAAACAGCCGTAAGCCAACAATCTAATTACACAAACACCATTTTCCATAGATATATTTTCACAATGGCACAATACAATATTAAATTGTCTAGTGACCAAGATAATTCCTTGATAAAATTTGGTAAATGAGACATGTATCAAGGGATTAAGAACGAGGTATGAAGCATAAATCACGGAAGTAATTATAGTTAATAGACAAAACTTACACAAAAACATATCAAGATTTGTCTGGATCCTTGTCTACAATTGTGATGGTGCAAGGATCTACATCCATAAACATCATCACGACCTCTGACATTAGGATGCAGTAACCGATGATTCTGATACCCTCCAGCCGAGAACTTCAGTAGTATCTTCCCTGCTATTGAGATGAGTCGAAAACCAAAAAAACAATATATTTATGCATCAAGGATTTAAGAACAAAGCATGAAGTATAAATCACCAAAGTAATTGTAGTTGACAGAGAAAACTTACACAAAAAATACATCAAGATTTGGGTGGATGCTTGTCTAAAATAGTGAGGGTGCAAGGATCAGCATCAATAAGCATCTTCACCACGTCTCTCATACTAGGACGCAGAGATGGAAGCTTAGTCGTGCAGAGAATAGCAATCTTCAAGATCTTGATCATGTCATCTTCGGAAGATTCTGACACCCTCTGATCAAGAATTCTAATTATATCTTCACGACAATTCAGATGAGTCGAAGCCCAATAAACAATATCTTTGCCTTCACCATACTCGGGTTCAATTGGACTTCTACCAGTTATTAATTCTAGTAGGACAACACCGAAACTATATATATCGCTCTTTTCAGTCACTTTGAGAGAATATGCAAGTTCTGAAGGAAAATCAAAAGTGGAAGTAACAGTAAAATTTTAGTTTCATGTAGATAAGATGTTCAGATCACATAAATACCTATGTATTAACACTTCTTTAATTAGTCATAATGACCTCAAAATTTCACCACTAAAATATCTAACAGTGGGTCAGACCATCCGAACAAAAAACTCTTGAGATTTTTCTTTCATTTCGACTTCAAGTTGATGAACTAAATATTTGAGATGTCATTCCTAATGGAATTAGGTATTGGGCCAATCAAGCAATGCTTTCTTGCCAAAACAAAGAAAGAAAATATTATAATGAAGATCACACAGAGTACAGCATAAGAAAACAGAATTATTGAATATTGCAGGCCAGCCACGTTTATCTATTTTATCATCCTAAACCATCTATCGTAAACTTCTGGCAAACAACCATTTTGAGAAGTAATATATAGAAATTTAATCAATCATACGAGAAAAAAAAGACCTAGTTCTCCACCGCCTTAATCTAGTGAATTTAGATTATTAAAGGTAAGATTCTTCAAAACTTAACACATCGATGCTGGTCTTTAATTTCCTCATCCAACTGGCTAAATTGAGTGTCCTAAAAATCATGGGGACCAATTAAGCAAAAAAAAAAACAGCGGTAGCTCATGCCTACTAAATTGGTTGACAAAGAGTAAACACTAAGCTCACAAGATAATTCCAGATTAACCACCTTATAAGAAAAATTAGCTGAAAAAGGCAAATCATTGGGAGCATATCACAACAATGGCAAAGAGAACACAACCTAATCAGAAGAGTATGCACATAGTATGCACATGCCATACAAAAGGCAAGAATTTTTTGTGGTCCAATGCTTGGTCATGGGTTATTCAGAGCCAGCTGGGATTCTAATTGTCAAGTGAGAAAGGTTTAAGCTAATATGCTATCGTTGGCTTGGATCGTAAGGAAGCTATGTACATACATTTAGTAATTAAAGAACAGGTAGAATTCTTCTTGGTTTCTAAATGGGTGATCAATCCTAATTATAATATTTTTGAGCTCAACGTTTATAAATAGAGATGTCCCACCTCTTGTGTCACGGGCACGAGCACCTGCTTGTGTGCGATTTTGGCGAAGAATCATCTCTACTACAGCATTTTGTGAACATATATGGCCCTTGAGGATATTCAATTTATTTGTACAACCAGTTTGGAATTAGTGAGTTTGAGAAATGTACCTTATGATTCAAAGTTTCTAAATTAATGATGTACTAGGAGAATGATCTATCCAAATTATTCATGAAATAAAGTTGTAGTTTATAAGTTGATTATATGCTTAGATTTTAACAGAAGGAAAATTGATTACCCATAGTGAAACATAAGAAGTACCAACCCAAATATGAGTGATTTAAGTTGAATAAGGATGGATCTGCATCATCTGATTTTGATTAAGGTGTATTAGGGTAAATTGTTCATAAATGCAGGAGAAAGGCTCAAGGTTGGCTTTGAAACTTAAATCACAAAAGCCTAGTAAAATTCCCTGCATGCGGGATATCATAAAGGTGCTTCAAGTGTGAGCATAAATGAAAAATAGAATGTTCTGGACTCCACCTGTATTTACTAGAATCTTATTTGTTTTCCTTACCAAGAAGACATAAAGAAAAAGAATTACTCAGAAAATGTTCATAACCAGCTTTCTAAACAGAAGAGCAAAATTTTTGCCCAACTAAAGCACAAGTTAGAAACTCACCAGGAGCAATATAACCATGAGTGCCAGCAAAACAGCTTGAATCTGACCGCATAGACGAATCTTCTGCAGTCCTTGAAATTCCAAAGTCAGCTATCTTCGGTTCATAATCCTCATCAAGTAAAATGTTGGTTGATTTTATATCTCTATGAATAACAGTCGGTGAACAATCATGATGAAGATACGCAATCCCTTTCGCTGCTCCCACTGCAATTTTATACCTTTGGATCCAATCCAATTCTGGCTTCCCACCCTTGATTTGACGGCGAAGAGCTTGAAAAAGATTTCCATTTGCCATGTACTCGAGAACCAAGAAATTCGAACCTGCTCTCATCAAACAAGCATAAAGCTTCAGTATATTTCTATGCTTGATCTTCCCAAGTATCTCCATTTCTGCTGTCATAACTTTCACTTCTTTTCCCTTCCACAGTTGCTTCACAGCCACCTTTGCCCCATTTTTCTTCAACTCCAATAGATAAACCTTTCCTGTACTTCCGGTCCCTATCAGATTCTCCTCCTCCAAATTACATATTTCTTCTACATCGATTTCAGTTGGATGGAAAGACTCGACTTTCCAGTATAAATCTTTTCCGTGCCCCCCTTCAGGATCGTCTTTCATATAAGATTCATCAAGCTTGAAGTTCCAGTAACTCACGAGTAATAATCCGGCTACAATAATAATCAAGGCCAATGATATAATGCAGACCAAAACCAATTTGTTCTCAAAAACTTCTTTGTGGCTCCGATATCCATTACAAACTGCTAATTCAAAGTTCCCGAGTTTCTGGTCGGTACAGAGTCCTGCATTGCCAGAAAATGCCTGATCTCCACCAATCATTGCTAGGTCATAGGGAACCCTTCCCATTAAATGATTGTGACAAAAATCGATGGAACTTAGCTTCAATTTCTGTAAATTTTCAGGAATCGAACCAGAAAGCCTGTTTCTTGATATATTCAGAGAATTCAATGAGCTCAAAAGTGAAAACGTTTTGGGGATTTCACCACTTAGAAAATTTACGGCAAGATTCAAGTCAACCAATCTTGTACATTTACCGAGTTCTGATGGTATTGATCCTGTTAATGAGTTCTCTTCCAAATGCAAAGACGATAACAGCTTCAGATTTTGAATTTGAGAAGGTATTTCACCAGAAAAGCTATTTTTATTTGCAGCAAGTTTATCTAACTGGGCAAGCTTGCCAAGTTCTGGAGGAAGCTCACCCGAAAACTTATTGTTCTGTAAAATCAACTGATTCAAGCTTGTAGAGATCCCTATCTCAGAAGCGATTCCGCCACTAAAGCCATTATCTCCAAAATCTATGATCTTTGCAGAAGGTAGTCCCCATATCCCATTCGCAATCTTCCCAGATAACTGATTTTTATTGACTCTGAACCTCTCCAAAGATTTACACTCAGCGTAAGATTCTGGGAGTTCTCCAGAGAAGCTGTTATCCAAAGCAAGTAAGAATTGTAGTTCTTTGCTTTCGCATAAGAACCTTGGGAACCCACCTGAAAACTCATTCTCAGATATGTCTATACTATTCAGTGGCGAGAAACGACCGAAATTCACTGGAAATTCTCCCGAAAAATTGTTTCCGTAAATAGAAAAAGCCTTGAGATACCGCAAATCCCCAAATCCTTTGGGAAGTTCTCCTGAGAAGTAGTTCTCATACAATTGGAAAACCACCAAATTCTTCAGATTACCGATCTCAGAAGGAAGTTTTCCCGACATTTGGTTCTTGGAAATGTCGAATTCGCGCAGAAGTGTGAGGTTTGCAAACTCTGGTGGGATTTCTCCGGTAAAATTGTTCGAGTACAGCTCAATCTTGTTGAGATTTCGTAAATTTGAAATCGATTTCGGGAATATTCCTGAGAGATTATTGGTAGAGAAATCTAATGTTTGCAGAGATTTCAATTTGAAAATGGATTGTGGAATCTCACCTCTAAGATTAGAATTAGCCAAATAAAGCCATGACAAGTTCTTCAAATTTCCAAGATTTTCAGGAATTTCTCCCTGATCGAAGTCATTCTTACCGAGACACAATGAAATCAATCCCACCAAATTTCCAACCCAATCGGGGACTGGACCAAAAAAATGGTTTGAGGACAAATCAAGAACTTGCAAGTTTGTCAAAGATGAGAAATCGGGTATGCTGCCTGAGAGATTATTCCCAGTAAGATTGAGAACTTGAAGCTTGCCGCAGTTGATCAATTGTGAAGGAAGATCACCAGAAATCGAATTCGATGCCAGTTCGAGATAAGTTAAGCTCTGAAGAACAGAAATGGAAGGCGAGATATTTCCGGAAAGGGATTTGTTTTCGAGGGAAATTCCAATGACTTGGAGAGAAATGGGATCACAAGAGATTCCAGTAAATTTACAGGGAGATTCAGAGTTTTCTTTCCAGTTTTCCATTGAATTTAAGGGGTCTTTCAACTGTTTTTTGAATTGGATGAGAGCTTGGGTTTCGACCGTTATAGCAGTTGAGGACCATATGAACTCCAATAACAAGAAAAGGGTACTTGTTAGTAAGAAATGGAGGGAAAGAGGAAGAGGGTTTTTCGCCATTTGGAAAGGAAACCACCAGACCTGCACCAACAAAACAGTCACCAGAGAGCGTAAGTAGCCGTTTATCAGTTTTTCTTTCACCAACACGTAAGTGGAAACGGTATTTCAAGTAGTTGTTTTGACTGTGATCCAAGATTTTGAAATGTACGACTACTGGATTTCACCGTAACTTTTAAACTAAAAATTGAATTTCAATGATGATTTTTTCAAAATCCATAAAATTTCAACCTCTACAGCCTTGAAGCATCAGATCATGTTTTTAGATGTCACAAGACAAGTCCAAGAACACTTAGTGAGGGTGAAATCCTTGCTAACTTAGTAAGACTAAGCAGACTCTAAAAGATTTGATCATACATTCATGCCCATTGGTCTCGAAAAGTCATTAGTAGTGCCAAGAGTGAAGACTTAGAATTTGGTGTCAACTCAACTAGCATTTGTGGATACTATAAAGGATTTAGAGATAGCTGACCCTTGACCTTGTATTTTTTTTCGTTGAGTCTCACATTGACCAAAGTTTCGTCAAGTGAATAACGTAGGATGATCCTTTATCTTCAACTCATCTAGTCAAAACATTATTCCCTCTCACACACACACACACACACACATTCTCTCTCTAAAAAATATATATATATATATATATATATATATATATATATTCAAACTTTGTTATAGAGATTTGAAAATAAAAGATAAAAAAGAATCTTAAGATTGAAGACGAGAATAAAAAAATTTCATCTTAATTGTTAAAGATGATTCTTTTAGAAGGAGAAAATCAACAAATTTCAGTCATAGATTGAAGATGAGAGTATTTGGATCATTTATACTAGTCTCGCAAAGAAAACCTTGACCTTGGTCAAGAGAAATGACATCAGTTTGAAAATTAGGATATCTCTATTATTGAACAAAATGTGGGGTATCTCGATTATATTGTAAATCATCCTACAATAAAATGGTAACAACATAAACTAGTGAGACAAACTGTCTATCTTATGTGCATGAGAATAAATTAACTGGACGCATAATGAGAAAAAATAAATATGCTATTCGAATGTTCCAGATTATTCATATTAAAATTTTAATGGTGTCCAGCTCAGCGGGGCCAAATTTGTCCTGTTCTCAATCAGAGACTGCCCTTCAACACTGCGCTGACACGGGAGAGTACACGATGCAGACAACAACATTTTCTTGTCTTGTATCTCGAGGAAAAATATTTATGGCACTCTGCGCTTTACGACGTCGGCGCTGTAACCTTTCTTAAGCAGGTAAACGAGTCTGAAAATTTCAAAAGAGGTTTGACTTTTAAGTCCAACGGGTAGTTAAAAAAGGAACAGTGCCTGACTTAATTCACGGATTTTCAACTCAAATGTTTCCTTTATTTCTCCATCTAAATGCCACGTGGCATGATTAGAGTTGTTTTTTCTCATCATATGGCTCGCACGTGCCATGTCATAGATGCCAGCATCAAAAAATTTCTGTGCACGTGTGTCCAAACTCAAAACCCTGGTAATTATGACCTATCTCATTAGAAAAAAAAAAAAAAATTTGCTCCTACAGTTGATAGAAATCTGGGATCTACCAATCACATGTATCCACGTGTATTAAATAACATTTCTAATTTACAAAAGTACCCTTATTGTTAGTTAAAATACTACGAGTCTGTGATCAAGCAAAAGTTTATTGAGCAAAAAAAACAACTCATCACGTTAGTGGTTTATAACGGATGGCAAAATATGACTGGTTTGGACTTTACAAATAAGTGATTATTTTGCAAGGCAATAATATCAAAAGCAAAAACTGCTGTCAGCTGAGTTGTACAGATGGCAATATGTGATTGGTTAGATATGACATCATAAGTTTCACTCCAGCGAAAAGCTATATTAAAGCAGAATAACTAATAATAATAAAAAATAAAGAAAAATTATTTATTAGATTACTATTATCACTTGTACTGTACTCCTGTCTCCTGTTAATTAATTAATAATTTATTTAATCTCTAATTATTAGAGTGAAAGATTAGCAAAGGTTATACTCTCTGGTGGAATATCCCCAACAACAAACTCTTATTCTAAAAAAATTCACTTTTTCTTATTTTTCAAGGAATCTCTGTTTAAAAAAAAAAAAAAAAAGATTATTAGATCGATAAAGCGATAATTTCTTTGAATTTTGTTGACTGATCCGAAGTAGAAGAAGAAGAGAAGATTCTGAAATCTTCGTTAAAGAAAGAAGCAAAAAGCATCCACAACTTTAGAGTTAAAAAACAATCATAATCTCCTCATTTTCCCCCCTTTTTGTCCATCAAACGAACAAAATCAGAAACCCTTGTTAGTCTTCTTCAAGCTAATATTTCACACAAGCATCAAATTTAAATAACGAAAGATCTCTATGTTTTCGTTTGTGGTTCGTGATTTCTTACCGCACGAGTGCGAGATCTCAGAAGCTTTGTAATTTTACCGAATGAACTCCGCGTCAGTGAATCCGAGCTCGAATGAAGCAAATTAAACGATCTGTCTCCTAATCTGAAATTCTGGATTCGGAAGAACTCAAATCTCAGACAAAATCTCTAATGTCTAGGGATTCTTGAGATCTTAAACCCAAAATCTGCTCCGAAACGCTACAAAGAAGATTCTCGGATGGACTCTCTCTCTCTCTCTCTCTTTAGTTGCTGAAATAATCTCGAATTCCGAAAATAGAAATACGTAGTAGAAGAGACAAGAAGAAAGGAAGAAAAAGGAGTGGTCGATAATGTAATTTAACCTAAAAAGTTTCACGAACTACGATGGTGACTAAATAAAACAGAGAAAAATGTGAACAAAAATCACAGAAATTGCCGACACTGTAGATTTTGGTGGAGTAAAATTTAAATGTGGGGGCAATGTGCAGCATTTTTGTGATTTGGGCCTAACTCAGTAGTGATTCCATTATAATTTGGCGAATCTCTTTAACCTGACGAGCACCCAAAATGGAAAGGCTGTAAATAATGGCTTTAAGTAGCCAATCAGGATCATTTATGGATTGCAGGTCCACCAAGATTTAAAAAAAAAAAAAAAAAAATGTAAATTGGCTTGACCACAATTGACTTTTGTCAAAAAAGTAAAACAAACGATCGTAAATGAGAAAATTTGTTATACAGTCGTGTAAATTGTTGGGAATCAAGAAGACAATCATTGCGGGCAATGTAAGAAAGTGAAATGACAATAAAACCCTTTGAGAATTGCAAAATATCAAGTAAAGTCTTTTGGGTTAGAAAAAGAGAGAGAAAACGTTTTGATTGTGACGTTTCTTCCGTGTTTGAGAAACCATAACGTCATTTCCAAACAAATATGCTGTGTGGACAGACGGCGAAAGCAGCCAACGAAGTTTCTCTCCGTGCCAAAGGTATCTATGATACATGACCCTACAAATTATGTCTCGATAGATTATTAAATGAAGAGTCGTGGAGGAATGACACAAGATACGAGTAAAAAGCATCTAAGGTTATATACTTTCTAATCTTTATTTGATTTGGGGATTAATTCTTTTGCCTACTCTGTGAATGTACTTTGCTAATCAAGTTAATAAAAATTCAACAAAATTTAAATTTAAATTAAAAAATATAAATAAATATTTTTTTAAATAATTATTTATTTATAAAATTTAGTAGGACTGTCAATGAATTGGATCAGACCTAAAATCCAATTAATTTCGATTCGATAACTTCGGATTTGAATCTATGAGAAGCACATAATTACAAGACTCAAAAGTGATAAAGTAGGAATTTCATGCTGATACGTAATTGAAAGCAATCAATTTAGGTTAATTAAGATATTGTGTTTCTCAACCTTTTATCAGATTTAACACAAAATTATCTACGAAACTAATATTTTAGCATTCAAATTTTTTTGTTAAATATTACACCGATGTACTAGAACATAGATTATTGGTAGATTAAAAGTGGCATGAATTTAAAGTTTAAGATTAATGGAAAAAAGTCTGATTTAAACTTTTTATTAATCATTATTACTCAAATTCATGCATTCTATATTTGAAATTGATTGGATGTAGTTATGATTCAAGAGATAGAACAGCAAAATTAGATGGTAAGTGGGAATAACTAAAACACACCTTGGTTGATCTGGATAAGACAACTTTTGACACACTTTGTTTGCTAAAGTGGTCTTCTAAGCCAAGACTAATACTGACCTCATGCCTTCCAAGATAATGTGAAGGCGATAGACTTAGTGGTATTTTATTTAGATAGTGGGATCTTTTAAGGCTCAATGTAGTTGGACCAAAAATTAAAAAAGTTTCATGGACCAATGAGAGAGCAACACATTAGGAGTGAATAGAAAATCGATTTTCTTTTTAAATAAACAATGATAAAAAAATAAATTAATTAAAGAAGTATGTTGGTGATAACCTGTAATCTCTGGCAGATTTTGTCAAAACTATGTCTGAACAAAATTAAAACTAAATAATATAAATGATTCTTATTTATAAATATATAATATTAATAAAAATATATATTGTCAGTGTTACAAAACTTTTATTTAAAAAAAAAAAAATTATCAAATAAAATAACAAAATTACAATAATCGATTATTTATCTTCTTTTCTTTATGAATGGATTCTTTCACAGTGTATATAACAAGTGCTCCACTAAAACGATTGATAAATTGGTTGAAATGATGGCCAACAAGATCATATATAGTGGGCTCCACGAGGATTACATATTTGTCGTCTTTTGCAAGACTAGATACACTTTTTAAATTTTTTGACATAAATAATTATTGACTGATTAAATGCCTCTTTGACCTAGGTCTTCTTTGATAGACTATTAAAGTAACCTAAATGCCCTCATCTTCAACATCTAGTCAAAAACCTTAGATTTTCTTCTCAAATCCAGTTATTTTCGGTGATTTGTAAAGATTTTTACCCTCATATTCTCTCTTCTTACCTCCATTTTGAATAATAAGATAGAATTTTTAGATAAATATAAAAATAAATTTTTATGTAGAAGACAAGTTTCTTCAAGATATTGAAGATGAGGTTGAATAGATTAAAAATAATGTATCCTAAATATTAACAACTTGAAGACGACAAATTACGATAAATTTTCTATTCTTGCCTTCAATCTTAACATTCTCTCTTTCAAGCCTTATGAAAGAGATAAGAATTTTAGAGAAGTAAAAATATAGACTTTTGGGTAGAAAAATCATAAGTTTTCAATAAATCATTGAAAATGTTGGATTGAAAACAACGTCGAATAGGTTAAAAATAGTTTACCATTGAGGTTGAATAACAATTTTGAAGACAACAAATAAATACAAGGGTGCTTAGGTAATTTAAGTTGGTCACTCAGATAAAACCGAGATCAAAGGGGCATGACACAAGCTCGAAAACAATGTATCTCAAATATCGGTCAATCAAAACATGGAGTGGTAAATTTATATCACCCTTAATTATTTTATTTTATTTTATTTCGTGCTTCCAAGTCGTATGTCCTCTTTCAATTTTTGGTTAATTAGGTCTCTCACTAAGCATATTTTTGGTCTATTAGGCCTCTCCATGTACTAGTTTCATTTCATATTCTCCCCTCCACTTGAGACACCGCACTCAACATCTGATTTTAACAGCTTTGTTATAATATCACCCTTGACTAGCATATTTTTTTTTTACGAATATAAAAAAAAACTGAATTTTTTTTCTAATATTGTATCCATAATGGATTCAAAGCTCTGTGTTTTTATCACAGATGCACATCATGATGAAAAATAATTCTATCCAACTTGTAGAAAAAGAATAATTAATTTTGATACACTTTTTCCATGCATTGTGACTAGGAAAAAAATTCCAATCTGATCTTTATTCCAATTATCTTTCCATGCTCATGTGGTGAGTTTCCATCCACTAAGGACATTTTGTCCCTTGAAAACAAGAGTAGGGATCCAAAAGGGTGCCCCATAGTTGACCAAGGTCAGAAGACACCCCATTTTATGACACATGGAATTTTTTGGGACCCACTGACCATATGGATATGTGGTCCATCTCTTGGTAAATCTACATACCAAAAACCATAGTGTTTGATAACTTGTATCCACTAGATCCATGCTCTTGAAAAAGAGTGTAAATCCAACGATTATAAATCATTCTTAAAACAATATATGCTATTATCGATGGATGCACATCACCAATCAAACTGATCTTTTGTGCATAGATGAACCACATATCCATATGATCAGTGGGTCCTCAAAAATGTCACATGACATTAAATTGGGTACTACCCTATATTGGTTAGGTACGGGACACCGTTGTGAATCCCTACTCTTAAAACAATAGGGCTATAGGTATTGGATTTTTCTTTTTCAACACTATGGAAACTAAGAGTATTGATTTCTTATATTGGAATTTGGATAAGAGTCATGCTGGAGTGATCTCAAGCTAGTGCATTTTTTGAGGTGAAGTAGATAGGAATCATAGATGCTTTTTCACTTGCGTATGGGTACGAGTGGAAAAGCATCTATGATTCCCTTTTGTTGCAATTTTATTACTAAAACTTTCTTACTTTATCAAGTTGGTTATCACATCTTATTTTTATGAATTGAGCTAGCATGACTAACTTAATAAGATTTCAAATATTATTAATGGTCTTTGGACTTATATAGAGTATCAAATTGGCAATCGTACCATAAATTACTAGATTTTACAAAAAAACTTATATTCAAAGAAAAAAAAATTCTTTTGAGCTTGATCAAAGGTGTTGAAAATGGATGACTATCAAACTCCCAAATTTAAAACTAAAATTCAACGGTCAAATTAACTTTTTTTTTTCTTTCTAAGTTCTTATAATTTTATTTTGTATAAGCCTATGGCATCAAATCATGTTTTTGGATTCCACATAATGATGCTGTTAGGATCAACTTTTAAGGTATTTTAAGTACCAAATTAACCCATCAATTTGAATTTTGTGAGGTGGATCACCACTATAAGGTTAATTTGTTGACTAACAAACTTGATAAATGTTAATTTTTGGGTAACAAATTTCATAAAGTAAGGTTCCCTTAGAGTTATTAGAACTCAAAAAGAGTTTTTTTATTTAATAAAAATTCAATCGTTGGATTTGTCGGGTAAAACTTTTTTAGGTGTATGAAGGGGTAAATTTATATTACCCTGGCCCCTGCGAAATTAGGGACCCTCATGCAAAATGCAAGATGAGGTCTATCTGCCTGAACTTTCATTGACCCAATCAAGTTGTTATTTAAAATGTCTTTCCATTAATAAATATTGTTAAAAGATGAAAATACCCTCAAATATTTGAAATAACAAAAATACCCTTACACACTTTAGGGTTCGATCAATCGACTATCTTCTTCATCTTCTTCATTGTTCTTCACTATTGAAACAACAGGAAGACGAAACCCTAATTCCTTTGAAGCTTTTCTCTTGGATATCAACCATAAATGGATCAATTCTAATCATGTTTTCATCGTTTTCAACTCGAGAGTAATCCAATGCTTTAAATCTGCAAATGCAAAATACTCAAGTTGCATTACTTAAAAAAAAAAAAAATCCTATTAAATTAAAAATAAATAGAAATTAGTAAAATAAACCCCTTCTATAAATATATTTGTTGGTGGTACACCCCCCCTCCCCCTCCCCTAGCGGACTTGTTAGTTCCTTCATTTTTTTTCAAACAAAATGAAAAGTCAAAATAACTCACTTGAGCCTTTTAACCTTCATCCATTGTATCAAACAAGAAATAACAAAAATAAGATTTGTTACTGGTAAACCCTCTTCTCAAAAGATGGAGTTTCCAAACAAAGATGGCAAATCCTCTTCTCGGTATCAAACTCACCGAAACAATAGATAAAGCATGGTCAGATGATGAAAAACTTTAGCATATTTTCATTCATTTAAAAAAGATGAACTTAGGGTTCTGGGTTCAACCCAATAGTCTATAAAAGTTCAATCGAACGACAAAGATAATTTTTTTTTTTTTTCTAAAGGAAAAGTGTAATGAAAAACAATTTTGTAAAATAACAATTACAAGAATGTTTTTGGTATCCAAAAAATATGACATCATCAAAATAAACATTGTTAATAGACAAAATGGATCAACAAAACTCTAAGGGGACATACCTCATCTTGCTTTTTGCAAGATAACCCAAATTCCCCCTATTTCACAGTGGGGTCTTACTAAAATACCCTTGGCTGAATTATGGATAAGACTGTGTTCAAGTGGGTTAATTTACTTTTCAACTTTATCGGAATCTTCTTGACAGTTCTTGCATGAATCCCCTTCCTCAGGCATCAACGCATTCTCCCAGCACCGTCGGTCCATGTCACTAGGTCTCCCAAACAAGCTGGCAATGTTAGTTACTACTGTCTACATTAGCATTGCCAAGGAGATTGTAATTATTTTGAGAAAAATAAGAATTTGAGAAAGTTTTAAAAAAATAAAATAAATAAGAGGTGAGAGTACATAAATTGTAATTGGATTTGGGGTCTGCTTGGGAAAAGGCTCTTCTTTTTTATGTCATATCTAAAATTATAAAACTCAACCATGAAAACAAAAATACACTCCAATATAGTGTGTTCATTGACTTTTTGTTGCATTCAATATAAACAATATATAGGAGCTGTGTATTTGTTCAAAGAGAGTGGAGATTGTGCGTGTGCGTGTGCAGTTTTTTAACTGTACAAAAGATATTGGTGACTGGTGAGTGGTTAATATGTGTTTGCCAATGTCGTAATTATACAATTTTCAAACATAAATATGAGTGCAGAGTGGTTGTGTGGAGTGGTTACAACAGTTTTAAAGAGTGTGTGTGTGTGGCTCTCCAGTACGTGTGGTACTGGACATGTTTCCAATGATGTGCAGTGTTGCACTAAAAAATAAAGAGAACTGCTATTGGTACCCAACTTAAAAATAAAGAACATAAGTGATTGAGAATAAGTAAAAGTTGAGGTGCTCATAAAAGTTCTCTCAATTTGTTTTTTTTTTATATACTAGATTTCTTCTTTTTTTGATTTTAGGATTTTATATGAGCCAAATCATAATTGTAAATAACTATTGAAGTTGTTTGAAAGAGTGTTATAATGTTTTGTAATGTTGAGATTATAATTTGAGCCAAACCTTTGTAATGTTTGAAGGGTGTGTTTTAATCCTTAATTTGAGTATGATAAATAATTTAAAAATTGGGGTGTGATAAGTAAAAGTTGGGGGGCAAATAGCAGTTCTCAAAATAAATCATGAAGAATTCAATGAATTTTAAAATAGGATTTTCTTGACTTAAATTTTAATTATTTCTGACTGAGCAAATTATAGTTATAATATGGAAATATAGATAAAGAACTTACTGGTTAATAGAAAGACAAGCGACTTTGTTGATTGAGGCACGCGTTGTTCAAAGGCAAATTCACCTCCTCAAGGTCTTGTAGTGAGGTTTTCGGATGTCTGCCTTTTTGAGTTCAACAATTTGTGTACACTAGAGACGGCAACAAAACTATCTCTAATTTCAAATTAAATTGTTCATTGTGAATAATAATAACCTTTAATTTGAATATAAAATGAAGTAGTAGAAGTAAGACTATTTTCTGTAAACAAGATGGAGAACTTTTTTATTTATAGAAGATAAAAAGATCAACAATTCCCAAAGAGTACAGCCCTCTTAGAGAGAGAGAGAGAGAGAGGAGAAATGAAGGGATCTTCTCATCTTCATAAAGACAAACAACAGAGAGTTATATAGAAACAATAGAAGAGAGGATTATAGAGGTACACCTCTTGAATAGGATTCCAAATTGAAAAAATAAAACAAAGGACATAATTGTAACATTAATAAAAATATCATTGAAAGAAGATTAATCATTAAAAAGCCACACAAACATCATTCACTTCATGTGGGAGTAAAATTTTCATACAAAATAACAAATAGGAAACAATTGCAACAAAGAGATTTTTACTAGAAAATCCAAAACATGGATCTCTTGACCATGTCAGAAAGATTTAACAAAACTTTTGGAAGAATAAATCGCCGTCCAATCAAAACCAGGTTCTAATAGGCCCCACTGGTCAAAAATACCAGAACATGAAATTTCGATTAAATGATTAAATCACCAAAACAACACTCCCTGCAATCGAAGTGCGTATTGCAACACATAAATATCATTTATCTCATAATTGATTTGAAATCTTTATGGTTTTGTACAATCAATTTTGATCCCTCTAAGAAGACAAATCATTTATCATATTTCTCTCAATCTTCTTTCTTTCTTTTCAACAACTTGGATTGTTGTTTTGATTGTCAATATCATGGAATCTACAACAAACATAGGCTCCATTTCTGCTTCTCAGTAAGTTGGGATTGTGATACCGAACTTATCTGATGTTATTTCGATCAAACTTGATCGGAACAATTACGTTCAACGACTTGCTCAATTTTTGCTATTCTAAAGTGCACAAATCTGATGTCAAATTTGTGGACGGTCAAGTCACTCTGCTATCAACTGCTATGATCTGCTGAAACATCAGAAGTCCAAATAATCAAGATCAATACTTAGCTTAAACCAAGCATATACTCGGAAGCCACAAGTATCTTGTCTACGATGGATCTGAAAATTCTTACTTCCCCAAGTGAACCAAGGGAAAGAAGAATGAATTCTATGATGAGTCTCAAAAGGGAAATAATTTTGTTTCTCTTGAGCTTGACTCAAAACCTTCAATAAAATTAATCAAAATTAAAAGTTGGATCTTTATTGCGCTTGTGGTAATCAAATATTTTAAACCTTCATACAATGGACATTTTTTCTTTTTTCCTTTAATATGTAGTTTCCCCTTATATTAGGGGCATCTTTTTATTTTTGCATGATGTATTCAATTATTTTCAATGCTATGTTTATTGTCAAACTAGGGGCATTTTATTTTTAAGCAATGTTAATCCTAAAAGATAATGAGAACCCCAAACTTAAGGTTACCCTCTTGATAACAGTTTTTTGAAAAACTCGTGAGTTTCAAACTCAGGTTTTAAATTCATAAAACTTTTGAAAAAGAAAACCATGAGGTTCAAACAAAAGTATTCTTGATCTCATATTTTGGTTTTCGCCCAAAGAATAACTTATTTATCTAGAGTAGGAGATAGGGCATTCCTTCATTCTCAGTTTTACTCAGCCAGTTACCGCTGAGGGTTTTCTTGGAATTTTGCTCAGATGCCGCCAAGGGTTATCTTGGATTTTGCTTAGATGCTGCCGAGACTTTTCTCGGAATTATGCTCAGATGCCGTCGATGATTTTCTCGGAATTATGCTCAGTTACTGCCGAGGGTTTTCTCGAAATTATGCCAAATGCCGCCAAGGGTTTTCTCAGAATTATGCTCAATTACCGCCGAGGGTTTTCTCGTAATTATGCTCAGATGCCGTCGAGGGTTTTCTTGGAACTATGCTCAGATGCCGTCGATGGCTTTTGCGGAATTATGCTCAGTTATCACCGAGGGTTTTCTCGGAGCTATGCTCAGATGCCACTGAGGGTTTTCTCGGAACTATGCTCAGTTACCGCTGAGGGTTTTCTCAGAACTATGCTCAGATGCTGCCAAGGGTTTTCTTGGAATTATGCTCAAATGCCGTCGAGGGTTTTCTCGGAACTATGCTAAGTTACCGTCGAGAACCGAGGGTTTTCTTGGAATTATGCTCAGATGCCGTCGAGGGTTTTCTCGGAACTATACTCAGATACCGCCAAGGGTTTTTTTGGAATTATGCTCAGATGCCGTCGAGGGTTTTCTCGGAACTATGCTCAGTTATCGCAGAGGGTTTTCTAGGAATTATGTTTAGATGTCACCAAGGGTTTTCTTGGAATTATGCTCAGATGCCGTGAGGGTTTTCTTGGAACTATGCTCAGATGTCACCAAGGGTTTTCTTGGAATTATGCTCAAATGCCGCCGAGAGTTTTCTCGGAACTATGCTCAGTTACCGCCGAGGGTTTTCTCAGAATTATGCTCAGATATCGCCAAGGATTTTCTTGGAATTATGCTCAGATGCCGCCAAGGGTTTTCTTGAAATTATGCTCAGATGCCGTCGAGGGTTTTCTAAGAACTACGCTCAGATGCCACCAAGGGTTTTTTTGGAATTATGCTCAGATGCCACCGAGGGTTTTCTGGGAACTATGCTCAGTTATCGTCGAGGATTTTCTCAGAATTATGCTCAGATACCGCTAATGGTTTTATTGGAATTATGCTCAGTTACCATCGAGGATTTTCTCAGAACTATGCTCAAATACCGCCGAGGGTTTCCCGGAATTATCCTCAGATGCCGCCAAGGGTCTTCTTGGAATTATGCTCAGTTTATATTCATTTCATGCTCAGATTTGACTCATTTCCAACTCAAACTCTTTGAAATCTATCTCAGATTTTGAGTCCACACATTTGCACAATTGCTACATCAGTCAAGGAGAATTTTCTAAAAGTCAAGGATCTGACACTGCCAGTGAGAGCTCGCGCTCAAGGACCTGACATTTTTCTAGTTCAGAGAGAGTTTTACCCTCAAGGATCCGAACACCCCGACGAATTACTAAATCAGGCTACAAAATGAACTGTCACTAGCTTTAGCATTCGGATATCGTACTATCTATCAAAATAGATTTGCTATCTAGTTTGCTTCAACCCTCTGCCAAAGAGGGGCATCTGTAGACATCCCATTTATGCACTCGCCTGATTAATCAACTTGTCAACCCGATCGCAACGGTTCCCAATGATGGATGTTTATTCCAATGCTTTATTTTGTTATCAATTATGTTTCAGAAATTCAGATAAGGTATCTCAAACTGACAAAACCTTAGAAACCACGCTACGCTAGGAAAACGCAACCCCGGAAACATAGAAATCATCATCTTGCAGACAAAAAGAAGCTTTACAATAAAAATCACTAAAAAATGACCAAATTACCAAAATACCCCTGACCTTAAAACATCTTTAGAGCCTACATTACGCTTAGGAAAACTCATTCAAACACATAAAATAACAAATCGAAACCAAATAAATCATTTCGCCAATTTTCATAGAATTTGACGAAATTACGAAAATGCCCCTCATAAAGTTCACGACTATTTCATACAAAAAACTTCATAAATAAAAAAAGCCAACATTCCCATCGAATTTCTTACGAAAAACTGATTCCAAAACATCCTGGAACATAAATTAACGACTTAAAACGTAAAAAATCTTCTCTGAGGGTAAAACGGTAATTTTACAATTTTAATAATTAAAATTTTTGAAATTAATAAATAAACCATTAAATAATGTAAATTGAAATATTAATAAAATTAATTTAAAAATTTTAACCAAAAAATTGACCAATCAGACTTTCAGGCAAAATTGTTGATGGTTGCCAAGATATTTATTCAAGGACCCCTCCATCTGAGGGCCCAAAGAATTAAAGATATAATAAAAGGGGGGGGGTCTCCAAAAATTAAAGTCAATCAAGTAAGACAAAAGTCAATCCTAGAGTCAATCAAGTAAGGCTAAAGTCAAGATATTAAAAGCCAACCAAGAAAGACTAAAGTCAAAGTATTAAAGTTAATCTCATAAGACTAAAGTTAAAACCCTAAATTAAAAACCTAATCTAAACTAATTAAGTCAATCTTATAAAACTAAAGTCAAAACCCTAATTCTAAACTAATCAAGTCAATCTCATAAGACTAAAGTCAAAACTCTAAATTAAAACCCTAAAGACTAAGTCAATCTCATAAGACCAAAGTCAAAATCCTAATTAAAATCCTAAAAGAAACCCTAATCAAACCCTAATTCTTCTAACAATTTTATAAATAGGAGCCTCCACACCCTATTTTCGTATCAAAGAAAAAATCCTAGAAAAAGTAGGTGAAAAAGCTTCCACAACCTTCCCAAAACTCTAATTTTGAAATCCCAACTCCTTACATAACACCCATACTTCGATTTTAGCCTGAAAAACACCTGGAAACCTTTAAAAAACACCCCTAAAATCCATAACAAATTCGAAGCATCCAGATCCAAGAAGGAGATACCTTGCCTCAGAGATCAGAAATCAGATCCGGAGACAGAACGAAGTAAGGAGTACGGTACAAGGAGCAGTGTCACCAGATCTGTGGGAATAGAACCTTTGCGTATCGAAGGTAACATTTCTGTTATTTTTTATCTAGGTTATGCCATTAACAATGTAGTCTTATTTGGGATAAGTAGAGACCGGCATTGGCCGGGCGGGGTTGGTGCCTAACACCTTCCAACCCCGTAATGTGATCCCCGGATTCAATTTTTCTGTAGTAGATTAGTTTTTTATCCGTTTTAGAGTCAATTTGGTTCCTAGACCATAATAACTAGGTGGCGACTCCCAAACCTCAAAGGTCAAAAGCGGATCCGCGCACCCCGCGGATTGAGGGTGCTTTCAATATGTCTTAATAAACTAAGGTTAGTGGGATAATTGGCCTCAAATGGGGACCAATTTGATCAAAGGTCATTGTTAGAGGACTTGTTGAATTACTAAAAAAAAAGATAAAAACATTATTTAAGCAAATAAAATAAGGGTAAAAAAGTAAAATGGCAAAATTTTCTTGAGAAAAAGTAATTAAGATAATGTTTAACGAGTAATTAACCCTTAACAAATTTGAATACATAAATGCCTCCTAACTTTCTAATAGAATTACCCTTAGGTGACCAATGACAAGTACAAAATTCCCTTTTGGCCGTTGGTCATCTTCATACCATTCAAAATTTCTTCTAGCCATTGGTAACCTCTAGTCAGGCTAAAAAATAAGCCTGATCGTTCGTTACCACCATACTGTGCAATTTATTCCTCTGCCCAATATAGACACTCCATTTTTACACTCGCCTGGTTAACCGACTTGTCAACCCGATTGCAATGGTTCCCAATGATGGATGATTATTCCAATGCTTTATTTTGTTACCAAATATGTTTCAGAAATTCAGATGAGGTATCTCGAACTGAAAAAACTATATAAATCACGGTAGGAAAATATAACCCCAAAAATATTGAAATCATTATTTTTCAGACAAAAACAAACTTTATGATAAAAATCACTAAAAAATGACCAAATTACCAAAATACTCCTAATCTCAAAACAATCCTAGAGCCTACATTACGCTTAGGAAAACCTTTTCAAACACATAAAATAACAAATCAAAATCAATTAAATCATTTCACCAATTTTCACAGAATGTTGATAAAATTACGAAAATACCCCTCATAAAGTTCACGACCATTTCGCACAAAAAACTTCATAAATGATAAAAGCCAACATTCCCATTGAATTCTTTACGAAAAACCAATTCCAAAACATCATGGAACATTGAAAAATAATTTAAAATGAAAAAAATCTTCTCCGAGGGCAAAACGGTAATTTTATAATTTTAATAATTAAAAATTTTGAAATTAATAAATAAAACATTAAATAATTTAAAGTGAAACATTAATAAAATTAATTTAAAAATTTGAATAAAAAAATCAATCAATCAGACTTTTCAGGCAAAATTGTTGATGGTTACCAAGATATTTATTTAATGACCCCTTTATCTAAGGGGTCTAAAGAATTAAAGATATAATAAAGGGGGTTCTTCAAAAAATTAAAGTCAATCACGTAAGACTAAAGTTAATCAAGTAAGACTAAAGTCAAGATCTTAAAGTCACTCAAGTAAGACTAAAGTCAAGATATTAAAAGTCAACCAAGTAAGAATAAAGTCAAAATCTTAAAGTCAATCAAATGAGACTAAAAGTCAAAATCCTAATAGAGTTCTAATTAAATAATAATTCTATTTAAAGCAATCCTAACTAAATTATAACTTTATTTAATGGAATTCTAACTAAATAATAACTTTTTCTAAAAGAATTATGGTTAAACAATAACTCTCTCTAAAAGAAGTATAATTAAACATTAATTCTATTTAAAAGATATTTAAAAAAGTTTATAAATAGGAGCCTTCACACCCTATTTTCGGATGAAAAAATAAACCCTAAAAAAGTAAGTCAAAAAGTCTCCCTATAAACCTAAAACCCAACTTTACCTAACATTCACCCCAACTTTAGCTCAAAAAACACCTAAAAACCCTTCTAAAATACCCTAAAATCCATAAAAAAAAACTCACAGATCCAAGAAGAAGATATCTTAACTTGGAGATCCGAAATCAGATCTGACAACAGAATGAAGTGAGGAATACTGTACAAGTAGTTGTTCTATCAGATCTGAGGGAACAAAACCATTGCGTTCAGAAAAAGTAACTATTTTTTTTTTATTAACTTTGCCGAGTCATAACGAGTTTACTTGGATCTTAGACAATTTTCCATTTCAAGAGGGTGATTTAGAGTTTTAGACATACCCCTCTATATTTTGGAGAATATTTGAGAAGATCCTTAAGTTCTAAAACTGATAACATGATGAAAAATGACTTAAATGCCCATATCTCTAATATCTCAAAAAAAAAAAAAAAAAAGTCTTGATAAATTGACACGTAAAAATTGTCGTGGTTGCACATAATCACATATCTTTTTCTTCGGGATACGCAGGGAAAAAGATTTGTGGTTCTGTGCACATGGCACGTCAATTGCATCGTCACTGAGTCAATTTATAATTAGTAAAAAAAGAGAGTCATTTTTAACTTCTTGTGCAAATTATTTACATTTGTGTTAGATCTTAAGATTCTTTTGTGCGTAGATGAACCACATATCCATATGATCAGTGGGTCCCCAAAAATGTCACATGACATTAAATTGGGTACCACCTTATATTGGTTAGGTACAGGACACCGTTCTGAATCCCTACTCTTAAAACAATAGGGCTATAGGTATTGGATTTTTCTTCTCCAACGCTATGGAAACTAAAAATATTGATTTCTTTTATTGGAATTTGGAAAAGAGTCATGCTGGAGTGATCTCAAGCTAGTACATTTTTTGAGGTGAAGTAGATAGGAATCATAGATGTTTTTTCACTCACTACGAGTATGAGTGGAAAAACATCTATGATTCCCATTTGTTGCAATTTTATTACTAAAACTTTCTTACTTTATCAAGTTAGTTATCAAATCTTATTTTTATGAATCGAGCTAGCACGACTAACTTAATAAGATTTCAAATATTATTAATGGTCTTTGGACCTATATTGAGTATCAAATTGGCAATCGTACCATAAATTACTAGGTTTTACAAAAAAACTTATATTCAAAGAAAAAAAAAATCTTTTGAGCTTGATCAAAGGTGTTGAAAATGGATGACTATCAAACTCCCAAATTTAAAACTAAAATTCAACGGTGAAAATTAACTTTTTTTTTCTTTCTAAGTTCCTATAATTTTATCTTGTATACCTATGACATCAGATCACGTTTTTGAATTCCACATAATGATGCTGTTAGGGTCAACTTTTAAGGTATTTTAAGTACCAAATTAACCCATCAATTTGAATTTTGTGAGGTGGATCACCACTATAAGGTTAATTTGTTGACTAACAAACTTGATAAATGTTAATTTTTGGGTAACAAATTTCATAAAGTAAGGTTCCCTTGGAGTTATTAGAACTCAAAAAGAGTTTTTTTAAAAAAAATAAAAATGCAATCGTTGGATTTGTCGGGTAAAACTCTTTTAGGTGTATGAAGGGTAAATTTATATTACCCCGGCCCTTGCGAAATCAGGGACCCTCATGCAAAATGCAAGATGAGGTCTGTCTGCCTAAACTTTCATTGACCCAATCAAGTTGTTATCTAAAATGTTTTTCCTTTAATAAATATTGTTAAAAGATGAAAATACCCTCAAATATTTGAAATAACAAAAATACCCTTACGCACTTTAGGGTTCGATCAATCGACGATCTCATTCATCTTCTACATTGTTCTTCACTATTGAAACAACAGGAAGACGAAACCCTAATTCCTTTGAAGCTTTTCTCTTGGATATCAACCATAAATGGATCAATTCTAATCATGTTTTCATCGTTTTCAACTCGAGAGTAATCCAATGCTTTAAATCTGCAAATGCAAAATACTCAAGTTGCATTACTTTAAAAAAAAAAAAATCCTATTAAATTAAAAATAAATAGAAATTAGTAAAATAAACCCCTTCTATAAATATATTTGTTGGTGGTACACCCCCCCTCCCCCTCCCCTAGCGGACTTGTTAGTTCCTTCATTTTTTTTCAAACAAAATGAAAAGTCAAAGTAACTCACTTGAGCCTTTTAACCTTCATCCATTGTATCAAACAAGAAATAACAAAAATAAGATTTGTTACTGGTAAACCCTCTTCTCAAAAGATGGAGTTTCCAAACAAAGATGGCAAATCCTCTTCTCGGTATCAAACTCACCGAAACAATAGATAAAGCATGGTCAGATGATGAAAAACTTTAGCATATCTTCATTCATTTAAAAAAGATGAACTTAGGGTTTTGGGTTCAACCCAATAGTCTATAAAAGTTCAATCGAATGACAAAGATAACTTTTTTTTTTTTTTTTTTTCTAAAGGAAAAGTGTAATGAAAGACATTTTTGTAAAATAACAATTACAAGAGTGTTTTTGGTATTTAAAAAATATGACATCATCAAAATAAACGTTGTTAATAGACAAAATGGATCAACAAAACTATAAGGGGACATACCTCATCTTGCTTTTTGCGAGATAACCCTAATTCCCCTATTTTACAGTGGGGTCTTACTAAAATACCCTTGGCTGAATTATGGATAAGACTGTGCTCACGTGGGTTAATTTACTTTTCAACTTTATCGGAATCTTCTTGACAGTTCTTGCATGAATCCCCTTCGTCAGGCATCAATGCATTCTCCCAGCACCGTCGGTCCATGTCACTAGGTCTCCCAAACAAGCTGGCAATGTTAGTTACTACTGTCTACATTAGCATTGCCAAGGAGACTGTAATTATTTTGAGATAAATAAAATTTGAGAAAGTTTTAAAAGAATAAAATAAATAAGAGGTGAGAGTACATAAATTGTAATTGGATTTGGGGTCTGCTTGGGAAAAGGCTCTTCTTTCTATGTCATATCTAAAATTATAAAACTCAACCATTAAAACAAAAATACACTCAAATATAGTGTGTTCATTGACTTTTTGTTGCATTAATATAAACAATATATAGGAGCTGTGTATTTGTTCAAAGAGAGTGGAGATTGTGCGTGTGCGTGTGCAGTTTTTTAACTGTACAAAAGATATTGGAGACTGGTGAGTGCTTAATATGTGTTTGCCAATGTCGTAATTATACAATTTTCAAACATAAATATGAGTGCAGAGTGGTTGTGTGGAGTGGTTACAACAGTTTTAAAGAGTGTGTGTGGCTCTCCAGTACGTGTGGAACTGGACATGTTTCCAATGATGTGCAGTGTTGCACTAAAAAATAAAGAGAACTGCTATTGGTACCCAACTTAAAAATAAAGAACATAAGTAATTGAGAATAAGTAAAAGTTGAGGTACTCATAAAAGTTCTCTCAATTTGTTTTTTTTTTTTATATACTAGATTTCTTCTTTTTTTGATTTTAGGATTTTATATGAGCCAAATCATAATTGTAAATAACTATTGAAGTTGTTTGAAAGAGTGTTATAATGTTTTGTGATGTTGAGATTATAATTTGAGCCAAACCTTTGTAATGTTTGAAGGGTGTGTTTTAATCCTTAATTTGAGTATGATAAATAATTTAAAAAATTGGGCTGTGATAAGTAAAAGTTGGGATGCAAATAGCAGTTTTCAAAATAAATCATGAAGAATTCAATGAATTTTAAAATAGGATTTTCTTGACTTAAATTTTAATTATTTCTGACTGAGCAAATTATAGTTATAATATGGAAATATAGATAAAGAACTTACTGGTTAATAGAAAGACAAGCGACTATGTTGATTGAGGCACGCGTTGTTCAAAGGCAAATTCACCTCCTCAAGGTCTTGTAGTGAGGTTTTCGGATGTCTGCCTTTTTGAGTTCAACAATTTGTGTACACTAGAGACGGCGACAAAACTATCTCTAATTTCGAATTAAATTGTTCATTGTAAATTGCTCCACCAGATCTTTCCAAGGGCAACATCATTCTATGTTTTTTTTTTTTTTTTGGAGGGTGGGAGAGGGGGGGGGGGGGGGGGTGATAGATAGATGCATGTATTGTTGAACAATGCAGTTCACATTCTTATGCTTTATATGATGAATAAACTTTCTTGCTTTTGGTAAAAGTGATTTTGCTTAAAATAAGTTGGATTCTTACTTTTGTGGGGGAAGCGCACATATTGGGACATGAATTTTGTTAAAAGTTGGAAATGTCTCCCTCGATCATTCTTAGTATTATATTAAGAAGTTTTTTTTTGGTTGGTTTGAACTAAATGCAGTACTACTTTTGGAAAAAAGAAAGATTTCTATTGAGGCACCTCTGCTGCTTTTTTGATCATGTAGTGGGACACAGCTGGGCAAGACACTTGAGGTATTTCTTATTTTCATAAATACTTAAAATATTTATATGCATGAGTTTCCCTTTTAGATTTCTTACTGAAATCATAGAACGGTCATAATATGATTCAAGGTTTGTTGTACATGCTAGGCCTTGAGGTATCAACGCTTCTGAGTCACTTGGCTTAGGTATGTACAAAATATTTATGTGCATATTTTTTTGGCCTTCAGGTAACTATTACAAGATTCTTATACACACAGATTGATCTTTGGACATTTGGAAGTCTACCAAATCTGAAGGTGCACGTAATTTCTTCTATTGTATTGTTTGGTTTTTTTAATAGTAGTCAAATTAGATCTATGGATGCATAAAGGGAGTTAGATATTTAATGTGTTTTACTTGATAAACCTTGTGTTAGTTCTCTGATAATTTTTATTGTACCAACGAGTTTCCTCCTACTCTTGATCAAAAGGAGTAAAGAATATGAAAGGTACCTCCAAATATCAAGGCCACTTCCAAAACATGGCACCTTTGTTTGGGTTACACTATGAACTAGCTCTGTATGAGACTGTTAAGGGTCTAGTTTGCCATCTTGATAGGCAAGTATTCACTTTATTTTGTGTGTGTGTGTGTGTGAAGTCACTGATGTCTAGTTTAGTATTTTATAGTGTATCATGTTACAAAAAAGCAAATCAAGGATATCAACTTGTCCCAAGATGATCGTGCATACTAAACTTTAGACCCAATTTGAGCTATATACTCCACAACAATATCTATCCACACACGATCCCAACATATGCTTTAGAATGCTAAAACCCAGAGAACATCTTTAGCTTATGAGGTGTAATAGTCATCTCAGATGGTATATACTCCCTACTTTACTACTTCTACCAAAGCATACTAATTTTTTTCCATAGAATTAACACACAGTGTTGTTTAAGGTTTTCTCCAAGGCCAGCCTTAAATAATGGCAGCTAGAAAGCTTTTCCATAGTTAGTCTTTTATTCACTGTAGCTCATTATATGCTATGAATAGGAAGGTGTGAATTAAATACAATACTCGATAGTCCCTTATAAATTTAACAGATGCTTAACTCGAGCTGGTTTAAGCCCCCATCTACATCAAACTTTTACTTGTAGTGGATTTTCTAAAAGTATAAAAATATTGAAAGATACATATATGCTACTAGAGAAAAGGTTTACAGTACTTGATAACTCATGGCATATACTTTTTTTATTTTTTATTCTGGATTATTTTATGCTTCTCATTTTGTTTTATTTTATAATAATAAAATATAAGAATCAAGTTCCTATTAGAAATCAAGAACTCCCCACAGCATGTTTGTCATCTAGAAACTATAGAATCAAGTTGTTACTGTTAGTTTTTAAGTAACTGTAAACAAGTTTAGTTCCATTTGTTGCCTATAATTGAGAAGGAAAACTTGACATTCAAACCCTCCGATGCCTTTAGAAGCATTTGCACCAATCATATTCAATGAGGCCGATCCATTGAGTACAACCACAAATAAAAAAGACAACACTAAAGGACCCACCAAATACATTGTGATCCTAACTGCTTCTCAGTTTCTCTACTTCTCATAGGGAAGCCATGATTAATATAATTTAATTAGAGTAATTTACACTTTTTAATGGTTGTCTTGTTCTTTGCCTTATCAGTTATTGTGATGAGCAATAGCATTAATTCGTTTCATGTTCATATCAGAGCTTAGAAGAAGAAGAAGAAGAAGAGTAAGTGTTAATGGCATTTCATCCACTCTTAAACCTCTAGATCTAAATGAGGATACGTAGACAAGTCTTAGCTAATGCTCAAACCGAGGTAACTCTTCTTCTCTCTTCTCCAATCCTCAATAGTTGATGATTCCATGTTTCAATTTCATTTCTAATTAATTTATATGTTTCTTTTTTAAAATTTTTCTATGGCGGCAATTTTTACAGATCTTTGATACCTCTGTTGGCATAGCAGGTGAATAAAATTTACTTTTCAATTCAGAATTTAGAAAAAAAACAATACTTTTATAACCAAATTTTATGAAAGTTTATAGAGGAATTATTAATTATTTATAAACATTTGCTTTATCCCCTAACCTCTGGTCGTTTTGAAAATTTTTCACAAGGAAGACTCTTTTGGACTACTATTGAACTCCCAAAATAGTGCTTTGCGAGTGCTTAGAATTTGTAATATATATATGGTAATGTAGGGAATAAGTGATGGGTAGATTTCTTGTTTTGGGGGGGTTGTGGTGATTCTATTTTGTAATTTTGATAGTGAAGTATTTGGTAATTTTTAAATTATAATTAATTGTAACTCTTTTTATGTGTAAATGAATGTGATAGAGAACTTCAATCTTCTCTATTTGTGTCAATTTTGACTGCAGTTAATGGTGGCGTAGAAAAAAAAATGTTTAGATATCGGTTTATGACCACTTTTGACATCGGTTTGTAACCGATGTCTAAGACCCAGACCTAGGACATTATTCTTATGGACATCGGATTTTAAATCGATGTCTAAGGTGTTAATTTTTTTTTTACTAGTGCTTTCAGATTTCGAACGGATTTAAGCCGTTCCAAATTCCGAGATCTAGAACGGTTTTAAACCGTTCCACATTCTGGAATATAGAACGGCTTCCAACCGTTTAAGCTCATTAACGACGCCTCGATTAAAGACGGTCTGGAAACCGTTTCATACTGGCTTAGGAACGGTTATAAACCGTTCCTAATTGTCATATTTGTTGTAGTGTAACCTTTAATTTGAATATAAAATGAAGTAGTAGAAGTAAGACTATTTTCTGTAAACAAGATGGAGAACTTTTTTATTTATAGAAGTTAAAAAGATCAACAATTCCCAAAGAGTACAGCCCTCTTAGAGAGAGAGAGAGAGAGAGGGCAATATGAAGGGATCTTCTCATCTTCATAAAGACAAACAACAGAGAGTTATATAGAAACAATAGAAGAGAGGATTATAGAGGTACACCTCTTGAATAGGATTCCAAATTGGAAAAATAAAACAAAGGACATAATTGGCACATTAATAAAAATATCATTGAAAGAAGATTAATCATTAAAAAGTCACACAAACATCATTCACTTCATGTGGGAGTAAAATTTTCATACAAAATAACAAATAGGAAACAATTGCAACAAAGTGATTTTTACTAGAAAATCCAGAACATGGATCTCTTGACCATGTCACAAAGATTTAACAAAACTTTTGGAAGAATAAATCGCCATCCAATCAAAAACAGGTTCTAATAGGCCCCACTGGTCAAAAATACCAGAACATGAAATTTCGATTAAATGATTAAATCACCAAAACAACACTCCCTGCAATCGAAGTGCGTATTGCAACAAATAAATATCATTTATCTCATAATTGATTTGAAATCTTTATGGTTTTGTACAATCAATTTTGATCCCTCTAAGAAGACAAATCATTTATCATATTTCTCTCAATCTTCTTTCTTTCTTTTCAACGACTTGGATTGTTGTTTTGATTGTCAATACCATGGAATCTACAACAAACATAGGCTCCATTTCTGCTTCTCAGTAAGTTGGGATTGTGGTACCGAACTTATCTCATGTTATTTCAATCAAACTTGATCGGAACAATTACGTTCAATGACTTGCTCAATTTTTGCCTATTCTAAATAGCTCAAATCTGATGTCAAATTTGTGGACGTTCAAGTCACTCTGCTATCAATTGCTATCATCTGCTGAAACATCAGAAGTCCGAATAATCAAGGTCAATACTTAGCTTAAACCAAGCATAGACTCGGAAGCCACAAGTATCTTGTCTACGATGGATCTGAAAATTCTTACTTCCCCAAGTGAACCAAGGGAAAAAAGAATGAATTCTATGATGAGCCTTAAAAGGGAAATAATTTTGTTCTCTTGAGCCTGACTCAAAACCTTCAATAAAATTAATCAAAATTAAAAGTTGGATCTTTATTGCGTTTGTGGTAATCAAATATTTTAAACCTTCATACAAGGGGCATTTTTTGTTTTTCCTTTAATATGTAGTTTCCCCTTATATTAGAGGCATTTTTTTATTTTTGCATGATGTATTCAATTGGTTTCATTGCCATGTTTATTGTCAAACTAGGGGTATTTTATTTTTGAGCAATGTTAATCCTAAAAGATAATAAGAACCCCAAACTTAAGGTTACCCTCTTGATAACAGTTTTTCGAAAAACTCATGAGGTTCAAACTTAGGTTTTAAATTCATAAAACTTTTGAAAAAGAAAACCATGAGGTTCAAACAAAAGCGTTCCTGATCTCATATTTTGGTTTTCGCCCAAAAAATAACTTATTTATCTAGAGTAGGAGATAGGGCATTCATTCATTCTCAGTTTTACTTAGTCAGTTACCGTCGAGGGTTTTCTTGGAATTTTGCTCAGATGCCGCCAAGGTTTATCTTGGATTTTGCTCAGATGTCGCCGAGGGTTTTCTCGGAATTATACTCAGATGTAGCCGAGGATTTTCTCGAAATTATGCTCAATTACCGCCGAGGGTTTTCTCGAAATTATGCTCAGATATCAAGGATTTTCTCGAAATTATGCTCAGTTACCGCGATGGTTTTCTCGTAATTATGCTCAGATGCCGCCTAGGATTTTCTCGGAACTATGCTCAGATGCTACCGAGGGCTTTTTTGGAATTATGCTCAGTTATCACCGAGGGTTTTCTCGGAACTATGCTCAGATGCTACCATGGGTTTTCTTGAAATTATGCTCAGATGCCGTCGAGGGTTTTCTCGGAACTATGCTCAGTTACCGTCGAGGGTATTCTCAGATGCTGCCAGTGGTTTTCTTGGAATTATGTTCAGATGCCGCCGAGGGTTTTCTTAGAACTACGCTCAGTTATCACCGAGGGTTTTCTCAGAATTATGTTCAGATGCCGCCAAAGGTTTTCTTGGAATTATGCTCAGATGCCGCCGAGGGTTTTCTCGGAACTATACTCAGATACCGCCAAGGGTTTTCTTGGAATTATGCTCAGATGCCGCCGAGGGTTTTTTCAGAACTATGTTCAGTTACCGCCGAGGGTTTTCTCGGAATTATGCTCAGATGCCGCCAAGGGTTTTCTTGGAATTATGCTCAGATGCCACCGAGGGTTTTCTCGGAACTATGCTCAGATGTCGTTAAGGGTTTTCTTGGAATTATGCTCAGATGCTGCCAAGGGTTTTTTCGGAACTATGCTCAGTTACCGCCGAGGATTTTCCCAGAATTATGCTCAGATACCACCAAGGGTTTCCTTAGAATTATGCTCAGATGCCGCCGAGGGTTTTCTAGGAACTATGCTCAGATGTCGCCAAGGGTTTTCTTGGAATTATGCTCAGATGCCGCAGAGGATTTTCTCGGAACTATGCTCAGATGCCGCCGAGGGTTTTCTCGGAATTATGCTCAGATGCCGTCAAGGGTTTTCTTGGAATTATGCTCAGATGCCGTTGAGGATTTTCTCAGAATTATGCTCAGATACTACCAAGGGTTTTCTTGGAATTATGCTCAGATGGCGCCAAGGGTTTTCTTGGAATTATGCTCAAATGCCGCCGAGGGTTTTCTCGAAACTATGCTCAGATGACGCCAAGGGTTTTCTTGGAATTATGCTCAGATGCCGCCGATGGTTTTCTCGGAACTATGCTCAGTTACCGCTGAGGGTTTTCTCAAAATTATGCTCAGATGCCGCCAAGGATTTTATCAAAATTATGCTCAGTTACCGTCGAGGGTTTTCTCGGAACTATGCTCAAATACCGCCGAGAGTTTCTTAGAATTATGCTCAGATGCTGCCAAGAGTTTTCTTGGAATTATGCTCAGTTTATATTCACTTCATGCTTAGATTTGACTCATTTCCAACTCAAACTCTTTGAAATCTATCTCAGATTTTGAGTCCACACACTTGCACAGTTGCTACATCAGTCAAGGAGAATTTTCTAAAATTCAAGGATCTAACACTGCCAGTGAGAGCTCACGCTCAATGACTTGACATTTTTCTAGTTCGGGGAGAGTTTTACCCTCAAGGATCCGAACACCCCGACGAATTGCTAAATCAGGCTACAAAATGAATTGTCCCTAGCTTTGGCATTCGGATATCGTACTATCTACAAAAAAAGATTTGCTATCTAGTTTGCTTCAACCCTCTGCTGAAGAGGGGCATCTGTAGACATCCTATTTTTGTACTCGCCTGATTAATCAACTTGTCAACCCGATCGCAACGGTTCCCAATGATGGATGTTTATTCCAATGCTTTATTTTGTTATCAATTATGTTTCAGAAATCCGAATGAGATATCTCGAACTGATAAAACCTTAGAAATCACGCTACACTAGGAAAACACGACCCCGGAAACACAGGAATCATCATCTTGCAGACAAAAAGAAGCTTTACGATAAAAATCACTAAAAAATGACTAAATTACCAAAATACCCCTGACCTTAAAACATCTTTAGAGCCTACATTATGCTTAGGAAAACTCATTCAAACACATAAAATAACAAATCGAAACCAAATAAATCATTTCGCCAATTTTCACAGAATTTGACGAAATTATGAAAATGCCCCTCATAAAGTTCACGACCATTTCATACAAAAAACTTCATAAATGACAAAAACCAACATTCCCATCAAATTTATTACGAAAAATTGATTCCAAAATATCCTGGAACATAAATTAACGACTTAAAACGTAAAAAATCCTCTCCGAGGGCAAAACGGTAATTTTACAATTTCAATAATTAAAAATTTTGAAATTAATAAATAAACCATAAAATAATGTAAAGTGAAATATTAATAAAATTAATTTAAAAATTTTAACCAAAAAATTGACCAATCAGACTTTCAGGTAAAATTGTTGATGGTTGCCAAGATATTTATTCAAGGACTCCTCCATTTGGGGGCCCAAAGAATTAAAGATATAATAAAAGGGGGGTTCTCCAAAAATTAAAGTCAATCAAGTAAGACTAAAGTCAATCAAGTAAGGCTAAAGTCAAGATATTAAAAGCCAACCAAGAAAGACTAAAGTCAAAGTATTAAAGTCAATCTCAAAGACTAAAGTCAAAACCCTAAATCAAAACTCTAATCTAAACTAATCAAGTCAATCTTATAAAACTAAAGTCAAAACCTTAAATCTTAACTAATCAAGTCAATCTTATAAAACTAAAGTCAAAACCCTAAATCTAAACTAATCAAGTCAATCTCATAAGACTAAAGTCAAAACCCTAAATTAAAACCCTAAAGACTAAGTCAATCTCATAAGACCAAAGTCAAAATCCTAATTAAAATCCTAAAAGAAACCCTATTCAAACCCTAATTCTTCTAAAAACTTTATAAATAGAAACCTCCACACCCTAGAAAAAGTAGGTGAAAAAGCCTCCACAACCTTCCCAAAATCCTAATTTTGAAGTCCCAACTCCTTACCTAACACCCATACTTTGATTTTAGCCTGAAAAACACCTGGAAATCTTTCAAAAACACCCCCAAAATCCATAATAAATCTGAAGCATCCAGATCTAATAAGGAAATACCTTGCCTCGGAGATCAGAAATCAGATACGGAGACAGAACGAAGTAAGGAGTACGGTACAAGGAGTAGTGTCACCAGATCTGTGTGAATAGAACCTTTGCGTATCGAAGGTAACATTTCTATTATTTTTTATCTAGGTTTTGCCATTAGCAATGTAGTCTTATTTGGGATAAGTAGATACCGGCATTGGCCGGGCGGGGTTGGTGCCTAACACCTTCCAACCCCGTAATGTGATCCCCGGATTCAATTTTTCTATAGTAGATTAGTTTTTTATCCGTTTTAGAGTCAGTTTGGTTCCTAGACCATAACAACTAGGTGGTGACTCTCAAACCTCAAAGGTCAAAAGCGGATCCGCACACCCCGCGGATCGATGGTGCTTTCAATATGTCTTAACAAACTAAGGCTAGTGGGGTAATTGACCTCAAATGGGGACCAACTTGATCAAAGGTCATTGTTAGAGGACTTGTTGAATTACAAAAAAAAAAGATAAAAGCATTATTTAAGCAAATAAAATAAGGGTAAAAAAGTAAAATGGCAAAATTTTCTTGAGAAAAAGTAATTAAGATAAGGTTTAAAGAGTAATTAACGCTTAACAAATTTGAATACATATATGCCTCCTCACTGTCTAATAAAATTACCCTTAGGTGACCAATGACAAGTGCGAAATTCCCTTTTGACCGTTTGTCATCTCATACCATTCAAAATTTCTTCTAGCCATTGGTAACCTCTGGTCAGGCTAAAAAAATAAGCCTGGTCGTTCGTTACCACCATATTGTGCAATTTATTCCTCTGACCAATATAGACACTCCATTTTTTGCACTCGTCTGGTTAACCGACTCGTCAATTCGATTGCAATTATTCCCAATGATGGATGATTATTCCAATGCTTTATTTTGTTACCAGATATGTTTCAGAAATCCAGATGAGGTATCTCGAACTGACAAAACTATATAAATCACGGTAGGAAAATATAACTCCAAAAATATAGAAATCATTATTTTTCAGACAGAAACAAACTTTATGATAAAAATCACTAAAAAATGACCAAATTACCAAAATACTCTTAACCTCAAAACAATCCTAGAGCCTACATTACGCTTAGGAAAATCTTTTCAAACACATAAAATAACAAATAAAAACCAATTAAATCATTTCGCCAATTTTCACAGAATTTTGATAAAATTATGAAAATGCTCCTCATAAAGTTCACGACCATTTCACACAAAAAACTTCATAAATGATAAAAATCAACATTCCCATTGAATTCTTTATGAAAAATTGATTCCAAAACATCCTGAAACATTGAAAAATAATTTAAAATGAAAAAAATCCTCTTCGAGGGCAAAACGGTAATTTTACAATTTTAATAATTAAAAATTTTGAAATTAATAAATAAAATATTAAATAATGTAAAGTGAAACATTAATAAAATTAATTTAAAATTTTGAATAAAAAAATTGATCAATCAGGCAAAATTGTTGATGGTTGCCAAGATATTTATTCATTGACACCTTTATCTGGGGGTCCAAAGAATTAAAGATATAATAAAGGGGGTTCTCCAAAAAATTAAAGTCAATCACGTAAGACTAAAGTCAATCAAGTAAGACTAAAGTCAAGATCTTAAAGTCACTCAAGTAAGACAAAAGTCAAGATATTAAAAGTCAACCAAGTAAGACTAAAGTCAAAATCTTAAAGTCAATTAAATGAGACTAAAAGTCAAAACCCTAATAGAGTTATAATTAAATAATAATTCTATTTAAAGCAATCCTAACTAAATTATAACTCTATTTAATAGAATTCTGACTAAATAATAACTCTATCTAAAAGAATTATGGTTAAACAATAATTCTCTCTAAAAGAATTATAATTAAACATTAACTCTATCTAAAAGATACTTAAAAAATTTTATAAATAGGAGCTTCCACACCCTATTTTCGGATGAAAAAATAAACCCTAAAAAAGTAAGTCAAAAAGCCTCCCTAGCCTCCTATAAACCCTAATTTTGAAGTCTCAACTCCTTACCTAACATTCATACCCCAACTTTAGCTCAAAAAACACCTAAAAACCCTTCTAAAATACCCTAAAATCCATAAAAAAAAACTCACAGATCCAAGAAGAAGATATCTCAACTTGAAGATCCGAAATCAGATCCGGTAACAGAACGAAGTGAGGAATACTGTACAAGAAGTTGTTCTATCAGATTTGAGGGAACAAAACCGTTGCGCTCGGAAAAAGTAACTATTTTTTTTTATTAACTTTGCCGGGTCATAACGAGTTTACTTGGATCTTAGACAATTTTCCATTTCAAGAGGGTGATTTAGAGTTTTAGACATACCCCTTTATATTTTGGTGAATATTTGAGAAGATCCTTAAGTTCTAAAACTGATAACATGATGAAAAATGACTTAAATGCCCATATCTCTAATATCTCAACAAAAAAAAAAAAAGTCTTGATAAACTAACACGTAAAAATTGTTGTGGTTGCACATAATCACATATCTTTTTCTTCGGGATACGCAGGGAAAAAGATTTGTGGTTTTGTGCACATGGCACGTCAATTGGATCGTCACTGAGTCAATTTATAATTAGTAAAAAAAGAGTCATTTTTAACTTCTTGTGCAAATTATTTACATTTGTGTTCGATCTTAAGATTCTTTTGTGCGTAGATGAACCACATATCCATATGATCAGTGGGTCCCCAAAAATGTCACATGACATTAAATTGGGTACCACCTTATATTGGTTAGGTACGGGACACCGTTCTGAATCCCTACTCTTAAAACAATAGGGCTATAGGTATTGGATTTTTCTTCTCCAACGTTATGGAAACTAAAAATATTGATTTCTTTTATTGGAATTTGGATAAGAGTCATGCTGGAGTGATCTCAAGCTAGTACATTTTTGAGGTGAAGTAGATAGGAATCATAGATGCTTATTCACTCACTACGAGTATGAGTGGAAAAACATCTATGAGTCCCATTTGTTGCAATTTTATTACTAAAACTTTCTTACTTTATCAAGTTAGTTATCAAATCTTATTTTTATGAATCGAGCTAGCACGACTAACTTAATAAGATTTCAAATATTATTAATGGTCTTTGGACCTATATTGAGTATCAAATTGGCAATCATACCATAAATTACTAGGTTTTACAAAAAAACTTATATTCAAAGAAAAAAAAAATCTTTTGAGCTTGATCAAAGGTGTTGAAAATGGATGACTATCAAACTCCCAAATTTAAAACTAAAATTCAACGGTGAAAATTAACTTTTTTTTTTCTTTCTAAGTTCTTATAATTTTATCTTGTATAAACCTATGGCATCAGATCACGTTTTTGAATTCCACATAATGATGCGGTTAGGGTCAATTTTTAAGGCATTTTAAGTACTAAATTAACCCCTCAATTTGAATTTTATGAGGTGGATCACCACTATAAGGTTAATTTGTTGACTAACAAACTTGATAAATGTTAATTTTTGGGTAACAAATTTCATAAAGTAAGGTTCCCTTGGAGTTATTAGAACTCAAAAAGAGTTTTTTTTTATAATAAAAATGCAATCGTTGGATTTGTCGGGTAAAACTCTTTTAGGTGTATGAAGGGTAAATTTATATTACCCCGGCCCTTGCGAAATCAAGGATCGTCATGCAAAATGCAAGATGAGGTCTGTCTGCCTAAACTTTCATTGACCCAATCAAGTTGTTATCTTAAATGTTTTTCCTTTAATAAATATTGTTAAAAGATGAAAATACCCTCAAATATTTGAAATAACAAAAACAACCTTACGCACTTTAGGGTTCAATCAATCGACAATCTCATTCATCTTCTTCATTGTTCTTCATTATTGAAACGACAGGAAGTCGAAACCCTAATTCCTTTGAAGCTTTTCTCTTGGATATCAACCATAAATGGATCAATTCTAAGCATGTTTTCATCGTTTTCAACTCGAGAGTAATCCAATGCTTTAAATCTCTAAATGCAAAATACTGAAGTTGCATTACTTTAAAAAAAAATAATTCCTATTAAATTAAAAATAAATAGAAATTAGTAAAATAAACCCCTTCTATAAATATATTTGTTGGTGTTACCCGCGACCCCCCACCCACACGTAGTGGACTTGTTAGTTCCTTCATTTTTTTTCAAACAAAATGAAAAGTCAAAATAACTCACCTAAGCCTTTTAACCTTCATCCATTGTATCAAACAAGAAATAACGAAAATAAGATTCGTTAATGGTAAACCCTCTTCTTAAAAGATGGAGCTTCCAAACAAACATGGCAAATTCTCTTCTCGATATCAAACTCACCGAAACAATAGATTAAGCATGGTTAGATGTGAAAAACTTTAGCATATCTTCATCCATTTAAAAAAGATGAACTTAGGATTCTGGGTTCAACCCAATAGTCTATAAAAGTTTAATCGAACGACAAAGATAATTTCTTTTTTTTTTTTCTAAAGGAAAAGTGTAATGAAAGACATTTTTGTAAAATAACAATTACAAGAGTGTTTTTGGTATCCAAAAAATATGACATCATCAAAATAAACGTTGTGAATAGACAAAATGGATCAACTAAACTCTAAGGGAACATACCTCATCTTGCTTTTTGCAAGATAACCCTAATTCCCCCTATTTCGCAGTGGTGTCTTACTAAAATACCCTTGGCTGAATTATGGATAAGACTGTGCTCACGTGGGTTAATTTACTTTTCAACTTTACCGGAATCTTCCTGACAGTTCTTGCATGAATCCCCTTCCTCAGGCATCAATGCATTCTCCCAGCACCGTCGGTCCATGTCACTAGGTCTCCCAAACAAGCTGGCAATGTTAGTTACTACTGTCTACATTAGCATTGCCAAGGAGATTGTAATTATTTTTGAGAAAAATAAAATTTGAGAAAGTTTTAAAAAAATAAAATAAATAAGAGGTGAGAGTACATAAATTGTAATTGGATTTGGGGTCTGCTTGGGAAAAGGCTCTTCTTTCTATGTCATATCTAAAATTATAAAACTCAACCATGAAAACAAAAATACACTCCAATATAGTGTGTTCATTGACTTTTTGTTGCATTAATATAAACAATATATAGGAGTTGTGTATTTGTTCAAAGAGAGTGGAGATTGTGCGTGTGCGTGTGCAGTTTTTTAACTGTACAAAAGATATTGGAGACTGGTGAGTGGTTAATATGTGTTTGCCAATGTCGTAATTTTACAATTTTCAAACATAAATATGAGTGCAGAGTGGTTGTGTGGAGTGGTTACAACAGTTTTAAAGAGTGTGTGTGGCTCTCCAGTACGTGTGGAACTGGACATGTTTCCAATGATGTGCAGTGTTGCACTAAAAAATAAAGAGAACTGCTATTGGTACCCAACTTAAAAATAAAGAACATAAGTAATTGAGAATAAGTAAAAGTTGAGGTACTCATAAAAGTTCTCTCAATTTGTTTTTTTTTTTTATATACTAGATTTCTTCTTTTTTTGATTTTAGGATTTTATATGAGCCAAATCATAATTGTAGATAACTATTGAAGTTGTTTGAAAGAGTGTTATAATGTTTTGTGATGTTGAGATTATAATTTGAGCCAAACCTTTGTAATGTTTGAAGGGTGTGTTTTAATCCTTAATTTGAGTATGATAAATAATTTAAAAAATTGGGCTGTGATAAGTAAAAGTTGGGATGCAAATAGCAGTTCTCAAAATAAATCATGAAGAATTCAATGAATTTTAAAATAGGATTTTCTTGACTTAAATTTTAATTATTTCTGACTGAGCAAATTATAGTTATAATATGGAAATATAGATAAAGAACTTAGCGGTTAATAGAAAGACAAGCGACTATGTTGATTGAGGCACGCGTTGTTCAAAGGCAAATTCACCTCCTCAAGGTCTCGTAGTGAGGTTTTCGGATGTCTGCCTTTTTGAGTTCGACAATTTGTCTACACTAGAGTCGGCGACAAAACTATCTCTAATTTCAAATTAAATTGTTCATTGTGAATAATAATAACCTTTAATTTGAATATAAAATAAAGTAGTAGAAGTAAGACTATTTTCTGTAAACAAGATGGAGAACTTTTTTATTTATAGAAGATAAAAAGATCAACAATTCCCAAAGAGTACAGCCCCCTTAGAGAGAGAGAGAGAGAGAGAGAGAGAGCAATATGAAGGGATCTTCTCATCTTCATAAAGACAAACAACAGAGAGTTATATAGAAACAATAGAAGAGAGGATTATAGAGGTACACCTCTTGAATAGGATTCCAAATTGAAAAAATAAAACAAAGGACATAATTGGCACATTAATAAAAATATCATTGAAAGAAGATTAATCATTAAAAAGCCACACAAACATCATTCACTTCATGTGGGAGTAAAATTTTCATACAAAATAACAAATAGGAAACAATTGCAACAAAGTGATTTTTACTAGAAAATCCAAAACATGGATCTCTTGACCATGTCACAAAGAGTTAACAAAACTTTTGGAAGAATAAATCGCCATCCAATAAAAAACAGGTTCTAATAGGCCCCACTGGTCAAAAAATACCAGAACATGAAATTTCGATTAAATGATTAAATCACCAAAACAACACTCCCTGCTATCGAAGTGCGTATTGCAACAAATAAATATAATTTATCTAATAATTGATTTGAAATCTTTATGGTTTTGTACAATCAATTTTGATCCCTCTAAGAAGATCAAATCATTTATCATATTTCTCTCAATCTTCTTTCTTTCTTTTCAACGACTTGGATTGTTGTTTTGATTGTCAATATCATGGAATCTACAACAAACATAGGCTCCATTTATGCTTCTTAGTAAGTTGGGATTGTGGTACCGAACTTATCTCATGTTATTTCGATCAAACTTGATCGGAACAATTACGTTTAATGACTTGCTCAATTTTTGCCTATTCTAAGGAGCACAAATCTGATGTCTAATTTGTGGACGTCCAAGGCACTCTGCTATCAACTACTATCACCCCATGGATCATGGCTATGAAAGTAGAGTTCCAACCAAGAAATTTACGGCAATGGTTGGTTCTCAAACCATTAGATCTGATGATTTGACTTGGTACACGGCTAATCGGGCTTCTAATCTGACCTTGCAAATCAGTCGGTTCATAACGAGTACCATATTAAGGATCATGTCAGAGTTGTGAATGGTTCGGGTTTGCACATTTCTCATATTAGCACATTTCATCATAATTCTTCAAAATTCCACATGAAAAATGTACTTCACTGCCCATCTGTTTCCGCCAACATTTTATTTGCTCACCAATTTTTGTGTGATTATAACTGTTATTTTATTTTTCATTTTAATGGGTTTGCTGGAAAGGACACAAAGACAGGGAAGACACATTTCCACGGCAAGAGTGAACATGGCCTATACCCTATAATCTTCGGCATATCCAAAATAAAAAAAGTACACCTTTCACATTTGTTGGTGTTTGAGTTTCACCCCTGTTGTTCCAATTTTAAAACATGTTGTTTCTCAATTTCATTTGCCTCTTCAAGAGAAATTTTCTACTGATTTCTTTTGTAATGCTTGTCCTTTAGGAAAAAGTACTCGTTTACCATTTCAAACATCTGATTCAATTTCAACTTCTTCTTTGGAACTAGTGCACTCTAATATTTGGACCTCCCTTTACCATTCAATAAAAGGGTCTAAATATTACCTCTGTTAGTTGATGATTACTTGAAATTTTCATGGGTTTTTCCAATGTGCTTAAAAAATGAAACTTTAGATGATTTTCTGAAATTTAAATTGTGTGTTGAAAATATTTTTTGTATAAAATCAAATCTTTACAAATTGATGGGGGTGGTGAATATGGGAATACTAATTCTAATAATTTTTTTCAGTGTTTTCTTGCTGAACATGACATATCTCATCGATTTTCATGTCCTCGTACACCCGAACAAAATGGGGTGACTGAACATAAACATCGACATATCGTTGACACCATCCTTACTCTTTTGGCTCATGACAACATACTTCATGAGTATAATATTGCTGCATATTTGATAAATAGACTACCTACCAAAGTTTTGTGATAAGGTCCCAATTATTCGATTTTGGGACCATAATTGCACTAAGATTACCATTGCATAAATGTTAGTTCCTTTAAATAATTGCAAAATTATTTCATTTATCCAAATTAATAGAGCAAATTAGATTTTATTGTTAATTGTAGATAAATAAAGCGCACGTGAAAGTTATTAAATCGCGAAACAACTATGGTTACAATATGCGAGCCAAAAGGAAGTTTCCAGAAAAATCTCGATCGATTTGGGCGTCACGTCACCGCGCCGCGGCTAGGCATGACCGCGCCGCGGTCATCTCGAGGAATTTGTCCTCGAGATTTTCACAGAAGCTTCCAATTGCTTCGGTGGTTGTAACTGAATGGGTAGTTCGAAGCAAATCATCCGAAAAGTTGACCCGATTGCCCGAATGAACATTATAAATTTGAGGGTTGATTTCAAAGAAGGGGTCCCCTCTAGGGTCCCTCTTAGGCTCTTCTCCTCTTCTCTTCTTCCATAATTTTTGATTTTTCTTCTTTTAATTCTCTGTAATTTTTCCTTTGGGTGAGATCTTGAGTGTAGTGAGAACATCAAGAGGAACCATTCATTGTTTGTGTAATTGTTGGGAGAGCTATAAAAGAAGAATTTCGGATCGATCATCATCTTCATCTTCTTCACCTATTCTCTCTTTTCTCTTTTATTATTTTTCTGCAATTACAATGCTTGCAATGATTGGCTAAATTCTCATTAGAGAAGTTAAGGAAGCCATAGCAAATTAATCCCTCTAGTGTAGATTTAAATTCTTGTTTTGCTTACATGTTTTAATTCTGAAAATTCTATTCTGATTAAGGTAATCCAACTTATAATTCTGATCCAACTTAGATAGCCATTACTTAGATAAGTTCAAGAATGGCTATGCTATGTGAAAAATTAGAAGATGAGTTGGGCAATCTCAATCATACTAGTGTTTTCATGAATATCCTTTGATTACTCTTAAGGATTTAATTGTTCCACCGTCCGATCCATGAGCAATGACTTGCTCCATGGATTGAGTTATATTCCGAATTTATCTACATTATGGATTAATTGCAAAGGTTTGATTAACTTCTCTAATCTCTCTCTCTTAGATTTTCAATTTTTCTTTTCTGTTTTTAATTTCAATTGCAAGTAATTTTCATTTCATTTGTGCAACAAATCAATTTTGTTTTTAAGAAAAATCTGTTCTTAATTCTGTTTTGGTTTCTAACCGAATGAATCTTTGAATCTTCATTGTCCCTATGGAACGAATTCGACTTACCCAAAGTCCATTTCTTAATCTCTATTTTTGCATCTCTATTGCAAGCTCTACAACCGATCAAAATGGCGCCGCTGCCGGGGACAGCGAGTTGATTCATTTTCCAATTCAGAAAGTATCCGAAACAGTTTCCGAAACAGAACCGAATGTGTTTTGCTTGAAACAGAAGCCAAACGAATAGAAAAAAATTGAAAAAAATTTCATTACAATCCTCAGGATATCAGAAATTATTTCCAATTTGAAAAATCGATTTTCATCAAAATTTTACCGCGCCGCGGTTGTCCCTTGGTTCGCCGCGGTGATATGGCAATATTTTCTGCTGATTTTTGTTGAACAAGTTTCTGACATCATGAACATTGTAATGGTCATATTGGTTTTTTTTCTTAGTATTCTGATTTGAATAATTTTGTTCTGTTTAGGTGAAGGACTCGACGGAAGTCGACGGAAATTGACGGAAGGCGACACGTGGAATTTTTATCCACTAAATTGGTTCCATCACCAAGAAGACAGCAACTTCCAATTCTCTGTTCATTTTATTTTATTTTCTTAGAAAACAATTTGTATTAGGAACTTGAACTTGTATTAATTTTTAATTTCATCCGAGAGGGCTCGGATTGTAATAGATTTAGGGACGGACGATAGTGGGACGAAACTATCTCAGCCCCTCAGGTTCATACACCAAATTTGGTGTTGGTGGCCCGAGTCAACTCAACTCAATCATCCCTTGTCTAGAACGGGAGGTAAATTTCAAAACACTCACGCATCACTCGCTAGTGAGTTTCTGTATTGCTTTTGAGTGACTAATCTATACACATTGGATTGCACCTAGTAATAAGGGCACCCTTACGAGGATGACACCATAAGATAAGAATCGGAGTTCATTACCGATATCTTGCCCTTCTAGGAAAATCAAATTCACAGTAAATTAATTAATTAAAATTTGATTAGACTGGACTCTAGGTTCCATCGAGTTCATTAAGCAAAGCTAATCAAAACTTGCACCAATTGCACTTCTTGATCGTGAACAGTGCCTAGCACAATCTTGCCCTGTAGTTCTACGTGAATTCATGGGATAGACTACGTCTATTCAAGACGAGAGGTGATCTAAGAGTGCCCTTGCTCAGCATTGTGCGCCACCTCTTCTCTGGAGATTAAACTAGCTGTTTTGATTTCAGAGATTTGGGTTGGAGGCTTTGATTAATCCTTTGAATCAGTTAGGAGCTGTCTAGTTTTAGGAACCCAGTGATCACGTGTGAATTCCTCCCTCTCTTGTGTGCAAGTCCATAGTGTATGTTACAGTAGATACAGAATCTTGAGCAGATTTACATCGTCATGGAGTTTAGGAGAGAATCCTTGATCTCATGCGGCTTATGTGATAATTATGGTCATTCTCCCGAGCATTGTCCGAGTCAGCCCATGCTTCATGCTACACAGGCCAATATGCATCATTCTCAAAACTCGTATTGGATGCCGACACCTAGTTCGTTCGACCAACCATACCACGCAGATAATTTGTTTCCCCAAAATTCCATACCGTGTCAGAACGAGTTCACTCAGGGTAGTCATTTTGGTAACCATGAGGATTTTTATTTGCACGATACTTCGATGATGAATCCAACCATAATTTCCCAATAATCCTATGATTCTCAACATTTATCTGATTACAGAGCTACAGAGCCTGAGCCAACATCCACTCACTCATATTTGTCTTCTCCTCAATCGTCGTCATTATAGTCTATGATGTCTGCCTTCTTAATTTAACAACAACAGTTAATCCAACAACAACAGCTCCATCAACAAATGTTGGTAAATCATCAACAACAGTTGTTAAATCATCAACAATAATGGGATATGGGTCAAGCCTTAGTCAACATAGGAAATCAATTGAGTCACCTAGCGTTATCCTTAGAAGAAGGAAAATTTGATAAATTTAAAAATGAGGATATCTCAATCCTAGAAAATCCACCATTCTTTCAAAATAACCTTAGTGACCAGTTCTACTCTTTTGAAGATCTCGATGATTGTCCATCAATAATTGATAACCCTGTCTCAATTGAAGATCAAATTCAAACTAATGAGGTTACAATTCCAATCGAAGCAACGATGGAAGTCCAACTAGGTCAGCTTATTGTGCCCTTAGAAGAAAGAGAGAATGGTCAATTTTCAAATGAGATAACCCATGAGAGCCAACCAATGTTTCAAAGTCCTAATGAGTAAGGTGATTGTACAAATTTAGCTAAACAAATTGATCCGCCATCAGAAACAGTCCAGGAGGAATTAACAATCAATTCTAATTTGTTAGTCACACCAATTTTGACCATTATTGATTCAACTTCGTATCCTATCCAACCCATCATTTCACAAAAGTGTAAAGACCCTTCATGTCTTACAGCTTCCATTCTTTTTGGGAATATGATGAGTGACACTTGTTTTGAAAAGGTGATGACACTAAGAACTAAGGACAAACGAGGGTTGTTGATCATTTTTAAAAATAATTTCCAAGTCCTAACGATGGTAAAAATTTGTCTACCTATCAATTGGGGTGGGAAGTCGATCGTTGTGTCCGTCAAGATGAGTGTTAGGAAAATTTCTAGATATCAGACCTTTTGATAGGTCCGGCTGAATACGTTAAACTTAGCGCTGCTTGGGAGGCAACCCATGTGCTTTTATTTTAATAAGTAATGTAGTTAAGAAATAAAATTTTTCTTAAAAAAAAAAAAAAAAAAAAAAATTGCTTCGAAAATTCTCATTGTTATAACTTTCATTCTTTTCAGATTAGTTGTAACATGACTTTACACATTAATGCTCAATCCGTTTCAGGTGTGATCTAACCTTTTATTTTTCCTTACTGCTTGCATATTGAGGACAATATGTCATTTAGGTTTGGGGGTATTAGGTTAGTTCACAATTGCATTGCATTGGTAGTTTAGTTTCAGATTTATTTCATTGCTAGTTTAATTTCATGTTAAAAAAAAAAAAATTTTAAAAATATTCAACACTTTCGAAATATTTTCTTCAAAATCTTTGTATATATTTTTTTTACATATGAATTTCAAATCTCTGGCTCATGTTCTAACTTTTGATTAAAAGTTCTTTTTGGTTATTCCTCATTAAGAAAATTATGAAAGAATTACTTTAGAAATTTACTTCTGATTAAATATTTGAAAAGATAAGATTTTTTTGGAACAAAAGTTGACCCTCTTCTCTGTCTAGAGTGTTAGGGAAAACCTAGTCTAGTGAACTATGACTTATTTGTCCCTTGGTTGGCTTGTTAGAAGAAAAACAGAACTGGAGTTAGTATTACTTAGACAGCAACCATAGGATTAGACTGGGTACCTTGAAAAGGGCTACCTGCTTTTTGTAAAAAGAATACCAGAAAATGGTGAAGTGTGATAAAATCTAAAAAAGAAGCAGAAAATACGAGAAAAATGTTAAAGATGGCTAGAATTCAAAAATGAAAAAAGAGTCCAATGAGATCAAATAGTGCAGTAGGTGAAAGCCGTCAATGGTAAAAATGTGAGTAAACTGGAATATCACAGATAAAGCCCCTTAGAGGTATTAAAGTGAATATCCACACCTCTCACAATCCCAGACAGGATGCTTAGTTTCGAGTTAGAACTTAGGTAGAACCGACCATTCTTAGCAGTTAGGAGGTGAAATCTTGTTCTTAAAAAGATGTTGCTTTTAAAAAAAAAAAAAATTCAAAGAATCACACAAGCACTCAAGTTATCTTTCAAATTTTCTGAAAATGAGGAATAAAAACTTAGAACTTTGTTCAAACATAAATGACCTTTGACTGATTTATGAAATGTCGTTATGTTCACTTTACATACTTTGATTTTGATTTTAATATTTTTGTAAAATGTTAGAATTTTGTTGGTATATTCTTTCACTGCAAACCCTCACGAGTCAAACTCGTCCACTAGGGGTAACCTAGGGGTTTAAGGGCTTACTGCATAAGTTAAATGCAGTCGGGAACCTCACGAAAGAGGAGTTGTTTAGATTTAAGTTTTGCTCGGGACTAGCAAAATTGAGGTTTGCGGGTGTGATAAGGTCCCAATTATTCGATTTTGGGACCATAATTGCACTAAGATTACCATTGCATAAATGTTAGTTCCTTTAAATAATTGTAAAATTATTTCATTTATCCAAATTAATAGAGCTAATTAGATTTTATTGTTAATTGTAGATAAATAAAGCGCACGTGAAAGTTATTAAATCGCGAAACAACTATGGTTACAATATACGAGCCAAAAGGAAGTTTCTAGAAAAATCTCGATCGATTTGGGCGCCACGTCACCGCGCCGCGGCTAGGCATGACCGCGCCGCGGTCATCTCGAGGAATTTGTCCTCGAGATTTTCACAGAAGCTTCCAATTGCTTCGGTGGTTGTAACTGAATGGGTAGTTCGAAGCAAATCATCCGAAAAGTTGACCCGATTGCCCGAATACGATCATTATAAATTTGAGGGTTGATTTCAAAGAAGGAGTCCCCTCTTGGGTCCCTCTTAGGCTCTTCTCCTCTTCTCTTCTTCCATAATTTTTGATTTTTCTTCTTTTAATTCTCTGTAATTTTTCCTTTGGGTGAGATCTTGAGTGTAGTGAGAACATCAAGAGGAACCATTCATTGTTTGTGTAATTGTTGGGAGAGCTATAAAAGAAGAATTTCGGATCGATCATCATCTTCATCTTCTTCACCTATTCTCTCTTTTCTCTTTTATTATTTTTCTGCAATTACAATGCTTGCAATGATTGGCTAAATTCTCATTAGAGAAGTTAAGGAAGCCATAGCAAATTAATCCCTCTAGTGTAGATTTAAATTCTTGTTTTGCTTACATGTTTTAATTCTGAAAATTCTATTCTGATTAAGGTAATCCAACTTATAATTCTGATCCAACTTAGATAGCCATTACTTAGATAAGTTCAAGAATGGCTATGCTATGTGAAAAATTAGAAGATGAGTTGGGCAATCTCAATCATACTAGTGTTTTCATGAATATCCTTTGATTACTCTTAAGGATTTAATTGTTCCACCGTCCGATCCATGAGCAATGACTTGCTCCATGGATTGAGTTATATTCTGAATTTATCTACATTATGGATTAATTGCAAAGGTTTGATTAACTTCTCTAATCTCTCTCTCTTAGATTTTCAATCTTTTTTTTCTGTTTTTAATTTCAATTGCAAGTAATTTTCATTTCATTTGTGCAACAAATCAATTTTGTTTTTAAGAAAAATCTGTTCTTAATTCTGTTTTGATTTCTAACCGAATGAATCTTTGAATCTTCATTGTCCCTGTGGAACGAATTCGACTTACCCAAAGTCCATTTCTTAATCTCTATTTCTGCATCTCTATTGCAAGCTCTACAACCGATCATTTTGGATCATGTCTCACCCTATGAAAGACTTTTTCAACACCCCCAACTATGATATTCTCCTCATATTTGGATGTGCTTGTTTCCTTTATCTTGGCCCTTATAATCAAAATAAATTACAATTTTGCTCAAAACAATGTGTTTTTCTTGGATACTCCCTTAATCATCAAGGATATCAGTGTTTGGAGTTGAAAATGGGAGCGTTTATTTGTCTTGACATGTAGTCTTTGATGAATCCATCTTCTCATATAAATCACTCAAGGTCATCACACCATTGCCAGTCGAATCGTCTTCTCCGATGGTACTTTACCCAAACCCATCACTTACCACTACATCTCCTACCCTCACCATCAGTGTCCCATCTACAACTACACCCATAATTACCTCGACTGAACCTCCATCAGTTGCACCATTGGTTTCACCAACACCCATTGTTCTGATCGTACAACCCAATGAATCTGTACCATCCTCTATTGATTGATTCCTCCACCCATCATATGATTACTTGTGGAAGAGTAGGTACTAGGGTACCGAACCGTAAGTATGCGTTAGCCACTACAATTGTTACTAAGGTGGTGTTTGTTACCACTTCAAAACGCGGAGTTTATTGGGTTTGCGGTGAAAAACTAGGGTTTGCAGTGTAATTACCGTTTGGTAAAAATGGCGTGACGAGATTGCGGTTCGAAATTGCGTTTGGAACCGCAAATTTGAGAAACGGAATATAGGCGCTTTTTTATTCGCGTTTGCGGGCGACTGATTTACCAAATAAACGGTTCGTGTGTAAATACATTTTTACCCCTGCCCCTTCTCTCTATTCACTTCGACATAACCTTCAATCGATCGAACCTGTCGATCTCAGCTCTCTCTCTCTCGCACCTCTCTCTCTCAATCTCACAATCTCGCCTCTCTCTCTCTCTCTCGCACACTTCTCTCGATCTCACCTCTCCCTCTCGCACACTTCTCTCTCTATCTCACAGTCTCTCTCTCTGTTTTTCTTTTCTTCTCTGTCGAGGACCATCTCAGACAGCTCGCACACGGACTTACCTCTCTCTCTGTCGCACACCGCTCGATCTCACCTCTCCCTCTCTCACACTTCTCTCTCTATCTCACGGTCTCTTTCTCTCTCTCTCTGTTTATTTTCTTGTGTTCTCTGTCGAGGACCATCTCACACAACTCGCATAGATCTGCGTGAACCACAGATCTCGCTGTCGCAAAGCAGTCTCTCTCTCTCTCTCTGTTGAGCCTCGCACACATCTGCGTGAACCACAGATATCACTGTCGCAAAGCAGTCTCTCTCTCTCTGTTGAGCCTCGCACACATCTGCGTGAACCAAGGAGTTCGATCGTCTTTTCTCTCTCGACAAACAGCCGAATCAAGGGATTTGTGGTTCGATTTTTCTAACCCTATAAACATGAAAATTTCTGAATTTTTTTGTATAAATTTTAAGGTCACTTGATTATAGTTTTGATTATAGTTATCTTGATTATAGTTTTGTTATTTCTCTATCGACAAACAGAGATTATAATTTTGATTATAGTTTTCTGGATCGATTTTTATAACCCTATAAACATGACAGCAAACTAGGGGTGTCAATTGGGTACCCATTTAATCATAGCTAGGACTAGAAACTTCAGAAAAAATGGTGAACTCAACAATAAAAAGTGGTGAGTGGTGAGTTTAAAAGTAAAAAAATGTGAACTCGACAATAAGTAAAAAAGCGTTGAGTTCGATAGTAAATATTATGAATTTGACAATATGAGGGACCATAAGAAAGCCTTGGGAGAAAAATCTATAGTTTTAAAACTCATCTTAGTCAACGTTCATCATATGTCTCCTAGAGATTAATCATTTGGAAATCCCTACTTTTGAGTACTTTCCAACTTTTGAACTTCTTGTTGTTAAATTCTGTTCAATCAGATAGGATTGATTCATTATGTGAGATCAATATTTTATTTTACATGGATATCCATCTTTTCCTGATTGTTAAGGTACTCCCGAAGCATATCGATGCAAGTATAAGATATTGATTATGTGGCTAATGTTGATGCATAGAAGTCAATCGTTTAGATCTCAATATTGGCCTTTTGAAATCATCCTGAAGTTGATTTCGAGTTGATCGAGCATTGGAAATAGAGTTATAGGAATGACTTCTTTTTGAGAATCCTCTTTTATAGATGGCTTCGTTAGCACTTTGCCCCCATATAGAAAATTCTGATTCTGCCTCTGATTTGTTACAAGTTTTTACATCAAATGATTCCGTCCGTAGTTACTATGAAATAACCTTCATATGTGTAAACCATTTCAATAATTCCTAAATTTGTAACTTTTTCTCATATATGGGTACACATTTGCACAAGTAAGAACCTCTTTTGTCTATTTATTTTTTATTTCTAAAAGTGTGACTCACTAACTTTTGGCTGATCACGTATAGTATAGTATGAATCAATCCCATCTTAGCCATTCGTTTGATGGTGAACCGTAAACCATATTTTTTGCTAGTATTTTGATTATAATTAATTTTAAGAAAATGAGAACCAAATCTGTGTTAAATGGCATCATTTAGTTCAATAATGAAGGTTAGTGACTGAAAACTGTCGGAATGTAAATTAGAAGTTATGTGGATGTATTATGTATATATGATGTGATGTGGATATGTTATGTATATATGATGTAATGTGAATGTTGAATTGCGTATTATGCAGGTATTTTGTTTATCAGGAAAATTTCATATGTCCATTTTTAAGAGGAGATGCTGCCGAAATTTCTGTTAAATTATAAATTTTTCTATAATTTTTTTTTGAATTATAAATATTTTAAAATTAATACAATTATTTTTAAAAAATTTTATTTAATTTTATTATATTTATATATATTTAGTGTAATTATATATTTATAAGGGTATTCTGGTAAATTTTTATGCATTTTGAGTGTTTTATCAACCTTAAGGGTGTTTTGGTCATTTTACCCTAAACAGCAGATTCTAGAAGCTGTATCAAACAATAATTACCAGATTCTGGTCAACATCACAACACTTTTACGAAGCTGTAACAAACAAGCTTTTCAATGTTTCAGCTTCTGACAGCAGATTCTGACAAAAGAAGCTGACAGCAGATTCAGGCAGCTGAATCAAACGGGGCCTAAATAAATTGATCCTTCATCATTTAGTCAAGCTGTAAAACAACTTGAATGGCGTACTACTATGGGTTTAGAATTTAATGCTCTTAAAAAATGTGGCACATGGTTTCTTGTCAAGCGCCATCCGGATATGAATGTGTTATCAAACAAATGAGTTTACAAGATAAAGCGTAAGTCTGATGGAACTCTTGAACGCTACAAAACTCACCTTGTAGCCAACGAATTTCACCAACAAGAAGGAATTGATTATATAGAGATTTTTAGTCATGTTGTCAAGCATATGATGATAAGACTATTTTAGCACTTGATGTACAACAAAATTGGTCCATTAGACAACTTGATGTGCAAAATACATTTCTTCACGGTAATCTACATGAATAAGTGTACATACGTCTATCCCGAGGCTTTGAGGGCCTTATGTTTCTTGATTATGTATGCCGGCTACGTAAATCCTTATGCGATTTGAAACAAACACTTCTTACTTGATTTCAATGATTTTTAGATAATTTAGAAGATTTGGGATTTGTTGGGTCCAAAGTTGATTATTGTTGTTCACCTATCATCAAAATGACATAACAATTTGTAGATACACAAGCATCGAAACCTTTGGGGAACGTTTGAGTTCATCTACACGGGTTTAGGAGTTGTCACCATTCAATTAAAATGTGAATAGACACTATAAAAAGATTTTATGAAATTCTATTCTTTTTACTTGTACTGAATCACATATCCAAAAGATGAAAGAAATGGTCTATCTAGAGATCTATGGTAAGGAGGGTTGGTTAGGCACTTTGTCCCACCCATCCTAAGATTGTTACCAATATATGATCATAGGTATGGTTTTGAAATACTAACTTGATGTTGAAAAGAACCAAGGAAATTATGAAGAAAAGTAAGAAATTAAATAACTATAGTCTAATTTTAGAAAATGAAATATTTAAGATAACGAGTAAGTTAGAAATAAAAAAAGAAGGTTGTTGTAAATTTTTGTGAACCTAGGATTTTGATAAGAATCCATGAGGATTTCACCTTCTTGGATCTAAAGGCTATTTTAAAAGATTTATAATATAGTTTTAGAAGAAAATAAAATGAAGCAATGAGCAAGCTAAAAATGAAAGTGGGACTTGTTGGAATTTTTTATGAGCCTAGGATTTTTGTGAGAATCCATGTGGATTTTACCTCCTTGAATCCAAATAGTTCTTTTAGAGGTTATGTGCTCATTTGAGAACATTTTTTTGTCAACTTAGCCTTTAAAATAAGGCTAAAGACTTTATGCATGCAATGTATCTATTTTAAACTATTTTTATTGGCTTTAAAGGTTGAATATAGGTTTATAATGACCTATACTCTTGCTTGTAGCCATTTTATAAATAAGTGTGTGAAAGTGTATGCATGTGATGACCTTATCAAGAGAAGATCACCTCCAAAAAGGATTTAATTTTTAGTTCTATTACTATCAATGAAACGAAATAATAACAATTAGGAAGCTAGATTGCAAGTAAAGTAAAGGAAGTAAAGCATCTAAATTATGAATGAATATAAAACATGAAAGGAAAACCTAAGCTAATGCTCTCAAAGAGCTTATTGAGGGTTTATTATAGGAGATTGCCTCTAAGAGTTCTTACTCTCTACCTCCTAGCATTACAAGAATAAAATTTAGATTTACATTACTATAAACAAATAAATCATGAATGTAAACTTGCTTAAATGAAAAGAAAGGGATAAGTAGGAGAGGGAGGTTTAGAAGATGGAATAAAAGGTTTAACCCTACCTTGATTTTTTTCTTCTTCTTTTTCTTTATGGTTTGATTTTCTTGGAGGTTTTGAGAGAATATGATGGCTTATAGAGGTTTGAGAGAGTTTGGGCAGAATTTTAGATTACCTTGAGCTCCCCCTACCCCCCCCCCCCCTTAAAGAGAAATTTGGACAGAAATTTTGATTATTTCCTTCCTCCATTTTCCTTGAATGAGGATCCTATTTATAAGTGTTTGAGAGATCATTGGGGATACACTTGTCCCAAATCTTGGAGTTCTCAATATTTGTAATAAAACCTCCATGCAAAAAGTCATTTTCATATTCTAATATTAGTCTTGATGGTCTTTATCATTTAGTTGAGTTTTACCAATCTTGATCATTAATAGGTATGATGGTAAACATCCCAAAAGTTCTAGATAATTCTTAACAAAGGTTAAAAGAGTTCTAAGATCTTAACTTTGAGTCAATTGAGAATGAAACAACACAAATGACATATAATTAGATTGAAGAATTTTGGCTTCTTTGGTCATTTTCCTTGAAAGAATCTCTAATAAATTAAGGATATATTGGTCATTAGGCACAAGTTCTAGAGAGTTCTCTTGAGTGGACAAATTAATCAAAAGTTATGAACATTGATCATATTACATTGAATGCCATGAAAATCCTTTGAATAATGAAGAATTTAAAAGGGGTAGAAAATCTAATATGTCTTAATAAACCAAGGCTAGTGAGGTAATTGACTTCAAATGGGAACCAGCTTGATCGAAAGTCATTGTTAGAGGATTTGTTGAATTACTATAAAAAAAAAAAGATAAAAACATTATTTAAGAAAATAAAATAAGGGTAAAAAAGTAAAATGACAAAATTTTCTTGAGAAAAAATAATTAAGATAAGGTTTAAAGGGTAATTAACCCTTAACAAATTCGAATACATATGGGTCTCCTAACTGTCTAATAGAATTGGCCTTAGGTTACCAATGACAAGTGCAAAATTCCCTTTTGGCCGTTGGTCATCTTCATACCATTCAAAATTTCTTCTAACTATTGGTAACCTCTGGTCAGGCTAAAAAAATAAGCTTGGTCGTTGGTTACCACCATACTGTGCAATTTATTCCTTTGTACAATGGTAACCTATGGCCAGGCTAAAAATTAAGCTTGACTGTTGGTTACCACCATACCAGGGCAAAATAAAAAAAAATGCATTAGTTTGTTAACTCCACGTGGGGTTCTCGCGATCATTCGAAAAATGACTCGGGTCAAATCCTTTATTAGAAAGCTTTTGGTGCTTTCGGGCTCGGTCTAGGCAAAAATGGGGTGTCTACACAATTTTGTTATTAATTTATGTTTGATGATATTCTTCTCATATATAATAATGAAAAACATTTATTACATCCCTATTGTTGATCTACGATGATTATTTGTTATGAAAGATCTTGGAAAGTTGCATTACTTTCTTGGTCTTAAGATTGAATTCACTCTTAAATGACTCTATTTAACTCAATCAAAGTATGCCATGAATCTTCTTTATGGCACCAAAATGGATGGTGCAAAACCTTATACATTTTCTATTCTTAGCGGCAAGAAAATGACGTCAACAGATGGTGATTCTCTTCCCAATTCTACTGAATATTGAAGTGTGGTGGGGGTTCCACAATCTTACCTTAACTCATCCAGATTTATTTTACTCGATTAATCAACTGTGTCAATACATGCATCATCCTACTACTACTCACTAGACTACAGTCAAACGTGTATTGAGATATGTCAAAGGTACTTATGATCATGGCCACTTTTTTCAACCTGGATAGTTAAAACTAAAAGCCTATTCCGATGCTGATTATGTTGGTAACCCCGGTGATAGAAGATCTACTAGTGGTTATTGTAGTTTTATTGGATTTAATCCCATTTCATGTAGCCCACTATATCCCTGGTCTAGCACGGAGTCTAAATATCATCAACTTGCTCAAACTACAGCTAAGATCTCTTGGTTGCGATCTTTATTCAAATATCTATGAAACTATTTGTCAACTCCCCTTATTTGATGGGATAACATAAGTTCAATCTCTCTTGTATCCAATCTTGTCCTTCACGCTCGAACAAAACATTTGGAGGTAGATTATCATTATGTTCAAGAGAAAGTGGTTCGAAAAGAACTTGATGTTCAATATATAAGTACCGAAGATTAGGTGGTTGACATTTTCACAAAAGGTCTCTCCACTATTCGATTTCAAAAATTAACGGACAAGCTAATGGTTTGTCAATGGCCCATCAACTTGCGAAAGTGTATTAGAGAAGATCTTTGTGTGAAGCACCAAACCAATCCCTTTGAAGCATCACATCAATCTCTTGAAAATAGAACTGGATAATAGCCTTATCTAGAGCAAGCTATTACATGAATATATCTTGAATCCCTTGTAATCGTCCCTTTAATTTGGTTGTGATCCCTTGTAATTTTCTAATGATTCTTTTGTAAATTTCTATATAATAATAGATTGAGAGAATAGTTCATAACCCAGTTTTTGGGATTGGATAATTCCATTAAAATCCTCATATTGATTTACTTTAAAAGATAGGTAGTTGTACAATGAACATCAATCGAAGAAAGAAATGTAGGGATCAAGATCTTTCATGGACTTTAAAAATTAAAATTAATCCATGACAATAATGCCATTCACATATATCAAAAGAATAATTTTCTTGCCAAATCCGATAATAATAAAATAAATAAATAATTTGATTGTTGGTCAAAGAGTTGGCCTCAAATTTTCTTTCCCACTAGAAAACTTATTTTTCGAATTCTTAGTAAATAGTTAATTATTTTCCCAATTTCTTAGTAAATTTTTTTTCCTTTTGAAAATATTATGTTCTGCAGGAAAACCTTTGAGAAAGTCTATTTTGGAGAAAATGTGATTTTTCAGTATTTGAATTGTCTTTTGCCAGCAATTTATCTATCATTTTCTTAAACTTTGAAAAAAATGATTTTCCCATGAGAACATAAAATTTGAGACAATCCTACACTTTCACCTATTAGAAAAAAGACTTTAGACATTACCTTTTTAATGATGTCTATTCTTCGAATAAAAAAGTGCATGTAAAAGGTCGTTTTTTAAACACCATTTTTTTCAAAAATGATGTTTAAAGATCAGACATAAACTTATGCCTAAAGTTCCACACTTTTTTGCACGATCTCTCCACCAGCAAAAAAAAAATGCACTTTAGATTTAAAAATTGATATTTATTTAAAGAAAAGTGACATCTGAAGTTTTATTCTATCCTATTACTCTGCCAAAATCTAATTTTCCAGTTCAATCAAATGCAGTTTTAAAATTATTTGCATGACATGCGATTTTCCCATAAAAAAAACTCTAAAAGTGTGAAATTAATCTAAATAAGAGGCTAAAATGAAAATAACCTTTGCTTTATTTAATACATAATTCAATAGCAAAGTAGATTATTTAAAGAGGTTATAAAATATGTCTTTCCAAGTCCGGGGGGCATCCTTGAAATCACAAATGTCTGGTTTTGGATCTACAATGTTGTTGCTTTCACGGTGGCCCAACGACGCGCACGTTTGATGCGGTGAGCAAAGTAAATCGGTAGCCATACCGCTCTGGCTCACCAGCAACATCAGCATTCCTATCCATCAAACCACAAAATCAGAATTAATTTTTTAAAAAAATAGTTCAGACCGAATCCAACGTGTCCAATTAGATTTTGTAATAGAATTGGTTCGTTAATGAACTAGTACTTTTTGTGAACCATTTTATAATGTATTGTGATAATCTATTAAAAATCAAAATGATTGGGATCCGTATAGTCATGAAAATGAACTCATATGTTCACACACAATTCCAACCGTGTAAATAGTAATCCAACTGCCATGTTTATCTTCGAGATTCATACTATATTTTTGGGATACTTATTTTATCTTGACTCTTGGATTTTGCATGTAGATGATCAAAATTGTGAATGAACATCTCACTTTTACTAAACTAGTAATAAATAAATATTAGTGATATATATTATTTTATTTTAATGAAAATAAATCAAGGTACTTTATGAAAAAAGTATGCATATTTCTATTTTTTTATTTATATATTATTAAATGTAAATTGATTCACATATTTTCAAAATGACTCACAATGGTTACCCACACATGATTTAAAATGTTTATGTTGTAAATTTTTTTTTTTCGTTGAGTCATAAATTCAAGGATAAGCTAATGTTTGGCAATAATGACAAGAAATTCAGCACTTACTCTTCTCTAGCTAGTAAACCCAGCAAATTAGGTGTGTCAATGGATCATGTTATACTAGGGCTATCAATGGATACGATCAGACCCAAAATCCGATCCGTTTCGATAATTCTCGGTCTGGTTTAGGACTATCAATATATAGGCTTTGTTTTGGTCTGACCCAGCCCGTCAGTGTTTGGATTTAGTTATTAAGCCCATTTAATTATAGGGCCGGATTTGAACTTTCGCGCAACATGCTATACTATATTTAAATACAATATATAATAATTTTTTTTATTTTAAAACTGATAATGATCCCCTTAACTTCTTAGTTTCTTTGAGAATTAAGAGATTGTAAATTTGATACCAAAGATGAAAATATGTTTGAAAAACCCAATAATCAAATATTATTTTTTATCAATTTATTGTTGTTTAGTATTAGGGTTGTAGCCTAGGTGGGTTGGAGGGCAAACTCAGGCTCAACCTAAGTGGTAGAACACTCAACCCAAACATCGGGACTGAGTTCATTAACATTAGCTCAACCCGAGCTTGAGCTTGTGAAATTGGGTCGAGCTTGGGTTAGATCGAGTTAGGTAATTTCTTAAATTCATTTTGATCTACAGTAAATAATATTTTTTAAACAAGAAATAAAACATAACTACTTGTAAATAGGAACAAATTTAAAAAATACCCAAAACAGATCAGTTGACATTTAAAATATGAGTGCTGATTTTCTAAGTAGGAAGTCTTCACTCTGTCAATACTAAGCTGATGTGGCACGGATAAGAAACTATAGATCTTTCATCAGGATACACAACTGCACATCTGCATACATTATTCTTAAAATATTTCTTATTTTCCATGATTTAAATGGGTTATGTACAGGTTGGTTATTCACAAGTCAACACAGTACACTAATGACACGATAATTAAGGGTACGATTGATGTTCCTAACCGCGTTAGAGAGGACAACATGCATAATTACTACCCGAACATGATCAACCTCATTTTTGAGTCGTGTTGATTGATCATCTCCCCTATAGAAAATCCAAGAAAAAAGAAGAAGCAAAAGACGTTTGAATCTTTATTTACATATTATTTTTGCTCAAGGGGGCGTGAGTTAAATAGCTGTACAAATGGTGATAGTTTTCTAATAGTAACATTCTTTCCATAAAACAACTTACCACGTAGAAGTTATAGCATTTGAAATATATACAGAGAGGTTCAGTGTACACATATATCTACGTGTTTTGTTCTATGTGGGTTAGAAGTTTTAGATGAGGAGATCATCCTCACCAAAAATCAGCTCAATCTGTAAATTTTAATAATGTCAAAAGTGATTTATGAAAAATGAACGGTCCACAATTCTTTAACTCATAAATATGGGATTAGAAATTTTAGAATTAGCTGATTTTTGATGAGGATGATCTTCTTGTCATAGAGATCATCCTCACCAAAAATCAGTTCAATTCAAAACTTTTACTACATAGGACAAAACATGTTGTAGATATATGAGTAGATATATCTATATATATATATATATATGGGAGCGGTTCGGCAGCCCTAAAGTTTGCCAAGTTTGGTGCCTAACATTTTTTGTAAATCACTTTTGATGGGGTTAGAAGTTTTGGAATAGGCTGATTTTTGGTGAGGATGATCTCCTCATCATAGAGATCATCCTCACAAAAAATCAGCTCATTTCAAAACTTCTAACCCATATTTTGAAAAATGCTTAGCACCAAATTTGGCAAACTTTAGGGCTACTGAACCGTTCTCATATATATATATATATATATATATGGGGGCGGTTCAAGGGACGTATAGAAAAACATATGTAAAAACAATGGTTTTTCAAAATATGGGTTAGAGGTTTTGGATTGAGCTGATTTTTTGCGAGGATGGTCACTATGATGAGAAGATCATCCTCACATAAAATCAGCTTAATCTGAAACTTCTAAATCCATCAAAAGTGACTTACAAATTATTGATAAAAATTGGAAAAAAATCGACGGTCCACATTCTAAATCATTTTTAATGGGGTTAGAAGTCTCAGATTGGACTAATTTTTTTTTTCCAGATGATCTCCCATAATAGAGATCATCCTCACAAAACATTAGCTCAATCCGAAACTTCTAACCCATATTTTGAAAATTTATTAATGTTACATTGTTTTTACATATGTTTTTTCATATGGCCATTGATCCTGACGTTCCTTTTAAAATCCTACGCTTTACCCTACGTGTTTTGTCTTATATGAGTTAGAAGTTTTGAAATAGGCTGATTTTTGGTGAGGATGATCTCTATGGTGAGGAGATCATCCTCACCAAAAATCAGCCCATTCCACAACTTCTAACCTCATAAAAAATGGTTTACAAAAAATTGACGGTCCACGATTTTTCAACTTATAAACATGGGGCTAGAAATTTTGGAAAGAGCTGAGTTTTGATGAGGAAGGTCTTCTAACTATAGGTGTCAAAGAATGAGCTGATTTTTGATCAAGAGGGAGGGGCTCCAAATAGGTGTCAAAGGTTAACAATGATACAAATAGTCGACAATTGCATCACTAACCCAAATGAGGATAGATAGAAAATATAATAAGGAAAAGAAAAAAAAAAAAAAAAAGAAGGAAAGACAGCAAACCATAGGCAAGGAGAAGACCGAAAACGGAAACCTTGCTTGGAGCCATTTCTTCTTCCTGGTTTGATAGATGAAGATGAAGGCTGTTTGTTCTATCTTTATAGAAAAAATCAAATGGGCTTTGGGTAAAAGTCCCCGCTGAGTGTGCAGTTGTGATAATAAAAGCAAATTAACTTTGGGTCATAGTCTTCTAACTGTGCAGTTGTGATAATTAATTTCGTTTAGTCCATTTTTGCGAGAAGTGGCTTGCAAGTACAATCAATGTGTTATTAGTTTCACCTCACCGCTATAGATCCTCTACTCCAAGACTCATTCATTACCTAGCTCCAAGTCTTATTTTTCAATACGTGGCATGCTCTATTAGGCCCACTAACCCATAAATGTTTATCACACCCTTCACTTTGGTGATCTTAAACCCCAAAAATCAACCTCCTTGGTACATTTTAGTAGAACCTTTTATTATGGGCATACTTCCATCGACCACAGGACAGTTCATAGAGCCCATGATAAAAATTACTGGATCCAATTACCAAAATATCGATGAGGCTAATTTTTAGTACAGTTCAATAAAAGGGAGAGCATATTTTTTGTAGTGCCTTTTTTCCTATATTTCCCTATAGTGCTTATCAATGGTTGAGATCATACTTCATTATCAAAATAACAACATCCTTTCATTTAAATTTGTGAGTTCAATAGTCATTCGCTATCTTACTTTTGATCAGGTCCATAATAATTTTATTATTAATTAAAAGATATCTAATTTAGGTCATGAATCCAATAGGATTGTGTTGTTTTCTTCTTCTTGTATGTGTGTTACTTTATCTATCGTAAAAAAGCTGATACATGAAAAACATGCCGCAAAGGATCTCCTCCACAACCAAAAATGAGGGCAACATAACATTAGGGGTCATAAGGTCAACTTCAACGCACTTCATGTCTCACTCTCCATCCCTTCTTAATTGATGTTCGTTGTGTAAATTATCAATAAAAATATAAGAGAACAAAATAAATAAAAACCTTAGCAAGCAATGATCAATCTATAAAATTAAACATGTTGATCCAGTAATTTCTTTTGACTTAAAACAATTAATTAATTTTAAAGTATTCAAGAAAAGTTAAATTAAGACTAATCTAAAATAAAAAGGAATGTGATTCATAATGTAAAAATTAAATTAGTCAAATCCGCCAAAATAATCCACCTTATCAAGTTATTTATTTCTTATTATCTCGATCAAATTAACAAAGCTAATGTTATTGGATCGAAAAATGAAATCTATTAATCCTAATATTAATCCCAAAATTTTATGATAATATTTAATAAGACGAAATCAAAGATAAAATATTTAATCTCTAATCAAGTATAGTTTAACTTGATCTTATCTAAGTTTAAACTATCAAAATCATGTGATTTCTTCTTCCAAGTTTGAGAGATGAGGATGAAGGCTGTTTGTTCTATCTTTATAGATAAAATCAAATGGGCTTGGGGTCAAAGCCCTCATTGAGTGTGCAGTTGTGATAATAAAAGCAAATTAACTTTAGGTCACAATTTACTAATTGTGTAGTTGTGATAATTAATATCGTTTAGTCCATTTTTGCGAGAAATGGCTTGCAAGTTACAATCAATGAGTTATTAGTTTGACCTCACCACTATAGATCCTCTACTCCATGACTCCTTCATTACCTAGCTCCAAGTCTTAGTTTTCAATACGTGGCATGCTCTATTAGGCCCACTAACCCATGAATGTTTATCACACCCTTCACTTTGGTGATCTTAAACCCCAAAAATCAACCTCCTTGGTACATTTTAGTTGAACCTTTTATTATGGGCATACTTCCATCGACCACACCATTCATAGAGCCCATGATAAAAATTATTGGATCCAATTACCAGAATATCATGAGGCTAATTTTTAGTATAGTTTAATAAAAAGGAGAGCATATTTTTTGTAGTGCCTTTTTTCCTATAATTCCCTGTAGTGCTTATCAATGGTTTGAGATTATACCTCATTATCAAAATAACAACATCCCTTTGTTTTAATTTGTGAGTTCAATAGTCATTCGCTATCTTACTTTTGATCCATAATAATTTTATTATTATTCAAAAAGATATCTAGTTTAGGCCATGAATCCAATATGTTGTGTTGCTTTCTTCTTCTTGTGTGTGTCACTTTATCCTCCGTAGAAAAGGTGATACATGAAAAACATGCCACAAAGGATCTCCTCCACAACAAAAAATGAGGGCAACATAACATTAGGGGTCATAAGGTCAACTTTAACGCGCTCCATGTCCCATTCTCCATCCCCTCTCATTAAAACAAATATGGAAATTAGGAACGGTTTATAACCATTTCTAAGATAGTATGAAACGGTTTGTAAACCGTCTCTAATCGAGGCGTCGTTAATAAATTTAAATGGTTAGAAGCCGTTTTAGATTTCAAGATTTGAAACGGTTTAAAACCGCTCAAGTACTCAGAATTTAGAACAACTAAAAATCGTTTCAAATCTGCGTTTATACTAACAAAAAAAAAAAAGAAGATCTTAGACATCGATTTAAAATCCGATGTCTATAAGATTGATATCCTAAGTCTGAGACTTTAGACATCGGCTACAAGCCGATATCTAAAGTGGTCAGAAATCGATATCTAAACTTAAAAAGAAAATATAATTTTTAATTTTTTTTCTACTCACCTATTACTCGCGGTCAAAATAGACCTAAATAGAGAACATCGAGATTCTCCATCACATTAATTTATGCATAAAAAGAGTTATAATGAGTCATAATTTACAAATCTAAAATTACAATACATCGATAAACCCTTGGCAATCGTTACACAAGCACGGGTGCCTACAAGGAAGCAAAAGGATAGAAACCTCCTTACGCTTGCATGCCCTGCAAACCATCTTCCCTCCCTTGTCGGGATTCCTAGATCCACTCGGGATGACGCTCAGATGGTTGTTCTGGTCAATATAAGAGGCCGCGTCATCAACTTCGTTGTCCCCTTGGGTGTGTAGCATGAGCATTATCTAGCAGTTCACCTTGATACCCCAGTCATATTCAGTCCCACCAGGATTATGGCTTGCATTCATTATAAAACCAGCATTGGCCTGTTAGAAAAACTGAATTTAAAAATGGGAATGAAAGGCATTGATGTAAATATTCAGATGCTGAAAGAATAGAGAAAATGAAAAACATATATTGCCTTCCACTTTCGAATAACAGTAGAAATAATTGGTGTTGACATAATACCATCCTTGCCAAAAATTACATGTTATCTTCAGTTTCCATCATAGATATTTATCTCGGGGTCAAGAATTCGAAACCAACATGAAAATAAAAATCCAAATTGAAGGTAGAAAAAAAATATTTGCATGGAATCACAATAGGTAGGTTCGGAGCATTGAGTCACCATCGAGATTACTTTGTTCTTAAGTTATAACAGTATCTACTAACTGAAAGCGCCCTTGATCTGCAGGGTGCATGGATCCGCTTTTGATTTTTGAGGTTTGGGAGTCGTCACCTAGTTATTACGGTCTAGGAATCGAATATTGACTCTAAAAGATAAATAACACTAATCTACGAAAGAAAATATGGGTCCGGGGATCACGTTACGGGGTTGGAAGGTGTTAGGCACCAACCCCGCCCGATAAACGTCGGTTACTACTTTTTCCAAATAAAATTACATTACTAAAAAACCTAAATAAAAAAAAAAGAATGAAAAATATCTAGATGATCACAACGATAGTTCCTTTAGAATTGATGGAGTGATTCCTTACTTCGTTTCCGTTACTGGATCTACTTCGGATCTCCAAGATGAGGTATATTCTCCTTAGATCTAAGTGCTTCCTAATTTTTGATGGATTTCTAGGTATTTTTGAAGGGTTTCTAGGTATTTTTTGAGCAAAAATTGGGATTTGGTGTTAGGTAAGGAGTTAGGACTTCAAAATTAGGGTTTGGAAAAGGCTAGAGAGACTTTTTGACCTACTTTTTCTAGAGTTTATTTTTACTTACAGAAATAGATTGTACAGGTCCCTATTTATAGATTCTTTTAGGTACTTTTTAGATAGAGTTAGCGTTAGATTATAATTCTTTTAGATAGAGTTAGTGTTTGATTAGAATTCTATTAAAGTTAAGGTTTAATTTTGGTCTTATTAGATTGACTAGGTTTCTTTAAATTAGGATTTTGACTTAAGTTTTATTTGATTGACTAGATTTTAGGGTTTTGACTTAAGTCTTACTTGATTGACTTTTGCGTTTTAAGTCATTTTTCGATGTTCTAGGATATTTTGGAATTGATTTTTTATACGGAAGTCAATGAAAATATCGATTTGTGTCATTTATGAATTTTTTGGCATGAAATGATCATTAACTTCATAAGGGGCATTTTCGTAATTTTGTCGATTTGGTGAAAAATTGACAAAATGGCTTATTTGGTTTAAATTTGTTATTTTATGTGTTTGAAAGGGTTTTCCTAAGTGTACTATAGGCTCTAGGGATGTTTAGATGTTAGGGGTATTTTGATAATTTGATCATTTTTTAATGATTTTTATCGTAAAGCTCATTTTTGTCTAAAAATGATGATTTCTATGTTTTTGGGGTCATATTTTCCTAGTGTAGGGTGGTTTCTACAATTTTGTTAGTTCGAGATACCTCATCCGAATTTTTGAAATACATCTGGTAATCAAATAGAGCATTAGAATAAACATCCATCATTGAAAATCGCTGCAATCGGGTTGACGAGTTGATTAATCAGGCGAGTGCAAAAATGGGGTGTCTACAAATGTTCCTATTTGGCAGAAGGTTGAAGCAAATTAGATAGCAAATCTATTTTAGTAGATAGTGCGATATCTGAATGCTAAAGCTAGTGACAGTTCATTTTACAGCCTGATTTAGGAATTCATCGAGGCATTTGGAACCTTGAGGGTAAAACTCTCCTCAAATAAAAGGTTGTCAAGTCCTCGAGCGAGAACTCTCACTGACTGTGTCAAATCCTTGAATTTTAGAAAATTCTCCCTGACTAAAATGTGCAAGTGTGCGCACTTGAAATCTGAGATAAATCTCAAAAGGTCTGAGCAAAATCCGATTAAAATCTGAACAAAACATAAAATCTAAGAAAACCTGAGAAAAAATTTGACTTTAAACAAAACTTGAAGAAATTTGAGGTTTGAGAAAAATCTGAGCAAAAGTTGATAAAAAGTTGAATGTTATACTTTACCTACCCTGGGTGAAAGAGTAATGAACTTATTTTTCTAGGAGTCCTACTCTACCTGCTCGGGATGAAAAAGTAATGAACTTCTTTTTCTGGGAGTCTTACTCTACCTGTTCAGGGTGAAAGAGTAATGAACTAAATTTTTTGGGAGTCCTATTCTATCTGCTCGGGGTGAAAGAGTAATGCACTAATTTTTTTTTGGGAAGTTCTACTCTACCTACTTAGAGTGAAAGAGTAATGAACTAAGTGTTTTGGGAGTCCTACTCTACCTTCCCAGGGTGAAAGAGTAATGAGCTAATTTTTTTGGGAAGTTCTACTCTACCTACTTGGAGTGAAAAAGTAATAAATTAATTTTTTGGGAGTCCTACTTTACCTGCATAAGGTTAAAGAGTAATGAACTAATTTTTTTGGGAAGTTTTACTCTATCTACTCGGAGTGAAAGAGTAATGAACTAAGCTTTTTGGGAGCCCTACTCTACATGCCTAGGGTGAAAGAGTAATGAATTAATTTTTTTGGAAAGTTCTTCTCCACCTACTCGGAGTGAAAGAGTAATGAACTAATTTTTTTGGGAGTCCTACTCTACCTGCCCAGGGTGAAAGAGTAATGAACTAATTTTTTTAGGAAGTTCTATTCTATCTGCTCGGGGTGAAATAGTAATGTATTAATTTTTTCTTTGGGAAGTTCTACTTTACCTACTCGGAGTGAAAGAGTAATGAACTAAACTTTTTGGGAGTCCTACTCTACCTGCCCAGGGTGAAAGAGTAATGAACTAATTTTTTTGGGAAGTTCTGCTCTACCTACTCGAAATGAAAGAATAATGAACTAATTTTTTGGGAGTCTTACTCTACTTGCCCATGGTGAAAAAATAATAAACTAATTTTTTTGGAAAGTTCTACTCTACCTACTCAGAGTATAAGAGTAATGAATTAAGCTTTTTAGGAGTCTTACTCTACCTGCCTAGGGTTAAAGAGTAATGAATTAATTTTTTGAGAAGTTCTACTCTACCTACTCGGAGTGAAAGAGTAATGAACTAATTTTTTGGAAGTCCTACTCTACCTGCCCAGGGTGAAAGAATAATGAATTAATTTTTTTGGAAAGTTCTACTCTACCTACTCGGAGTGAAAGAGTAATGAACTAAGCTTTTTGGGAGTCCTACTCTACCTGCCTAGGACTAATTTTTTGGAAAGTTCTGCTCTACCTACTCGGAGTGAAAGAGTAATGAACTAATTTTTTTGGGAATCCAATTTTATTTACCCAGGGTGAAAGAGTAATGAACTAATTCTTTTTTTTGGAAAGTTCTACTCTACCTACTAGGAGTGAAAGATTATGAACTAAACTTTTTGGGAGTCCTACTCTACCTGCCTAGGGTGAAAGAGTAATAAACTAATTTTTTGGGAATAAATGGGGGATTTACACCGCATTTGATTTTTTTTTAAATAAAAAATTGGATTTTATGAAGGTCTGGTAAACATTTTAACTCTCTTTGAATGTTAGGAGTTTTCAAAATTGCTATCAAGAGGGTAACCTTCAATTCAAAGTTAACCTTATCTTTCGGGGTTGAAATTGACCAGGCTTCAGAATCAAAATGTCCCTACTTTGATAGAGAACATTGCACTGGGGATAATTGAACATAATTTGAATACGAATGCCTTTAGTGTAAGGGGGAAAATTATACTCTTTAGAAAAAAGAAGTGCCCTTGTTATGAAAGTTTGAAATCATTGATTATCGCAAGCGCAATAAAGATTTAACTTTTAATTTTGACTTTTTATATTGAAAATTTTGAGTCAGGCTCAAAGAAATTGGAACAAAATATTTCTTTTTGAAATTCATCATAGAATTTGTTTTTTCTCCTCGTCAGTTCACTTAGGGACATGAAACTCTTCAAATCAATCATAGACGAGATACTTATATCCACTGAGTCTATATTTGATTTAAATTGGGTATTGAAACTTGAGCATTCAGATTTATGATGTTTCGGCTCGGATCGCCTTTTCAGCTTCTCAACTCAACGAAGATTTTCTTTTATTTTTTTGTTGCTATAAGTTTTGCCTAGATTGCTTTTTAGCTTTTTAATCTAGCAAGCATGCTCTAGCTTTTGCCTAGATCGCCTTTTTAGGTTTTCGATCTAGCAAGCTTACAATTTTTTTCTCTTTTCTTTGCTTTGATTATTGTCAAAGTCGTCATTTTAGATTTTCAATCTTGTGAGCTTGCCTTAATTTTTGCCTAAGTTGCCCTTTTGGATTTTCAACCTAACAGGCTTCATTTTTCTTTTTCTTCCATTTTGAACTTCTGGAGTTACTGTCTGATCATGCTTTGCTATCTTCCTTGACTTTTTCGCACATAACTTAGGAGGACTTTTATGGATAAGCTTAGGATTGGGCATAAAAAGAAAGGAATTTTGAGGCTCAAAAACCCAAATGCCCCTGTGTGGCATTTTCTTTTAAATTGTTTTCTTTTTCCTTGAATTTTCTTCCCTATTTTGGATGATATTTCTTTTGCTTTTGAATTTTGAATTTTTAGATTTTTTCTTTGGCGGGGAATCTATTTTTTTATTTTGATATGGTCGGGTCTGAAGTAACTTTTCACGTTGCCTACGTACCCCAGAATTTTGGGATCAAACCAAGACGTAGTTCAAATTTCCCTCCCCTAGATTGGATGATCAAGTTGAGAAAGAAAAAGGTATATATATATTTTTTTGAAAAAGCTGCAAATGACTGAAAAAGGAGATAATGAACTAGGCAGTAGGAAAATTGATTCGGCCAAATATGGCCTCTTTAAATGTAGTACTGCTTGATCTGGTTAAGGTTGGTTGACTCTGGTAGTTCAATTCTACCATGATCTTGAAGTCTGACGGTTGAATCATTGACTTGTAAGTGGCGAACTTTGATTTTCTTGTTAAACATGTAAGTGACTCTTCTCTGATAAGTTTACACTTAGTACAGAACTTTTAAATTATTTTTCTTTGATCAGGTTTACTTCTTCATACTATTGACGAATCCAGTCTGTTTCTAACAATTGAATTTCTATCAAGACCTTGAGATACAGGATTTTCATTTCAACTGTTAAGTCTGCTTCCATATCATATACTAGAGAGTAGGGAATAACTCCAATGGAAGACTGATATGCCCATAGTGTGAATGGTAACTTCTCTGACGGATCCTGGTGCGATTGACACATTTTTTTGATAATTATCTTGAGATTATTTTTATTGACTGTTTCAACTTTTGCATTAGTCTGAGAACGTGGGGAGGTGATTTGTGATATCGAATCCTGAACTTTGAATAAGGAATAATGACCTAAGCTTTGAAGTACGACCCATTATCAGGGATCAGCTCAAAAAGTACCCCTATATCGACTGATAACATGTGCTTAAATGAACTTTTCAACTCGAGATGTAGTGGGCATAGCGCTAATATATTTTCTAACATCTTCTTTGATTACATCGATAAAGACGAGTATCTATTACGTGTTGAATAACACCCAAGCTTGTACCTAACATACCCTTATATGATTACATAAACAAGTTTTTTGAATTTTCTGAGTAAATTCATTATCCCCTCGTGTTCCTCTAGGGATAAGATAGTTTCTATCTGAATTTTTTGAAAATTATTTTTCGTCCTAAGGTTCAATGACCTTTGCTTTCTGATTGAAAGTTGTTGAGCCCGACCCTTATCTTCTTGTTTAGGAGAAAAATATATCATTGAAGTCAGATTATTAGTTAATTCATTAATGCACTTGAGGTATTCAAATTTTTTTTTTATCCAATCAAATTTAGAAGGGGCGACAGACACCTCTATGACTCGACAAACTAACTCGACTCAACAGAAAAAGAGTAGACTCGATCTAAAGAAAACATGATATTGATGAATTGAAAAAAAACTTGATTCAAGACTCATGAAAGACAATTACTTACACATAACGGACTTGACTATAGGCTGAGGACTCTGGATATTGCTTACAACCAGCAGGATTGAGGCAATATGATCTTTAGGAAACAACTGTGTAATTTTGGGAGATTCCATGGTCATTTTTGATTGTTGACTTGGTACCAACATTTCTTCTAGTTGACCGAACTTACAACTCTTACTAGACGATGGATGATTGAGCTTAGGTGCAATGATAATCCTGAAACCTTATCAAAGGTGGAGTAGGCTTTTAGCAATTAGAAATAGAGGTCCCTCTTGATAGCATTGGTTAACTCCCTAGATTCAAAAACTCTAACCGATAAAATATTCCGATCACAAAACATTACACGAAGATGATTTACTGAATGATCATGAATCTTAGAAAATTTTAAATCATGATTAAGGGTTGTACAATTTTCTAAAAGTAAGATCCAGATTGTACTAATCAGTACATCCCTTAATATGATTTTTTTTACTGATTCTGATCTTGTTAAATATGAAATATTCAGTCCATTGAATTAAATTGGCCGATACAAGGTGATTGGGACCATGAACCCATTTGAATTTGGGTCTGTTTGACCCAATGGATCTAAATATTCTACTTAAATTACTTCATCAACTATTTTTTTAAGCTAATTAATCCAATCGGTCAATGTGTTGATCTATAAGATCCATTTACTAATTGGGCTAACTAGTTTAATTTGATATTGATCAATATGTTTCATCAATTAAGTTTACTGGGTTGGACCGGTATTGCGGGTTGAATTGAAGTAGTGTGGACCGGTCCACCCACTTACTTTTGGGTTGGATTAAATAGAGCAACTCAGGAACACCCATAGTTAGTTCGGCTCATGACCTATAGGAATGCTCTTAGACTCTAGGTTTACTATGTGCAATGCAATTTATCTGGTCACCCTTTCCTAAGTACACCTATGTACCTCTTGAGCGTACTCAATCAGACGGTACGTGGTGACTTGGTTTGATATACCGTATAGGTGATAATCTAAGACTCCAACCCATATCTCTGAAATAAAAAGTAACCAGTTTAATCCCCAGTTGAGAGGTGGCGCACGATACTGAGCAAGGGTCCTCTTAAATACCTATCGTTTAGAATAGACGTAGTCTATCCCCCTCAAACAGTAGGGTACAACGGGGTAGGATCTCGTTTAGGTACTGATTTTAACTAAGAAGTGCAATTAGTGAACTTAGATTACCTTTGATATACCGAATAGGTACAAGTTTAGGGTTATAGCTTTTATAAATGGTTTAGCATCCCACGAGGAGATCGACCACGTACTAGTATTACGTTGGCAATTGGGACATGTGACTGTGCGGCTTACAATAGGACAAAGGCTCAAGTCGCTCCAGTATAGGTGCATCGATATACCTTTCAGAGTTACCTGATCAAACGGTACTAATGCCCCAGTTTTATATATCCTAAGGTACGTGCCTGGAGTTGTGATTTTCATAAATGATGTCGCATTTCCGAGGAGACTGGACCACGCATTAGTGCCACGTCGACTATAAGGGACATGCAACGTGCAATGCAATAAAATAAACGTGCTAGTGGTCTGTGCAAAACATGGTGGGGTGTGCCCGGGGCCTTTTTCAGATAAATGAGTCTATGGGCTTGATCAGATCATACAAGTATGGATATCAAACAAATATTGATTTGAAAACACAAAAATATCCATAACATCAAGATTAAGATCAAGACATGCACATTAAAAATATATATCAATCAAGATCATGGCACGTCAGATATGCAATCAATTAGCATAGTACCGAAATAATCAGTCATTGAACAACCATTGAAATATGCACAAGAATTTTTTTTTCTTTTTAAATGAATTAAAACAATCCAATCAATGATCGCTTTGAGCGATTCAAAACAATTCGGGATTTCAATGAATATTGAATTGAGAATAAAATGATAGTTGTAGATATAAAGAGTGATGTATTTTTTTTTTTTAAAGAAATTTTTGTTTTTTTTTAGCAAAGAAAAATTTTATGAAGGAAAAGAAATCTATTATTAATTAGTACTACACAAATTACTAAACAAATGGACTTTTTTTTTTCTTAAGAAAAATTGTTACTGACTATTAAAGAAACCTAAAAAAATAAAAATTCCAATAATTCTATTGCCATACCAATTTTTACACGTAAGAAAAAAGAAAAACATTATAATGATGTGTTATATGTAAAAACTGGTGTGCTAAAAAAATCCTTTAACGATGGCGCAGTCGAAACAAATTTTTTATTTTTTTTTATAGAGAAGGTTGATACTGAAAAGTATTTCTCACATAAATGAGAGATCAAAAATTTCACAAGAAACTCAAATCTTCTCATTGAACGCTTCTTGAATCCCAATCAGAATCAAGGAAATTCTACAAAGAGGGTAAATCTTGATCACGATTCATCCGACGATCCAAATATTTCGGGTGGAAGACATGATTGCACTCCATAGACTGTCGGATTTCTTCCTCTCCAAATCTAGATTCAAATCCCTGTTTCAATCATCTCTAAAGCTTTGTTCACTCTCCCCTTTCAATCTCTTAATTTTCGATTACAAAGTCATGATGGAAACATTGTAATGTTGAATCCCAAAATTTTCCCATCAGTGGACGGTTTTAGTAGAATCAAAATCCTAATCCTTAGCTTTAGACCCATCTCTAAGTAAAGAGAAATCAGGATTAAGCTTTTCTTTAAAAACTTCGGGTTTCAAAATAAAAACCAGATTTTTAGAAGAAACCAATTTTTTTTTTTTGCTTTTCTAATCGATTTAGATTGAGAGGGAAAGAGAAAATAGAGAGAGAGAGAAAAAGAGAGAGAGAGAGAGAGAGATGAAGAGGGTAGAGGCATTTTTTTTCTTCTTTGCTATTTTTCGTCCTCTTCTTTCTCATTGGAGAAGAAGATAGAAGTAGGAAAAAACATGTTTTCACTATTGGCACCCCACACAAAAAAAAAATATATTTTTTTGATATTTTTGTTTTGGAATCCTCTCCTCATCACAAACAACATTAAAAAAGGTACTTTTTTTTTGTTTCTTAATGCATCACTCACAAATAATTATATGAGAAGAAGATGAAAATAAAAAAAATTGTTTTCTACTAATGGTACACCACGCATAGAAATAATTTTTTTTTACGATTTTTTTTCTAATTTATTTTCTTGGAATTCTTTCCTCATCACGAATAACATTAAAAAAGACTTTTTTTTTTGTTTCTTAGCGCATTACTTACAAATAATTTATTTTCACAACTCGCCACCCATGCATAGTAACGTGCTAAAAAATTTTCATCCAAATTTTTTTTTTAAAAAAAAAAGGTAAAATCCATGACTCTCATTCTAATCACTATGATTCCATCCTCAATTTATATGTCAATTTGAATCTTTCATTGTTTAGGGTCATCAAAAAATGACCTTTAATTGAATCAAAAACAAAATACAATACCCAAAATCCAAATAAACAATCCACAATCAAGCCACGAAAATAAAAATAAAAGATAAAAATAAATAAATTAACAAATAAAATAAACCAAACTAAATAAATAAATAAAAAAACTAGGTGGATTTGGCAATGTTCCCATACTTGGGGCTTTTCAAGTTTGATCCTCATAATCCCCAATGGAGTCACCACTGAAAGCGCCCTCGATCCTTGGGTGCACGGATCCGTTTCTAATTTTTGAGGTTTGAGAGTCACTACCTAGTTATTACGGTATAGGAACCGAACATTGACTCTAAAAGGTAAATAACATTAATGTACGAAAGAAAATACGGGTCTAGGGATCACGTTACGGGGTTGGAAGGTGTTAGGCACCAACCCCGCCCGACAAACGCCGTTCTCTACTTTTCCCAAATAAAACTACATTGTTAAAAGACCTAAATAAATAATAAAAAAATAAGAATTAAAAATACCTAGATGATCTCAACGATAGTTCCCTTAGAGCTGGCGGAAAGATTCTTTGCTTCGTTTTCATTACTGGATCCGCTTTGAATTTCCAAGATGAAATATATTCTCCTTGGATCTAATTGCTTCTTAATTTTTGATGGATTTCTAGGTATTTTTGAAGGATTTTTGAGTGTTTTTTGAGCAAAAATTGGGGTTTGGTGTTAGGTAAAGAGTTAGGACTTCAAAATTAGGGTTTGGGAAAGGCTAGGGAGACTTTTTGACCTACTTTTTATAGGATTTATTTTTACCTACGAAAATAGGTTGTAGATGTCCCTATTTATAGATTTTTTTAGGTACTTTTTAGATAGAGTTAGTATTATATTGGAATTTTTTTAGATAGAATTAGTGTTTGATTAGAATTCTATTAGAGTTCAGGTTTGATTTTTGTCTTATTAAATTGACTAGGTTTCTTTAAATTAGGGTTTTGACTTAAGTCTTATTTAATTGACTAGATTTTAGGGTTTTGACTTAAGTCTTACTTGATTAACTTGACTAAATTTTTTTTAATTTTAATTAGGATTTAGTTTACATTAATTAATATTTTAATTATTAATTTTAGAATTTTAAATTGTAATAATTGAAAAATTACCGTTTTGCCCCTAAAAATGACTTTTGCGTTTTAGGTCATTTTTCGATGTTCTAAGATGTTTTGGAATTGGTTTTTCATAAGAAATTCAAGGGGAATATTGGTTTGTATCACTTATGAATTTTTTCAACATGAAATGATCGTGAACGTTATGAGGGGCATTTTCGTAATTTTGTCAAATTAGGTGAAAATTGGCGAAATGACTTATTTGGTTTCAATTTGTTATTTTATGTGTTTGAAAGGATTTTCCTAAGTGTACTGTAGGCTCTAGGGATGTTTTGATGTTAGGGGTATTTTGGTAATTTATTCATTTTTTAGTGATTTTTATCGTAAAGCTTCTTTTTATCTGAAAAATGATGATTTCTATATTTTTTGGGTCATATTTTCCGAGTATAGTGTGGTTTCTATAGTTTTGTTAGTTCGAGATACCTCATCCGAATTTCTGAAATACATCTAGTAACCAAATAGAGCATTAGAATAAACATCCATCATTGGGAACTGTTGCAATTGGGTTGACGAGTACAAAAATGAGGTGTCTACACTAACACTTTTATATATCATTTCACAGAGAGAAGAAAATAAATTACCTAAAATATGGGATTTTGGTTATCCAATATCCTGCAGAGAATGCCACACTACATGGAACATCAACACTGAAAGAACCAATTGGAGTTATAATGTTGAGACAATTACATAGATGCAGGAAGTTAATCCATCAAGCATAGGGCCACTGTGCCTTTCCAGGGTACCACAGTACAACGCATGCATGATAGACAAGTTCCTCCCATATCTGTAACACACAAATACGTGTTACTTGATTATGTTTTACACATTTAGGCAGTTTACTTTTTTAGTGGAGATCTTAGCCCTCTAAACACTACGTGAAAATACCCTTAATTCGACGGCCTACAATCGGCGAATTTGTCACAATTCGACAGCCTCACCCGTCGAAATTGTTTATTGAAATGGGCAATGTCAAAAAAAAAATTCGACGGCTGGAAACCATAGAAAATATTTTCGTCGGCCTTGAAAACCATCGAAAAATCTTAACTCGACAGCTCTAAACTGTCGAAATACTGTAAAGTCAATGGCTTTGGACTGTAAAAAAATAAATTCGACGACTAAAGGTCGTTGAATCACTAAATCATAAATTTGCCAGCTTAAAGCCGTCAAATTACTGTAAAGCCTAATAATAAAAATTATTGTAACTAGGCTAACTTGGTAAACCAACCAGCCGCACACCAACCTACCAAACTGACCCAATAAATGGAGAAGAGCATCACATGTCAATGTAGTACTGAAGGCAACCCTTAAAATGAAGGTAAATGTGAAAATTCAACACTAATTCATCAAATCATCTTATTTTCAAATAGAGATCTCAGTTATATCTATTTCCCTAACAAAGGAATTGTTACTAGGTGAAACACTTTTCAATCAAGTACATTGTGCTTGAACAAGCTACACGACTGATAGTTCTAATAGCAAGGAAAAAAACAAATTAGATGCTTGTTTAGATTTCACCATCCCAAAGTCCTTCAAGGGTTCTGTAAGCGTCACAAATCTCATGGGTAAATAAAGTGCCCCTAAGTAGCCTTGCCTGCATGATTAACAACCATAACTTCAGTATATCCCTGATAAGATTTCATTAAGTCTAGCTTCCCTATCAAAATAGACATGATGATGCAACCATATTATCTTGAATGACATCATTGTTCAGACTCCATGCATGATGATGCACTAACAGATCAGACTCCATGCATGATGATGCACTAACAGATCTGACTCCATAATTAAAATGTGAATATGCCTTTTTGTAGTTAAACAAGTATGTTAAATGAAGATAATTTATATGCATTTCTAGCAAGGAAGTAAAACAACATAAGGTACTTGCCTATTCAATTTCAAAGAACTTCAATAACAACTCATCGGGAATGGACCAGCCAAAGACGTCAAAATTTTCCTTGATTCTCACCTCATTCGTGCTCCTAGGCAGTACACTGTAACCCATTTGGATTCCCCATCGGAAAGCAACCTGTGTAGTTGACTTGCCCAATTTCCCTGCAACCATATTAAGAACTGGATGCTTAAGGACATCGCTCTTGAGCCATGTTGTTCCTGGGGAACCCAACGGTGAATACCCCTATAAAAGACCATTGAAAGAAATTTTCACAATTAAGGATAAAATAACAAACAAAATTAAGAACTCGAAAGTCTTGTTAAAGCTTGTATACACACATATAGGTGCACTCCCTTCGATTTACAGAATGCACGTAGCTGTGTCTGGTGCCATGCAGGGTGGCATTCAACCTGATTGACGGCAGGAGGCACGCGTACTACTTCTAACAAATCCCCCAACTTCTTTGATGAAAAATTGCTCACACCAATAGCACAAACCTTGCCAAAATCATACAATTCCTCCATTGCTCTCCATGTACTCGGTGTATCATGTAAGGAGAGGTTTTCAGGATTAAAGCCAACAAAACCCTTTTTCATGGAAACTGGCCAATGGATCTACAAGAATTTCAGCAACCCAGTTGGTTACAATGAAAGTAAATTCTGTGTATAAGTCGGATGAACGTCTGAATCTATGTCTGGAAACTCCATGAGCCAACAGTTGCTTCCCTTTCATAATGCCATCTCTTACTTATACCACAACAGCAGCAACTCTGTTATTCCTCATAATGCCACCTCTTTCTCACAAACAGCAATAGCTACCATTTCCCTCCTCTTTTTTTTTACATGGCTGCTCACGATAACATCAATTATGAGCTATATTAGAAAGCACACAGCTGCCACATGCACAACTGTCGTCCCCACTTCTATTGCCATTCTGCTTGCCACCTTGAAAATCACATACCACCTTAAAGAATCTCAACGTGCACCACTTTGGCAGCTCTTTGGATCTACTTATTTGGTAAATCTTGTGTGAATAAGATGAGAAATAATAACAAATCAAAGCAAAGTCCTAGTGTACACATTCCTCATATATGTTTCGCCCGTCGGTAATTATTTCAAGGTGAGTTTGTTTCTGTTTAAGAGTGGTAATTTTAGTAAAAAAAAATGATGTTGTTGGTAATTTTGGTTTAATTTTCATGGATTTTCATTGTCCCAAACTGTTTTTTCTTTTCTTTTCTGGGTAACCATAACTTGAACCCACCACCTTGCATTGCAATATTTCAACCAAACTTATAGACATCCAAAACAACAAAGATAGATAGTATTTACATCTCAAAATATATACAGAACCAACATAATCTAGTATCCCTTCTGTAATGCAATGAGCTTCTAGAAATTGTATATGCGATAATTTCCAATGGTAAATGACTCTTTTCTATACAAATGCAAACTATTTCAAAAAATGTATGAATCATCGAATGTCTGCTCATATCGTACCCAAATTAATCTCACAATGACTTTTAATTGCCATGGTTGGAACTTGTGCATAGACTCAAAAGAGGAATGTCACCCATGACTGATTCTGTGGCAGTAGCATTCATAAAAGATCAGATCACTGAAGATCCTAAGGATACACACCAAAAAAATCTCAATGACCACCAAATGGGAAAGAAAGATGTTATTGGCACCCCAACTTTTACTTATTACACCCAAATTTCTTAAATTATTTAAGGTATTGGCCAATTTTTCAGTTGTGCTATATGTATGAGAAGTTCTTCTTGAGAGTGTTGTATATGCTGTTTTTTTTTTTTTTCAATCTAAAGTCATAACATTGAAAGCCCAAAGAACCACATTATAACATATAACAATCCAAAATGAACCCAAAAACAAAAGAAGGGAAGAATCATTCTAAAATACACACAAAAAGGATAAAAATAAAAAATAAAAATAAGTTTTGTTTTCAGAACATTTGAAAAGGTACAAAACATTAATCCAAACAAGAGCCATATAATGCTACAGAGAAAGAAAAACAAACCTAGAACATATAATGAACAAATCAGAAAATAAGATTTCAAAGCAAACCTTTAACTAAAACTTTGAGTTTTAGAGAGCTTAAGCTTCGATTAAATAGAAATCTTGAACTAAAAAATTGGTAAATGGATGAGAAACTAATCCCATTTTATTCTAAAATTTTTCAAATAAATAATTGCAAAGAGATCTAGAGTGGTTTTTAGGACCTTTTAAAGGTTTTTGAGAGAGATGAACTTACAGATGAGATCTAGAGTGGTTTGATCAGTGGCACTGATGAGTGAGCTTCAATTCTGTGAGTTTTTGACTTGAGCTCTAATTTCTTCTTCGATTTGAGCTATGAGATATTAAGAATTCATCGACGAAGTGATAAGAGCTCGTTCGGTGCTCTCGATCGATCCGAAATGGGAGATTGAGGGACGTGATTGAGAGTGAGAGATCGTTCGGTGCTCTCGATTGCTCGGTGTTCATGAATGTCTGTTTGATCAAACCAAATCAAAAGGGAAAATCTGTAAGACGTTAAGGTTTGATCGAACCAAATCAAGAGGGAAAGTCTGTGAGTGAGAGTGATCTTCTTTGCAACTTTTTTCGAATGTACCAAATATCTTGTTTTCCTCTGAAATAGGCAAACAGCTGAAAAGGAAAGTCTGTTAAGATGTTAAGGATTTTTTTTGTTAAAATTTTTTTTTGGGTGGTTCGTTGGGCTGAAGTTGTCGAAATTTTTTGTTGGGCTTAAATGTGAGTTTTGGGCCGGCAGAAATAAACGTTGGTCTTGGGCTGCCAAGTTTAACGCTTTTGTAATAGCAAATTCTAACTTTGTTTCCTTCAATCCAAGTATTCTTATCTTTCTTCAAAGATGGTTCACAGAAATGCCCCTGACAAGCTTGGTATCCAAGCTGATTCCAAGAATCATGTTTCCAAGACACTAAAGCCATCATCTTCTCAACAAGGGAGGAGGACCTAAGTAGAAGAAGAAAATGAACAAGTCAAGAACATTCAAACGTTTAGATTTGGAGAACTTGGGATCATATCCAGAAAGACGAGCAAAATCACGAATCGATGAGCCTCCTACCCATGTAATTGTTGCCGTTGCTACACCACAGAAGCCATCCACGATCAAGTCATCGGATACCTCGCCGAATTATATGAAATCGACAAATTGTTCTAATGCGAGGAAGGAGCGGTCTCAGGTAACTCCTAAAAGTTCTAAAGCTAGTTATATTAGGAGTCCGAAATCGAAACTTTCTTATAGTTCTAGTCACAAACAATTGAGGACATTAACAAAGGCATCTAGCTTAAAACCAGACTTCTAGTATGAAATCAAGAAGAGTCCGAAGTGGCATATTTCTTGAGATTTATATCATACATTATAGAATCTATTTAGATTAGATGGTACATATTAAAACCATATATTGAATACATAAATATTAGTTGAAAATTGAATATTTGAATAAATTCAAATTTTCTTTGTTATGTATCAGCATATCTGACACATGGGAAACAGTTAGTTTCTATTCATGTAAAATCTTATATTTCTTTGATATGAAAAATTAGTCTTCAAACAAAAAACAAATTCTTGTAATTTGACACAATAACACTTGTGAGCCTATCTTCAAAAGAGTACTTTTCATTACATTCTAGAGTGTTTCTTGAAATTATTTTGTATTTCTGTCAATTACTCATATTCATGTAAAATCTTCATGTTTTATTCATATGAAGTATTTTTATTTATATATTAATTTGTTTTTTTAATAGATAAGAGACTCCAATATTGAAAAAAGGGAGGAAGATACTGGATTCTATGCATGTTATGCGGGTGAGCATATTTTAGAATTAGTTTAGTAACTTTCTTAATGCATTGTTGGTTGTTAGAAATTTGTAAATTACATCAGCTTCATGTCTATCATGCATGCGCAACCCATTTCATATTTTGTTTGTTCCTTTTACATTGGGTTTCATTTATAAAAAAACATGAACACTACAAGCATAATAACTTAAATGACATTTGAAGAATATGATGATAAATGGACAAATTTATCAGCATAAGAGAATAATAGAATAGTTAAACCATGACTTTCAAAGTCCTTATAAAGGTAAGGTATCTATGAAACATCAAACGGCAAGTGAAATCCAACCTGATTAACAATCTCTTGCCTCACAAACTTGTGGTGCTCAATTTTACGATATATCTGACCCGTCTGCTATATCTGAGCTTGAGACTGACCATGTAGCGTACAATAAACAACATAGGCAGAGTTGGAAATAGTAAAAAAAATAAAAATAAATAATAAAGTAATACTATAAAAATATATATTTATTGATAGATTCCAAAGTTATAGAACCTAAAAATGTAGACTTTAAACTTACGCTTAGGGGGACCATTATAACAGTAATGTTTCGTTGGCATTGAAGTCAATACTTCACCCACCAAGGTCAAAATCCTGAGTTAACCTAGGTGTTTTACTGTTTTTACAACACTAGGATTTTGCTTGAGATTTGCCTGTGGGAAACAAGTCCAATTGTCAAAGTGGATGTCGTGGACATAACACTCTTTCCAACTACTTCAACAGCATCACATACCTTGCCTGTATACAACAGAAAAAAAATCCTCTGTGAGCAAGATGCATATGGCCACGAAAAGAATTAAGAGCCCTAGAAAAGTTCTTCAAGCAAAATGAAAATAATCGAGAGCAAAACAAACCAAAAATGTAGTGAGTCATGTAAGCAAGCACTGCCAATCCTACTCTACATTTCCACATGCAACACCCTTTCAAAGTGTGAATACCTTGTCCATGACGCATCGAGGCCATGTCACAGAAACTAGTTTAAATACCATCCAATGACAATACCTGACTCCTGATATAAGTTGTCAGAAGAAGAAGCGGGCCTGCAGTAAAAACCAAGATCAAGAAAATTGAATTGGTGTGCAGGTGTTTGATAAGAGAAGTCAATGGACTAGATTTATTTTTTCCCCTTTTTTTTAGGGGTAAGCTGGACTTGAACCCACGACTTTAAAGTTGATTTACAACGTGTCAAACCAACTGATGGGTCTAAGCTCAATGGACTACATTCATCACCTCATCCCCACTGAAGTGGCCTGCATTGCATATTGATAAGGTCCCAATTATTCGATTTTGGGACCTTAATTGCATTAAGATTACCATTGCATAAATGTTAGTTCCTTTAAATAATTGCAAAATTATTTTATTTATCCAAATTAATAGAGCTAATGATATATTAGTGTTAATTGTAGCGCACGTGGAAGCTAACAAATTGCGAAACAATTACGGTTACAATACACGAGCCGAAAGGAAGCATCCAGAAAAACCTCGAAGGATTTGGGCACCACGTCACCGCGCCGCGGCTAGGCATGACCGCGCCGCGGTCATCTCGAGGAATTTGTCCTCGAGATTTTCACAGAAGCTTCCAATTGCTTCGGTGGTTGTAACTGAATGGGTAGTTCGAAGCAAATCATCCGAAAAGTTGACCCGATTACCCAAATACAAATGTTATAAATTGAAGGGTTGATTTTAGAGAAGGGTCCCTCTCCTTACTCTCTTCTTCTCCAATTTTTGATTGTTCCTCTCTTTAATTTTCTGTAATTTTCTATTGAGAGATCTCTTGAGTGTAGTGAGAACATCAAGAGTGCTCAATTCTTTTTCTTTGTAAATTGTTGGGAGAGCTATAAAAGAAGAATTTGGATTGATCATCATCTTCATCTTCTTCACCTATTCTCTCTTTTCTCTTTTATTATTTTTCTGCAATTACAATGCTTGCAATGATTGGCTAAGTTCTCATTAGAGAAGTGAAGGAAGCCATAGCAAATTAATCCCTCTAGTGTAGATTTAAATTCTTGCTTGCTTACATATTTTAATTCTGAAAATTCTATTCTGATTAAGGTAATCCAACTTATAATTCTGATCCAACTTAGATAGCCATTACTTAGATAAGTTCAAGAATGGCTATGCTATGTGAATAGTCAGAATATAAATTGGGCAATCTCCATCATATTAGGATTTTCATGAATAGGTTCTAATTTCTTTCAAAAATTTAATTGATCCATCTTCCGATCCATGAGCAATGACTTCCTCCATGGATTGAGTTAATTTCAGAATTTATCTACACTATGGATTACTTGCAAAGGTTTACTTGACCTCTCTAATCCCTCTCTCTTAGAATTTCAATCTTTATTTTCTGTTTAGATTTCAATTTAGTTTCTACTACAACTTTGTTTTGTTTTTAAAACTAATCTGTTTTTGTTTCTAAATTCTGTTTTGGCATTTTTATCCGAATGAATCCTTGAATCCTCATTGTCCATGTGGAACGAATTCGACTTACCCAAAGTCCATTTCTTAATCTTAATCTCTGCATCTCTATTGCAAGCTTTACAACCGATCACATATACGCTCAAAGAGCTCTCCACCAGATGCATATTCCATCACAATAGCCAGATGGGTTGGTGTAAATATGACCTAGGGTAAGATTTACAGCAAAAAATAAGGCAAATTAGACTATCATTCTTCTTGAAACAAATACTATTACAATGAAAAAAATGAAACCGACCTCTTTGAACCTAACAATGTTGGGGTGTCTCAGTGACCTGTGGTTAATAATCTCCCTTTGTACATTTTCATCTATCTGTTACACATGATAACAAAATGAGGAAGCCAGATATGCCTCAATAGTTTCACTTACTACATTCAATTAAAATCGATCTGATACTAAAACTGACATTGATTCAAGTCAAAACATGCTGACAGAATCCTATAAGAAAACTAAAAGGCCTGGACTGATAAAAAGCCTCCAAATTGCCAGCCTTGTCAATTTATTGCTATGAAGTTATCCATTTTGGATTGCTTTTTAATTCAATGAAATTATAGCATATTAATTTGTTACCTAAAGAAAAACGCAATCAAATTTCTACAATTCAATAGAAAAATTAATACAATCCCGATTTATCAATTTCCCTGTGAAAACTATCTCAAAAACCAGAGAAAACAAAGTCAGGTGACCTCTCTTCTGCCTTCGGTTTCCACTCCAGAGTTGGGTGTCTTGTATCCCTCATTACAATTTTGTCTTGATGTCCCCCCTACAACCTGTACATGATACTTTGGATCAGTGATGCATTAAAAAGAGAGGTTCTATTGCAACACCAACTTTTGCAAATAAATCAGCAAAGAATTGGCACACATCATATGTTCAGAGGATCACCTGGGGTGGTTGGGATTCACCCACCTTGGCTGAATCCATGACCAGACTTACCTGATTTGGATAGTATTGCTCGTAATTTCTATGGGATTGCTAAGTTGCTGATACCCATTTCATTCTCTCCATTTTGCAAAGAAATTCCACCAAGAGATTGTGGCATACTAGACTTTGGGGAATAAAATGTGGACCGTGACCCTCCATTTGATCCAGCTAAAGCTATTATTGTATCAGCCTGTCATGTTAATAAGAAGAAAAAAACACAAATTACAGGCCATTTCATGCCAGTATGTGTTACCAATATTATCCTCATCGAAAGCTTATCTGAAAATTTGGGGTGGACAAATATGTGTCACAAATTGACCTCAAATAACATGCATTTTAATTATTTAATACAAAATCAAAATCACAAAAAAATTAGAAGAATATATATATATATATTTTTTATTGATAAGCTGGGCTTAAAGGGACCCCACCCTGAAAACACTACTGTCGAGTGTAAATACAAGTTAAATCTTCCTCAATAATTCTCAAAAGTTCTTGAGGAACATTACACATTTCTTCATCAACGAAAAAACCATTTGAAAAAGTGCCCTGTTTCGCTAAAAAATCCGCTGCCCATAGTGCTAATTTTATGAAACTCTCTTTTGCATATTAATTTGTTACCTTTCCAAATGTAATCATTTGATGATGTAGCTCATACCTGTGATTACATGATATATTAAATCAGTAAAACATATATGGAGTTAAGACCGCTCATATTGTTCTCAGCTTTGCTAATTTATATGTAAATGCAGTTTGCAATTAACGCAAATAATTTAAAAGATTTATGGGTTTACAATGTCCGTTGATCAAGTGTGCACCACTGTGGCTAAAGAAATTTCTGAATGGACTCCAACACTGGGTACCTATACAAGGATTATAAGATTAGCATGTTTCATATAATGGAAAATTTTGTCTTTTTTTTTTTTTTTTTTTGTAACTTTGCCGATTCAGTATATTGTGTATGTTTGTATGGAATGCAACATGTTTCTGTGACTTACTTTACTTAATTCCAGTTCCAAAGAGAATGGATATGGTTTTTAGAATAGGGGCAGTTCTTGAGTGAAAGAGCACAAGGGTCTGAAAAATGGAGAGTTTGTTTGAGGCATCTGATTTGGATCTCACGCTCATGGTGGTCACACGGGTCCATTTGGAAGAAACTCAAAGTGAGGCATATTATAAGTTCGAAAACATTAGGGTATCTTAAATATTCATCAAAAAGTAGAGGAGAGTCAAAATAATCCAGCATACCCTTATTTTTTTTACTAAACGATAAAATGAATAGGGGTATTATAAGAAAGCGAATGTGGTGGAAATTGCTAATGTCAGCACACATATTACATTTGAGTCATGTAATTATAGGTTTCGCATAGACAATCTTGTTGGGCCAAGCCCATTCATGATCTTGTAGAGCATATTTTATTGTCACTCCCCCTACTCAATCTATCAACGACTAAATGTTCTCATCAAAAATGATTAATTTTGACAAACATTGCACACCTAAACACCACAATTTTCCACATTGTCATAAATATGGGCCTAAAAGACTTGTACTAATCACTAGGAAAATGTGTTTTCTCTTCCCATATTAGCTCTACTTTCCTTTTACTATCCTTCAACACGTTAGAATTCAAGGTCAATGGCATTGGAATGTACCTAGAAGACCACTTATATATGAAATTAGGTCCACTCTAATAGTTAAGTCTTGACGACCTCAAGTCATCAAGCCAAGTAAACAAAATCTTTAAAAAATTTCAACAAAATAACACAACAGGAAGGAAACAAGGCCAACCACAACATCTAGAAATACCACCACTGCCTAACAACACCATTACACACAAATACTCATTAGAAGATCCTTCTTAGTGTAGCAAAAACATGAGTTTCTTAAGTAACCTTCTTCTTTCCTTCTCCCTCTTTTCTTCTCTCCTCTTCACCTTCACCCATGCAGCTACCTTCGCATTCCGAAACCAATGTCCTTGCACAGTCTGGGTCACCATCCCTGATGTAGCTACGTTCGAGATCCAAAACCAATGTCCCTACAAAGTCTAAGCCGCAGCCAAACCCAGTGGTGGTCAACGACTGAATAAGGGCGAAGTATGGCCCCTCAATGTCAGCCTTGGCACTAAACAAGCCTGTATTTTGGGTCGAACCAATTGCAGTTTCGACGCAAATGGGCATGGATGTTGTCAAACCGGAGATTGCAATGGTCTCTTCCAATGCCAAGGCTTTGGATAACCACCAAACACACTTGCTGAATACGCGTTAAACCTATTCAGTAACTTGGATCGATGGATTTAGCATCCCAATGGGTTTCAGTGGTTGTCGTAGCATCAAGTGTACCGTTGACATTAATGGGCAATGCCCGGGTAAATTACGGGCACCCGGTGGTTGTAACAACCCATGTACCGTACTTAATACCAATGAGTATTGTTGCAATTCGGGGAATTGTGGGCCCACTTATTTTTCAAGGTTCTTCAAGCAGAAATGCCCTGATGCTTAAAGTTACTGTAAAGATGATGCCACTGGTACCTTCACTTGCCCTGGTGGTACTAACTACAAGGTTGTATTTTGCCCATAAGGGCCTCTTTTTTTTATTTCCTTATTATATTAAATATGTACAACCGCGATCTAAAATAACTCCGTCAAATATGATCCTCGGGATTCAAACAGTAGTGAAATTAAAAGTTGTACGATGGACTTGACTTGAATAAATGAGAATGTTGAGATGGTATATTTCATTATGTTATTAATAGCCCAAAGTCCATAACCCAAGTAACAACCTAATTATTAGTAGATCCAATACAACACAATTTGTTGTAAATTTCTTTGTAAATTCCTTGACTATAGACAAAATAGAATTGGAAAATAAAACACATATTGCTGACCTCAATATGGGGATAATGTAGAGATGATGATTTATAGAATTTGTAAATTCCTAGTCCAAAAAAAAAAAAAAAAATTCCCACAAACATTAACATGAATGGGCAGAACTAGTACATATAAACCACATTGTTTCTAGTACAAAAGAAAATCAAAAACATCAAAATAAGGTCAAGAGATCTAAGATTGAATCCAATGTAAATCAGAACTGTGAGATAATGAACTAAAAAAACTATGTTTAACCACATCTAAAAACCTAAATCTTCATTTCAAATCCCTAATACAATCTATATAAAGAAAAGAGGGATTAGAAAGAATAACTAGCCCGAGAGATTCATTGAGCGAGCGACTGAGCGAGAGAGATATGAGATCGAGGGAGAGCGACTGAGATTGAGAGAGCAACTGAGAGAGAGAGACAATCGAGCGAGCAACTTAGCGAGAGAGAGATGAAATCGAGGGAGAGCGACTGAGATCGAGAGAGATAAAGATGATAGAGAGAGAGACGAGAGAGCGACTGAGATCGAGAGAGGGAGAGACGATCGAGAGAGATGAGACTTTTGTTCCAACTAAAAGGCTGATATTAGGTCGGATAAAATGCGGATAAAGCAATTTTTAAATGTAAAACGGTTTAATACCGTTTTAAAACAAAAACGGCTTAATGCCGTTTTAAATGAACGTTCTAATTTTGCAATTTTTTTTTTGTAGTGTCTTAATTGTTGTGTAGATTATCAATAAAAATTTTACAAAATAAATAAATATCATGGCAAGCAAGGGTTAATCAACAGAAATAACGTTGATCCAATACTTCTTTTAACTAAAAATAATTAATCAGTTTCAAAGTATTCAAGAAAATTAAATTAAAACTAATTTAAAATAAAAAAGAATGTGATTCACAATGTAAAAACTTGATTAGTCAAATCCATCAAAATAATTCGTCTTATCAAATTATTTATTTCTTATTATCTCAATCAAAGAAACAAAGTTAATGTTATTAGATCGGAAGATGAAATCTGTTAATCTAAATATTAATCCAAAAATTCTATGATAATATTTAATAAAATGAATTCAAAGATAAAATATTTAATCTCTAATCAAACATAGTTTAACTTGATCTTATTTAGGTTTAAACTATCAAAATCATGCGATTTCTTATTTTATTCAATGATTACTACTTAAGAAACTAGCATCATAATAAAACATTTATGCACAATTGAAATAAATAATTATCAACGAAGATCTTGTTTGGGCTTCATTGACATCTGTAATGGAGATCTAGCCATAAATCATATCAATAATAATAATAATAAAAAAAAAAATATGAGATTAGGGAAGAGAGAAAAAATATCTTTATTAATCTTGACTTGAATCTAGTAGAGTAATTCTTCGGTTTACAAAGTTTTGACAGAAACTAACTTAAAAACCTAAAAACTAAAAAATAGAAGAGAACTAGAAAAGATGAATGTTAGAGGAGATGAGATAATTTGGCTCTAGTTTGGTATCTTATTTATAGAGACCCTGTAGACACCCGAATTTGAGCGGGTCCTCGACGCAAAAATGCCAAAATAGTGATAAAAGTTGCATCGGGCCCTCAAAGCCCAAGCCCCCCAAAAGCCTTCTCTCAATGATCCAAGCCTACTCCCAAACCTAACACTATGCTACCCAAGCCCAACAATTCTTCTTAAACCCATGAACCCCAAAACCATATTTCTACCCCTAAGCCCATCGCATAAAACCCAAACTACCTTATTCTATATTCCTAAACCCAACCCAACCTACAATCTAAAACCCTACCCAATCCATTACTAAAGCCCAAAGCCCAATTCACTACCCAAGCCCAATCCAACCCATCATCATCACATTAAACCAATCACCAAGAGATGACACATGTCATCATCTCCTTCCACCTCCCTCATCTAATCAACCAATTCCATCACTTCCCTCCATAAATCAACTCAACCCATAACCCTACCCTAACCTAACCTATTCCCCATCCTCTCATCATCAACCACCAATACCACAACTCATACCCTACACACCCTAACCTATTCCCCATCCTCTCATCATCAACAACCAACAACTCAACCCATACCCTATACACCCTAACCTATCCCCCATTCTTTAACAACCCACATCATAACCCATATCTCCCACACATCAAACCATCACTTTCCCTTAAAACACTCCCACAAAATCACCCCAACCCATACCTCCCATCATCACCCCCATACTCTTCTCTCTAATCATCTAACCACCATCACCAATCAACCAATCTCATCATCTCCCCATTTGCCACATGTCATCATCCCTTCACCTCTCCCAAAATCCAACCAATCAACCTCTTACACTACACATCCTCTCAAATCTAACACTTTACCTCTTCAACCATTTCTACACTCATTCTCCAAACAACTCTCTTACACCCATCAACCATCACTCATCTCACCCCACCAAACACTCTACCCAAATGGATTTGGGTAAGATCCAAACCATTTGGGTTAAAACATAACCCATTTCCCTCATTACAAAACTACCCTTCTTTCCATCTTAAATTTCATACCCCTCTCATCTCAAACCCATGCCATTATCCATTACTCTCTTCATTCACCCCATTATACCCTTAAAATACCTCCCAACCTCTATAAAAACCCCTCCATTCTCCTCTTACAACAACTAATGAAAATTTGACAAAAAACCTCTAAAAAATCACAACTCACCTCAACTCTCTACTCCTACTCTACTCTCAACTCATCTCACAACTCTCAACTCTCAACCTTCTATCAAACAAGTCAAGCAAAGAAAAAGAAGACTCATCAAAGAAAGTCAAAGGAAGTCAAGGGAGGTCAAGGTGGGTTTGACAAAAGGAACACCCCCTTTAACTCCCCTCCTCTACTCATCCCTTTCCTACACATTTGCAGATACCACTATGGTTTAAATCACCAAAGGGCCCCTTCTTCATAAGGGTGCCCTTAATGATTTGAACCAACATCGAAGCCCCTCACACTTGAGGGCACACAACGATTTTCTTTTATTTTCATTTTCATTTTCTTTTTATTTCAAAAAATCGAATCCGAGGTTACCACATTACGTGGATGGAGTAGGGTGCCTAACACCTTCCCTATTCCATAAATGGACCCCCTTACCTTGAATCAAGGTTGGACCAAACATGCATTATCCAACGAGAGTCATCATATGTCCAAAGTAACATGTTTTTCAAAATACAACTTCGGGTGACCATTCACACACATTTCCGAAAATGAATGGTGGCGACTCCAAAACACCCTAAAGTGGAGGGATGTTTTAAAAATATTGAAAATCCCGTGTCCATAGACCCGATTAGGATTTCTTTAGGATTATGAACACTTTCATGTTTTACAAAAAAACAAAAACCTAATCCATTGCGATATAAATCACGTCGTCCTACTGATGTACAAATTTCGAGGATCATCGCGTCGCCCAAGGGGTTTATGGTATCGCGGTGCTTTGTGGACCCAATGGATTTAAGTTTTGGTCTGTAACTTTGTCTTGGGTCCTGGATTGCAATACACCTCTTTATTCGTCCTGATTTCCATTTTGACTCTCGTGATTTGATCTATTACATGTAAATAATCATAATTAATCCGAAAATACATAACTTATTAAAAAATAACAATAATTATGAACAATCAACGTATTTTGTTTATTTAGGGGATTTTATGCATTTTTCAACCTTAAAGTCTTTGTAAATAAGGCCCTAGGATCAACTTTCTAGGCCATGATCAATTGTCATTTTAGAGAGTTAAATCCATAATAGGGGTCTCCAATGCCACTCTCCATTGTGGAGAGTGGGATTTCCATTATTCATTTTGGATTAAAAATTTATAATCTCTATTTTTGGCTCTAAAATATTCATCCTCCCAACTGCTATTTTGGAAAGTCATATCAATCGAAATCCTATTAGACTTGCACGTGTGAGTGCCATAGTTTTGTAGTTCCACTTATTGTTACCTTTAGTTTTAGAGACCGTATTATTATGTAAATAGGATTTGGTTGATTATACACTCATTATGTTATGTTTAATTGTTTATTGAAATTGATTGATCAGGACTGAGAAAGATATAACCCCTATGAGAGGTTTCCCTCGTTATGGGTTTGTAAGGAAGATTACCTAATGATTAAGGGTTGCTGTGTGGGGCCAAAGAAGCGTGTTGTCACCTTGAGGCAATCACTACTGAAGTAGACATCTAAGGTTGCTATGAAGGATATTAAGCTCAAATTCATTGACACATCCTCAAAATTTGGCCATGGTCTATTCCAAACTACACAAGAGAAGGTTAAGTTCTATGAAAAGCTCAGAGCATAGAAACTAAACTGCAAATTGTTATTTCATGTTGAATCTTTTTAATATATACTCGCTTTTTTACTTGATCTTGACTCTTGAGGAGATTTGATGTATTTTTATTTTTTAGTTTTTTGGTTGGATCTTGAATTTCAATTTGCTAGACTAGATATGATTGTTGAAACTTGTTTCAAGTATTTTTTTTTTTTTTTCATCTTATGCAATGAGTATTGCAGACTCTATCCACATTGGTGTTTTGATGTGTTCTTCCTTTTGTTTAAAAAGAAAATTTTCCTTCAAATTTGTTAGTTAAGTTGTTTTTTTGCAGGTTAATTAGCGGTGCATAAGGTGTGTTGTCTGCATAGTTTAACCACTAAGGCTTGGAGTTGGAGATAAGATATTTATGATCACAGCTACCCGTGAATAAAACAAATAGTTTTTTAAAACTGGTGTAGGAAACATTATAATCGTCAGTAGCCTCTTTTCCTAAGGATTTTGGTTTCGATTAATTGAATTAAGATATTTAGTTCTTTCCAATGTTCTGTTTACGTTTTAGGGACTAATTTATGGAACAATTGCTTGGAAAATGTTTGGGAAACTAAATTAGGTGGGAAACTGTATTCTTCCTTTGATTACACCTAGGACGATATTATAAATAATAATAAAAAGTGATGGTCTTTAAGTTTTTGAATGGGATTAATTGTGAGAGAATATCATTAGAGAGGCCGGAGGTGACCAAGGCTGGAGGAGAGAGACTCGTCAATTTTAGTGTCTATTTTGATTAGTCTATAAATGAAAATATTTCGATTAGTGGGAAAATTCATACAATTTTTGAAAATGATAGAAATATTCGCTGACCCTATAGGAAATGATAAAATAGGTATTAAAACACACTTATTAAGTCATTAAGATACAATAAAGAACCATATGGAGTATGAAATGGAAGAGCAACATTTTGTTACATGAAAATAAGAATAGTAAGTTGCATTAACTACATACAACTTAATGCGTAAAACATTGAAATGAAGAAACTATTAAATTGCATTAATGTGTTATTATAATTCTTATTTTTGAATAAATAAGAATAAGTTGCTAATGTATCCAACTAATTAAAACATGACTAATTGTGTACTTGCTTATATAAATGTACTAATTCGTTTAGAATACATTAAAATAAGATGATATAGATAAGATAAATAACTAATCATAATTCATTTATGCCACCGAATGAATGTTATGTGCAATATTTTATTAGTAAATACAATAAGTATTTTACAAGTTCTTTCTAAAAGTAATTATATTTTTTTTTCAAAAAAGAATATTTTAATCGAAGTTTACTGTTTCTCGAAATATTTCCATCAAAATATTATATTTTATACTTAAAATTTGATATTTCGATTGAAATTCACTATTCACTTAAATATTTCACGAAATGAATAGTGATTTCCACCCAAATATATACAAAACGAAATTGTCGGTCAAATTTCATGTCGGAACTTGTGGAAATGAAAATATTTAGATATATTTCGTGGAAATATGTCGAAATTTAATACTATGCTTATCGGAGGTGGCTTTATGGTTTTAAGATTTTGAAGGGTAAAATGGAAGTGGATTTCATATGTTGATACGTATATGTGGGAAAATGAAATTCACCCATTATTGAATTTTGGGGTGAAGGTAAATTTTTATTTCTATGGAAAAAAATTCAGTCAAACATATTTTCCATGGAAAATGGAATTCCAACCCATTTTCCGTAGGTAATCAAACACACTTGCATTCAAGGAAAATGAGTATTTTTATGTACAATTTTCTTTTTCTATTTTATATAGGTAATTATGTATTTAATGTATAATTAAATCCTATGGTATTGTCCCAAAAGACTTTATCAACTAAACTAGCTGGCTATTGCTGTTTATATGGATTTTTACTCATCATGAAAAAAAGCCATGTTTACGTATGGCTCATGTCAGCTAGAGATTAGCTAAGTAAAAAAGGTAAAGTGGCAGTTTAAGTCAATCTTTCTCATACGGTTCTTTCAAATGTGTTCTTATGCCTCGTTTTTGTTATAGGTTTTTGTGCGAATTCTAAACATTTTTTCATTGTGCACAGATTAATAATTTTTTAGGATCATAGGGATTGATCTCGCAAACAATAAAGTGTAATGATTTTCTAATGCCCCTTCTAACACATGCCACTCTATGCCCTCATCACAGAATCGTAAATCAATTGTCTCAAGATATACATAATGATGTAGGACGAAAGGGAATTCGGGTTGTAAGGGTGAGAGAAATGTTGAAGGATTGCTTGAATAAAGTTTTGGAATGAAATTGATGGAAAATAAGGGTTGAAAAAATGGACAAAATAATGGATGATGTACTGATTTGTGAGCTGATTACAGGGGATAGAAAATGAAGCAAAGATGAAGAAAAGGTGGTGGAGACAATTTATCCTATTGGACTAAGGTTGATTTTCAATTTTATAAAAAATTAAATTCATGTACATTTCATTTGACATTTGTTGTCATCCATTGAAAAAAAAAATGATGGGAGATGAAGATACATATTTAATCCTATACTCCACCTTATGGCCACTCAAATTTTGGTGTCAACCACTTCTACTATGCCATCGCTCATTATAATGGTAAAGATATGCTTTAGTTATTATTTATTTATTTATATATATGGGTAGCATTTAGCAGACAACGTTGGGAGAAAAAATTTATCCTACATAACTTAAAAGTTTTGGATTGGGTTGACTTTTTGTCAGAATGATCTTTATGGTGAGGAGATCATCCTCACAAAAAATCAGCCCAATATGAAACTTCGAATCCCATAAACAATAGTTTACAAATTTACGAGAAAAAATCGACGATCCACAATTTTAAACCACATATGAGGAATGAGCCAACCCAACTTGGGTGGCCTAGGGTTGAACATTTCATGCCCGGGGTTGGATTGGGCATGAGTACAATCCTCACCTCCGTCCGAGTTGTAGCCCTATAGTATACATACATACACTATAGTAGTGGGCCGGGCCTTATTAGGTCGTAGTCCCGCTTGAATTTAATGGATTGAAAACTTTTGAGTTGGCCTGACTAATTTGTAGCGGATCCAATTAAAATCTTGATTAAGAGGTAGGGCACACAACTAATTCAATTTTGTGGATAAAAAAATACTCTTGAACTTACGTATCTAGGGCAATCAATAGGTCTGTTCCTAAGGTATTTCTAACCATTAACATTATATTTTTTTTCAACTCCGATTCTTATAGGTTTCAGATCCAATTCTAAAATAAGTGAAATTGAAACCACTAAGAATGAGTAGTACTAACTTTTTCTCTTCCTTAAGAATAAAATAGAAAACATAAATATTTCAAATTATTATAAAATAATATTTCTTAGAAAAAGCATATTATTTAGAAAGTATCAACTTAATTGTAATTTATATTAAAGATGTGAGTTAATAGTTTTTTTAAAAAATTAAAATTAAAATTCTTCTTTACATGTGATAAACCTTTAGAAGAGACATTTTAAACTCCCATGCATGATTTATTTGAAAAATTGAAAAACATTATATAATAGGTATAAGTTTTGAAATCTAAAAACCATTAAATAATGTATAGTATAAAAATAAACAGATTTAAGATACTTTACTCATCATATGGAACCGCCGCGCATAGGTTCTAATAAACAATGAATAGAAAATCAGGTTTTCGATTTCGATATTGATTCTGGTTTGATTGAGGTTAAATGGACACCCATTGATACTCATACCATGGTTTTAAAACTCGGTTTCGCGTCGCGTCTCGTCTCGTCCAGGCTCGATATATTTGAGACGTCTCATGAGACAAATAAAAAAATTGAACGTGAGTCCTAAATCTTGATAAAAAACAATGATTTTGTGAGTTGGTCTTGTTAAGTTTTGATATCAAGTTAACTCGAACGAGTTTTAAAACCATGACTCATACACGTATCTTATTAGTTGTCACGTGAGAAGCTCTAGGGTTTAGGGTTAGCCCAACTCTAGCTGCCCAACTTTGCATTTCTTGTCTAGTCTCATAAGTCCCACCATTCATGGAAACTATATTATATTGGGTTCTAAATGTTAATACATGAGAAAAGCATCGAACGGTTAATATCTTTCCTTTATTTTGAAATTAATCAAAACCGTTCAATTTCCTTTATAATGAAGCAGAACAGAAGCCAACACCTATGGTATTATTGAGCGAGCGACTGAGGGAGAGGTGAGAGATAGAATCATCTGATCTGGGGCTCGAATGTATTATCCTTCTTACTTAGATATCGATTTATTCAAAGAGATTTTTAGTTAATTTTTAAATCTAAATCGATCTTTTCTCTATCATATCTGATTTAGATCAATCTATGATCCGATAAGACAAATCTGATTTCGTGATTTATATTTGAATTTTCTCTTCTTATTTTGACAATAGCGGCGGCAATCGACAGCATCATTTCGATTTCACACTTGATCTATTATTGAATCCTTATTGTTCTAAAGCTCATCTAGTCAGATTGGGATTAAACCAATTTACTCGAACTTGGAGGCATTTCTGGTCGTAAGGCCATTGATCTGTGTAATCTGTAGATTAGTTTTGTCAAGAATATATATATATATATATATATGGATTAGGATCCGTATACACATAAGGCTACTTATAAAGCTACAACGTGTTTTGTCTTATATGGGCAAAAATGTTTGGAATAGGCTGATTTTTTGTGAGGATGATCTCTATGGTGAGGAGATCATCCTTGCCAAAAATCAGCCCATTATAAAATTTCTAGTCCCATGTTTACAAGTTGAAAAATTTTAGACTGTCCAATTTTTGTAAATCACTTTTGATGGGGTTAGAAGTTTTGGAATTGAATGATTTTTTGCAAGGATGATCCCCTCACCACAAAGATCATCCTCACAAAAAATCAGCCCATTCTGAACCTTTTTAACCATATAAGACAAAATCGTTGTAGCTTTATGAGTAACTTTATGTGTCCACGGAACCCAACCCTATATATATATATATATATATATATATATATATATATATATATATATATATATATATATTTTAAATCCTACAGAGAATCAATGATTTATTTATTTTATTTTTTTGAAAACTTCATTAATGGTTTTAAATCTCGGACGATGTCGACACGATTAGGACTTTCTTTTTCTTATAATAATATATAAATGTAATTGATTTTTGAATTTTTGTGAATTAAGTAAAGTGAGATTTTGTTATTGAATATTTTATTAATCCAAGTTTATAATGGAAAAATAATTATTTAATCAGTGTGTATTAGTTTACTGATCTCATTGGGTAGTGAGAAGATATTAAAAGAGTCGCAGTCATCTGAGTACCCCATGTGGCATACTCAATCTATTCTCCTGACATGAAAAGTGGGGGAGATATGTACTCCTCGTGCTAGACAATTGCACTTCCCCATAAATTGTAATTCTATGTCCCGAGGAGTACAGATCTACAATTCCAGACTTGTTATGTCTGGGGAGTTGTTTGAGTATGCCACATTGATAATGGTCAGATTCTCACAATTCATATTTAAAATCATTAGTACCTTCTTTGCTTTATTCTTTTCCATATCTTTATCTTTTTAATATTTTTATTTGTATATTTTTTAATTTTATTTAATTTAGACGCTTGATTCACTTACTCTAATATTTATTAATCCATTAAATTTATTTAATGAAATGAAGTTTTGAGTTTAAAATTACTATTGATACATAAATGATAAATTTATTTAGTAAAATGTTTTTGGTTTTTTATATATATAATATATATAAGGGAAATGTTCAGCAACAAACATTTTGACAAACATTTTGGCAAAACATTTTGAAAATATGGGTTACAGGTTTTGGAATGGGCTGATTTTTGGTGAGGATGATCTCTACAGGGAATAGATCACCATCACCAAAAATCAGCCCATTCCAAAACTTCTAACCCATCAAAAATGGTTTACAAAAATGGACGGTCCACGATTTTTCAACCTGTTAACATGGGGCTAGAAGTTTTGGAATGGGCTGATTTTTGATGAGGATGATCTCCTCACCGTAGAGATCATCCTCACCAAAAATCAGCCCATTCCAAAACCTCTAACCCATGTTTTGAAAAATGTTTTTGCCAAAATGTTTGTCAAAATGTTTGTTGCTGAAAGGGACCCTATATATAATTGCATAAATAACACACCGTACGCTTTGGAAGCATTTGAATGTTGGCGATCTTGTGATGACTGAATTGTCCTCCCTAAAACAATCACATTGAGTAGTAAAGGCTGAGTCTCAAAAGCGCTCTTTTGCCATTATACCCTTATTTGGATAATTGGAGAGAAACACGAATGAGTCAGAGAATTGGTATGTGCTTATACCATAGGCCTTTGGTTTGGGAGCATTTCTGATCATCCAATGGATTTAACAACAATGTTCTAATGTCTTCTAGCTGCTGGTGTTAATCTATTTTGGCTGCATATCCTTAACTTATTTAATATTTGACATTTTGGTTTTTTTTATGTTAATCAGTATACATGTCTTTTTTGGAAGGAATAAATTCATATTAAAAAAATATCATGATTTTGTTTGGGGAGTTGAGTTCTTTTATATTTCTTGAAATCAAAGGGTAATTTGTTTGGCTTAATATGGGAAAAAACCACTTGTTCTGATTTAATTTCTTGGTATTTAATGGTTTAGACTTTAGTATTTTCGTTCATAACTTTTGACGAAATCTCTTATTGATGGTTAGTTGAGTTTGTTGGTATTAAGTTTTGATCGAATGTTTTAATGTAATGTATATATTTTATTACTATTGCATGCACAATGGAAAAAATTAGGTAGCTACCACATTTTTAAATTTCTAGTTTCAAATCGTCATAATAGAAAGCCAAGATTTATTCCACTACATTATATATATGCATGGGAATGGTTCATGGGACAACAATTGGGACAATATCTATGACAACAGTTTTTTGTAAATCACTTTTGATGGGGTTAGAAATTTTGGAATGTGCTCATTTTTGGTGAGGATGATCTCTATGGTGAGGACACCATCTTTACCAAAAATCAGCCCATTCCAAAAATTCTAACCCTGATTTACAAGTTGAAGAATCATGGACCATCATTTTTTTTTTTTTTGTAACCACTTTTGATGAGGCTAGAAATTTCATAATGAGCTGATTTTTAGTGAGGATGATCTCTATGGTGAGGAGATCATCATCACAAAAAACTAGCCTATTCCAAAACTTCTAACCCATATAAGACAAACCGTTGTCATAGATGTTGTTGCAATTATTGTCCCTCGAACTGCTCTCTCTCTCTCATCCTATATATATATATATATATATATATGGAAATGTTCAGCAACAAACATTTTGACAAACATTTTGGCAAAACATTTTTCAAAACATGAGTTAGAGGTCTTGGAATGGGCTGATTTTTGGTGAGGATGATCTCTATGGCAAGGAGATCATCATCACCAAAAATCAGCCCATTCCAAAACTTCTAACCCCATAAAAAATGGTTAACAAAGAATGGACGGTCCACAATTTTTCAACTTGTAAACTGGGGCTAGAAGTTTTGGAATGGGTTGATTTTTGGTGAGGATGATCTCCTCACTGTAGAGATCATCCTCACAAAAAATCAGTCCATTCCAAGACCTCTAACCCATGTTTTGAAAAATGTTTGTCAAAATGTTTGTTGCTGAACGGGACCCATATATATATATATATATATATATATATATATATATATATATATATATATATATATATATATATATATATATATATAAGGAAGCGTTCTGAGGCCCTAAAGAGAGCCAAACATTTTTCAAAATAAGGGTTTGAAGTTTCGGAATTAAATCATTTTTTGTGAGGATGATCTCTATGATGAAAGGATCATCCTCACAAAAAATCAGCTCATTCCAAAACTTCTAACCCTAGTTTACAAGTTGAAGAATCGTGAACCGTTCAATTTTTGTAAACCACTTTTGATGGGGTTAGAAGTTTTGGAATGGACTGATTTTTTGCGAGGGTGATCTACTCAATGTAAAGATCATCCTCACAAAAAATCAGTCCATTCCAAAACTTCTAACCCATAGATTGAAAATAATAATTTTTATCATAAATCACCTTAATTCTGGGAAGTTTTGTCTTATGTAAAATTTTGAACAAAAGAGGCACTTGGATAGGTATGGTTGGTTGCAACATGGTTGCTTGAAAATATTATAAATTTTATAAGGAAATCTTTGTGGTTGTGGCCTTTCTATGCTTTTAATTTATAATATTCGGGGTATTCATGAGTAGTATAACAATGACAAGGACATATTTACAACAGATTCTAGATCTACAGTTCATTGTTTTATGACAAGGTTGTCACTTTTTTACTTTCTAACTCCTCGCTCAATGGGATTCATGCAGTGAAGGCCTTTCCTAAGGATAACCCAACAAAACCTTGTAGACTGACTGCATTTATGGGATACAAGGCTGGGTTGACTCACATTGTGAGAGATGTTGATAAACCTGGATCAAATGAGCCTTCTCTCATTTATAGTCATTATTGATCCAAGCCCCACTCATTCTGATGCTGATGATGCTCTTGAATTTTATAATGTATCTTTCTAAATTAAGTTCATGTACTACTTACCATGTTGTACTTACAAGTTCCTTTCTTTTAACACAGAGCTTCACAAGAAAGAAACACGTGAGGCAGTGATCATAATAGAGACACCCCCTATGATTATTGTTGGAGTCGTTGGTTATGTGTAAACTCCTTGTGGCCTTCGTTCTTTGAACACTGTTTGAGCTCAACATCTTAATGAGGAAGTGAAGAGGAGATTTTACAAGAACTGGTGCAAGTCGAAGGAGAAGGCCTTCACCAAGTATTTAAAGAAATATGAAACTTAAGAAGGGAAGAAAGATATTCAGTCCCAGTTGGAGAAACTGAAGTACTGTTCTGTAATGCGTGTTTTGGCTCATACCCAGGTATTCTGTCTATTCTTGAGCTTCTTTACTCTATTCTTTATTGAGTTGGTCATATTTATATTTGACATCCCCATTTGTGTTTTATAGATTAGAAAGATGAAAGGACTGAAGCAGAAGAAAGCCCACCTTATGGAGATCCAGGTGAATGGTGGAGATGTATCTCAAAAGGTTGATTATGCTTACAAATTTTTCGAAACGGAGATTCCTGTCGATGCCTTATTTCAAAAGGATGAGATGATTGATATCATTGGGGTTATCAAGGGTAAGGGCTACGAGGGTGTTGTAACTCGCCTCCCACACAAGACCCACTGTGGCTTGCGTAATGTAGCCTGCATTGGAGCTTGGCATCCAGCCAGGGTTTCTTTCACAGTTGCCCGGGCTGGGCAGAATGGGTATCATCATCGGATGGAGATGAACAAGTAGATTTACAAGCTTGGGAAGGCTGGACAAGAGTCTCATACTTCCATCATTGAGTTTGATAGGTGAGGCAAATTTTCTTTTGTGGTCTTTTTCCTTCTATCTCTAAATATGTTTCGAAAACTATTAATGGATTTTGATTTTTTTTTTCTTTTGTGACCCATAAAGGTGCAACACGCATTACATCTGACTTCTTACTTATTGATCTTAAGTTGATTTCCGAGCTAGCTAGTTTGGGGCATTCACTTAGTTTCATTTTAGTTGGCCATATCATAATGGAATTGAGCTGCAAAAGAGAGGAGATAAATTGCAAAATCTCAAATAGACACTTTTTTTGAATTGATATTTTTATTATTAAATATGATGATGTCTTTCGTTTTTTTATTTTCATTTTTTCCATGAACTGAAATCCTATGAGGCTTGCAAATTTCAGTGCCGTAGTTCTGTGGTTCCAATTGTTGTTGATTATATTAATTAGTTACTGAATTTGATTGATTAGGACTGAGAAGGACATAACCCCTATGGGAGGTTTCCCTCACTATGGGTCGGTGAAGGAGGATTACCTGATGATTAAGGGTTGCTGTGTGGGGCCAAAGAAGCGTGTTGTTACCTTGAGGCAATCACTACTGAAGCAGGCGTCTAGGGTTGCTATGGAGGAAATTAAGCTCAAATTCATCGACACATCCTCAAAGTTTGGTCATGGTCGGTTCCAGACTACACAGGAGAAGGCTAAGTTCTATGGAAGGCTCAAGGTGTAGAAATTAAATGGGATTGTTATTTCTTGTTCTATCTTTTAATAAGTACTCTCTTTTTTACTTGATCTTGACTCTTTAGGAGATTTGATTTCTTTTTGTTTGTTTTATTTTGGTTGGATCTTGAATTTTAATTTGCTAGACTAGATCTAGATTGTTGGAACTTGTTTCAAGTAGTTTTTGCATTTTATGCACCAGTGTTGTAGACAATCAAAATTGGTGTTGATGAGTTATTCCTTTAGTTTATTACAGAGAACATTTTCCTTCAAATTTGTCTACTAAATTGATTTTTTTTTTTTTTTTTTGCAGGTTGTAAGTGCATATGCATTAGGTGTATTGTTTGCATAATTTAACAATAAGAACTCGGAGAGAAATATTTATGATGCCACCTGGGAAGGAAACAATAGTTTTGTGAGAACGGGATCAGGAAATATAATCTACCTAAGATAATACCCCCTCCCCTCTTCCCGTTGACTACTGTATTTTTCGATAGTAAGAAAATCTCCTTTTACAAATTAAATAAAATTATAGTGGCGGTTGCAATGACGGTTATAGAATAACTAATAATAATAGACTTTTGAAGGCGACTTGATGACCAATTTCCGACGGTTATGAAATACTGATGTCCACGTGCATTTGTCTATTACTTGTTATAAACCATCGGCAATGTCTCGTATTAATGGCGTTTATGGTAAATCGCTACTGAAATATGAATTAGACGCGCTTAGTGTAACCGCCGGTAATAGTATTAATAATATATTTAAAAATAACAATATATATTAAAGGCGTTAATTTTAGCAGCTGTTAATAATATATATATATAATAATTTTATTAAAAAATAATTTACAATGATTTAGGCTTATTAAATTTACTGTAAAAAAAGGTTGGTATATACAACTTGATAAAAATTAAAACTCACTATTATATTGTACGCATAATGTTTCATAAAAGTATACCTATTTACATCAATAATTACACATAAAATTTAGTTACACGTATGTATGCTTTAACAAAGTCAATCAAAGGCAAGGCATCACAACCGCTTCATTGTTGAACGACCATTTCTCCCATGCTTTCATTTGGATTAAGCTTAGTTCCTCCAACCCCGCAAAGCGGATGTTCCGACCATCAACTATGCCATGGAAATCATTGTTTATGTTTCTGACTTTGTATGCTTGGAATACGTAGAGACGTTTTAAAAGGGGGAATTTCCCCAATCGAGAAATGATTCCAATAGAGGAAGAATAAAATAAATGGACATACCTATAAGCAACACGCATAGCCTAGAATACCACCTCTTTGGACTCACTTGTAATAATAAGAAAAATATATAGTTCTGAATAAATGCATTGACAATGAAATTCTTATGTAGATAAACTAAAACTCAAATACTAGGAAGTTAAAATTAGATTTTCATCCCGACATAAATAGCCCAAACAGAACATATATATGTTCCCAAACCCAAGTCAACATCTTTATTTTATTACTTCAATGATTTATTACATTGTTCTTTAACTACTAATTGCTTTCAGAATTAGTTGACAGAAAACCAAATAAGAGAATAGAGCAACACAAAATTAAACTGAAAAAAATTCATGCAAATACGAACAAATAAAGAAAACTATACCTAAATGCTAACAAATAGTTCAAAATGAGAGAGTGGGAGATCTAACTAAGCAAAACAATAGAGAGAAAGGAAAAAAATCTAAAGGAAAGTTGTGAAGAGAGAGAGAGAGAGAGAGAGGATTCTTCTGTAATCCTCCACTGATTACAAAACAAATCACTCATCCACTCTCTCTATATGTAATATAAAATGATACCCAAAAAAATAAAAATAAAATAAAGATCCAACCCAAAGCCACAAATATAACACTTCTCCTAGGCCTAGAATATAAGAAACCAAATCTCTCAAATTACAAAACAGGTTACTTAACCACTCTCTATATATGTATAATGCAAAATATCACTAAAAATATATTCTTATTTAGATTTTAAACCAATAAATAGATCCAACCTGAATTTACAGATATTGCACTTCTCCTAAGAAGAGAGAGAGAGGTTGAAGGTATACCTTTGCCCATGAGTGCTTGAAGGTGAATTATCATTTCACTTTATGATCAATAAAATTATCACGTTTGATCCTTGGCCTAAGGTAATTTGTCCATCTGAGTCTGCAACTCTTACGACATTTATGCAAACCTGTTGAGAACACACATATCAAAGAAAATACAATATTTTAATCATCAAACCAACCCCAAAACAAGTAGTGTTTTAGTTGAAAGCATTCCACATAACTAAATAGAAAATATGTTAATATAAAAGAAGGAAAAAAATTCATCATTCATGTTCATGTTTTCGAAGATCATAGATTATTTTTTTGGGTAAACTGGGCTTCAACCCACAACTTCAGGGTTGCTATGTTTCACATTTGTAGGATATTCAAGGTGTAATTTCACAATTAAATGATCCAAGCAAAGCAAGTAATATAATTTAGAGGATTTAAACAAGGAATTACTCCTATTGTATTATAAGGAGGCATGGAGTTTATAGTTTTTTTTTCCACAAATAACTCTCAAATGGCAATAGTTCACAACGTCCTTTTATGCAAGGGCGTAGAACAATTAACCTCTAAACAGAAAGAAATTAATTAAGCATTAGAATGTACCTTTTGCCCATGTCGCTCAATTTCATGCTTTCTCCTCAAGTCAGCTTCTCGAGCTTCAAACTCTTCTCTGCTTATCATAGCAATCTCAGATAGATCTCTAAAATTGTGCTCCCTAAAACCACTGTGCTCCTTGAAATTTAATTTCCAATGGTTTGGAAAATTCATAGGGACTCTTATAATTAAACTTGCCATGGAGAGAAACTAAGAACAAAGTAAAAACCCAAACCTTTCATTATAGTTGGGCCCCATAACTTACATATGGAATCCAACTAATATTTGATCACACTTGTGAGATTTACTTAATAATTTGGTGCAGTTGGACCACCTACATACATTGTTTATAACTGAACATAACCACCTTAGCTTATTGATCTTTGACTTGTTGGCTTTCAAAATATTCCCGATCTTCTAGAGACAATATTTAGTAAATACAGTAGCAAATTTTGAATAGTTATAAGAGACCTTACTAATAAATATGTTTTGGATCAAATCATGGTCGTTGATAAGCCACGAGTTATTGATCAAGGTAATCGAGCCAACAAAGGGCTACCCAAATTGCACTGTTACACTTGAACCCAAACCTGAATGCTAACTGCCACACACGGTCACCTCGTTTTACCCTCACCTTTGCCTCTAAATAGGCCAAGAGTTTACAAGACACTACTAAACTTTCAGCCAAGATCCTAGATACCTTTGGAACTAAAAACTTATTGATTTGCTCTAATCAATGAAAATATCACAATAGAATTTAGTGTTTTCATGTAAAAATCACCATCTAAATAAAAAAGCATGTGGCCATTAAATAAACATAAGTAACCAATGAAAAATACTAGCAGAAATACAACGTATGAATTTAAGAACTGTTGAAGTTATGAAGATACTCAAAATGTCCTCAAATACCATTGCGTGAAAAAATTGAAATGGTGATCCCAAATCATGCCACGACATGATTATCAATGCCTAACAACCAAAAGTAAGTTAAAAATAAACAACCAGTCAATAAATCCATTACAAGAGAGTCAGAGGCAGACAACTTCATAAAGGATGAGAAGGTCATATCTACTGATTTGCCGAATCTTCTAGTCTATTCACATATTGAGTTAGTTGCTGCAAATGTGGCATAAATGGCACAATGCTTTATTTTGTTGATAGGTTAATAATCCTAATTCATTTATGGTAGTTTTATGTTGGAGAAATACATATTGTATTCTATTTTGTTCTTTTGATTATAGTGAAAGCTTATATATGTTGTAATAACAACACTTCTCTTGTGCAGCCATCTATTTAGGCTAGTAATGGACATAGTCCCAATTTTCAATATTTACAAATGATTTTAAAAACAAGCAATTTTGTCAAATAGTGAGCAATCAATATATAATTAAGATCCAAAAAGCAAACCATTATCCAAAACAAGTATTTATAATGATCTATGATAGCATAGACCATTATCATAAGTTTGCCATGAGTAAGCAAATTAACAAAATCATAACTTTTTCTCAAAAAGCAAGTATCACAGGCAATTATCTAAAACACAAGATTCACTTAATAAAACTAATTAATTCATAAGTTTTTCTGACAAAAGAATGTAGAAACAAGAAATAATCAGATATACTCTTATTTCTTTCACATGACAATCCTAAAAGGGGGTGGGGGGGGGGAATCAGGGACCATGTCAATGCTACATGATGCTTGTTCATGCCATACATCGACTGCCTAGTGTCGACTTTATGGGTACTTGTAAAAGAAAAATATCATAAAAAAATATTGTATACCCAAGTTAGTGAGATGCCAAGAGAGTTGAAATATTAAAGGAACACTCGAGGTAAGTGGGTATACTTGAGATAAGATGTAAACATCATGATCATAGACAGGGCAAATAGGGTGCAATTTTTCAGAATCATAGACACGGAGTTCTACATATATATACTTTCAACCTAAGTTATACCCACTGAATTGAACGAGTTAATTTCACAAGCTAAAAGTTGTTACCATGCATGCTTAGACATTAGTATCAACAGAAAGAATAGAAGGACATCAAGACAAACTTATCAATTTACAATGTAATAGGAGCTCAAAAGAAAAAAAAAATATTGCCATATTTTCACTTATTGTAACAGTACCTAACAGTGATACATTAAGGAGATTCTGTCATGCTTACTCTAGCAAACTTTGGGACACCCATGTATTCCACAACCAAATCCTAAGAGTTCTCCAAATTTCCTCAGTCTCTAATGCTTTTACGACCAATTGGTCCTTAACAACTTAGTCATAGGACTTGGATTCTCTTGTGAATGACCAATGACGCTTATTATGTGGCATATTTCACTAGTTCACTAATTCTAATGAGAGTAGTTGGTGAGATGCTGAATCTCTAACATCAGATGAAGAAGAGTGTAGATCAATGAATCTGAGAACAATATCAATAAAAGCTGCAAACAAACATGCATTTTGCATAATAAAAAATCATGGTAAAGTTTTAAAGATATACATACTAGTTTTCATAAAAATATACATGTCATTTTACACCAATCAAGACAACCATAAGAAATAAACATTAATTAACAAACACCTAAGAAGAGGAACCTAGCATTATAATATCAATGCAATAAATTTACAATTTAAATAAAACGTACAACCTTATTTACTCTTGAATATATTCTATATTATATATACATCTTATAAGAAAGAATAGCACCAGTCCTCTTTCTCTCACTCTATCTATTTATCCCTATCTTTTTTTTGGTCAAAGTTTTTAAAGTTCCAATTTTACAAATTAAGAGCTAAAAATGCCTGGAATCACTTTTACAAATTAATTTTATAGTAATAATTCCTACTTTGGGTATTTAGTAATATTCAAAATTCTAGAATTTTTGGTCATTAATTCCATATTTTAAATAAAGATAGAATCTTAGGGAATCTACACTCAAGCCATTACGCATGCAATTATGTAATTTAAGGAAGGTACATATAATAATATCATTCAAGTAACATTAGAATTCTCTAACATAAGCATCACATGCATTCACCAAGGTATAATTATAATAGCTATTGTTGAAACCATGAACATATTAGAACCAATTCATGATTTAAAATTTGAGTAAAGAAAAAAACAAATTATATAATTTTCATAAAGGATTTTTAACATTAGACCTCAACATGTATTGAGCTAGTCCTACTTATCCCTATGAGTGAAGTATGGAGGAGAAATGGGTGAATTGTGAACAAGAATAGGAAGAAGGTGATTTGAAAACACTCGATTTTTCCTTAATGGAAGGTGAGAAAAAATCGCAGAGCTGCCCTTTCTCCTTTACTTCGAGTCGAAGAAGAGAAAACGCAATAAAGAAGCTCAAAGAGAAGGAAAGATGGAGGGGTGAATCTTCAAAGAGGTTTAAAATCAGAGAGAGGGAGAGATGAAGGGGTGAATCTTTAGAGAGGTTTGGAAACAAAACAAAGTATGTGAGAGAGGGAAATAATGATAGGGAAAGTTTTGCCACTTAACCAAAAGTTTAAAAAAAGTTGTTAAGGATATTTTATAAATTTACTTAATTTAAAAAATGATAGATATTTTATGTACTCAAAAATTAATCGAGGAAATTAATGTCGGTGTTTAAAAAACGCCGTTATTTTTATGGTATTACCAACATTTACAAACCGTTGTTAGTTGCATTTTAATAATTAATAAATTTAAAAATTATTGAAGGAGGGATTATCGATGATTTAACATCAAATACCATTGTTTCATGGGTATTATCAGCACACCAAGACACCGTTAAATCGCTCTTATATATTCAATAATTAATCGAAAAAATTAACAATGGTGTTTAAAAAACACCGTTATTTTTATGGTATTATCAGCATTTACAGACTGCTGTTAGTTGCATTTTAGTAATTAATAAATTTAAAAATTATTGACGGAGGCACAACCAAACCTCCATTAACTCACTTTTATGTATTTAAAAATTAATCGAGAAAATTAATGACAGTGTTTAAAAACGCCCTTATTTTTATGGTATTACCAACATTACAAATTGCCGTTAGATGCATTTTAATAATTAATAAATTTAAAAAAAAATATTGGCTGAAGTATTACCGACAGTTTAACATTAAACGCAGTTGTTTCTCTATAATTAACAACAGATAGCAAGAAACACTGTGAACCTTCCGCCGTAAAAACATGCCGTTTTTGTAGTGTTATAAGAAAATTATCATCTCCATTTATCATCAAATGTTGCAGTAATATACAACATCAATTAGTTGCTTGTAGGTTAATTTTCGCAAAATTTTTACTGTAATTAAGTTAAAACTCAATTCAACTACAATAAGGTTTCAGTATTCAAACTTGTAAACTAGGGGTTTCTCCACAAAAATAAACTTTGCTCACTTAGCTGAAAAAAAAAAAAAGAGAGGATTCAGTAATGTGAATAAAAAAAAATCCACCATTATCTTAATTTTCATTGCTAGTTTCAAAAGGAGAAAATATTCAGATTGGTGGTCATTTGAATGATTTATTTATTAAAAGAACTGAAGTTACCAATTTTCAAAAATGATGTTTTATAATTTGCAAGATGTATATTTTCTAATATTGTCAACAGTAGGCGGCACTCTTATATTTGGAGATCTTAACATTAATCATAACCAATATGTCAAGCTTTTCCTCCATTATCATTTTTATCCGTCTCTTTAATCAGTCACAATGATGAATAAAGAAAGAACTAAAAGCTTAAAAAAGAACTTGATCCAGGGAATTGAAAAATGGACGGCTACCGAGTACATTGAACTTTTTCTTTGGGATACACAATGAAAAAGATCTATGGTTCTGTGCACATGCCACGCCAAGAGAGTGAATTTTGAGTCAATTTTTTGAATCAGTTTATCATTAATTAGTCATATTTGATGTCTTCACATTTGCCATCTTTGTTGACTTTCTAAAATTTGGATTGTGATGTACTGATAGAATGCTTCAATCAATGAAATTTTTTTCTAATTTCAATGGAATGGTCATGTTCTATGATTACTGATGGTGTGAATGCTAGGTTTCCAAATCTATCATTAAAATGCTTGAAAATAAGAATGGAAAGCCTTTTAAGAATGGCTATTTAAAAATAGACTAATGATGAATGCACGCAGTAAATCATACGCGGTCTGTACATGGCTGAGGTGGCAAAGGTATAGAGAACGACATATCCTTTTCCTTGTGTATCCCCAAGAAAAAGATCAATGGTTCTGTGCCGTTGCCATGTCAACCGTGAATGATTTACCATGTGCATTGATCACAACTCTTAAAAATAAGATGGTACTAGTCTCCATCTCAAACTCTTGTTCGCTTTATAAGCAAATTATGATCTCCATTTATCATCAACTGTATCAGCAATAGTCTTTTTTTTATATTTTTTTTTTATCGATAAGCTTTGATGATGAGTCCCACCCTTCACTCCAAACAAGAAAACTTATACACAGATGTAGCTACAACAAAGACGATCCTCATGAATAACAATCACAAACCCATGATAAGGAACACTCTCCTCCTAATCATTAATAACTCCCCCCCACCCCAAGAAAAAGAGAGAAAAAATCCCACAAAAAACGAGAAAAAAAATTGCCACCCTAAATTTCTTGGTTGCAGGTTTCTTTTAGAAAGATTTCCTGGCAATAGAAAATGTACACTCATGCAACTTTTTCACGATAAAAGGGAACTTCCATTCAGATTTAAAAAGGGTACTGCATCTCTATCTAACTACAGAGAAAGCTAGCCCAATTGGATGGCTGTTTTTTTTCTCTAAAAAGATGGCTAACTTCCCCATTCAGATGCTACAACTTGTCAAACGTCTCCATCCAATGTTTTGTCTCCAGAGAGAAAAACAAAACAAAACCTTGTAAAGTTGATAATGATGTTGGCATAGACAAAGGTGGCAATATTTCTACACCAATCTTGGATTTACTAGAGACATTCTGTATTACTTTGAAGTGCCTCAAAAGAAATAGCTGAACATAACCACCAACCTACCATTCAAGAATAATAAAACCCCAATCATTCCTCCCAGTCCTAGATTACCCGTATAGACCCCCTCCATAGTTGTTATAACCAATCTCCCACCGATTTTTCCAATGCATCTAACAAACCACACATGTTTCAGCCTTATCACTTTCACAGGAATATTATGGTCAACTGAAAGTTCTCTATTTTCTACAGGCGTTTGAAACTTAGTGTAACTAAAGCCATCTATCTCTTAAGATGCATGCATTCCGTCCAAGCCAGATTTTCCAACATATCAGCCAAGGCACCATTTGTCCAAGAAACATTAAAATGAGTCTATCTGCTAAATTATATCTATTTTCGGATCATACTCCTGAGTCCTGATCAGCAGACTCTTCCAAAATTGGCCAAGGGACATATTGAAGTTGTACAAAAGAAAGTACATATACATATGATGAATTTGAATTTGATAAAGATGGGATGACAATATCCTTTGAGGATCTAGGGATTATATAGGTTGACATGGAAAGAGAAATACGAGGTGTAGAGTAGGAACATCCAGCATGTAACACCGAATTGCATTGCAGCTGACGTGAATGTGGATGTGGCAAAGTGCTAAATAAAAACTCATATTTTCCCTTGGCCACAAAGAAAGGAATAGAATCATATTTAACAAAATAAAGAGGTTGGGGAAATAATGTGGATAGTTTATATTCCCTGTCAAGTTCTATGATTACCATTAGTATGAATGCTAGATTTCCAAATCTTTTCTTAAAACACTTGAAAATTAATTCCAGAATGTTGTGGCAGCTGGTTTCATGGTTCAAAAGGAAAACCTAATTAACCAAGGATATTCAAATGACATTTCTATATATATATTTTTTTAATGCCGAACATCCACAATGTGAAGAAGGCCCAAATTTGACGGTCTTGGGCTGTCAAATTTCATAAAATTCGACGGACAAAGGGGTTGAATTGGCATCGAATTTTTCATTGTCAAATTTTTTTTTTTGACGGGCCAAAATTGTCAAATTAATGAAGGATGGGAGAAATTCGACAGCTTTAAGCCGTCAAATCTAGGAATATCTAGAATTTTGACAGTCCTAGACCGTCAATATTCAGTTTCTAAAATTCCACGCCTTGGCCTGTCATTTTTTTCTTTAGAATTTTCCAATTTTCACATAGTGATCCGCAGGATACGGGCAAAAACTTAATTAGATTGTACAAATTCTCTTAATCATTATAAACTTAATAGCATCTAATACATTTCCTTGAAATATAAAATATACCTAGTATAAATTATCCAATAGCCTCATTCAGTTCTCCATATGGTAGTAGGTAGGCAATTAAATTGATTAATTTGGCAAACTAGCATTTAAATGAGATTAAATTCAACCTTAATGAAGATTCAGTGGTCGAATACAAAAACGTCATCTTAATTTTCACTGCTAGCTGGGAAGAAGAAAAATGTTCACAGAAGTGTGATCAATTGAATAACAAATTTAATGACAAAAATTAAAATGATCGATTCTTTTACTACGGAGGATTATAATTCCATGATATATACTTTCTACACTAAAATGCAGTATGTCGTTAGAAAAATATATGAACTTGCACATTAATTACTTTCAAGCTCAAATGCGGTTTACAAAAAAAATATAAGACTCGAAGCAAATAATCTTTAAATATTTAACATTCTTCTCATTGTGCCCACACACATTCTCGTAGATTGGCTCTTTAGTTCATAATAGAATATGGCTCCTCAAAATTTAAGCGAGTTTCTGATAAAAGATAAAATGAATCAGTTACATCCTAACATTTTATTTAATATTGTAACAAAAGTGAGTAGCTAAAGATCAAACAAGAGAGAAAATGAATGAAAAGAAGAGTAAATCACTTCTATAAGATGCATTCTCAATAATATCTCCCTTGGAAATTACATTTTACTTGAAACAATGAAATTGACCATACACAAACAATTACAATTATGAAATACAAATGTGCGACACAAGTATATACATCTCTAGCCAGCAACCCTGTCCTTGCTACATACAGATCCCATTGGTAAAGTGAAGCACTAAGGGAAGTCAGGTAAATCGTTGATCCTACTCTTTCTCCATGCAGATTCTGAATCTTGTACATTCAAAATCTTCACAGGGTTTCATCTGCATTTGTAGAAGATGAGTCCCGTAGTCTTCATGTTTTACCACACATACACCAGGTAAATCATCGATCCAATATTTAAACAGCTTAACATCAATGTTAAGCATCTGAGAATTTTCCCCCTCTATCATCTTTTTTTTTTTTTTTTTTCAAATTGGACATAAGGGATAAGAAAAAAAAAACAAAATACTATAGTTCAAAAAGATATGAATCTTAGGAAAAAATAAAAAATAAAAAGAAGAAAAAGGATTTCGAGAAGTTTGAAAAGCTCTCACCAAGACGACTTTCCTTTGTGATCATTCATGCGCGCCGCTGCTTGAGAGAAGAGAAAGAATTGAGAGCCCTGGGAAAAGAGAAGGGATTGTACTTACAGTCAAAAGTTAGGTTAAAACAATAATTTCTAGAGTTATAGCTAGGGACGTTTATGGTAAGAGAAATGCTAAACTGATTTCCACTGTTGACGTGGTGGTGTCAATAAACCATAGATGCTTTTCCTCGAGATACTGGAAAGCACACTCGGGGAAAATCTGTTGTTTGTCTGCATAAATAATACTGTAAAAAGTATTGTAGAATGTCATTGTAGTACTGCTCTTATAATAAATCTACCATATTTATTAGGGCAGCTGGTGGGCGTCTCACTTCATTGGCCAAGAGAAAATACCTTCCATATTAGAAAGTACGGATCCTATGCACCAGGGTGGAGGATTGAAACCCTCCTCCCACACCTCAACACTTACCAAAATACCCTTTATTTTAATCAAAATATCCTTTATTTTTAATCAAATTTTCAACCAAATTTTATCTTAAAAAACAAATAGGAATTATCAAAATACTATTCATCCTTACCAAAATTCCCTTCATTTTTAATCAAATTTTCAAATAAACTTAATCTTAAAAAATAAAAAATAAAAATTATCAAAATACTCTTTATCTTCCAAAAGACCCTTCATGTTTACTAAAATACTCTTCAACTTTAATCAAATTTTCAACCAAACTTAACTTTGAAAAATAAAAAAAATTACTAAAATACCCTTCATCTTTACCAAAATACCTTTCATCTTCCAAAATACTCTTTATCTTTATCAAAATACCCTTCATCTTTAATCAAATTTCTAAACAAACTTAACCTTAAAAAATAAAAACTGAGTTAAGGAAGGTTATTCAAATGACATTTGAATTTTTTTAGTTTTCTCAAGGTGAACAGTGGTAGGAGCAAGATAAAAAATAAAAATAAAAAAACTAAATTAATAAGATAGTATTGGTTTTCATTTCCAATACTTATTCCTTTTATAAGGAAATTATCATCGCCATTTATCATCAAATGTTGCAGTAATATATAGCATCAATTATTTGCTTGTAAGTCAATTTTCACAAAAAATTGACTGTATTTAAGGTAAAATCAATTCTACCACTACAACGTTTTAGTACTCCAACTTGAAAAGTAGGGGTTTTCTCCATCTAGTCAAAAAAATAAAAGAGGATTCAGTAATGTAAATAAAAAAAATTCCACCATCATCTTAATTTTCACTGCTAGTTTTGAAAAGAGAAAAAATATTAAGATTAGTGGTCATTTGAATGATTTATTTATTAAAAGAACTGAAGTTACAAATTTTCAAAAATGATGTTTTATAATTTGCAAGATGTATATTTTCTAATATTTTCAACAATAAAAATCAATGATAAACTCAAGCATGGTCTTTTACAAATATCACATCCGAAAAAGAAGAAAATTAGTTTATTAGTAATTTTTCCATAAATAGCACTGTAAAACCCCGAGTTTTTTATTTGTATCTCGAGGAAAAATAGTGAAAATTTAAGAAAATCCTAAAAGTGGGACTTAAGGGTAAAACTTTAAGATGTTTCTGATTATTTTAAATGGAATCTGACTTCACCATTAGATTCAAAATGATTAAAAAACATACTTTAGCTTCCAAGCATGCTCAAATACAAATCCGAATAGAAAAATTACAAAATCCTCGATTACCGAGTTGGATTAGGCTAAAATAATGAATTTTTGCTAGAGTAAGAATTTGTAAAATTTGATCATGCCATTGGATTCGTAACGAAAAATTATAGAAAATTGACTATTTATTTATCATTTTTGAAGCATAGAAAGTTGAATTATCATCAAAAATGAAAATGACGTCAAGTTTATGGTCACATCGGGTCGAAAAAGTAAATTTTTGTTAGAGAAATAATTTATAGAATTTAACCATACCATTAGATCTGGAACAAAAAATTATATAATATAGATTATTCACTCATTGTTTTTGGAGTCCGGACAGTCAAGTTATCGTCGAACAAAACAATAGGTAAAATACTGAAATTGTCCCAAAATTTTATATAAATAAAATTTTAAATTATTTTTACTATTCATCTTCATTTTAAACAATCCAAAACCAGCCAACGGATTTTTTTTTTAAAATTTTTTTTTCTTTTTTACAAATTATCAAATTTAGATCCATCGAGAATGGACTGTCGATGACTTTCGCCGTAGAAGGGAAAAAGATCTGCAGCCTCGACATCTACAAAATCCACCAAACTTCTTTTTGTTTCATCTTCTCTTTCACTTCGTATTATCAAAAATCAGTCGTATATATATACGGGAGTTTGTAACTTCGACCTCGGATTTCGCCTATTTCAGAGTCAAATCGTCCTCCATCGCAGAAGGGAGAAAGGACGACGGCATCGAGATCTTCGAAACCATCGGGTCAAATTCAAAACTTAACCGTCTCGAAGTCTAATCCACCTTGATTCTTATGTCGACCGTCTCGATTTACATGCAAGCACTTCGATCATCTCGCACAGAGATAGTAAGGAACTTTCGATTTCTATTAGTAATCCTATATTGTGAAAATTGCATTTAGGATTTTATCAAAAATTTGTGATTTATTTCTAAAAATTTAGAATTCAATTGTTTATTTCAAATTCATGCTAGAACTTGCATATTTGATATGTTTAATTATATTTTATAATAAATTATATGTGAGTATGATATTTCACCGGGTTATTTTCGTCAGTTGGGTCTTATATACTACTCAGACCTTGTAATGATATAAGTTTTGTACTTTTTTAATGTTATTGATAAAAATAAATTTTATAGCTGGAAAAATGATTTAATATTCAATGAACACATATTGAGTTGATGAATATCAGAAAGTGGATATTTTATTTGAAAGATAAAAAACTGTAAAAATCGAAAAAATGGTATAAAACGATAAAATGTCAAAGTCACACCCGAGGGATGATGTCTGTATTTTCCATTGTTGTGTTGTGTGTAGGTTGGTGAACTGATATCCAGGGATAATGTTACTGGTTGCATGTTTATTTACTTTCTGTTAACGCGAGACGTTATTTACTTTTTCGTTCCATTATTTATTTTAAGCCAGGTAGCCACAATTGTATGATAGAAAATTGGATATCTATTCTCAACCTTGTATTATTAATTTTTATTTTATTTTCAAATAAAAATAATATATATATATATATATATATATATATATATATATATATATATATATATATATATATATGTAGCTATTTTATAAGCTGTTAAAGAATCTGTGAATGCTTGAAGGGATAATGCGTCATATCATTCGAAGTGGTGTAATATCTTACGATATACAGTAGGGACCATCAAGCTCATACGTGGTATGGAACGCTTATGAGAGTGGAGTCACAACTGGAATCCAGGTTTATTCATTTCTATCTTTACCAATGAACTTGTAATATAAAGGTGGTCGTATACGAATGATTTGTATATTTGAGAATCACATGCTCACCTAATAGATATAGACGAATATAATTAGTCAGTGATCACAAACAATCTATAGTAATCTAACGTTCTAACACATCAGAAAGAGACCCATTACTTACGATCACGTCAAATGGCCAGCCTGAGCCGGATAAATGGTCCTGCAAATGTGGTAAGAAATGACCAACCATAAAATCAAGAATTAAAATTTTATTATGAAACATCATGTCTTGACTGGAAGCGATCCAGTCGTAAATTACAACTCTGTAATTATATTACTCCACCATTGTGTATTATGTATCTGTTGTCTTATTTTGATATATAAAATGAAATGCATGTTTAATATTTCTATTGTGGTCAATTAGATTTGTATAAAAAAATGTTATAGTGAGTACTTTTGATTGATGTAATGTGAGTTTTAAAATGTTTAGTTGCTCATCTCTGACTATATATACCAGTTAATCATAGTTTTTTTCTATACAACTTTACATATTTTTAAATGATTCAGTAGGTTTATTCGTTCATGTTAGGAGAGGTTATTGACAGAAATTGTTTGCTTTCCTACTGGGTAACCATTGTTACTCATCCTTTCCTTCTTCATTTTCTTTAGTTTCAGATTTAGAGCTTAACGAGACAGGTACAGAACACGAGTGAGGATCATCAGGTGGGTTAGATAGACAGTCAGAGTCCGTCACCTAGTGAGTATTGAGCCTATCTCCCTCTAGAAGTGGCGATTTGTCCAAGAGTATTATAGATTTTGTACTGAGCGTTAGGACTTTTGTTAGAGTGAGGATGTTTGTATAATATTGTATTTTGTTTATCTTTCCGTACTCTGATCTATCGTATGTTATTAGATGTATGTAGGCTTCCGTTATTATTATATTTTTTATGTATTTATATTGGATATTGTATGTTGTTTATCAGGTACAAGTTGAATGCCTTGGAATGCTAACATAAATAAAGGAGACCATGCCAAAATTTTGAAGCGCTACCTTGTGCCTCGAGATTTGACATGGAATTTTGTGTTATCGTTTGGCGGGGCACCACAAATGGTATCAGAGTGTAGCATTAAATCCGTATGAGATACTGATGTGTTATGTTTCGAAGAGTTGGCTAATACTATAGATATTAGAGCGATAATCATAAAGTGTCAATAGGAATTCGATATCAGAGCTCATTAGTAGTTCCGTATTGGAATTACGAGTTCTTCCGTGTCTAGAAGTCTATAGTGCCTAGTAAGCCTAAGATAAGATTCTAGGTCTATTTTGTTAGTAATAGAAATGAAGTCCATCACTAAGTTCTAGGCTATGGTAGCAATTCATAGTTACGTAAAAACGATTTTGACTTTATTTTGATAAGTGTTTGGTTACGAATAAACACAAGCGAAAGGAGTGGATGAGGCAAAGGTCGAAATGCCACAGAGATGAGACGGATTTTTGATCAGACCATTGACCCGATAGCACAGCTAATGTAATTCATGGGACAGATAGTTGAGTTTCATGTCAAGTTCAAAGAGGAAATATAAATAATACAATCACCACCACTACCACCTCAAAGCTAAATAGAAGGAAATTAATTAATATCTAACAAGAAACAACAATTATGAAACTAACAAATTCATAAGAAAAATAATCATACGTGAGAAGTGAGATTATACACACTAACTCAATAAATGAAAGAATTTTATAAGAAACAACAACATATATTACTAAATGAATCGAAAGAAAGAGTTGTGGCATGTTATTAATGTGCAAATCAGGACATAAAGGAAAGCAATGTTCAAGTCAACATCAACTGATTAAGGATGCGTGACTCAAAAAGATGCTAGACAAACCAATTCAAGAAACAATAAAGCCACCAGATTTCAATAAAGTTGATAATGTACTCATGCCATCCTGAATAGACAAGATTAGCGATCGGAAGCGAGAAATGGTATAAGATTTACCATAGTTACAAGGTGCACTATTAAATCCAAGAAATGAGGAAGCACTGGACTTCTTCGCAAGAAGCAAATACTATTCACCTCAGGGGCCTCTACCACAAATTGTGCCTTTAAAGAATGAAAGAATTCCCCAACATAAAGGATAGGTAAACCTAGGGATGTGGTTGTAGAATTTCAAACGATTACGTCTACCAAAATTTGGGCATTTTTTCAATTTGGTTGAGGTCAATGAGTGGATTTTGAAGACCTGAGAGATTTTGAGTGCCATGTAATGCTCAAGAGATCAGTGGGTGGCGGTGACTACATTCTAGTTGGATGGGGATGCTAGTCATTAGTAACGTCTTGAAATGAATGTATTATGCGATAGATCGTTTGAGTAGGTAGACTTCGAGAGGATGTTTGTTGATAGATTTATATCCGAGACTACTTAAGAAATCCAATACTAGGAGTTTTTGAGATTAGTGCAAGGTAATCTATCAATTATAGACTATGATATGATGTTCACTAGGTTGTTACGATATGCGTCCGACCTTATCCTGACAAATCGATAGAAGATCGTAGATTCTTTAAAGGATTATAAGACTACCTAAGGACCAAGTGGTCAATGATTGAGACTACCAATTACAGAGATACGATGAATCGAACTTAGAGGGTAAAACGAGGGGAAATGGAGTTATAGACCTCCAAGGGGCAAATTAGTTGACTTCATACTTCTTTTCCTCCCAGATCAGATCTAACCAAGGTGCCGATGTATTCGAGGCCAATCTTCCCCAGATCAGCGAACTAACAATATAAAACTCTTCCACTACCGAGTTGTAGAGTTCCTCCATTACTGAGTCATAGAACAATTGAGACTCCAATGATGTCAATAGCGCCAAAGGAACCAATAAGGTAGGTTGAGAGCATGAAGGCTCTAGTTTACCAACTGCCTACTCTACGATTGAAATCTGGGTTTATTACTTTCTATCTTTACTAGTGAACTTGTAATGTAAAGGTGGTCGTATATGAATGGTTTGTATATTTGGGAATCACGTGCACGCCTGATAGACATAGACGAAGATGATTAGTCAGTGATCACTAACAATCTATAGTAGTCGAACGTTTTAACACATCGAAAAGAGACTCATTGCTTACGTTCACATCAAACGCCCAGCTTGAGCCAGATAAATAATCCCGCAAGGGTGGTAAAGGACAACCAGCCACAAAATCAGGAACTAATATTTTATTATGAAACATTATGTCCCGACTAGGAGAGATCTAGTCGTGAATCCCAACTCTCTAATTTCACTACTCCACCATTGTGTATTATGTATCTGTTGCCTTATTTTGATATATAAAATGAAATGCATGTTTAATATTTCCATTTGGGTCAATTAGTTGTATAAAAATAAAATCTTATAGTGAGTACTGTTGATTGATATAATCTTAGTTTTAAAATGTTTAGTTGCTCATCCCTAACTATATATACTAGTTAATCATATTTTCTTCTGTAAAACTTTTTATATTTTAAAATGATTCAGTATGTGTAGACAACCCATTTTCGCACTTGCCTGATTAATCAACTCGTCAACCTGATCGCGACGATCCTCAATTATGGATGATTATTTCAATGCTTTATTTGTTACCAGATGTGTGTCAGAAATTTGGATGAAGTATCTCAAACTAACAAAACTTTAGAAACCACAGTACGCTAGGAAAATATGACCCCAAAAACATAGAAATCATCATCTTGCAGACAAAAAGAAGCTTTACAATAAAAATCACTAAAAAATGACTAAATTATTAAAATACCCCTAACATAAAAACATCTCTAGAGCCTACATTACGCTTAGAAAAATCCTTCCAAATACATAAAACAATAAATTCAAACCAAATAAATCATTTCGTCAATTTTCACAAAAATTTGACAAAATTACGAAAATACCTCTCATAAAGTTCACGATCATTTCGCACAAATTTTTTTATAAATGACACAAAAGAATATTTTCATTGAATTTATTATGAAAAATCAATTCCAAAACATCTCGAAATGTTGAAAAACGACTTAAGCACAAAAAGTCATTTCCGAGGGTAAAACGGTAACTTTATAATTTTAATTATTAAAAAATTTTGAAATTAATAATTAAAATATTAATTAATGTAAAATGAAATCCTAATTAAAATTAAATTCAATCAAGTAAGACTTAAGTCAAATCCTAAAATCTAGTCAATTAAGTGAGACTTAAGTCAAAACCTTAAATTCTAGTCAATCAAGTAAGACATAAGTCAAAATCCTAATCAATCAAGTAAAACTTAAGTCAAAACCCTAATCAATCTAATAAGACCAAAGTCAAAATCCTAATAGAATTCTAATTAAACTCTAAAATTATCTAAAAAAATTCTAATTAAACTCTAAAACTATCTAAAAGAAACATAATTAAACTCTAAAACTATCTAAAAGAAACATAATCTAATTCTAACTTTATCTAAAAATCTCTTAAAAAATTTATAAATAGGAGTCTCTACAACATATTTTCGGATGAAAAAATAAATTCTAAAAAAAATAGGTTAAAAAGTCTCCCTAACCTTTCTCAAACCCTAATTTTGAAGTCTTAACTCCTTACCTAACATCAAACCCCAACTTTTGCTCAAAAAACACCCAGACACCCTTCAAAAACACCTAGAAATCCATCAAAAATTAGGAAGCACTTAGATCTAAGGAGAAGATACTTCATCTTGGAGATCTGAAACAGATCCAATAACGGAAACGAAACAATGAATCATAAGCAAGGAATCTCTCCGCCAGCTCTGAAGAAACTATTGTTGTGATCATCTAGGTATTTTTCATTCTTATTTTTTTATTATTTATTTAGGTCTTTTAGCAATTTAGTTTTATTTGAAAAAAGTAGAGACCAACGTTTGCTTGGAGGGGTTGGTGCCTAACACCTTCCAACCCCGTAATGTGATCTCCCGACCCGTATTTTCTTTCGTAGATTAATGCTACTTGCCTTTAAGAGTCAATGTTCGGTTCCTAGACCGCAATAACTAGGTGGCGACTTCTAAATCTCAAAAATCAAAAGTGGATCCGCGCACCTCGCGGATCGATGGCGCTTCCAGTATATTTATTCGTTAATGTTAGGAGAGGTTATTAGCAGAAATTGTTTGCTTCCCTATTGGGTAACCATTGTTACTCACCTTTTCCTTCTCCATTTTTTTTAGTTTTAGATTTAGAGTTTAATGAGACAGGTATAGAACATGAGTGAGGATTATCAGGTGGGTCAGATAGACAACTAGAGTTCGTCACCTAATGAGTATTGGGGTTATATCCCCCTAGAGGTGTCGATTTATCCAAGAGTATTATAGATTTTTTTACTAAGCATTAGGACTTTTGTTAGAATGAGGAATATTTGTATAATCCTGTATTTTATTTATCTTTTTGTACTCCGATCTATTGTATGTTATTAGATGTATGTAGGATTCCGTTATTGTTATATTTTGTATGTATTTATGCTGGATATTGTATGTCGTTTATCAAGTGCAAGTTGAATGTCCTGGAATGCTAACATAAATAGAGGAGACCATACCAAAATTTTGAGGCGCCACCTTGTGCCTCGAGATTTGACATAGAGCTTTGTGTTAACGTTTGACGGGGTGTCACAGATGGTATCAGAGCGTAGCATTAGATCCGTTGCATTATAAGTAATACTCTTGAAAACATCTTTAATTGTGATATTTTTTTAATTAATATTTTTTATTTTAACATATAGTACCTTGATAATTTATATTTTGATAATTTATTATGTTAGACAATTGGTTGTTAAAGTTTGAAGTCAACTTAATTATGAAACAAAATATTGTTTAATGTTAGGTTTTCATTCATTGTTAAATTTATAAAGAAAAATTATTATAAAATAAAAAGTGGCTACTAATATAGAATTTTGACTTTATATAATTGAGTAATTAATTAAAATATATACACCCAATAAATAAATATAGTAGATAACTTAGTAGATCAAATCATAGAAGTCCATGTGGTGTGGATGATATTTGTTAAAACAAGGATAAATGAATCACTGTAAAAATGATTAGTTGACAGTAGTTTTATAATGTAATTTATAATGCATAGGGAGGGTTTATAATGCATAGGGAGGGTTCTTTTTATTTAATTTAAAATTAAGGACTTTTATAAAAAAAAATTAGTGTAATCATAGATGTTAAAATAAATTTTCAAAAGACCTTAATCAAGTCAAAAATTACTGGAATTATTTTTGGATTACATTGAGTCTCATTTTGGTATAATTAAATCTCTAAATAGAATACAAATAAAATTTATAGAAAACTTACATATTGTGGTGGTCCTTAATAAGTGTTTTGTTTCTTTTTTATTTTAATAATAAGGTAGAAAAATAAAAGAATATAAGTGATATGAGAATGAATTGGGAAGTTATTCAAAATTTAAAATCATTTCTTAAATGGAATGAGCTCAAGTAGGAAATTCTTTTTAAAATTCAAATTAATATTTTATATTCATGTTGAATTAAGGAAATAATTTTAAGATAGTTAAAAACTTTCCTAATTTGTGAGTGACCTAGATTGATAAGAGAATTAATATTTAGAGTAAATAAATGAGATAATATGTAGTAACACTATTGCTGGAATTTTGAGGAGCATACATTTATTTTATTTTTTAAACTTAATTTTATCATTAGGAAAGAGAAAGAGAGAAAAATGAAAAGATGAAAAAAGGGACCTAAGTAGTGTGGAGACTCTCCAATAGAAAGAAGAAGAAGACCACGGGGTTTAGAAGGTGTGAAAACCACGTAATTCGACCAAAAATTATCTAGAATTCAATCAAAGTAGGATTTGACTCTCTTTAACTTAGTTTAATAGTGATATAAAAAAGTAAATCATACTTGTATAAATGTTGATAATCATATAATCTAATGATATTATATGCATAAATGTTGGTATGATGTTAGTGATTTCATGCTAAGGATGAATGGTTCACATGAGTTTTGAGTTATATAAAAAGAATACAATTTTTATGATGACAAATGGTGGTGTAAAGCAAGTAGGGCGTAGGCCCTTAAGTGCAAGACCCTTAAGCCCTCAAGGAAGACCCTGGAATGGGGTAGTTTGCGGTTTTGCCAGACCGGGGATAAAATGGCTGAATTGAATATAGCGTTTTAACCAAACCAAGAATAAAATGGTTGGTAAGAAAATGATTTAGCGATTTTCTTATTTAAGAAGTGGTGAAATAATTGTTTAGTTTTATTTTATTATCCTTACACCTTGTGAAATTTGAGGTATTATTTTTTATTATTTTTTGACTATGTGGAAGGGTGTCATATCACACTTATTGGGTTTCACCGTTCACCGACATTTTGTGTCAAAAATTTCAGATTTCGATGAAGACACATTAGCGGTGTTGAGATCATCTTCAACGTTATACTTTTTTTATATTTCTAAGTTGATTTGATTCCATAAATATGAGTGTATGGGGTTTTAGGGAGGCTTCTTGATGTTATCTTATGTTTATTAGAATCATTATAATCTAATTTATTGAATAAATGTGTAGGATTTTCATCTTAAAAACCTTGGTTATTAATTGATTTAGAAAAAATGATTTGTTATGTTATTGATTCATTTTAACATGTTTCACGAGAAAAGTTATAGAATTTTCATTTGTTGTTGAAATGATGTTATACCGCTTGGAAGAATTTTGTAACTCACACGCGTATATCCTTATATATATATATATATATATATATATATATATATATATATATATATATATATATATATATATATTTTTTTTTTTGAAATTTAAAAAAAAATTATTATTATATTTTAAAATGAGTCATTTTTGCTGTCGCTGTTAATGGACAGTAGAAATAAATAGAAAACAAAACCTACTTTATATCATCGCAATCCATGGTTTGACTACTTTTTGAGGATTAGGTGTAGGAATTTAACTTCAATATAGTTTTGGTCCCATACCGTTTAAATGATAGAAATATTTATTTCGGATTTTACCATCTAACCTACTGTATAGGACTATAGGAAACCTATTTTGTACCGTTATTTTTGAAAAAAATATTTCACATGCCAAATAGTGATTTTAATATACATTTCATATTTTCTTAGGTTTCACATTTCAATAACTTCTATAGAATTTAAAATCTCTATTTTACAATATGAACCGAAGTGTGTACATATATTAGAAGTCACACAATATGTTCTTAAATAATAAATTGCATCATAGTACAGAACTTTTGTTAGGTATTTTTATACCTGAAAAATAAATATCTTTTTTGGTTTAGCATTTTTATTTATTTAATTGGTAAGCTGGGGTTAAAGGGACCCCTCCCTTAAAAAAAACACTACTAACTAGTGTAGCTACAAGATAGATCTTCTTCTGCAATTCTTAGAAGATCTTGAGGAACATTGGACCTATCTTGAATAATAAAAACCTCATCCGAAACAGCTCTTAATTTAACTAATAAATCCATTGCCCTATTTGCTTCTCTCTACTAGAATTCAAAACTACATTCATCAAAACATCGAACTAGATCTACATTTCCATCAGCGCTTCTTCGTAAGTCCATGAAGGTATAATTTCTCTCTTTATGCAATCGATTGAATATAACGAATCTAAAGAAATTAGATTATGATAAATGAGGTGTCACATTAAATTTCAATAAAAATTGAACAAGTTATGAATTTTTTATTGAAGATGCATTGAGTTGTCCTATGTGAATGTTTTCAAGAAATGGATTTAGATAATGTTTTTAGTTAGGTTTATCGTATATATATATATATATTTGCCAATGTGAGTAAGTGAGATTATTCCTAAATCACCCCTAAGTTTTGGATCACGTTTCAAATAGTGATAACAAATCGGGTTATGGATCTTGAAACTTGGGACGTGACAATAAATGCCTTCTTCACCTCTTATTCTGAGAAGAAGAGCATCAGCCAACTTAGGTAAATCGTCGATCCAATAATAATAAGAGTCTTGTAAACCATAGGCGGCTCTTATATTTGGAGATCTTAACATTAATCATAACCAATATGTCAAGCTTTTCCTCCATTATCATTTTTCTCTGTTCTTTTATCAGTTACTATGATGAATAAAGAAAGAACTAAAAGCTAAAAACTTAAAAAAGAAACTTGATCCAGGGAATTGAAAATGGATGGCTACCAAGTACATTGTCTTTTTATTTGGGATACACAATGAAAAAGATCTATGGTGCTGTGCACATGCCACGTCAAGCGAGTGAATTTTGAGTCAGTTTATCATTAATTAGTCATATTTGATGTCTTCACATTAGCCAATCTTTGATGACTTTCTAAAATTTGGATTGTGATGTACAGATAGAATGCTTCAATCAATGAATTTTTTTTCCTATTTCAATGGAATGGTCATGTTGTATGATTACTGATGGTGTGAATGCTAGGTTTCCAAATCTGTACTCAAAATGCTTGAAAATAAGAATGGAAACCTTTTTAAGAATGGCTTTTTAAAAATAGACTAATGATGAAAGCACACAGTAAATCATAGGCGGTTTGTACGTGGCTGAGGTGGCAAAGGCAAAGAGAACTACAGATCTTTTTCCTTGTGTATCCCCAAGAAAAAGATCAATGGTTCTGTGTCCTTGCCACGTCAACCGCGTATGATTTACCATTTGCATTCATCACGACTCTTAAAAAAAAGATCGTACTAGTTTCCATCTCAAACTCTTGTTCCTTTTATAAGCAAATTATGATCTCCATTTATCAACTGTATCAGCAACAGTCTTCTTTTTTTTTTCTTTTTATCGATAAACTGGGGTTAATGATGAGTCCCACCCTTCACTCCAAACAAGAAAAATTATGCATAGATGTAGCTACAACAAAGATCCTCATGAATAACAATCACAAACCCATGATGGGGAATACTCTCCTCCTGATCATTAATAACTTTCCCCGTACACATTCCCTCCATAGTCGTTATAAGCAATCTCCCACTGATTTTTTCCGTACATCTAACAAACCACACATGTTTCAGTCTCATCCCTTTCACAGGAATATTATGGTCAACTGAAACTTCTCTATGTTCTACAAGCGTTAGAAACTTAGTGTAACTAAATCCATCTATCTCCTAAGATGCATGCATTCCTTCCAAGCCAGATTTTCCAACATATCAGCTAGGGCACCATTTGTCCAAGAAACATTAAAATGAGTCTATGTGCTAAATTATATCTATTTTTGGATCATACTCCTGACTCTTGATCAAAAGACTCTTTCAAAATTGGCTAAGGGACATATTGAAGTTGTACAAAAGAAAGTTCATATACATATGATGAATTTGAATTTGATAAACATGGGATGACATATCCTTCGAGGATCTAGGGATTATATAGGTTAACATGGAAAGAGAAATAGGAGGTGTAGAGTAGGAACATCCAGCATGTAACACCAAATTGCCTCGCAGCTGACGTGAATGTGGATGTGGCAAAGTACTAAATAAAAACACATATTTTCCCTTGCCCACAAAGAAAGGGATAGAATCATATTTAACAAAATAAAGAGGTTGGGGAAATAATTTGGATAGTTTATATTCCCTGTCAAGTTCTATGATTACCATTAGTATGAATGCTAGATTTCCAAATCTTTTCTTAAAACACTTGAAAATTAATTCCAGAATGTTGTGGCAGCTGGTCTCATGGTTCAAAAGGAAAACCTAATTAACCAAGGCTATTCAAATGACATTTCTTTTTTTTTTTTATGCCGAACATCCGCAGGATACGGGTAAAAACTTCATTAGATTGTACAAGTTCTCTTAATCATTATAAACTTAATAGCATCTAATACATTTCCTTGAAATATAAAATATACCTAGTATAAATTATCTAATAGCTTCATTCAGTTCTCCATATGGTAGTAGGCAGGCAATTAAATTGATTAATTTGGCAGTTCTCCATATGGTAGTAGGTAGGCAATCAACCTTAATGAAGATTCAGTGGTCGAATACAAAAACGTCATCTTAATTTTCACTGCTAGCTGGGAAGAAAAACAATGTTCACAGAAGTGTGGTCAGTTGAATAACTAATTTAATGACAAAAATTAAAATGAACCATTTTTTTACTACAGAGGATTATGATGAACACAAGCTATGTTCTTCAATATAACATTCTTCTCATTGAGCCCACACACATTCTCGTAGATTGGCTCTCTAGTTCATAATAGAATATGGCTCCTCAAAATTTAAGCGATTTTCTGATAAAAGATAAGATGAATCAGTTACATCCTAACATTTTATTTCTAGAAGATTCTTTTTATAAATTTCAAACTTAATGATTGCTGGCCCATACGTGGCCTCCTCATAGACCGAAAAAAAAACACAGGTTAATATTGTAACAAAAGTGAGTAGCTAAAGATCAAACAAGAGAGAAAATGAATGAAAAGAAGAGTAAATCACTTCTATAAAGATGCATTCTCAATAATATCTTCCTTGGAAATTACATTTTACATGAAACAATGAAATTGACCATACACAAACAATTACAATTATGAAATACAAATGTGCGACAGAAGTATATGCATCTCTAGCCAGCAACCCTGTCCTTGCTACATACAGATCCCGTTGGTAAAGTGAAGCACTAAAGGAAGTCAGGTAAATCGTTGATCCTACTCTTTCTCCATGCAGATTCTGAATCTTGTACATTCAAAATCTTCACAGGGTTTCATCTACATTTGTAGAAGATAAGTCCCGTAGTCTTCATGTTTTACCAGACATACACCAGGTAAATCATCGATCCAATATTTAAACAGCTTAACAATAATGTTAAGCATCTGAGAATTTTCCCCCTCTATCATCTTTTTTTTTTTTTTCAAATTGGACATAAGGGATAAGAAAAAAAAAACAACAAAATACTATAATTCAAAAAGATATGAATCTTAGGAAAAAATAAAAAGAAGAAAAAAGGATTACGAGAAGTTTGAAAAGCTCTCACCAAGACAACTTTCCTTTGTGATCATTCATGCGCGCCGCAGCTTGAGAGAAGAGAAAGAATTGAGGGCTCTGGGAAAAGAGAAGGGATTGTATTTATAGTCAAAAGTCAGGTTAAAACAATAGTTTCTAGAGTTATAGCTAGGGACGTTTATGGTAAGAGAAATGCTAAACTGATTTCCACTGTTGACGTGGTGGTGTCAATAAACCATAGATGCTTCTCCTCGAGATACTGGAAAGCACACTCGGGGAAAATCTGTGGTTTGTCTGCACAAATAATACTGTAAAAAGTATTGTAGAATGTCATTGTAGTACTGCTCTTATAATAAATCTACCATATTTATTAGGGCAGCTGGTGGGCGTCTCACTTCATTGGCCAAGAGAAAATACCTTCCATATTAGTAAGAGACTCTGGATCCTATGCACTAGAGTGGAGGATTGAAACCCTCCTACCACACCTCAACACTTATCAAAATATCCTTCATTTTTAATCAAATTTTCAATTAAACTTAATCATAAAAATAAAAAGCAATTACTAAAATACTGTTTATCCTTATCAAAATTCCCTTCATCTTTAATCAAATTTTCAACCAAACTTAATCTTAAAAAATAAAAAGAAATTATCAAAATACTCTTCATCTTCCAAAATACTCTTCATGTTTATCAAAATACCCTTCAACTTTAATCAAATTTCCAACTAAACTTAACCTTGAAAAATAAAAGAAAATTACTAAAATACCCTTCATCTTTACCAAAATACCTTTCATCTTCCAAAATATCATTTATCTTTATCAAAATACCCTTCATTTTTTTTAATTAATAAAATACCCTTCATCTTTAATCAAATTTCTAAACAAACTTAACCTTAAAAAATAAAAAAGAATTATTAAAATACCCTTCATCTTCACTACTAAGATCAAAAGTAATTCATCATTACTACTTTATTACCTAAACACCCTTCATTTGATGTGGATGTTGGATTGTGTATTATATAGGTATTGTCTTTATCATATATTCATTTTTAAAAGGAGATGTTGCCAAAATTTTGATAGAATTATAAAAATTATAAATTTATTTAAATTGAAAGTAATTATTTTTATAATTTTTTAATATAAATTTATTATATTTATATACATTTAGTGTTATAATATATTTATTAGGGTATTCTTCTAAATTTTGATACATTCTAGGTGTATTATCAAAATTAAGGGTATTCTAGTCATTTTATCAAAATTTAGCAAAAAAAAGCTGTCAAACGAACATCAGTTTCTAGCTTATGTGCTTCTTTAACAAACAAGTTTCTGTTGGATGTGATTTTTCAGGCTTTGGGCTTCTACTTCTTCTAGAAGCCAGTTTCTGGAGCTGGAGTTGGCTTTTGTAAAGAATAGACCCTATATTCCTTACCAAGTTCTATGATTACCATTAGTATGAATGCTGGATTTCCAAATATTTTCTTCAAACACTTGAAAATTAATTCCAGAATGTTGTGGTAGCTGGTTTCATGGTTCAAAATTTAAATTTGGGAGTTTTGTAGAATTGAAGATTAGTTGGAAGATGTTCTGTAAGAAGGCTCATGATTCTAAAAGGAAAATTGAGTTAAGGAGGGTTATTCAAATGACATTTGAATTTTTTTAGTTTTTTCAAGGTGAATAGTGGTAGGAGCAAGATAAAAAAAGAAAAGAAAAAAAAAACTGAGTTAAGGAGGGTTATTCAAATGACATTTGAATTTTTTTAGTTTTCTCAAGGTGAACAGTGGTAGGAGCAAGATAAAAAAAAAAAAAAAAACTAAATTAATAAGATAGTACTGGTTTTCATTTCCAATTCTTATTCCTTTTATAAGGAAATTATCATCGCCATTTATCATCAAATGTTGCAGTAATTTATAGCATCAATTAGTTGCTTGTAGGTCAATTTTCGCAAAAAATTGACTGTATTTAAGGTAAAACTCAATTCAACCACTATAACGTTTTAGTACTCCAACTTGTAAAGTAGGGGTTTTCTCCACTTAGCCAAAAAAATAAAAGAGGATTCAGTAATGTAAATAAAAAAAATCCACCATCATCTTAATTTTCACTACTAGTTTTGAAAAGAGAAAAATATTAAGATTAGTGGTGTAAACACCCCATTTTTGTATTTGCCTAATTCGACAATTCGTCTTCCGGTTATCGTGAATTCCTAATGATGATCACAAAGAATTTGAAGGCTTGTGAGTACTGTCCCTGATTCCCTCTGTTTTCACTATTTTCATTTTCCCTACTCGTTACGACTCGACATAGAAATTTACGCACGCTTAGGATCGCTCCACGTTACACCCGATTTAGCAAGCACGTACGCTTAGGTTCGCTACACAGTTCAAAAATCTAGAGACCTCGTCAAGCTAGGAAAATACGACTTTGAAACATAGAAATAATCACATTGGGACTGAAAGAAATCTCACGAAGGAATTCGTAAAAATCTACAAAAATCGACAAAATGACGAAAATACTCTTCATGAATTTCGGACCCCCAAAAGACCTCAAAAGTACCTCCATTGCACTCAAAACATGATTTCGAGTCTAACGGGACCCAAACCGACGAAAATAGAGAAATTTACAAAAAATCATAAAAATGACCGAAATGCCCCTTAACCTTCAAATTCAACGTAGAAACCTCGATCTTTAGGAAAACGCAATAAAAACCAAAACCCAATCCAATCCAACAATTGAAAAATAAAACTTAAATTAAAAATTAAGAAAAGAAATCAAACAATTAAAAATAAAATTCAAATTAAAAATTAAGCAATTAAAATTAAAATTAAACAATCAAAATTAAAATTAAAAAACCAAACAATGAAAATAAAATCGAAATCTAATCAACAAAGTTAAAATTCAAAATCGAACCCAATCAAAAATTTTAAAAATCGATCAACCAATGGAACCAAATTTAAAATTCAAAATCCAATCCAATCCAATCCAATCAAAATCAATCGATCAAATGAAACCTAATCAATTAACCCAACGAAAATGAAATTGACCAATCAAACAATTGAGAAAAATTAAATTAACTAAAATAAAAATAATTTTTTAAATCCCAACGATAAAATCAAAATGAACTAATCAAATAAAAAATAATAACAAAAAAATTTTCAATCAAACATTAAAAATCTAATTGGTTATAGGAGAATCGTCGTACTACGAGTAGCGTGGAATCCCCACCTACATTCTCCTAAATAAAAATGAGCCAAAGAAGGAAAGTGAGTGAAACGTGTTGACTAAAATTAAAAAAATAAAAAAATAAAAAAAATAAAACGAATTAGAAAGAGAAAAAAATAAAAAATAAAAGTTGGACTTCTATTAAAGAGAGACGTTTCTCTCTCCTTAAGAGGGGCTTCATCTTCTTCTCCAACGTAAAAAGACTGGTTTTTCTTCTCCAATGTCCCAACAGTCCCCTACAACTCTCCTCTCTCAACGTCCTTGAGGCTGGACAGACGTCTTCTTCTCTTCCCCTTCGGCTCTCTCTCTATTCTCACTCACGTACATCTTCTTCTTCTCCTCCTCCATTGACTGCTCATTCTACAGCAGCAGTCCCATTGTAGCACAGCCATCCCTTCAACGTGTGGTTGCTGCAGTCGTCTGCCCACAGACATCAATTCCATCAACTCCCTTAAGCTGCCACTTTGCCGCCCAGCCCCCTGTTCAACTCATTTTTGCTGCATCTTAGACAGCCTTCTCTCACCTTTAACTCCCTCTGTCCCCTTCTCTTTCTCGTGTTCTATTGTACAGTAATCAAGAAGAAGAAGAAAGGAACACAGAAACGTTTTTGCTGCAATCACATTTTTGTTGCAACTTCATCCTCTTCGAGTCCTTGCTGCCCAGCCAATCTTTGTCAACTTCACCACGCCCAGACCTTCATCCCTCTCACTTCTCTCTCTCTCTCTCTCTCTCACGTCCCCCTTTGCTGCTCCAACGTTTTTCCAGCCACTCTCCTTCCTTCTTCATCTTCTGCAACACAGCCTCCCTGCTACACTTCATCCCCTCCAACACCATCCTTGCAGCGTTTTCTTGCTGCCTAGTTTCTTCTTCAACAATTTCTCTAACAGCAACAGAACGCCCAGCCCTGCTGCAGCCATCTTTAAGCCCTCATCTCTCTCTCACGTCCTCACAGCGGCAAACGCTCACAAGCAGTCGGGTGATACCTGAAGGAACCCACTCGCTGTCCCTATCCAATAGGTATGTATGTATATATATTTTTTATTTTTTTGTTCTTGTTTTCTCCTTGTTCTTCACGGCACGTTCTTTTTTTATGTATTAATAGAATTAAGAAGATATCGTCTAGGTATTTTTTATTTTTTATTTTCATCTTTGTATATTGGTGGGATTAGAGTTTTTATTTTTATTTTCTTATTATTTTTTTTATGTCGATAGGATTAGGGAAACGTTTGTTTATGCGATCTTTGTTTATTTTATTTATTCTTGCGTCGAATAGGATTTGATGGTTTTTTTTTTTATAGTTTTTTGATGTATTCTTATATTTTTTTTTATAGAGGTAGGACTAGGAGGTTCTTTTTTATTTTATTTGTATTTTACTTTTGCACATCAATAGGGTAGGAAAATATTTGTTTCTATTTTCTATTTTTTTTGTTTTCTTTTTTGCATGTTGTTAAGGTTAAGAGAATATTTTATTAGTTTCGTGTGACGTAAGTTTTTAGGTTTATTTATTTATTTATTATGTATTTGTATATTTATGAGATTAGGTTTTTTTTTTTTTATGTCTCATTTTGTCTTTGCGCATTGATAGGGTTAGGAGAGTATTTATTCTTATCTTTGTGTTTTTTATTCTTTATTTATTTTTTTTTTTGTTTTATGCATTTTTTCTTTCATGAGTTTTTGATGATACGATCTTTGCGTTTAAGTATGATGGTTCCATATGATTTTTACAATGGATTTGGGATGGATTGGTGATGAGTTTAGACTTTTTTACGTGATTACTGCATCCCTTAACTTGATGAGTATACATGATGTTGAATGATAATTGTCTTAAAAATTGAGAATCATGTATGTGTGCTCTTTGATTAGTTTAAAGATCCAATGAACATGGGAATTTTTTTGTGGATTTTTCTTTCAAATTTGAAAATTTCATGCAATGATATTTGACAATCTCCATTTTAGTTAGTATGATATCTTGAATTCTTTGTTGTTTGATGAATTTCTAATTTGGTGATTTTTGACAAATTCATAATCTTCATTATTTATATGATTTTTCTTTTTGAAGATTATTTGTGGATCATTAGAACATTCATATTTGAAAACTTTCTAATATGGGATTGCGTAGTTTCCTATTTTGGGAGAATATATTCATAGATTTCTAATTCAAAATTTTCATATTTTAGCATTTTTCCAATTTAGAAGATTCCGCATTTTTATATTTAGGAGGTTCGTGTTCTTGGAAATTTGGGAGTTTCAAATTTAGAAACTTACATATTTTGGAATGTTCTATTTTAGAAAATGTACCTTTCTAAAATTTTAATTTGGGAATTTAGCATATATCTCTTGAATTCTAATTTAGGAAATTTCACGTTCCTAATTTGGAAATATTATAAGTCCCAATTTGACAGGTTTTTGTTTATAATCTTCCCGTTTAGAATATTCTCATGAATTTCTATTTGGGACAGTTTGGGGAATACTTGTAGGTGGAATTTCTTCATTGATTTCAGGTCATGGAGCTAATTAGGACTTTTTCAAATCCTTCCATATTTTGTGGAATTCCAAGAACGATCATGCAACAATTGGGACAATTTTAGCCATTGGATTTGTTTGACCATAGGATGATTTTAGATCGTAGTAGAGATCGATTATGTTGATCGGACGGGTTCGGTGTCTAACACCTTCTGAAACCCGTAATCTGACCCCTTATCCATCTCTCTGATCCGTGGATCGGCCCATATCCATTTGGAGTTATTTATGGTTCCTAGACCTAAACTAGGTGGCGACTCCCATTTCTCAAAAGTCCCATATTTATAAATCGGACCCTTATCCACTATTTAGTGGAAAAGGGTCAAGGCGATTTCAAGTGGTCATTTGAATGATTTATTTATTAAAAGAACTGAAGTTACAAATTTTCAAAAATGATGTTTTATAATTTGCTAGATGTATATTTTCTAATATTTTCAACAATAAAAACCAATGATAAACTCAAGCATGGTCTTTTACAAATATCACATCCGAAAAAGAAGAAAAAATCTTTAAATATAGAGAAAAGAAGCAAATTAGTTTATTAGTAATTTTTCCATAAATAGCATTGTAAAACCCCAAGTTTTTTATTTGTATCTTGAGGAAAAAATAGTAAAAATTTGAGGAAATCCTAAAAGTGGGACTTAGGGATAAAACTTTAGGATGTTTCTGATTATTTTTAAAGGAATCTGAATTTACCATTAGATTCAAAATGATTAAAAAACATACTTTAGCTTGTAAGCATGCTCAAATACGAATCCGAACAGAAAAATTACAAAATCCTCGATTATCGAGTCGGATCAGGCTAAAATAATGAATTTTTGTTAGAGTAATAATTTATCAAATTTGATCATACCATTGGATTCTTAATGAAAAATTATAGAAAATGAACTATTTATTTATCATTTTTGAAGCACAGAAAGTTGAATTATCGTCAAAAATGAAAATGACGTCAAGTTTAGGGTCACATCGGGCCGAAAAAGTAAATTTTTGTTAGAGAAATAATTTATAAAATTTGACCATATCATTAGATCCGAAACGAAAAATTATACAATATAGAGTATTCACTCGTTGTTTTTGGAGTCCGGACAATCAAGTTATGGTTAAACGAAATAATTGGTAAAATATTGAAACTGTCCCAAAATTTTATATAAATAAATTTTTAAAATTTTTTTACTATTCATCTTTATTTTAAAAAACCCAAAACCAGCCAACGAAATTTTTTTTTTTAATTATTTTTTTTTTTTCAAATTATCAAACTCAGATCCGTCGAGAACGAGCCGTCGTTGACTTCCGTCGTAGAAGGGAAAAAGGTCTACAGCCTCGACATCTATAAAACCCACCCAAATTCTTTTTGTTTCATCTTCTCTTTCATTTTGTATTATCAAAAATCAGCGGTATATATATATATATACACGGGGGTTTCATAATTTCGACCTCGGATTGCACCTGTTTCGGGGTCAAATCGTCCTCCATCGCAGAAGGGAGAAAGGACGACGGCATCGAGATCTTCGAAATCATCGGGTCAAATTCAAAATTCAACCGTCTCGAAATTCGATCCACCTCGATTTCCATGCCGACCGTCTCGATTTTCATACACGCTCTTCGATCATCTCATACAGAGATAGTAAGGAACTCTCGATTTCTATTAATAATCCTATATTGTGAAAATTACATTTAAGATTTTATCAAAAATTTGTAATATGTTTCTAAAAATTTAAAATTCAATTATTTATTTCAAATTCACGCTAGAACTTGCATATTTGATATGTTTAATTGTATTTTATAATAAATTATACGTAAGTATGATATTTCACCGGGTTATTTTCATTAGTTGGATCATATATACCGCTCAGACCCTATTTTGATCAAAGTTTTATACTTTTTTAGTGCTATTGATAAAAATAAATTTTATAGTTGAAAAAATGATTTAATATTCAATGAACTCATATTGAGTTGATGAATATCAGAAAGTGGATTTTTTTTTTTGAGAAATTAAAAACTGTAAAAATCGAAAAAATGGTATAAAACGGTAAAATGTTAGAGTCACACCCGAGGGATGATGTCTGCATTTTTCATTGTTGTGTTGTGTGTAGGTTGGTGAACAAATATCCAAGGATAATATTACTGGTTGCATGTTTATTTACTTTTTCGTTCCGTTATTCATTTTAAGCCGGGTGGCCACAGTTGCATGATAGAAAATTGGATATCTATTCTCAACCTTGTATTGTTAATTTCTATTTTATTTTCAAATAAAAATAATATATATATATATATATATATATATATATATATATATATATATATATAATATATATATATAACTATTTTATGAGCTGTTAAAGAGTTCGTGAATGCTTGAAAGGATAGTGCGTCATATCATTCGGAGTGGTGTACTATCTTGCAATATACAGTAGGGACCACCAAGCTCATACGTGGTATAGGACGCGTATGAGAGTGGAGTCACAACTGGAATCCGGGTTTATTTCTTCTTATCTTTACCAGTGAATTTGTAATATAAAGGTGATCGTATACGAATGATTTGTATATTTGGGAATCACATGCACGCCTGATAGACATAGACGACGATGATTTGTCAGTAATCACTAACAATCTATAGTGATCGAACGTTCTGACATATCGGAAAGAGACCCATTGCTTAGGATCACGTCAAACGGCAAGTCTGAACCGGATAAATGGTCATGTAAGTGTGGTAAAAAATGACCAGCCACAAAATCAAGAATTAAAATTTTATTATGAAACATCATGTCCCGACTGGGAGCGATCCAGTCGTGAATCCCAACTCTCTAATTCTACTACTCCATCATTGTGTATTATGTATATGTTGCCTTATTTTGATATATAAAATGAAATGCATATTTAATATTTCTATTTTTGTCAGTTAGATTTGTATAAAAAAATGTTATAGTAAGTACTATTGATTGATGTAATGTGAGTTTTAAAATATTTAATTGCTCATCCCTGACTATATGTACTAGTTAATCATAGTTTCTTCTATAAAATTTTACATATTTTAAAATGATTCAATATGTTTATTTGTTCATGTTAGGAGAGGTTATTGGCAGAATTTGTTTGCTTCCCTACTGGGTAACTATTATTACTCACCCTTTCCTTCTTCATTTTCTTTAGTTTCAGATTCAGAGCTTAACGAGGCAAGTATAGAGTACGAGTGAAGATCATCTGGTGGATCAGATAGACAGTCAAAGTCCGTCACCTGGTGAGTATTGGGGCTATATCCCTCTAGAAGTGATGATTTGTTCAAGAGTATTATAGATTTTGTTGTGAGAAATGTTTGTATAATATTGTATTTTGTTTATCGTTTCGTACTCTGATCTATTGTATGTTATTAGATATATGTAGGCTTCCGCTATTGTTATATTTTTTATGTATTTATATTGGATATTGTATGTCGTTTATCAGGTATAGGTTGAACGCTTTGAAATGTTAACATAAATAAAAGAGACCATGCCGAAATTTTAAGGCGCTACCTTGTGCTTCGAGATTTGACATGGAGTTTTGTGTTATCGTTTAGCGAGGCGCCACAGATGGTATCAGAGGATAACATTATTTTCGTATGAGATACTAATGTGCTATGTTTCAAAGAGTTGGCTGATACTATAGATATTAGAGCGATAATCATAGAGTGTCACTAGAAATTTGATATCCAAGCTCATTAGTAGTTCTATATTGGAATTACGAGTTCTTCTGTGTCTAGAAGTCTATAAAGCCTAATAAGCCTAAGATAAGATTATAAGCCTATTATGTTAGTAATGGAAATGGAGTCCATTACTAAGTTCTAGGTTATGGTAGCAATTCATAGTTACGTAAAAACGATTTTGGCTTTATTTTGATAAGTGTCTAGTTACGGATAAACACAAGCGAAAGGAGTGGATGAGGCAGAAGTCGAAACACCACAAAGACGAGATAGATTCTAGATCAGACCATTGACCCGATAGCACAGATAATGTAATTCATGGGATAGATGGTTTAGTTTCATGTCAACTTCAAAGAGGAAATATGAATAATACAATCACCACCACTACCTCAAAGCTAAATAAAAGGAAATCAATTAATATATAACAAGAAACAAACAATTACAAAACTAATAAATTCATAGGAAAAATAACCATACGTGAGAAGTGAGATTATACACATCAACTCAATGGATAAAAGAATTTTATAAGAAACAACAACATATATTACTAAATCAATCGAAATAAAGAGTTGTGGCATGTTATGAAGGTGCAAATCAAGACATAAAGAAAAGTAATGTTCGAGTCAACGTTAATTGATTAAGGATGCGTGGCTCAAAAAAATGTTAAACAAACCAATTCAAGAAACAATAAGATCACCAGATTTCAATAAAGTTGATAACGTACTCGTGCCATCCCGAATAGACAAAACTAGCGATCGGAAGTGAGAAATGGTACAAGATTTACCACAATTACAAGGTGCACTATTAAATCCAAGAAATGAGGAAGCGCTGGACTTCTTCGCAAGAAACAAATACTATTACACCTCAGAGGCCACTACCATAAGTCGTGCCTTTAAAGAATGAGATAATTCCCCAACCTAAAGGATAGGTAAACCCAGGGATGTGATTGTAGAATTTCAAACAATTACGTCCATCGAAATTTGATTGTTTTTTCGATTTGGTTGAGGTCAATGAGTGAATTTTGAAGACCTGAAAGATTTTAAGTGTTATGTATTGCTCGAGAGATCAGTGGGTGACGGTAACTACATTCTAGTTGGATGGGGATGTTAGTCATTAGTAATGTTTTGAAAGGAATGTATTGGGAGATGGAGCGTTTGAGTGGGTAGACTTCGAGAGGATGTTTGTTAATAGATTTATATCCGAGACTGCTCAAGAAATCTAATACTATGAGTTTTTTAGATTAGTGCAAGGTAATCTATCAATTACAGACTATGATATGATGTTCACTAGGTTGTCACGATATGCGTCCGAGCTTATCCTGACAGATTTATAGAAGACTGTAGATTCTTTAGAAGACTATGACTTTACCTAAGGGCCAAGTGGTCAATGATTGAGACTACCATTTACAGAGATACGATGAATCGAACTTAGAGGGTAAAACGAGGGGAGATGAAGTTATAGACCTCCAAGGGGAAAATTAGTTGACCTTAGACTTCTTTTCCTCCCAGATCAGATCTAACCAAGGTGCCGATGTATTCGAGGCCAATCTTCCCCAGATCAACAAACTCACAATATAAAACTCTCCACTATCGAGTTCTAGAGTTTCCCCATTATTGAGTCATAGAACAATTGAGATTCCAATGATGTCAATAGGACCAAAGGAACCAATAAGGCAGATTCAGAGTATGAAGGCTCTAGTTTACCAACTGTTTACTCTACGATTGGAATCTAGGTTTATTCATTTCTATCTTTACCAATGAACTTGTAATGTAAAAGTGGTCGTATACGAATTGTTTGTATATTTGGGAATCACATGCACGCCTGATAGACATAGACGAAGATGATTAGTCAGTGATCATTAACAATCTATACTAGTCGAACATTCTAACATATCAAAAAGATACCCATTGCTTACGTTCACATCGAACAGTCAGCTTGAGCCGAATAAATGGTCCCGCAAGTGTGGTAAACAGCAACCACCCACAAAATTATGAACTAATATTTTATTATGAAACATCATGTCCCGACTGGAAGCGATCTAGTCGTGAATCCCAACTCTCTAATTTCATTACTTCACCATTGTATATTATGTATCTGTTGCCTTATTTTGATATATAAAATGAAATGCATGTTTAATATTTCCATTTGGGTCAATTAGATTTGTATAAAAAAAATCTTATAGTGAGTATTATTGATTGATGTAATGTTAGTTTTAAAATATTTAGTTGCTCATTCCTAACTATATGTACCAGTTAATCATATTTTCTTCTGTAAAACTTTGTATATTTTAAAATGATTCAGTATGTGTAGACACCTCATTTTCGCACTTACCTAATTAATCAACTAGTCAACCTAATTGTGACGATTCCTAATGATGGATGATTATTCCAATTCTTTATTTGTTACCAGATGTGTTTTAGAAATTCAGATGAAGTATCTCAAACTAATAAAATTTTAGAAACCACACTACGTTAGGAAAATATGATCCCAAAAATATAGAAATCATCATCTTGCAGACAAAAAGAAGCTTTACGATAAAAATCACTAAAAAATGATCAAATTACCAAAATACCCTTAACATCAAAACATCCCTAGAGCTTACATTACGCTTAGGAAAACCCTTTCAAACACTTAAAATAACAAATAAAAATCAAATAAATTATTTCACCAATTTTTACAAAAATTTGACAAAATTACAAAAATACCCCTCATAAAGTTCATGATCATTTCACACAAAAAATTTTATAAATGACACAAACCAATATTCCCATTGAATTCCTTACGAAAAATCGATTCCAAAACATCTCAGAACATTGAAAAATGACTTAAAACGCAAAAAATCCTCTCCGAAAGTAAAATAGTAATTTTACAATTTTAATAATTAAAAATTTTGAAATTAATAATTAAAACATTAATTATTGTAAAGTGAAATCCTAATTAAAATTAAAGTCAATCAAGTAAGACTTAAGTCAAATCCTAAAATCTAGTCAATCAAGTGAGAATTAAGTCAAAATCATAATCAATCAAGTAAGACTTAAGTCAAAACCCTAATCAATCTAATAAGACCAAAATCAAAACCCTAATAAAATTCTAATTAAACTCTAAAACTATTTAAAAGAATTCTAGTTAAACTCTAAAACTATCTAAAAGAAACATAATTAAACTCTAAAACTATCTAAAAAAATTATAATTAAATTCTAAAACTATCTAAAGAAACATAATTAAACTCTTAAACTATCAAAAAAAATTCTAATTAAACTCTAAAACTATCTAAAAGAAACATATTTAAAGTCTAAAACTATCTAAAAGAAATATAATCTAACTCTAACTTTATCTAAAAAATTCTTTAAAAAATCTATAAATAGGAGTCTCTACAACTTATTTTCAGATGAAAAAATAAATCCTAAAAAAAGTAGGTTAAAAAGTCTCCCTAGCCTTTCTCAAACCCTAATTTTGAAGTCCTAACTCCTTACCTAACATCAAATCCCAATTTTTACTTAAAAAAACACCCAGAAATCCTTCAAAAATATCTAGAAATCCATTAAAAATTAGAAAGTACTTAGATCTAAGAAGAAGATACTTCATCTTAGAGATCTGAAACAGATCCAATAACGAAAACGAAGTAAGGAATCACAAGTAAGGAATCTCTCTGCCAGCTCTAAGGAAACTATCGTTGTGATCATCTAGGTATTTTTTATTTTTATTTTAGGTCTTTTAGCAATGTAGTTTTATTTGGGAAAAGTAGAGATTGGCGTTTGTCGGGTGGGATTGGTACCTAAAACCTTCCAACCCCGTAATGTGATATATGGACTCGTATTTTCTTTGTAGATTAGTGTTATTTGCCTTTTAGAGTCAATGTTCGATTCCTAGACCGTAATAATTAGGTAGCGACTCCCAAACCTCAAAAATCAAAAGTGGATCCGCACACCCCGGGAATCGAGGGCACTTTCAGTATGTTTATTCGTTAATATTAGAAGAGGTTATTGACATAAATTGTTTGCTTCCCTATTGGGTAACCATTGTTACTCATCATTTCCTTCTCCATTTTTTTTAGTTTTAGATTTAGAGCTTAATGAGACAGGTATAGAACATGAGTGAGGATTATCAGGTGGGTCAGATAGACAACTAGAGTTCGTCACCTAATGAGTATTGGGGTTATATCCCCCTAGAGGTGTCGATTTATCCAAGAGTATTATAGATTTTTTTACTAAGCATTAGGACTTTTGTTAGAATGAGGAATATTTGTATAATCCTGTATTTTATTTATCTTTTTGTACTCCGATCTATTGTATGTTATTAGATGTATGTAGGATTTCGCAATTGTTATATTTTGTATGTATTTATACTGAATATTGTATGTCGTTTATCAGATGCAAGTTGAACGTCTTGGAATGCTAACATAAATAGAGGAGACCATGCTGAGATTTTGAGGTGCCACCTTGTGCCTCGAGATTTGACATGGAGCTTTGTGTTAACGTTTGACGGGACACCACAGATGGTATCAGAACGTAGCATTAGATCCGTAGCATTATAAGTAATACTCTTGAAAACATCTTAGATTGTGATATTTTTTTAATTAATATTTTTGATTTTAACATATAGTAGTTTCATAATTTACATTTCGATAATTTATTATGTTAGACAATTGGCTGTTAAAGTTTGAAGTGAACTTAATTATGAAATAAAATATTGATTAATGTTAGGTTTCCATTCATTGTTAAATTTATAAAAAAATTTATTATAAGATAAAAAGTGACTACTAATATAGAATTTTGACTTTATATAATTGAGTAATTAATTAAAATGTATACACCCAGTAAATAAATATAGTAGATAACTTAGTAGCTCAAATCATAGAAGTCCATGTGATGTGGATGGTATTTGTTAAAATAAGGATAAATGAATCATTATAAAAATGATTAATTGACAGTAGTTTTATAATGTAATTTATAATGCATAGGGAGGGTTCTTTTTATTTAATTTAAAATTAAGGACTTCTATAAAAAAAAAATTTGTGTAATCATAGATGTTAAAATAAATTTTCAAAAGACCTTAATCAATTCAAAAATTACTGGAATTATTTTTGGATTACATTGAGTCTTATTTTGGTATCATTAAATCTCTAAATAGAATACAAATAAAATTTATAGAAAATTTACATATTGTGGTTGTCCTTAATAAGTGTTTTGTTTCCTTTTTATTTTAATAATAAGATAGAAAAATAAAAGAATACGAGTGATACGAGAATGAATTGGAAAGTTATTCAAAATTTAAAATCATTTCTTAAATGGAATGGGTTCAAGTAGGAAATTCTTTTTAAAATTCAAATTAATATTTTATATTCATGTTGAATTAAGGAAATAATTTTAAGATAGTTAAAAACTTTCTTAATTGTGAGTGACCTAGATTGATAAGAGAATTAATATTTAGAGTAAAAAATGAGATAATATGTAGAGGCACTATTGTTGGAATTTTGAGGAGCACACATTTATTTTATTTTTTAAAACTTAATTTTATCTTTAGGAAAGAGAAAGAGAGAAAGAAGAGAGGGAAAAAGGGACCTAGGTAGCGTGGAGATTATCTAATAGAAAGAAGAAGAAGACCACGAGGTTCAGAAGGTGTGAAAACCACGTAACTCGACCAAAAATGATTTAGAATTCAATCAAAGTAGGATTTGACTCCCTTTAACTTAGTTTAATAGTGTTATATAAAAAAGTAAATCATACTTATATAAATGTTGATAATCATATAATCTAATGATATTGTATGCATAAATGTTGGTATGATTTTAGTGATTTCATACTAAGGATGAATGGTTCACATGATTTTTGAGTTATATAAAAAGAATACAATTTTTATGGGGACAAATGGTAGTGTAAAGCAAGTAGGGTGTAGGCCCTTAAGTGCAAGACCCTTAAGCCCTCAAGGAAGACCCTGGAATGGGGTAGTTCGCGGTTTCGCCAGACCGGGGATAAAATGACTGAATTGAATATAGCGTTTTAACCAAACCAAGGATAAAATGGTTGGTAAGAAAATGATTTAACGATTTTCTTATTTAAGAAGTGGTGAAATAATTATTTGGTTTTATTTTATTATCCTTACACCTTGTGAAATTTGAGGTATTCTTTTTTATTATTTTTTGACTATGTGGAAGGGTGTCATATCACTCTTATTGGGTTTCGCCGTTCACCGACGTTTTGTGTCAAAAATTTCAGATTTCGATGAAGACACATTAGCGGTGTTGAGATCATCTTCAACGTTTTACTTTTTTTATTTCTAAGTTGATTTGATTCCATAATTATGAGTGTATGGGGTTTCAGGGAGACATTTTGATATTATCTTATGTTTATTAGAATCATTATAAACTAATTTATCAAATAAATGTGTAGGATTTTCATCTTAAAAACCTTGGTTATTAATTGATGTAGAAAAATGATTTGTTATGTTATTGATTCATTTTAACATGTTTCACGAGAAAAGTTATAGAATTTTCATTTGTTGTTGAAATGATGTTATATCGCTTGGAAGAATTTTGTATATATATATATATATATATATATATATATTTGAAATTAAAAAAAAAAATTATTATATTTTAAAATGAGTCATTTTTGCTGTCGCTGTTAATGGACAGTAGAAATGAATAGAAAACAAAACTTACTTTATATCGACGCAATCCATGGTTAGACTTCTTTTTTGTTTCTGAATTTTTTGAGGATTAGGTATAGGAATTTAACTTCGATATAGTTTTGGTCCCATGCCGTTTAAATGATAGAAATATTTATTTCAGATTTTACCATCTAACCTCCTGTATAGGACTGTAGGAAACCTATTTTGTACCGTTATTTTTAAAAAAAAATTTTCACATGCCAAACAGTGATTTAATATACATTTCATATTTTCTTAGATTTCACATTTCAATAACTTCTATAGAATTTAAAATCTCTACTTTACAATATGAACTGAAGTGTGTACATATATTAGAAGCACACAATATGTTGTTAAATAATAAATTACATCATAGTACAGAACTTTTGTTAGGTATTTTTATATCTGAAAAATAAATATCTTTTTTGGTTTAGCATTTTTATTTATTTATTGGTAAGCTGGGGTTAAAGGGACCCCTCCCCTAAAAAAAACACAACTAACTAGTGTAGCTACAAGATAGATCTTCTTCTGCAATTCTTCAAAGATCTTGAGGAACATTGGACCTATCTTGAATAATAAAAACCTCATCCGAAACAGCTCCTAATTTAGCTAATAAATCTGTTTCCCTATTTGCTTCTCTCTGTTGGAATTCAAAACTACATTCATCAAAACATCGAACTAGATCTACAATTTCCATCAGTGCTTCTTCATACGTCTATGAAGGTATAACTTCTCTTTTTATGCAATTGATTGAATATAACGAATCTGAAGAAATCAGATTCTGATAAATGAGGTGTCACATTAAATTCCAATAAAAATTGAACAAGTTATGAATTTTTATTAAAGATGCATTGAGTTGTCCTATGTGAATGTTTCCAAGAAATGGATTTAGATAATGTTTTTAGTTAAGTTCATCGTATAATTTTTTTTTTTTTTTTTTTTTGCTGTGAGTAACTGAGATTATTCCTAAATCACCCCTAAGTTATGGATCACGGTTCAAATAGTGATAACAAATCGGGTTATGGATCTTGAAACTTGGGGCGTGACAATAAATGCCTTCTTCACCTCTTATTATGAGAAGAAGAGCATCAGCCAACTTAGGTAAATCGTCGATCCAATAATAATAAGAGTCTTGTAAACCATAGGCGGCTCTTATATTTGGAGATCTTCACATTAATCATAACCAATATGTCAAGCTTTTCCTCCATTATCATTTTTCTTTGTCTCTTTTATCAGGTACTATGATGAATAAAGAACTAAAAGCTAAAAACTTAAAAAAGAAACTTGATCCAGGGAATTGAAAATGGATGGCTACCAAGTACATTGATCTTTTTCTTTGGGATACACAATGAAAAAGATCTATGGTTCTGTGCACATGCCACGTCAAGCAAGTGAATTTTGAGTCAGTTTATCATTAATTAGTCATATTTGATGTCTTCACATTTGCCAATCTTTGATGACTTTCTAAAATTTGGATTGTGATGTACTGATAGAATGCTTCAATCAATGAATTTTTTTTCCAATTTCAATGGAATGGTCATGTTCTTTGATTACTGATGGTGTGAATGGGATTTCCAAATCTATACTCAAAATGCTTGAAAATAAGAATGGAAAGCCTTTTAAGAATGGCTTTTTAAAAATAGACTAATGATGAATGCACACAGTAAATCATACGCAGTCTGTACGTGGCTGAGGTGGCACAGGCAAAGAGAACCACAGATCTTTTTCCTTGTGTATCCCCAAGAAAAAGATCGATGGTTCTGTGTCCTTGCCACATCAACCGCGTATGATTTACCATTTGCATTCATCACGACTCTTAAAAAAAAGATCGTACTAGTTTCCATCTCAAACTCTTGTTCCTTTTATAAGCAAATTATGATCTCCATTTATCATCAACTGTATCAGCAATAGTCTTTTTTTTTTTCTCTTTTTATCGATAAACTGGGGTTGATGATGAGTCCCACCCTTCACTCCAAACAAGAAAAATTATGCATAGATGAAGCTACAACAAAGATCCTCATGAATAACAATCACAAACCCATGATGGGGAACACTCTCCTCCTGATCATTAATAACTTTCCCCGTACACACCCCCTCCATAGTCGTTATAAGCAATCTCCCACTGATTTTTTCCGTACATCTAACAAACCACACATGTTTCAGTCTCATCGCTTTCACAGGAATATTATGGTCAACTGAAACTTCTCTATGTTCTACAAGCGTTAGAAACTTAGTGTAACTAAATCCATCTATCTCCTAAGATGCATGCATTCCTTCCAAGCCAGATTTTCCAACATGTCAGCCAAGGCACCATTTGTCCAAGAAACATTAAAATGAGTCTATGTGCTAAATTATATCTATTTTTGGATCATACTGCTGACTCTTGATCAGCAGACTCTTCCAAAATTGGCTGAGGGACATATTGAAGTTGTACAAAAGAAAGTTCATATACATATGATGAATTTGAATTTGATAAACATGGGATGACATATCCTTTGAGGATCTAGGGATTATATAGGTTGACATGGAAAGAGAAATACGAGGTGTAGAGTAGGAACATCCAGCATGTAATACCAAATTGCCTCGCAGCTGACGTGAATGTGGATGTGGCAAAGTACTAAATAAAAACTCATATTTTCCCTTGGCCACAAAGAAAGGGATAGAATCATATTTAACAAAATAAAGAGGTTGGGGAAATAATTTGGATAGTTTATATTCCCTATCAAGTTCTATGATTACCATTAGTATGAATGCTAGATTTCCAAATCTTTTCTTAAACACTTGAAAATTAATTCCAGAATGTTGTGGCAGCTGGTTTCATGGTTCAAAAGGAAAACCTAATTAACCAAGGCTATTCAAATGACATTTTTTTTTTTTTTTTTATGCCGAACATCCGCAGGATACGGGTAAAAACTTAATTAGATTGTAAAAGTTCTCTTAATCATTATAAACTTAATAGCATCTAATACATTTCCTTGAAATATAAAATATACCTAGTATAAATTATCTAATAGCCTCATTCAGTTCTCCATATGGTAGTAGGTAGGCAATTAAATTGATTAATTTGGCAGTTCTCCATATGGTAGTAGGTAGGCAATCAACCTTAATGAAGATTCAGTGGTCGAATACAAAAACGTCATCTTAATTTTCACTGCTAGCTGGGAAGAAAAACAATGTTCACAGAAGTGTGGTCAGTTGAATAACTAATTTAATGACAAAAATGAAAATGATCCCTTTTTTTACTACAGAGGATTATAATGAACACAAGCTATGTTCTTCAATATAACATTTATCTCATTGTGCCCACACACATTCTCGTAGATTGGCTCTTTAGTTCATAATAGAATATGGCTCCTCAAAATTTAAGCGATTTTCTGATAAAAGATAAAATGAATCAGTTACATCCTAACATTTTATTTCTAGAAGATTCTTTTTATAATTTCAAACTTAATGATTGCTGGCCCATACGTGGCCTCCTCATGGACCAAAAAAAAAAAACACAGGTTAAGATTGTAACAAAAGTGAGTAGCTAAAGATCAAACAAGAGAGAAAATGAATGAAAAGAAGAGTAAATCACTTCTATAAAGATGCATTATCAAGAATATCTCCCTTGGAAATTACATTTTACTTGAAACAATGATATTGACCATACACAAACAATTACAATTATGAAATACAAATGTGCGACACAAGTATATGCATCTCTAGCCAGCAACCCTGTCCTTGCTACGTACAGATCCCATTGGTAAAGTGAAGCACTAAAGGAAGTCAGGTAAATCGTTGATCCTACTCTTTCTCCATGCAGATTCTGAATCTTGTACATTCAAAATCTTCACAGGGTTTCATCTACATTTGTAGAAGATAAGTCCCGTAGTCTTCATGTTTTACCACACATACACCAGGTAAATCATCGATCTAATATTTAAACAGCTTAACAATAATGTTAAGCATCTGAAAATTTTCCCCCTCTATCATCTTTTTTTTTCAAATTGGACATAAGGGATAAGAAAAAAAAAAAAAAAAAACAAAATACTATAATTCAAAAAGATATGAATCTCAGGATAAAATAAAAAATAAAAAGAAGAAAAAGGATTACGAGAAGTTTGAAAAGCTCTCACCAAGACGACTTTCCTTTGTGATCATTCATGCGCGCCGCAGCTTGAGAGAAGAGAAAGAATTGAGGGCTCTGGGAAAAGAGAAGGGATTGTATTTATAGTCAAAAGTCAGGTTAAAACAATAGTTTCTAGAGTTATAGCTAGGGACGTTTATGGTAAGAGAAATGCTAAACTGATTTCCACTGTTGACGTGGTGGTGTCAATAAACCATAGATGCGTTTCCTCGAGATACTGGAAAGCACACTCGGGGAAAATCTGTTGTTTGTCTGCACAAATAATACTGTAAAAAGTATTGTAGAATATCATTGTAGTACTGCTCTTATAATAAATCTACCATATTTATTAGGGCAGCTGGTGGGCGTCTCACTTCATTGGCCAAGAGAAAATACCTTCCATATTAGTAAGAGAGTCCGGATCCTATGCACCAGGGTGGAGGATTGAAACCCTCCTCCCACACCTCAACACTTACCACCTAACTTGGTGCATCCTAGCCGGACTCATTAGTAGGATTTCAATTTTCAAATCTTACCATGTATAGTTGACCTCACATGCATTATCACATACGGAATAATGCTAAAGTGACATTACAATTTACATCGTTCAACACATTGCGGATGTGGTTGTGTATGGAACCATAGATACTTTTCATCAAGATACGACTGAAAAAGCATCTATGATTATGTGTGCACATCCATATCAGCACGTCACTCTAGCACGACTTTGATCAAATTGGCAAATCCAATACCATAGTTTTCTAGATTTCATATAAAAACTCATATTCTAAAAATAGTTTTAAAAAATAAGTATTTTTAGGGTTTGATCAAAGTTTTTGAAAATTGTACCAAACTCCCAAATTTAAAATTAAATTTTAAAGGTAAAAAAAATGAGTAGCGATCCAGAACGGTGCCCCCACTACAAAATGCGGACTTTTTAGAGGCGATTTATTTGGGCGGTTCTGTGAAGCGTCACCAATGGAGCAATATCAAGGGCAGTTTTGTATAAACACTACAAAATCGACTGGATTTAGAGGCAGAATTGGGGTTTCCTTTACAGGCTGTCGGAGAAAACGCCTCTAGAGGCAACATCCACTGGATTTAGAGGCGCGATTGGGGATTTCTTTACTGGCGGTTGGAGAAAACGCCTTCACTATAAAATCAACTGGATTTAGAGGCGCACTTGGGGTTTTCTTTACAGGCGGCTAGAGAAAACGCCTCTCACTTCCAAACCTGTGCGTGTTTAAGGGCGAAAACAGTCGACGATTTCGTGAAGCGCCGGCAAAAGACCACAAACAAAGGCAGTTTTATCAAAACGCCATCAAAGAGACGACAAACATAGGCGGTTTTTGTGTAAATGCCCTCAATAGATGACCAACAAAGGTGATTCTTAAGAAAACCCCGATGAGTCTCAATCCATTTTGGCACCAACGTTTCGGGTTCTTCTTTTTGGGCACAATATTTTTGCGGGGAACTCAAAATTTATCAATCTACCTCTCTTCCTCTGGTTCATACTCTTTCTCTCTCCCTTTCACACTCTCTCCCCATGTCTCATTTTGTCTCCCTCTCCCACTCTCTTTTTCGTCTATGTTAGGATTTCCATCTCTGCAAGAGTTCTATCTACTCGTAGTTGATTCTTTACCCTAGCTCTGCATATTTGAGGTTTGTGGAGTTTTTTTTTTTTTTGTTTTTTTTTCAGAGTCTCATTTATTTCGACATGATTTGCTTGCATGATCTACAACTTTGTGCTGCTGTAGCTTGTGTGTAAGTAATCCATATATGATGTCTAGAAGTTTTGTTAAATCATAGTATTTAAGCCATGAATCTTACCAAAAACTATTGAATCCCCTGCATGAATCACATTTACTATTTAGATGTAAATCTTACGATTCATATATCAATCATATTGTGAATTGAATCATATGATCTAAAATAGATCATGGGACTCAAATTTGTAATGTTTTTAGGGGGTGCAATGTATTTGCTCATGGAATTAAATTTTGGTATATATCCGAACAATTTATCAAAATATTTCAACTTATTTCAACTTCCATATAGCAGCTCTCTTTATTCTAGGTCTGGAGGTTTTTTCTACTATTTATTTATTTTTACCTAAAAGATACCTTCTATAATATTAGTCATATTTTTTTTTATTAAATTTTTTTTTGTGAATCTCTAATAAAAAAACCATTTGTATCAATTTTCAAACTGGTACAAAAGTAAATTCAATCTCCATTTTAAGAAAAATAAATAATTACCAAAATAAGTATATATCATTTTCTTAATTATCTTTGTTTTAATTATTAGTTCTAGGTATTCAATTCCTTGAGTGGTTTGAAGGTTTTCTCACAGATGTTCGATTCAGACCTGAGTATTGTTGAGTTCTCTCAGGTGTTCACATGGCACGATGAGTTTTAGGATTTTTTAGAGATTCATTATTTAACTGTTTTAATCATCTGTTTTTGCATCTTTTTGTTATTTGATTCATTGAATGATTTCGAGAATGGGAAGAAAAAACACTTTCTTGGAGCTCCCACTATCATTATCCACAATATTACCAACCAATTCATGTTTAATTTCTTCATTTCTATGATCATTTACATGAATTAATTCATGTTTAGTTTCTTCATTTTTTAATTTTTTCAACTACAATTCTATGAAGTAAATGTTAGCTTTCATTAATTTGATATTTTATTATATAGATTTTTTTCCTAATATAAGATTATCGATATGGAAATATGTTATATGGACAGAAGAAACATCTTGAACTAGATTGAGGTCCTCATTTGAGCCACGTGGGTCCTGATTAGAGGTTTTGAAAATGGATCATGTGCTCCCAAATTTAAAGTTTAAATCCAATAGTGAATTTTTTAAATAGAATTCTTAAGATTTTGTGTTTTTAGATCCATGAGGCAGCTGATCATGTTTTTTGTGTCACGTGGATGTACTATCCATATAGATGTTTGAGGTACCTCGAGTTTTCAACCTTCTGCCTTCTATGTTCTTAAATTTTTTTTAATGTTTATATTGGCACTCTTACCATTTGAATGCCAACTTAAAATTTTATTTGTTAAGGTAGATTCTAAGACTTATCCGTTTATGGATTTGGATACAACTTCCAACTAAGAAGGCTTTAATTGATTACTTTAAATTGATATTTCACAGCTATTGTCGCAATTGGCGGGCTTGTCCATAAGTTCTTCTTGGGTAGAACTTAAGTTCATCCATTGGAGGAGAGCAAATTTGTTTATTTTCTTTTCTGGTGTTCCCTTATAGGTTGTTCAATTCAATTAATTTGGATTTATTTGACCCCTACACTTTTGTAAATATTTAAGACCTCTCTTTAAATTTTCCAAATGATGACATCTCCCTTGACCTCATCAATGTAATTAACCACCAAAAGAGATCTCTTGTCTAAATAGAAAGAGTAACACATATAGATGAATGTAACCGTACGTATCCAATTGAATGTAACGGTGCGTATCCTAGGTGTAATTATTGTTTCGTCAATCGTCACTTTTGAGGTATGAAATCTGCTATATCTCAATTTATATAAATTTACTAAATAAACATCTTCAATTGTATGGTGCTTATTAGTTAGATCTCATTTGTTAGTTTGGCTCATTGGTACCATTGCACCCAACCCAACTTTGGTTGAACCAATGAGCCTCATACCTGACTGATTTTATAATATTTCTCTTAACATAGCCTATGTTTATAGGCTACCTAACTCTAACCTTTTGTTTTTTTTTTTTTTTCTTTCTATAGACCATTCTTATTCTCTTTTTTGGGTTTTCTATATAATTCTTGATAGTTATAATATTATTTGGGTAAATGCATTGATTGTTGATAAGGTCCCAATTATTCGATTTTGGGACCGTAATTGCATTAAGATTACCATTGCATAAATGTTAGTTCCTTTAAATAATTGCAAAATTATTTTATTTATCCAAATTAATAAAGCTAATGATATATTAGTGTTAATTGTAGCGCACGTGGAAGCCAACAAATCGCGAAACAATTACGGTTACAATACACGAGTCGAAGGGAAGTTTCCAGAAAAATCTCGGTCGATTTGGGCGCCACGTCACCGCGCCGCGGCTAGGTATGACCGCGCCGCGGTCATCTCGAGGAATTTGTCTTCGAGATTTTTACAGAAACTTCTAGAAGCTTCGGTGGTTGTAACTGATTGGGTAGTTCGAAGCAAATCATCCGAAAAGTTGACCCGATTACCCGAATACAAATGTTATAAATTGGGGGCTCTTCTCTTCTTCTCTTGTTCCATAAGTTTTGATTTTTTCTTCTTTTAATTTTCTGTAATTTTTCCTTTTGGTGAGATCTTGAGTGTAGTGAGAACATCAAGAGTAAGCCATTGGCTCTATTGTAACTCTTTTGAGAGATCCATTCAAGAAGGAATCAAGTTGCATCTTCATCTTCTTCTCCCATCTTCTCTTTGCTTTTTAGTATTGTTGCAATATGATCCTTGCGATGATCGGCTAGATCCTCTTTAGAGAGATCAATGATGCCGAAGCAAGTTTATCCCTCTAATGTAGTTTTAATTCCTTATTTTGCTTACATGTTTACTATTCTAGAAATTCTACTTTGATTAGATGATCTACTTATATTTTTGATTCAAACTTTGATAGCCATTACTTAGATAAGCTCAAGAACGGCTATGCTTTGTGAAGAATCTGAATATAAGCTAGGCAATCTCAATTAAATCTGAATTTTCATGAATGTCTCTTGGTTACCTTTAATAATTAAACCGCTCCACCTTCCGATCCATGAGCAATGACTTGCTACATGGATTGAGTTATTCTTGGAATTGATCTACATTATGGATAGTTTGTGAAGGCTACATTGAACTCTCTAATCTCCCTTTCTTTTATCTTCAACCTCTAGTTTCTGTTTTAAATAGAATTGCAAGTTTATTTCCATCTTATTTGTGCAACAAATCAGTTTTGTTTTTAAATCAATCTGTTTCAAAGCTTTGTTTTGGTTTCTAATCGAATGAATATTTGAATCTTCGTTGTCCCTGTGGAACGAATTCGACTTGCCCAAAGTCCATTTCTTAATCTCTATTTCTGCATTTATTTAGCAAGATCTACAACCGATCAATTGTATTAAGTAGTTACTAGAATGGTACTTAGGACGAGTCTAAGGTTATTGTTATTGTTATTGGATGGCTTATAATAAATAGTACACAATGAATTCTAAGGTTATTGTTATTTCTATTTATTAACATATTAAGATTTTCATTAAAATAAATGATGAATATGCAATGGAGGAAATGGGAAAATTTGAGATACTTTTTACTCCGTATAGTGTTTCCCATCATTGTAGTGATTGCTTAAAGGGTTGTGGTTGCAATATTATACTTTTCAATTTTTAGTTCATCTTGCTCCTCTGATAAAGCATATTCTAATGTCATCATGATTCCTATGGTGTGTGTTGTTTGGTTGTAGTTCATTTCTTTGTTCTTTGATAGTGTAATAATTCTACTAAGAATATTTAGTTGGTTTGTACCTCCATAGATCCATGAAGGACATCATAAGCTATGTTTGTATTATTGTTTCATATGTTTTTGAGTTGGCATGAGTCTTTGTCTGGACTATGGGAAATATTGATTACAACACTTCCTGATTGCCTATTTTTATTGGTTTCGTTGTCAATGTTGTTGTTGGAAGGCTGTTGAAGATCTACTTTTGTGAGAACTCTTCCTTGATTGAAGGTGTTGTTGTTAGGGCTGCTGAAAGGTCTATATTTATGACGTTCTCTTCATCAAGTTTTGTTGCATAGCTTTAAAGTTTTATCAAATGGATTGAAGATTCATACAATACTTCTTGGGAGTATACAATAGCTTTTACCTTGTTTTTCCTATATACATTCTAGCTCCCTATGCTTTGTGCTCTCCATAATGTCCTATATCATACGTGAGTGGCTAAGGTTTCACTTCCCCTATTCGGTAAATGATGTCTTAATCAACAAAGGAAACAAGAAGTAAAAATATTAGTTATGCCTTTGTGTGTGTGTGTGTGTGTTCTCTGAGACATGAAACATATACACTATTTGCTTCTCTTTCTGTTTCTCATAGATCACACCATGAATTTGATATGGCCGCTGCTATTTCATTGTCTAATACGTACGCGGATGTTTCATTATCAATAGAAGAATATTCAGAACAAGAGGATGGGGAAGAGGAAGATGATGAAGTTGAGTATGAGGACGAGGACGCGGACGCGGACGAGGATGGACAGAATTTTCAAATTGAATCTCAGACTGATTGACGGTATGATTTCTGTAAATGTGTTATGTTGTCTTTAATTATATTTGAAAGTAAGATAATCTATTTAAATTCATATTACTCTTAAGCAGCTAGAAGGGAGAAGGTTCAATCGTGTAGGCCTTCAACCAATCAGGATATTGTTTCTCATCTTGAAAATATGGGATTTAAATATATTCATAGTTAGAAAAACTGCTATGAACACTTCCAATGCATAGGGGTAGACAAAGCAACGAATTGGGTGTTCTCTCACATGGAAGATATAGCAACTAGCTATGGCGTTGGTAATTAATTCATTTGAGCATCTTGTGTTGCTTTAACACACTTCACTCTGCTGTAGATTTTGGCTGCAATGATGTTATACACCTTTGTTTTATTAGTAAAACTAATTTTAATGAGATAAGTCATTATTAGGTGATAACGGGAAATTCAACACCTTTTAAAGTGTGCCATTGTTTGGCCTAACCACCTAGAAGGTCCATCTCCACCCAAATATCTCAAAACATTGGACAAGTAATCAGCTAAGTACTCTGCAGCTATTTATTCATCCTTCGTGAAAGTTTTGTACGTGGGAAAATTTAGATCCACTCTTCACTACCTTCCCTTCTATGATTCTATACAATACCCAGCAACGCTGCTATTTATTCTTTTAGAGTCCATGCACAATTTATGCCAAAATGTGTTGACTTTCTAATAATTCAGTCCATTTCATACCTTGGAATATTACTTCATATTTTCATAACTCATGATTTTGAATTAGTCCCCATCCTTGAGAAAGAAGGGTCGTGGTAGAAACTGTTGTTGAACCTCTGATCAACCAAATGGAGAAGCATCTGCTGAACCTCGACCACCACTAACTTCTGCACATAGACTTGCAGCCTCTACGTCATACATTTGGGAGGGAAGCTAATGCTTGCAGGTCCATATTTTTCTGGAGGTGGTTGACAAATTCAGCAATCTAATTGGTTCAGTGTATTTTCTGGATGGTGATTTTGCAAACAATTTGGTGTCAGAGCTTATACAAAATGTATGTTCTTGGTTTCTTCATTATGGATGCCTGATTAAGATCGAACAAAGGTTACATTATAGATAACTTCAAAGATAGTTTTCATGGAAAAATGCTGGTTTCCTTAGTTTGTTTTATGTTCTAATTGAGTTTAGGTTTCTATTCCCCATTCAAAATCAGATTTTCAAGTAGGTTCGTTTTCTATGAATCATTCTCAGGCCATTCAATTTGAGTGTCTCATGTATTATACTGTGTTTGATTTTTGAATTGGATTGAAATTTTTGATTTAATGTATTAAATCATCTCCTCTAAATGATCACAAATAAGACATGTATTACTTGACCTTTTACCTCAGAAGAATGTATGCTAAATCATAGCTAACATGAAAGAATACCACATTAGTGCTTCCATGTTTGCATCTGTTTCAAGCTTCACCTTTCTCTACTTTACTACAGCTTGTAGTTTTTATGATGATTTCATATATTGGCTTTCTTTCAGTTATCATAACGATTGGAGATTGCAAATAATAGAAAATTTTCTTTTATGTCATTCCGAACCATTTACTGTTGAATTTATCAGAAATTATTTGTTCCATAGAGAGCAGAAAGGCAATGGCTTGGAACTGTTCAAGAATGAATCTATATTGTCATATTTGCCCATTTTTTGACTTGTTTTTAAGTGCCATAATGAAGAAAATATCAACATAACTTACTATATTCCTTGATGGTTGTGGTTAACAGTTATATAGCCTCTGATATGGTGAAGCTCGATATCCTCCTAAATTTGCAACCAGTAGGTGCTATGGCGACCATTGTTCACAAACTGAAGGCACAACGGGTTGGTCGTGAACTAGTGGATAAGCTGAAGAAATTCATTGACAGGTTTAACATAACTAAGCTTATTCAGAGTGCATTCTCAGATTTCCACTTAACCTTCTATTGCCTAATGAGTCTAACATTTCTTCAATTATTTTTTATTGTAAACCTAACCTCCTTTAAATGTACCAGAATCCCAACTTCAGAACCAAAAACAAACTGTCACACTGGTACACAGAACTCCTTTTTCAATTATTTGGGCACACAAATACCAAAACATATAATTTAACAACATAAAAACACACCCGTGCGAAGATTTCAACCCACTTTGATGCTTTTTGAAATGTAGAAATTGTATCACCTCCAATGTCTCTTTCAACTTCACTTACCCGGCATCAAGTCCATTGAAAAGCCTAGCAACTTATTCATAATGAGACTACATCAGGTTCATATCGAGCAAGAAAAATATTAGGAAAGTTTTTTTTGGTAAACATTAGCAAAGTAAATAAGATAAATGTGGCACAATATACCTTGTAATTTTTGCAGGCAGGACACTTGCAAAAACAATGGTATGTGATTAATATTTGGGTTGTGTCTAAAACTTGACATTTTTTATACGCTCCCAATAGTGGCAAATGATAGAAACTACCAAAAACGAGTTACATGCGGTCGAAGTTTTGGAAGGACTCGACACTCTTGCCAATCTGACCATCTTTGGAGAAACACTCATTCCTTCAGCCCAGGCACCACAAAGCACCCTCGTTACATGCATTTTTTGTATCTAGCGATTAGTACCTTTAACAAATGTGAGTGTTGCAACATAAACTGTTCAATTATATCCTTGCCTAAGTTTTATGCACATACAGGGCATACCTGCAAATAGCAATGCAACAGTGACAACTAGTGAGAATAGAACCCAAATCTATAATATCATCACATATATTTTACCAATTAAGATATTGAGTCCAGTTATTTATCTAGCTGAGTTACCTCAGCCAAATGTTCTATCCATAAAACGGCATTAGTATCAAAAGGGCAAGTTGTGAAGGTCAAGTCCCTATAGAGAAGGAAAGGTCTCCTTAGACTGTAGACTCTATTTGTATCTGCACTTTGATTTGTTGTACTTGAAATGGAAAGAAATTAAAAGGATTTATGCATGACCAATTTGACAAGCTTGCGTGTACTGGCCAAGTCTTAGAATAGGGTAATTTTAAGCTTACGTGGACTGCTTATATACTAAGTGAAAAGAGAGGAAGGTTCAAGAGGATTTGTGTCTACTGTGGGAGTAGAGTTGGGTACAAGACTACATTCGGTGATGCAGCTCTTGAGCTTGGTAAACAAATGGTAATTAAAAAAATTGTGAATATGATGCCCAGTAAGGAAATATAATTAGTACTTTTCTTTTATATTTTTTTTCTTCCTCCTTTTCTTTTGAATTTAATGAATTGGTGTTGTTTTGTTCCCAAGTTGAGAAAAAATTTGATTTGGTTTATGATGGGGGAAGTATTGGTTTAATGGGTTTGATTTCTCAAGCAGTTTTTGATGGTGGCTGTCATGTTCTTAGGTATATATTCTTGTTTAATAATTACATTACTGGTTTCTTTTTTTTCTCAATTGATCATATTTTCAATATTTCTTAGAGAAATGTAGCTATCTATAAAAGTTACTTGTTTTGTGTCCTATTGCCTTTGTTTTAGAATAATTCCTAAGGCTCTCCTGCCATTGGAGGTACTGTGTTATCCCCACTTTCATTTGTTTTCTGATTTATATATAATTAATAAACTGAATTCAAAATCTAGATTTCAGGAGAAACCATTGGAGAAGTGAAGACAGTTGCAGATATGCATGAAAGGAAGTCGGAAATGGCGAAACATGCTGATGCTTTCATTGCTCTTCCGTGTTTATTCCAACTCAACCCATGATTTGATGAGGAAAAAGGAATCCTCTAGAGGAGGTTTGTTGATCAGAAGCATGGTATCTACGTTTACAAATTTTTCTCTTTTCTTTTTTCCTTTCGATAGCTACATTTGTAAATTTAGATGGTGAAGTTATGTGGACTCCAACCAAATGGAACTACCAGTGCTATGATTGTCAACTGAAATATGACACTGAAGTGTATCTCCTAATGATGGTGTATACGATTTATGACTTTAAGGTCATTATGTGATCACATATTTGCTCAACGGTCAATTTCGACTGTTGGAAACCTACTTATATGAACACCCCATTCCCCCCCCCCCCCTCCATTCTGATAACACTTAGCTTATTTTTACTCTAATTTAGGTTCATTTCTACTCTCATTTAAGCTAATTTCTAACTACATTCTCTACCTTTCCTTTTCCTTCTTTAAGCTCATTTAGTTAATTAATATATTTTTTAAATATCAAAATGATCAAAACATTGAAATAGTTTGCATATTTTGACATAGTGTTTGTGTATATATATATTTGCACAACTTGTAACTTTCTGGAGCAATATTCAAAAATATGTTGACATAAACCAAAAGATAGGGTGTGAATGCAAATAAAAAACATTATAAAGTATAATTCTTATCAGATAATTTTTCAATCACATCTCGTGTTATTACATTATAATTCTCAATTTTTCTTCTCTTATTATTATAATTTTATGTGATATTTCTAGGTGAATCAAAAGATGATGAAATCAACTCTTATCAAGGACCTCTATGGAGAAATTGACCGGCTTAAAGCAGGTAATGTGCTTTTCCCATTCCTGTGGTTTGTGAAGAACATATATGATATGCTCTTGACATTTCTTAAAATTCATCAACAACTGCTTGCTTTCTATAGAGGTTTAAACATACAAAAGAGAGTTCTGATTTCATTCTTGGGCTTCTTGATATGCTCGGGGAAGAAGTGCATGGGCTTGAAAGCCACACAAATGGCGTTCATGAGATTCAACAAAAGAGCATTACTGAATTTCAGAGAGCTTACGAGGTATTATTTCAGTATCTTAGGTGCAGAAAAGTGATTCTGTCTTTGCCCTGTCTGATTTTCAAGCTTAACAATTGCAGGAGCAGTCAACTTCAGAATCAGAGAGACTTTTGGCCGATATGACAAATCTAGTGTCGATCCAAATTTGTCGACAAAAAGAGCTGGTATGTTTCGCGACTTATTATATTATCATGCCTTTCTTTTTGGTCTGGTTTCTCCATAAAATGGGTGATGGCCGGGCCTGCAGGTGGAGACAAGACTTGCTGATTTGAGTGATTCTAATATCGAAAAAGGCATTTTTGGACAAGCACACTTCGTCAATGGTGAGTATCACCTCTGACGCTAAAAGAAAATGGCAGGAGTTCTCCATTCAAGCTAAGAGTGATGTGAAAGATAGTGTAGATTTTTCTGCTGCCAAACATTGTCATATGGAGTCACTCTTTCAACAATGGTCAGTTTTCTCTATTGGGCTGTTCTAAATGAGGAACCTTTTATCTTTTGTCGTGAACTGGGTTCTTGCCTTATCCATTTCTTCACTGCTTTATGTGTCAAAAAAAAAAATATATATATATATATATATATATATATATATATATATTTGATAAGTATGTGTCAAATCTTTTAAATGCCATACTAATCTTCTTGGGTTGTTCTAGTGTAAGTACTGTTGAAACTGCTTCTAAGCACTAGAAAAGAACATGTGAATCTGTTAGCGAGAAGGACAGTGAACAGGTTTCAGCCATTGAGTTACTTGTCAGGTAAATTAGAGATTCCATTTATTTCTTTGTTAGCTTGCTCTTTGTTCCCGGATCAACAAAAGAATCTGTTTTACTTTCTATTATACACTAAAATTTTTTATTTTAATTCGCGTCATATGAAGCATTTGTTATTTTACAACATTAGAGGCGGTTTTGAACTGCCTCTAATGTTGTTGTTTTTTTTAAACTAATTTGTTATTAGGGGCGGTTTTCAAATTGCCTCTAAAATATAAAAACCGCCCTTAAATAACAATATTTAGAGGCGATTTTAAAACTGCCCTTAAATTATTATTATTAGAGGCGGTTTTCAAATAGCTTCTAAAATATAAGAACCGCCCTTAAATTATATTCTTTAGAGGTGGTTTTTAAACCGCCATTAAATTATTATTATTAGAGGCGATTTTCAAATAGCCTCTAAAAATATAAAAAACACCCTTAAATCATTATTTAGAGGTGGTTTTAGAACCGCCTTTAGTTGGCCACTAAAAGGAATCAGCGACGCCACTATAGTAGGCGGTTTGACTAAACCGCCCTTAAATATATTGGAGGCGGTTTAGTTGAAATTGGTGGCAGTTTAAAACCGCCTCTAAATACCTCATATTTTGTAGTGAAAGGGCTTCCCAAGGCAAAATCAGCGATAAGAGAACCGATTTTAAGGGTGGAATTAAATAGGTGATTTTGTGAACCACCATAAAAATCATAAATCGAGGCTACTTTTTTTTCAATACGTCATTAAAGGGATGAAGAATTGAGGTGATTTTCGTGTAAATACCCTCTATAGTTGGCGCTTTCGTGGTCTCCATTTTTGTTATCTTAGGGATTTAGGTGTAGATTGAGGTAGATCCGCACCTTTGACCCTTAGCCATTTTTAAAAGAAAGCAAGTGTATGCATTTGATGGACTTATTGAGAGAAGATCACCTCTAAAGAGGTTTACTCTCTAGCTTTATTGCCACCAAAGAAGTAAAATAATAAATACTAAGAAACTTAAAAGTGCAGTTAGAGTAAAGAGATTGGAACATCTACACTATAAATTTAAATAACATAGACATAAAAGAAGAAAGGAAAAACCTAAACTAGTATTCTCAAAGAGCTTATTGAGAGCTGCTTATAGGAGGAGATTGCCTATAGGAGATCTTACTCTCTACCTCCTCACAAAACATATCTAAGATCTACATTATTGTAAAGAAATAAAATATGAAATAAACTTGTTAAAATGTAAAATGGGGGGGGGAGGGGGGGAGGGGTGTTAGATAGAAGGGGGAGTTTAGAAAGGAAGAAATGAGGGTTCAGCCCCCACCTTGGTTTTCTTCTTCTTCTTTCTCCTTGGTTTGAACTTCTTGGATGTTTTTAAGAGGTTTGGGTAGAATTTTTTATCACCTTTAGCTTCCCTTTTCTTCTTTGAAGAGAGATTTGAACAAAAATTTGGATTCTTCTTCCTCTTCCATTTACCTTGAATAAGAGTCCTATCTATAGGAGTTTGCGAAACCCTTGAGGATAAAATTGTCTCAAATCATGGAGTTCTTAATATTTACCACAAAACCTCAATGCAAAGTGTTATTTCCAACTTCTAACCTTGGCCTTGATGGCCATTTTTCTCTAGTTGAGTCTTATCGATTTTGATCATCAATGGGTATGATGGTAAGCATTCCTAAAGCTCTAGAGAATTCTTAATAAAAGTTAATAGGGTCTTAAAACCTTGATCTTGAGTCAATTGAGAAGAAAACAACCAAAATGGCATGAATTAGGTAGAAGGATTTTGACTTTTTTAGTCATTTTCCCTGAGAGCATCTCTAATAAATTAGGGATAGGTTGGTCATTAGGCACAAGTTCTAAAGAGTTCTCTTGGGTGGACAAATTAGTCAATAACTATGGAATTTGATCATTTTACATTGAATGCTATGGCAGTTCTTTGAATAGTGAAGAATTTAGAAGGGGTAAAAGGGAAATTAACTTCTAATGTGTCTCAACAAATCCAAGGTTAATGGGGTAATTGGCCTCAAGTATAGACCAACTTAACCAAAGGTCCTTGTTAAAAGACTTATCGAATTACTACAAAGAAAAACAAAAACATTATTAAGGCAAATAAAGCAAGGTAAAATGGTAAAGTTTTCTTGAGGAATAAACAATTAACATGAGGTTTAAAGGGTAATTAACAAATTCGAATGCATATGGGCCTCCTAGCTGTCTAATAGAAATGCCTTAGGTGACTAATGGCTAGTGCAAAATTCCCTTCTGACCATTGGTCACCTCCATACTGTTCAAAATTTCCTTTTGACCATTGGTAACCTATGGTTTGGCTAAAAATTAAGTTTGGTCGTAGGTTACCTCCATATTGTGTACAACAAAGCTTCTAGCCATTGGTAACCTATGGCCAGGCTAAAAAATTAAGCCTGGCCATAGGTCACCTCCATATTGGGCCAAAATCACAAATTTGGTTAGTCTGTTGGATCAACGTGAGGCCCTCGCGATCATTTGAAAATTGACTATAGTCGAATCCTTTCTAAGAATATTTTCGGTACTCTCAACCTCGATTTAGGCAAAAATGAGGTGTCTACAACTAGACAATGATGATATTTAGGAAGATAATGTAGAGACAGCACCAACCGTTGAGGGGACTATGGCACTGGTCTATAAGGATCCAATAGTATGTAAACGGTTATCTAGAGTTGAAACACAACTAGTAGGGTATCAGGCGATGCAACAAGAGGTGGCAAACAATGGTTACGGTGCGCTGCGGAGCAGGGCGGATTTCTAAAGTTATTGTAGTCCATTGAAGGCTCAAATTTTTGGAAAGATGGTTACGGTAGTGGAGAGTCGGCCAAAGGAGAAGAACATGATAGTTCTGCTACAAAAGATGTCACATAGATGAAAATCGGAATCGATGTTCAAGAGATAGTGGTTCGAAAAGAACTTGATGTTCAATATATCAGTACTGAAGATCAAGTGGTTGACATTTTCACAAAAGGTCTTTCTACTATTTAATTTCAAAGATAAAAGGACAAACTAATAGTTCGTCAACGACCCATCAACTTGCGACGGTGTATTAGAGAAGATCTTTGTGTGAAGCACCAAATCAATCCCTTTGAAGCATCAGATCAATCTCTTCAAAATAGAACTGGATATTGGGCTTATCTTGAACCAATTGTTACATGAATCAGTTTTGAATCCCTTGTAATCTTCCATTTAATCTGGTTGTAATCCCTTGTAATCCTCCAATGATTCTTCTGTAAATTTGTATATAATAGATTGAGAGAATAGTCCACAACTCAGGCTTTGGGATTGGATAATTCCATTAAAATCCTCGTCTTGATTTACTTTAAATGATAGGTAGTTGTATGATGAGCATCAATCAAAGAAAGAAATGTAGGGATCCAAGATCTTTCATGGACTTTAACAATTGAAATTAATCCATGACGATAATGCCATCTACATGTATCAAAAGAATAATTTTCTTGCCAAATCCAATAATAATAATAAAAAAATAAATAATTGATTGTTGGTTAAAGAGTCGGCCTCAAATTTTCTTTCCCTCTGGAAAAATTATTTTCCGAATTCTTAGTAAATAGTTAACTATTTTCCCAATTTCTTAGTAAATTTTCTTGCCCTTTGGAAATATTATTTGCTGTAGGAAAATTTTCGAGAAAGTCTAATTTTTGAGAAAATGTGATTTTTCAGCATTTGAATCGTCTTTTGCCAGCAATTTATCTATCATTTTATTAGACTTTAAAAAAATGATTTTCCCATTAGAACATAAAATTTGAGGCAATCTTACTCTTTCACCGACTAGAAAAAAGACTTTAGACATTACTTATTTCATGATATCTATAAGAAAAAAGTTGTAAAATTATTTGCATGACATGTGATTTTCCTATAAAAAAAACTCTAAAAGTGTGAAATTAAACCCAATAAGGGGCTAAAATGAAAATAACCTTTGCTTTATTTAATACATAATTCAATAGCAAAGTAGATATTAACATTTAAGGGTCCAGATACAACGTGTATATCATTTGCAGGAAACAGAGGAGCCATCCTTGAGATGAAGAGTGCAATGTTTTGGAGCTAAACAGCAGTTGCATTTAGGAGGGAGGTGCTTGTCGCCCGTAGACAAGCAAGTCATATACTTCACGTTTAAGCAATATTGTGGGCACACCTTGTCAGCCACACCGCTCTGGCTCACCAACAACATCACCATTCCTATCCATCAAACGAAGAAAATCAGAATTAATTAAAAAATAAATAGTTCAGACCGAATCCAATGCGTCCAATTAGATTTTGTAATAAAATTGGTTTGTTAATGAACCAATATTTTTTGTGAACCATTTTATAATATATTGTGATAATCTATTAATAATCAAAATGATTGGGATCTCTAGACTCGTGAAAGTAAACTCATATGTTCACACACAATCCCAAGTGTGTAAAATACTAATCCAACTGCCATGATTTATCTTCGAGCTTCATGCTATATTTTTGGGATACTTATTTTATCTTGACTCCTGGATTTTGCATGTACATGGTTAGGATTGTGAGTGATCCACATACTTTCAAAATGACTCACACTGGTTACCCACACAGGATTTAAAATGTTTGTATTGTTGAATTTTTTTTTTTTTTTGCTTAGTTATAAATTCAAGAATAAGCTAATGTTTGGCAATAATGACAAGAAATTCAGCACCTAATCATCTCCAGCTAGTAAACCTGGCAAATATAACAAGGAAAAAAAGAGGAAAAAGAAAGCAAACCATAGGCAAGGAGAAGACCGAAGACAGAAGCCTTGCTTGGAGCCATTTCTTCTTACTGGTTTGAGAGATGAAGGCTGTTTGTTCTATCTTTATAGATAAAATCAAATGGGCTTTGGGTCAAAGTCTACTAACTGTGCAGTTGTGATAATTAATTTCGTTTGGACCATTTTTGCGAGAAATGGTTTGCGAGTTACAATCAATGAGTTATTAGTTTGACCTAAGAGCCTTAGTTTCACCGCTATAGATCCTCTACTCCAGTACTCCTTCATTTAGAATATCGTTACGACCCCAAGTCTTATTTTTCAATACGTGGCATACTCTATTAGGCCCACTAACCCATGAACGTTCATCACACCCACCACTTTTCCACTTTGGTGATCTTAAACCCCAAAATTCAACCTCCTTTGTACATTTTAGTAGAACCTTTTATCATGGGCATTCTTCCATCGATGAGGCTAATTTTTAGTACAGTTCAACAAAAAGGAGACTAGTGCCCTTTTTTCCTATAATTCCCTGTAGTGCTTATCAATGGTTGAGATCATACCTCATCATCAAAATAACAATTTCCCTTCGTTTAAATTTGTGAGTTCAATAGTCATTTGCTATCTTACTTTTGATCAGGTCGGTAATAATTTTATTATTATTTAAAAGATATCTAGTTTAGGCCATGAATCCAATAGGATTGTGCTGCTTACTTCTTGTGTGTACGTGTGTTACTTTGTCCATTGTAGAAAAGGTGATACATGAAAAGCGTGGCACAAAGGATCTCCTCCACAACCAAAAAAGAGAGCAACAAAACATTTGGGGTCATAAGGTCAACTTCAATGCACTCCATGTCCCACTATCCATTGTGGAGGGTGAGATTTCCACCATTCATTTTGGATTAAAAATTTAGAATCTCTATTTTTGGCTTCAAAAGATTCATCCCCCCAACTGCTATTTTGGACAGTCGTATCAGCCGAAATCATATTAGACTTGCACGTGTCAGTGCCATAGTTTTGTAGCTCCACTTATTGTTACCTTTAGTTTTAGAGACCGTATTATTATGTAAATGGGATCTGGTTGATTATATACTCATCATGTTATGTTTAATTGCTGACAGAAATTGATTGATCAAGACCGAGAAGGATATAACCCCAATGGGAGGTTTCCCTCGTTATGGATTAGTAAGGAGGATTACCTAATGATTAAGGGTTGCCATGTGGGGCCAAAGAAGCGTGTTGTCACCTCGAGACAATCGCTACTGAAGTAGAATCCAAGGTTGCTATGGTGGATATTAAGCTCAAATTCATTGACACATCCTGAAAGTTTGGCCATGGTCGGTTCCAAACTACACAGGCCTAGGGGAAAGCTAAGTTCTATGGAAGGCTCCGAGCATAGAAACTAAACTGCAAATTGTTATTTCATGATGAATCATTTAACATGTACTCTCTTTTTTACTTGATCTTGAATCTTGAGGAGATTTGATGTCTTTTTATTTTTTATTTTTTATTTTTTTGGTTGGATCTTGAATTTCAATTTTCTAGACTTGATATGATTGTTCAAACTTGTTTCAAGTTTTTTTTTTTTTTTTTTTTTGCATCTTATGCAATGAGTATTGCAGACTCTATCCACATTGGTGTTTTCATGTGTTCTTCCTTTTGTTTAAAAAGAAAATTTTCCTTCAAATTTGTCCACTAAATTATTTTTTTGCAGGTTAGCGGTGCATAAGGTGTGTTGTCTGCATAGTTTAACCATTAGGGCTTGGACTTGAAAAGAAGATATTTATGATCACATCTAGCTGTGAATAAAATAAATAGTTTGTTTAAAATTGTGTAGGAAACATGATAATCGCCATTAGCCTCTTTTCCTAAGGATTTTGGTTTCGATTAATTGAATTAAGATATTTAGTTCTTTCTTTCCAATGTTATGTTTTCTTTTTAGGGACTAATTTATGGTAAAATTTCTTGGAAAATGGTTGGGAAACTAAATTAGGTGGGAAATTGTATTCTGCCTTTGATTGCACCTTGGAGGATGTTATAAAAAATAAAAATAAAAAAAGTGCCGGTCATTAAGTTTTTGGATGGGATTAATTGTGAGAGAATATCATTAGAGAGGGCAAAGGTGGCCAAGGTTGGAGGAGAGAGACTTTTCGATTTTGGTGTCTATTTTGATTAGTTTAGAAATGGAAATATTTCTATTAATGTGGAAATTAATACATTTTTTGAAAATGATAGAAATATTCACTGAACTTATAGGAAATGATAAAATAGGCATTAAAACACATCCATTAAGTCATCAAGATACAACAAAGACTCATATGGAGTGTGAAATTGAAGAGCAACATTTTGTCACATGGAAATAAGAATAATAAGTTGCGTTAATTACATACAACTTAATGCGTAAAACATTGAAATGAAGAAACTATTAAATTGCATTAAGGTGTTATTATATTTCTTATTTTTGGATAAATTAGAATAAGTTGCTAATGTATCCAACTAATCGTGTACTTGTTTATATATATGTACTAATACGTTTAGAATACATTAAAATAAGATAACTAACTAATCATAATTCATTTATGCCAACAAATGAATATTATCTGCAAGATTTTATTAGTAAATACAATTTGTATTTTACAAGTTCTTTCTAAAAGTAATTATATTTTTCTTTTCAAAAAGAATATTTCTGTCAAAGTTTACTATTTCTCGAAATATTTCCATCAAAATATTGTATTTTTATACTTAAAATTTGATATTTCGAATAAAATTCACTATTCATTAAAATATTTTACAAAATGAATAGTGATTTCCACCAAAATATATACAAAAAGAAATTGTATGTTAAATTTCATGTCGGAACTAATGCAAATAGAAATATTTCGGCATATTTCGCGAAAATATGTCGAAATTTAATACTATGCTTATTGGTAGTGGCGGTGAAGAAGAAGAGGGTTGAGCAGTTTATGGTTTTGAGATTTTGGAGTGTAAAATGTGGGTGGATTTCATTTGTTGACGAGTATATGTGGGACGAAGAAATTCACCCATTGTTGAATTTTGGGGTGAAGGTGAATATTTATTTTCCGTTGAAAAAAAATCAAACATATTTTCCATAGAAAATGGAATTCCAACCCATTTTATGTAGGTAATCAAACACTCGAATTCAAGGAAAATGAGTTTTTTTAATAAAAAAAATTTCTTTTTCTATTTTATATAGGTAATCATGTATTTAATGTATAATTAAATCCTATGGTATTGTCACCGAAAGATTTTACCAATTAAGCTAGCTGACACTTGCTGTTTATATGCATTTTTACTCATCATGAAGAAAATCCATGTTTACTTATGACTCATGTTGGCTAGAGATTAGTTAAGTAAAAAGGGTAAGTGGCAGTTTAAGTCATCTTTCTCGTACAGTTCGTTCAAATGTGTTCTTATGTCTGTTTTTGTTCTAGTTTTTTGTGCGAATTCTAAACATTTTTTCATTGTGCACAGATTAATATTTTTTTAAGGATCAGATTGATCTCGCAAACAATTAAGTGTAATGACTTTCTAATGCCCCCTCTGACACTCGCCACCCTACAACCTCATCACAGAATCGTAAATCAGATGCCTCAGGATATGCATAACAATATAAGACGAAAGGGAATTCGGGTTGCAAGGGTGAGAAAAGTGTTGAAGGATTGCTTGGATAAAGTTTTGGAATGAAATTGATGGAAAATAAGGGCTGAAAAAATGGACAAAATAGTGGATGACGTACTGATTTGTGAGCTGATTACAGGGGATAGAAAATGTAGCAAAGATGAAAAAAATGTAGTGGAGACAATTTATTTCAAATGGAGATCTTTATGGATGGAATTGGTGAAGGAAAATAGAAAAGAAAATAACTGAGAATCACTCACTGGGGTGATTGTAATCACTCAACAACCACGGAAGGGAATCACTCACCTTCAAGGAGGAATCACTCAACCCCAACACTCCTTGTTATGGTATGTAAGCAAGAAGAAAGTTTATTTGTAATCAACATCAACAACCCTTTTTCATTTAATTCTAAAACTTATAAAGAAATTACAAGGAAAATTTCCAGCAACTAGTAATTAAGTTCTCTAATAAACAACATTAAAAAGAAAATTAAGATTCCAAGCAAACAAATAAAGTTCCAAAAAAGAAGAGGCCACTTTCCAAGAAAACAACAAAATTCAAGTAGGGAAAGGGAAAGTGAGAGAGAGAGAGAACAAAGTTCTCTTGCATGGGACTTCCCACCCACTGTCTTCAATGTTTTGGGTCATGGGTTTCCTTTTAGATTTGGATCAGAGAGAGATGGATATGGGTTGTAGAGAGTTCGTATAGGCCTAGTCTGGATTTGTACAGCTTGGTCAACCACTAAACATAATCCCAAGCCAACTGATTTACGGTTGTGTGATGAGGGTGTAGGCGAGCGTGCATTAGAAGGGGGCGTCATATTATCACAACTCAACAATAAAATCATTAACAACCTCATCTCTCTAGATCATACCCCAAGACTGTGACATGCATTCATAATTCATCTATTTTTTACAATGATCGTTTAGTGACTGCATTCCATCCACCGCTTTTTTGGCTGAATAACTCTAGCCTTTGTAAGATTTGAAATCTTATCAAAGGTAGTTGAGCTCACTTTGTACCCATCCAAAAACATGATCTGATAACCTTAGATCAAGCCCCCCAATTTTATTATTATTATTATTATTATTTATGTGAGAATTTCCCATGAAATCTAGTGGGCTATGGTAAAGTGCCAACTTAGCTAAGTAGGTAAGACCTATAAAATGGTATTCCTATGTGATATGTTCAAGCTCCTTTGAATCCAACTTCACTTGCTAATTAAAAAACAAAAGAGAGAGCTGTGGTGTTGGATTGCCAATTTGGATTTGGTAATCCATTTGAGCTCAACTACCCTTAGTATGATATGAAATCTTACTAAGTTAGTAAGGAAATTGTTTCTCTTTTTAGCCTAGTTTTTTATTCGTTAGCATTAAATAGAGCCTTGCTACAGTGACTCCAGATTGTTCTAGCAATCTCCAAAAGAAAATATGATTTGTAAAACAGTTGGATGATCCCACAAGAAGAGAAATCCAACAAGATGAGAAGATTATAATTTTAAAATTCGCAAGAATTTTTTGCTATGTAAGCTGACTATATATCTAGTGTGATGTAGAAGAACATGAGGTTTTAGTGTAATCAGTTTCTATCTCCTTCATGGTTTCAATATCATATGACCCTATTGGGCCTAAAAGACCCAAACTTTATCCTATTCGAGTAAGGTTGATTTTCAATTTTATAAAATATTTAAATTCATTTGACATTTCTTGCCATTCATTTTTTTTTAAAAATGATAGGAGATGAAGATAAGTATTTAATCTTATACTCTATCTTATGGCCACTCAAATTTTGGTGTCAACCACTTCTACTCCGCCTTCGCTCATTATAATAATAAAGATATGCTTTAGTTATTTTTTATTTATATATATATATATATATATATATATATATGGGGGCGGTTCAAGGGCCATATGAGAAAACATATGAAAAAACTTTCGTTTTTCAAAATAAGAGTTAGAGGTCTTGGATTGAGCTGATTTTTTGCAAGGATGGTCACTATGATGAAAAGATCATCCTCACAAAAAATCAGCTCAATCAGAAACTTCTAAATCCATCAAAAGTGATTTACAAACTAGTGATAAAAATTGGTAAAAAATCAACGATCCACATTCTAAATCACTTTTAATAGGGTTAGAAGTATCAGATTGGGCTGATTTTTTTTTTTTTTTTTTTTAGATGATCTTCCCATCATAGAGATCATCCTCACAAAAAATCAGCTCAATCCAAAATTTTTAACCCATATTTTAAAATTTTATTAAAAACGAAAGTTTTTACATATGTTTTCTCATATGGCCCTTGAACCTGACCCTATATATATATATATATATAGATAGATAAATAGATAGATAGATAATGTTGGGAGACAAAATTTGCCCTACATGGCTCAAAAGCTTTAGATTGGACTGATTTTTTGTGAGGATGATCTCTATGGTGAGGAGATCATCCTCACAAAAAATCAGCCCAATATGAAACTTCTAACACCATCAAAAGTGTTTTACAAATTTAAGATAAAAAAACGACGATCCACAATTCTAAACCACATATGATGGGGTTAGAACACTACGTGAAAATTTTCAAAATTCGACGGTCCAAAACCGTCGAATTATGAGATCATTCGACAGTCTTGACCGTCGAATTTGGCCATCGAATTATGCCTTGTCGAAAAAATATTCGACGGTTTAAAATCATAGAATTTAGGGATATAGCGACGGTCGCTATATAGAAAAATGCCGTCGCAAATAGATACAGCAACAGCTACGTGTATAGACTTATAGCGACAGCCGCTATTGGCCGTCACTATAGCGTATTTTATTAAACATATATGAAGCCTTTAGCCACGGTCTCCGACCGTCGCTATAGGGTATTCTTTTAAAAAAAAATATTAGGTCCCCAACTAGAACTCGCTGGAGTAATACATTTTCACATTTCAAATCCCTGTATGTTATACCTGTATAAAAACAATGATTTTCCATGAAATACTCATGTTTGTTTGATGACATAAATGGGTTAATATGAACATGTTTTTAACAATCAACAAAATTGAAAATTGATTCTATCAATCACTAGTGAAATAACGAGATTGGGCTGGCATGGACCAAATCAGAACCCAAAAACAGTTTTCTTGCAAAATCATATCAAAAGGGAAAATATTTGAGTTTGGTCTATCAATAACTATTCAAATACAGATTTTTCCCGGGCAGGCCAAATATGCGGAGGTTTTGGTCCATCGACCCTACTGCCATATATTTGGCATCTGCGCCAAATTTCACACACGTTGCTTTGCCTGCATTCGGCACAAAATACAATACCCAAATCTTAGAAACTGCACCAATCTAAGATCATTAATAATTTCACAGCACTAATGATACATTTAAGCATATAAGGAAGGAATGTTTCCTGTACAATACCTGTGCTTGACAAATCGGGGAAAGTTTTGATACATTTCCATTCTGCTTTGACATTGGCAACTTGGTAAATTCTGCAGTAATTAAATTACTTTAATGAGATTGCGAGATTCCAAGTATTCTACAAAATAGTGTGTTAAAATAACTACATTTGTAAGCATTTATACATCAAGTGTAGTCAAAGATTGGTGTGTACTACAATTCTAAATTGAATTCCGATTCTTTGGGATTTATTGGATTACCGACCTTATGTCTGAGCCCGCAGTTGCAAGATAACTTCCACTATGATCAAAGTCCACTGCAAATCCAGAAACAAGATCATGCATTATGTATTGTTCTTGTTGAACTAGCCTAATACCATACATTGAGGAAAAGAACAAAAATAAAGATTTACTCATGGCCATGAAAAAAATCAGTTGATGAAGAAAATTTAGATACCAGAATTAGTTGGTGTGTTTGAATCATAGGGAGTAAGGGTCTGGAAGTTCCTCAATTTACGTAGATCCCACAGCTTAACACCATCATGAGCTGCAATCTGTTCAATTGAGATACAGAACATTAGAACGTGGCATGACATGCTCTTCTTTACAGTTTTTAGGGTTTAGATACATGTACCGCGAGGAAGTAACCATTTTCCGAGAAAGATATAGCAGTTACTGGCCCAATATGCCCATCAAACTTGGCAACATTTGACTTCAAACCAAAATCATTAAATAAGCTTCAAAGCCAAAGATGAAGTAATATAAAAACAATGAAGTAAAAGAAATGCTGGAATAATGAACTGATCAGTATTCAGTTCCCAAAAAGAAATAACATTGATACCTGACTTTTTATATCCCAAATTTTAACAAGAGCCTCTGAAGTATCAGTTCCAAGAATAAGACCATCAGGATGAAAAGCAGCTGATGTATTGCCATCTACCCCTGAAGCATTCCCAACCTGCAAAGCAGTTAATTATTCAATTTGGAACACACAATGGAAAAAAAAAAAGAGGAAGGGGGGGGGGGGAGGAAGGGGGGGAGAGAGAGAGAGAGAGAGAAATCTGAGTAAGGCACAACTAATAAGAAAGATCATAAAAGCACCAAGTATTGTCAAGTGAAGCAGACACCAAATACTTTTGGGTGGCATGGATTGTAACAGCTTGCACCTGACAGAATTAATAGACATGTTTCCAATAAAAAAACAGGCAGAAACATTGCAAATTTAAAATAACATGATCGAAAATGGAATAATACAATTCAGTATATGCAATCTACTCAACTTATAAAGGGACAAATCCAGGGAGAAACTTGAGAGTTTTCATTTATTTATTACAAGTATAAATTTAATTAAAAGAAAAGAGAATGTACATAGGCAGTCGGGGCGACCTACCTCGCAACAATAAACAAGAATTAACTCGAACACAACAACTCCCATCTAAAGACAAAATCTTTGAAGAAAACACCTTTGAACTCTATAAAGTTTACACCAACAAAATAATAACCCGAGAATACTTAATAGGAGCTCATGACCCAAGAACTAATTTCAAATAACACAATTCAATAATACAATTCAGTATGTCCTCATGAATAACAATCACAATTCAGATGCTACAACTTGTCAAACTCCTCCATCCAATGTTTTGTCTCCAAAGAGAAAAACAAAACCTTGTAAAGAAAAATCTGTCATGTCAGATTCCTCTGTTTACTTTTGATATGAGAAACAAGAAAACATACACTAATGCAAAAGAAAAATCTGCAATTATTATAGTGTAAACCCCCGGGGACATTACCCATTGTTTCTTTATACTAATTCATTTTTCCAACAATATTCCTAACTAGCAGTTAATAACAAAAGTTGGAAGGAAGAGCAAGAACTACCTTTGTTTGACTGGCCTCCTCATGAACTGTGGCACTTCTGCAAACGAAGACCTTCAAGAAGAGACCCATCATCTGGTCAGCATACTACATAAAGAAGTCCTTGCAACTCAGCTTGCTTCTCCCTCTCATCAGATGAGAGCTTCTATGCTTGAAGAGTTTGGTGGATTACTCCTTACTCCATAGAGTCGTTGACTTTGTACAATTGTTGAGTGTATTGAGAGTGCATGCAGAAATTTAGCCTTTTAAGGATTGAAAGCAAACACCAACAATGTAGTTGAAATACAAATAAGTTGTGTGCTGTGTATGAGTAGATCTAATCATACCATAGATCTTGAACCATTCTAACAATGCAAGTTAGAAATGAAACAGAAAAGAGTATCCAGAACCAGAATGCAAGAGCATGATAAGAAAACATTCTGACCTCAGGTGCCATCCAGTAAGGACTTCCCTTGAATGATAACAGACACGATTGACCAGTAATCTGCAAATATGAAGCAGAGGTCGAGATTCAACACAAACCAAGTTATTAGCTCGTAATACTCAAACTTAAAGACATAAGAGCAACACTCCACATGTCTCTACCAACTTGGCCAAGTTGGCACTTCAATGAACATAAATTTTAATGGAAAAAATATATCTATTCTGTGACAGATATGCCATTGTAGATTAATCCAAAAGAGAGTATAAAATCGGTTAAGAGGACACTAAAGGAAATTGTAAAATAGTTCAAAGTAATTTCCATTTCAGTATTCTTCACGAACCTAACCTTGACCTTGGCTTTTAAGAACTAGTTACAGCAGTTCACCCAAACATGCAGAGTACATATTGATTGCATGTAAAAAAGAATACATATGTGAATGCTTACATGCTTTGCCATCCCAAAATCTGCCAATTTAACCTGCCCATTGGGATCTACAAGTATATTTGCTCATTTGATATCCCTATAAAGGAAATACCGGATATTAGTAAGCATGCCATCAGGTAGAAGCTAGCAATGGTATAATTTAGATGGCTAACATAATCTATTTAGAAATGATAACAAAGAGATCAATAGTACTTGCAGCATCTCTTACTACTTAATGTACATTAGATGGAAGAAATGTTCAGGTCAGGAGGAAGAACAGAACGAGTTTGATGCGGTATGTTTAAGGTCCAACTGCCAAAAGTAAAGACAAACATTCATCTTGAGTCCGTGTCAGCAATCACTTCTAATAAAAGAAAGGTCATAAAAGTTGTAACTTCCAACAACTCACCTTTAGACAGACAAATTTCAAGCTAGTAAGTGCTTTGCATAACTAGAAATTTGAATCAAGCCAAAACATAGCTAGGGCGGGTGTCAATGGATTCAGAAGTCCAAAACATTCATTCATGTATACAACCATGGTTTAAAATCTCGTTTTGAGGCAACGCTTCGATAAGGAGAAAATCAAAATTGTCTCAACAGAAACATTCCAAACCAATCTAAAATATTATGAAACATAACTAGACATCTTGAAACAGTCTAGAAGCATTGAATATTCCATTAAAACAAATCTGTATAAAATAATACAACACAAGGAAGAAACAAGAGCATAAGAAGAAAAATGGAACACACATTATGAGAAAATCCAATAGATTCAGTGGAATTTAAGAAATTCTATAGTCGATTCTCATTCAATAATTAAAAAACTCTCCCCCTCCATTACTTCAATAACAACTGTTTACATGAAAAGAGAGTATGGAACCTAACTTCATAAATAAGTAATTACTCAGCCATCCATTTAAATTTTAAAGTAACTAAAACTTATTAGTTTATGATGACGAGGTCAAATCTAACCCGAGCTCACCCATGATAGGAAAACTCCACCACGTGCTCTGCTTAAGGTTCAATTGGACCTGTCCAAGTTGTACCCCTTGTGTGCATAAAGAGAGAGAACTAAAACTAGAGCATTGGGTATCGATTAATTGCCAAAGTAGTACTTATAATCTTATTTCTAATACTCAATTAGTCTCTCTCTCTCTCTCTCTCTATTATGATTTTAATTACTACTAAGCTTTACCCTTTTATTTATTTATTTTTAGAATAACTATAAGTGTCATGGGTTTCGTTGTGACATCCGCTTCGTGGTTGCAAGTACAATTCGAGGAACAATTGGGCTGTAGATTCAACGACAAATATTGTGATCATTATAATGGCTGAAGAAGATAAAACATGTCTAAGCAAATCATTATCTTTATCATCAGTTCTGTCCAAAGTCATATCTAAGTGTCTTCAAATTTTTTAGATAGAAAGAAAAGGATACTAGTAAAGGCAAACAAATGTAAGTAAGCCTTAGATGTCAAGAAGACCAACCAAATCTACAAAATGAGAAAAACTTAACTAAAATCAATGCTTACAACTATGTCCTGTTCAAAAACAAGATCATGATGGAAAATTCCTTTGCATTCATTGAAAGCGGCAACCTTTGTGGTGAAACAATAAAGATTTTATGTTAAGTGTTAATGCATCATATCTAATATAACGTATACATCTAATTTAATATCCTTTGAGTAACGAAAAAACACGAAATCGGACGGCTTAAATGCGAGAACCAACTGTTTGTACTGAAGGTCAGTAACCCCAAAGAGTGTGTACCATGACACCAGAACAATATTAGTAAGAGTGCAACTAGCCTTACTAAGTTATAAAGGATTTCATCCTCATTAAGAGGCCTTACACTCCCCTTTTGGCATCCCAAAAACATGATCCGATGCTTCAAAGTTGTAGAGGACAGAATCTTATAATAGAATGTAATGGTCTTTGTTCCTTTTGTATAGGTCTGCCTAACCCTCAGTTAATCCTAGTATCACGAATTGTGGAAATTTTCTTTTACTTTTTTGAAATAGCTACCATTTTTCATTGAAAACTAGAAGGCAATGTATCAACAAATTAACAACAAAGAAACAAAATCAGAAGAAATTAACAGAATAACAACAAAGAAATAAAATCAGAAAGCAATGTACAACAGATTAACAACAAAGAAACAAAATCAGAAGAAATTAAGCAATACCTCAGACGAAGAAGAGAGATCTAGAGTGATTTTTTTAGGGTTTGTTCGGTGGCACTGATGAGTGAGCTTCAGTTCTTAGTGTTTCGACTTGAACTTTGATTTACTTTTCGATTTGAGCTATGAGAGATAAAAAATTCATCGATCGTGCTTCAATATTGATGGATTTGTGAGTTTTCGATCCAAATGGGAGATTGAAAAGAAATTCTCATTTTCCTTGAGAAAGAAAATCGAATGGGAGATTGAGGGATTTGTCAGTTTTCGATCGAAACAGGGATTTGTGAGTTTTAAATTGAAACAGGAGATCGAATGTCAGTTTTCAATCGAAACAGGAGATCTAATGTGAGTTTTCGTTCGGTGTTCTCCAATGGCTCTGTGAGTTTCGTTCGGTGTTCTTCCAAGTCAAGAGATCGAATGAGTTTTCGTCCGGTACTGTTCTTCGATGAAAATTCACGAATTTTTATTTTGTTAAAAATAAATAAATAAATAAAATCTGGTGGTTCGTTGGGCTTAGCCCGTCGAATAATTTTCTTGGGCTTAAGCACTGCGGGTATTGGGTCGGCCCAATAAACGTGAGACTTGGGCCGCCGAGTTTAATGCCGTAAAAGTAGCGAATTTTACCTTTTTTGAGGTCGTGGAAGTTTCAGATTAGCCTCATTTTTTGTGAGGATGATCTCCTCACCAAAAATGGGAAAAGGTTGCGTAGATCGAGGTCCACATTTGAGCCATTTGGACAGCCATGTTGGTCCAAATGACACCTCATACCTCTTAATTTGTGACCTATATTGGGTTTGAAGAAAAAAACATTCTTTAGGCTAGATCTTGAGTTTGAAAATAAACGGCTACAGAACTCCCAAATTTAAAATTTGAATCCAACGATAAAAAAAAATATCTTTTTTCAATTTTATTTTTTTTGGAAGTTCATAAAATTTTATGCTCTACATACACGTAAAACTTGATGGTGGGTTGGCTGCCACATTTGCATGTTGTCGAAAGAGATAGACGGTCCTTCGATCCATCTAACCCCATCTCTCTCTCTCTCTCTCTCTCTCTCTCTCTCTCTCTCTCTCTCTCTCTCTATATATATATATATATATATATATATATATATATATATATATATATATATGGGAGGCGTTCGGAGGCCCTAAAGAGAGTCAAACCTTGTGCCAAACATATTTTCAATGTATGGGTTAGAAGTTTCGGAATGGGCTGATTTTTTTTCGTGAGGATGATCTCTATGATGAGAAAATCATCCTTGCCAAAAATCAGCCCATTCTGAAACTTCTAGCACCCTCAAAAGTGGTTTACAAAAATTGGACGGTACACAATTCTTCAATTTGTGAAGTAGGTTTAGAAGTTTCAGAATGAGCTGATTTTTGGTGAAAATGATCTCTTCACCATAAAGATCATCCTCCTAAAAAATCAGCCTATTCAGAAGGTTTTGACCCCTAGTTTGAAAAATGTTTGGCACAATTATTACTATTGTACAATAGAAAAAAAAAAAGTTAGGTAGCCACCACATTTTTAAATTTCTAGTTTCAAATCGTCATAATAGAATGCCAAGAGTTATTCCACTACATTATATATATATATATAGGGAAGCGTTCAGAGGCCCTGAAGAGAGCCAAACATTTTTGAAAATAGGAGTTAGAAGTTTCAGAATGAGTTAATTTTTTGTAAGGATGATCTTTATGGTGATAAAGATCATCCTCACAAAAAATTAGCTATTTCTGAAACTTTAACACAAATTTACTAGTTGAAAAATTGTGGATTGTTCGATTTTTATAAACAACTTTTGGAATGGGCTGATTTTTGGTGAGGTAGATCTCCTCAATGTAGAGATCATCCTCACAAAAAATCAGCCCTTTCTGAAACCTCTAACCCATACATTGAAAAAATGGTTGGCTCTCTTTATGGCCAACACACCCATATATATATACATGGGGATGGTTCATGAGACAACAATTGTGACAATATCTATGACAACGGTTTTTTGTAAATCACTTTTGACGGGATTAGAAGTTTTGGAATGGGCTGATTTTTTGTGTTTTAAATGTTTAAATAATTACAATTAGTTTATACATATACTACATTCCCTTTGGATTAAAGGTCTGAAAGAAGAAAGATAGTAAAAATGTTAACAAAACTTATATGTTCACTTACAATCACAACTGGCACAAACATCCTCTTTGGGGTTGAGGGGTAAAAGAGAAAAGTAATGAAGTTCGAAGGATATTATTAAAATTCTTTGGGGTTAAAGAAATAAAAGAGGAAAGTTACTAAAGTTAAAGAGAGAGAAGAAGAAAAATAAAATTGAAAGATAAAGAGATAAAGTGGGATAGTGTGGATCCCACTCTACTGTACTTAAAGGGGACGTTTATACCCTACAATTGTAGTTAAAGTTCCATTTATGTTTACGACACATGCATCCTCTTTAAGGTTACGGAGTAAAAGAGAAAAATAATATTTGTTAAATTTATAAAAATTTGATAGTAAAAATCCTTTGTGACCCAAAAGGACCTCTCAAAGTAAATGACCAACTCTTTAAAAGAACAATCATATATAATTTGCAAATCTTTGTTAAATTTCTAAAAACTGGATTGTAAAAATCCTGACCATTTTCTATGATTATTGATCGTTTGGACTCTAGAATTCCAAATCTATTCTTAAAAGAATTGAAGATTAGTTGCAAGATGTTGTGTGAGGAGGCTCATGATTCTAAAAGGAAAATTGAGTTAAGGAGGGTTATTCAAATGACATTTGAATTTTTTTAGTTTTCTCAAGGTGAACAGTGGTAGGAGCAAGATAAAAAAAAAAAGTAAATTAATAAGATAGTACTGGTTTTCATCTCCAATACTTATTCCTTTTATAAGGAAATTATCATCTCCATTTATCATCAAATGTTGCAATAATATATAGCATCAATTAGTTGCTTGTAGGTTAATTTTCGCAAAAAAATTGATTGTATTTAAGGTAAAACTCAATTCAACCACTATAAGGTTTTAGTATTCCAACTTCTAAAGTAGGGGTTTCTCCACTTAGCCACAAAAAAAAAAAGCGGATTCAATAATGTCAATAAAAAAAATCCACCACTGCTAGTTTCGAAAAGAGAAAATATTTAGATTAGTGGTCATTTGAAAGATTTATTTTTTTCTTATTTTTTTTATTGGTAAGCTGGGGTTAAAGGGACTCCTCCCTAAAAAACACTACTAATGAGTGTAGCTACAAGATAGATCTTCTTCTGCAATTCTTAGAAGATCTTGAGGAACATTGGACCTATCTTGAATAATAAAAAACTCATCCGAAATAACTCCCAATTTAGCTAAAAAATCCACTGCCCCGTTTGTTTCTCTCCACTGAAATTCAAATCTACATTCATCAAAACACCGAACTAGATCTGCAATTTCCATCAGTTCTTCTTCATACTTCCTTAAAGATATAATTTCTCTCTTTATGTAATTGATTGAATCTAATGAATATGAAGAAATCAGAATTCGTTTGAAATCCCTCAAATTTGCAAACTTCAATGCTTCCAAGATTGCTTGAATTTCAATCCGAATGACGTCTTCTTCCTCAATGTTACTCCAGCCGGTAAAATGAATTATCCCATCTTTGTTTCTCCCAATGAATCCAAATCCTGCCCCTTGCATTGATCAAGATCCATCCGTATTAATCTTCAACACATTGTTCGTAGGGGGTACCCAAGATATACTTTGTATGGCTACTGGCACTATAGAAAAACCACAAGCCCAGTTGTTCAAAATCTGCAACATTACCTATGGAAATTTATCTTCAACAATCATCCTAGCAAATCGGTTCCTCATTGCCTCTCCCACTTGATTTAAAATAACTTCCTTTTGTACAGATATCTCTTCGAACAACGTTTGATTCCTCTCTTTCCAGCAGAAATATATCACTGTACAAAATGCTATATTCAACATTTGATTTATCTATTTTTCCTGAAACCATACGTTCTTAATGACCTACACTTCCTCCGCGATTAATCCCATACCAATTCTTGTTATTCCAAATTTTTACAGATATTTTTTCCATATCCATCAGGTATATGGGCATTTAAAAAAAATGTGATCATTTGTCTCTTGATGGTTACAGCACAAGACACACCGAGAAACCCATTTAAAACCCCTCTTGTTCAAATTTTCTACCGTTGATAATTTCCTTTGAGTTGCTGATCGATTGTAAATCTTGCTGTGTAAAATAGAGATTAAGAGATGTAAAACAAGACTTTTGGCAAGTCGAATTCGTTCCACAGGGACAGTTTGGATTCAAAATCTCATTCGGATAGAAATAAAAACAGAATTAGAAACAGATTGATTTTAAAACAGAATTGATTTGTTGCACAAATGAAATGAAAATAACTTGCAATTGAAATTAAAAACAGAAAAGAAAGATTGAAAATCTAAGAGAAAGAGATTAGAGAAGTCAATCAAACCATTGCAATTCATCCAAAATGCTGATTTATTCTAATTATAACTCAATCCACGTAGCAAGTCATTGCTCGTGGATCGGATGATAAATCGAATTAAACATTGATGGTAACCGAAGAGTATTCATGAGAATCCCAACTTCAAACAAGTGTAGCTGACTTATACTTTAATTCTTCACATAGCATGATTGTTCTTGAGCTTATCTAAGTAACAATCATCTAAGCTTGATTTGAATGTATAAGTTTGCTAATCTTATCCTAAGAGGATTTTCAGAATTAACATGTAAACTAGAAATAAAGAATCAAACAACATTGGTAGGATGAAATTGCTCCGGCATTCTTGACCTCTCTAAGGAAGGTCTAGCCGATCATCGCAAGAATTAAAATTGCAGAAATTAATAAAAGATCAAAGAACATGGGTGAAGAAGATGAAGATGATGATCAATCTGAATTGCTTCTTTTATAGCTCTCCCAACAATTACACAAATAATGAATGGTTCCCCTTGATGTTCTCACTACACTCAAGATCTCACCCAAAGTAAAATTACAGAGAATTAAAAGAAGAAACTAAAGAAAATTATAGAAGAGAAGAGCCTAAGAGGGACCCAAGAGGGGACCCCTTCTTTGAAATCAACCATCAAATTTATAATGTTTGTATTCGGGTAATCGGGGTGATTTGGCGGATAATTCGATTCGAATGGCCCAATCAGTTACAACCACCGAAGCTTCTAGAAGCTTCTGTAAAAATCTCGAGGACAAATTCCTCGAAATGACCGCGGCGCGATCTTGGCTAGCCGCGACGCGGTGACGTGGCGCCCAAAATCCTCGAGATTTTGCCGGATGCTTCCTTTTTACTCGCATGTTGTAACAATAATTGTTATTTCTTTTGTTGGTTTCCGAATGTGCCATTTTCACCTGAAATTAGTAACAAATTATTGTTAGTCACATTAATTTGGGATTTAATAAAATTTATTATTATTTTAAGGGAACTAGTATTTATACGATGGTAATCTCGGTGAAATTACGGTTCCAAAATGATATTATTGGGACCTTATCAGTTGCTAACCAAGCAATAAAGGAAAACCACGGAATACCATTCCTACTCCATATAATATTTCTCCAACCCACTAATTCCTGGTCTTCATCTAGCATTTCATAAGCTGATTTCATGGAAAACAGGTCGTTCGACGTTCATCTCCATATAACTTTATCCCTTAACAGCATCTTAGGGACTCGAGTGGATGATATAATTTCTATGATTTCTTTCATACGGTCATTATATGGTCTTGGAAACACACATCTTCTATCTACAATAAAATCTTGAATCACTGCATTCTTGTGACTATCGAATTGATTAATAACTCGATTTTCAAATCTGGAAATAATACTTCCTTCTTGTAACCAAGGGTCTCTCCATATTTTAGTACCTGCAGCATCTCCAATCAAGAAACGAACATGCTTCCTCACAAATTCTCTTTCCTTCAAGATACCTTTCCATGCCCAAGAAGCATTATCTGGGGGCTGGCATCCCCAAATGTCTTCATCTTCCACATATCTAGCTCTCATCCATTCCACCCATAGTGATTTATTTTCCAACAATCACCAAAACAATTTAGCCTTGCCAATTTTATTTACATCCCTAAGGCGTAAATTTTTGAAGTTCCAAATTTTCAAAAATGATGTTTTATAATTTGCAAGATGTATATTTTCTAATATTTTCAACAACAAAAAACCAATGATAAAGTCAAGCATGATCTTTTACAAATATCACATCCGAAAAAGAAGAAAAAATCTTTAAATATAGAGAAAATAAGAAGATTAGTTTATTAGTATTTTGTCTACATCTATTGAAATTCGTGAATTTGCCCATTTTCTTGTCGGAAAAACAATAACAGTACAAAACTCAGCAACTAAAGAGCAAATAAACAAGAGAGAAAAGCAATATAAAGAAAAGAAAAGCAAAGGAAAACAATGGGATTTACTTCTATACAGATGCATTTATCAATAATATATTATCTCTTTTCCAATTTACAGTTTTCTTAAATAAAAAAAAAAACATTCATAAATTAAAAATTACAATTATAGATGGTTGAAGTGAAGAACAAAGGGAAATAAGGTATATCGTTGATCCTACTCTCTCTATACCCAACTCACGAAGTTCTAACACCATTTGTGATAGACTTGACGGAAACAACGATCATCTTCGTCGATATTGATAGAGGAGAGAGATGAGTTTGGCATGAATCAGGGTGAGGGGTTTCTCATGGTAGTCATCCACCCCTCCTATAAATGCCCTCTTCTCCTCTTATTCTGATAAGGAGAGCATCAACCAGCTTAGGTAAATCGTCGATCCAATTATAATAAGAGTCTTGTAAACCAAAGGCGGCACTCTTATATTTGGAGACCTTAACATTAATCATAACCAATATGTCAAGCTTTTCCTCCATTATCATTTTTCTCTGTCTCTTTTATCAGTTACAATGATGAATAAAGAAAGAACTAAAAACTTAAAAAAGAAACTTGATCCAGGGACTTGAAAATGGATGGCTACCGAATACATTGATCTTTCTCTTTGGGATACACAATGAAAAAGATCTATGGTTCTGTGCACATGCCACGTCAAGCGAGTGAATTTTGAGTCAGTTTATCATTAATTAGTCATATTTGATGTCTTCACATTTGCCAATCTTTGTTGACTTTCTAAATTTTGGATTGTGATGTACTGATAGAATGCTTCAATCAATAAATTTTTTTTTCCAATTTCAATGAAACGGTCATGTTCTATGATTACTGATGGTGTGAATGCTAGGTTTCCAAATCTATCCTTAAAATGCTTGAAAATTAGAATGGGAAGCCTTTTAAAAACGGCTATTTAAAAATAGATTAATGATGAATGCACACAGTAAATCATACACGGTCTGTATGTGGCTGAGGTGGCAAAGGCATAGAGAACCACAGATCTTTTTCCTTGTGTATCCCCAATAAGAAGATCGATGGTTCTGTGCCCTTGCCACGTCAACCGCGTATGATTTACCACATGCATTCATCACGATTCTTAAAAGTAAGATCATTACTAGTTTACATCTCAAACTCTTGTCCCTTTTATAAGTAAATTATGATCTCCATTTATCATCAACTGTATCAGCAATAGTCTGGTTTTTTTCTTTTTTTATCGATAAGTTGGGGTTGATGATGAGTCCCACTCTTCACTCCAAACACGAAAAATTATACTCAGATGTAGCTACAACAAAGATCCTCATGAATAACAATCACAAATCCATGATGGGGAACACTCTCCTCCCGATCATTAATAACTTTCCCCGTACAAACCCCCCTCCATAGTCATTATAAGCAATCTCCCACTGATTTGTTTCCATGCATCTAACAAACCACACATGTTTCAGCCTCATCGCTTTCATAGGAATATTATGGTCAACTGAAAGTTCTCTATGCTCTACAAGCGTTTGAAACTTAGTGTAACTAAAGCCATCTATCTCCTAAGATGCATGCATTCCTTCCAAGCCAGATTTTCCAACATATCAGCCAAGGCACCATTTGTCCAAGAAACATTAAAATGAGTCTATCTGCTAAATTATATCTATTTTCGGATCATACTCCTGAGTCCTGATCGGCAGACTCTTCCAAAATTGGCCAAGGGACATATTGAAGTTGTACAAAAGAAAGTACATATACATATGATGAATTTGCATTTGATAAACCTAGGGATTATATAGGTTGACATGGAAAGATAAATAAGAGGCGTGGAGTAGGAACATCCAGCATGTAACACTGAATTGCATCTCAGTTGACGTGAATGTGGATGTGGCAATGTACTAAATAGAAACTGATATCTTCCCTTGGCCACAAAGAAAGGGATAGAATCATATTTGACAAAATGAAGAGGTTGGGGAAATGATTTAGATAGTTTATATTCCTTGTCAAGTTCTATGATTACCATTAGTACGAATGCTAGACTTCCAAATCTTTTTTTAAATCACTTGAAAATTGATTCCAGAATGTTGTGGCAGCTGGTTTCATGGTTCAAAAGGAAAACCTAATTAACCAAGGCTATTTAAATGACATTTCTATTTTTTTTCTTTTTTTCTTTTTTAATGCTGAACATCCGCCGGATACGGGTAAAAACTTAACTAGATAGTGCAAGTTCTCTTAGTCATTATAAACTTAATAGCATCTAATACATTTCCTTGCAATATAAAATACACCTAGTATAAATTATGCAATAACATCATTCGGTTCTCCATATGATAGTAGGTAGGCAATTAAATTGATTAATTTGGCAAACCAGCATTTAAATGAGATTAAATTAAACCTTAATGAAGATTCAGTGGTCGAATACAAAAACGTCATCTTAATCTTCACTGCTAGCTAGGAAGAAGAAAAATGTTCACAAAAATTAAAATGACCAATTTTTTCACTACAGAGGGTTATAATTCCATAATATATACCTTCTATACTAATATGCAGTATCTAGTTAGAAAAATATATGAACTTACACATTGATTACTTACAAGCTCAAACGCGGTTTACAAAAAACTATAAGACTCGAAGCAAATAATCTTTAAATATTTAACATTCCTATAATGAACACAAGCTATGTTTTTCGATATAACATTCTTCTCATTGTGCCCACACACATTCTCGTAGATTGGCTCTTTGGTTCAGAATAGAATATGGCTCCTCAAAATTTAACTGATTTTTCTGATAAAAGATAAAATGAATCGGTTACATCCTAACATTTTAGTTCTTGGAGATTCTTTTTATAAATTTCAAACTTAATGATAGCTTCAACCACTTAAAGTTGATCACATATGCATTCTGGCTCTCATTAGCTGGCCCATACGTGGCCTCCTCATGGACAAAAAAAAAAAAAAGGGTTAAGATTGTTTCAAAAGTGAGTAGCTAAAGATCAAACAAGGGAGAAAATGAATGAAAAGAAGAGTGAATCACTTCTATAAATATGCAATATCAATAATATCTCCCTTGGGAATTATATTTATGAATTACAAATGTGCGACACGAGTATATGCATCTCTAGGCAGCAACCCTGTGCTTGCCACGTATAGATCCCATTGGTAAAGTGAAGCACTAAGGAAAGTCAGGTAAATCGTTGATCCTACTCTTTCTCCATGCAGATTCTGAATCTTGTACATTCAAAATCGTCACAGGGTTTCGCCCGCATTTGTAGAAGATGAGTTCCGTAGTCGTCATTTCATTAACCATTGGAACACTTGACATACTTTCACATCTTTTACCACACATAAACACGGACCAGGTAAATCATCGATCCAATATTTAAACAGCTTAACATCAATGTTAAGCATCTGAGAATTTTCCCCCTTATCATCTTTTTTTTTTTTTTTTTTTCAAATTGGACATAAGGGATAAGAAAAAAAACTAAATACTATAATTCAAAAGATATGAATCCAAGGAAAAAATAAAAAATAAAAAGAAGAAAAAGGATTTCGAGAAGTTTGAAAAGCTCTCACCAAGACAACTTTCCTTTGTGATCATTCATGCGCGCGGCAGCTTGAGAGAAGAGAAAGAATTGAGGGCTCTGGGAAAAGAGAAGGGATTGTATTTATAGTCGAAAGTTAGGTTAAAACAATAGTTGCTAGAGTTATAGCTAGGGACGGTTATGGTAAGAGAAATGCTAAACTCTGTTGACGTGGTGGTGTCAATAAACCATAGATGCTTTTCCTCGAGATACTGGAATGTACACTCGGGGAAAATCTGTTGTTTCTCTGCACAAATAATACTGTAAAAAGTATTGTAGGGTGTCATTGTAGTACTGCTCTTATAATAAATCTACCATATTTATTAGGGCAGGCTGGTGGGCCAAGAGAAACACTTTCCATATTAGTAAGAGAGTCCGGATCCTATGTACCAGGGTGGAGGATTGAAACCCTCCTCCCACACCTCAACGCATGCCACCTAACTGGTGCATCCTACCTGGACTCATTAGTAGGATTTCAATTTTCAAATCTTACCAAGTATCGTAGACCTCACATGCATTATTACATATGGAATAATGCTAAAGTGATTAAAATTTAAAATGCTGATGTGGTTGTGTATGAACCGTAGATACTTTTCATCAAGATACGGCTGAAAAAGCATTTATGATTATGTGCGCACCTCGACATCAATACGTCACTCTGGCATGAGTTTTATCAAATTGACACTCCAATATCATAGTTTTTCTAGGTTTCATATAAAAACTCAGATCCCAAACAGTTTTAAAAAATAATCTTTTTTAGGGTTTGATCGAAGCTTTTGAAAATTGTACTGAAGTCTCAAATTTAAAATTAAAATTTAAAGGTGAAAAAAATGAGTAGCGATTTGAACGGTGTCCCGTTCCTAACCAAGGTCAAGTGGCACCCCATTTTATGCCACATGGAATTTTCAATGACCCACTGATCGTATAGATACATATGTGGTCCATCCCTTGGTGAATCTACACACAAAAGATCAGTTTGATTGGTGATGTGCATCCATTGATAATAGCATAGTCTTAAAAATGATTTATAGTCATTGGATTTAAAATCTTTCAAGAGCTTAGATTTAATGGATACAAGTTATCAAACACTCTGATTTTCAGTACGTAGGTTCACCAAGGGATGGACCACATATCCATGTGGTCAGTGGGTCTCAAAAATGTCACGTGGCATAAAATGAGGTGCCACCTAACCTTGGTTAGGAATGGGACACCGTTCTAGATCCCTACTCGAAAAAAAATTAGTTTTTATTTTTAATTCATAGAATTTTGTCACCTAGATCCCTATGGCATGGGATTATGTTTTTGGATGCCATGAGGTGGTGAGCTCAACGACCATTAATAAGATTTGAAAACTTATTAAGTTAGTAAGGCTAGACTTACTCTTGGCCAAAGTGCAAGTTACCATTGACGACTCCGATCTAACTTCATCCCCCTTCCAGGCCTAGATAGAATACCTATAAGCATCCCATCCATATTAACTTCAAAGCAATCTCCAGCTGATTTTAAACATATATTAATCAACAAAGGTTTTGTCCTTATCACTCTCACAGGAATAAAAGTTTAACAACCAATTCATCATCTATAATCCACATGGGTTGGAACTATTAAGTAAAGAATCGTGATAATCTGACTACCTCACATGGCAAACTCAATCAACTACTTGACGTGACAAGCTCGAAAACCATTGATATGTGCTCCTCGATATACACGATTCCCTCAGGATACATTTTTTTATAGGAAAGTGCAATTGTGTACCGAAGGGCACAGATCAATGGTTTCTGAGCTTGGCATGTCAGGGTAGTCAGATTATCGCGATTCTTAAGTAAATAATGTCCACTCTATTCCACAATTATTATAAACATTGGGTAAATAGTGTCAGGTGTCCCTTCAAAAAGGGCCACATGGATTTATCCATACTTGGTATGTGTGATTTGTGAGGTATTACATATACCCGGCAATTTGGACAAAATATGGTTCTCTAATAGGCCAATTGGCTCGCCCATGCTAGTCGGGCCTATAGGTTCGGAAACCCGTACAAAAAAAAAAAAAAAACAAAAACAAAAGATTTCCTAGCATGTCAGCCTTGATGCCATTGCTCCAAAAACATTAGATTGAGTCTTTCTACTAAACATTATCCATCTTTGGCTAATTTTTTGTTTTTTCTGCTAAACAAAAATATTGTACTAGAAACAGAACCAAGATACAAGAGAGAAGCTTAATTTACAAATCAGATATGAGGAAGATTCAACCTGTCCCCCAACAGAATTCAGTTAAGAGGCTTCACCACCACACATTTCACAAAGTGAACGTCTTTAAGCTCGATTTCACATGATTACTCAAGACAACAATTGAAGTCATTAATTTTGAAAATGTGAAGAAGATGAAGAATGAAGGATGAGTTGTTTTTTAATGAAAAACCCTAAATGATGATCTGATTCAATGAAAGTTAACCTAATACCGAAAACAAGAAAATAGTAAAAGAAGGTGAAGATAATCCTATGTGAAAAAAGGGTAAATTCAATGCGACTCTTTTAAATAGTTCTCTTTGCACCGGTTTTGTTTGGTTGGTCATCTCGGTCGGCCGTGCTATTTTAATGAAAAGCATACTTATCACAGAAAAAAAAAAAAAGCTTGTCACTTTTATCCAGAATATAGAAATCGAAAAATATTAAAATGAAAAGAAAATAAGTTGAAAAAAAATGAAAATTAGTTAATTAGGAACTTCATGAATAACATTATAATTACTCCAATTTCAAGTAGGGAAACTTTGGTCGTAAAAGAGCTCAGTAGAAGCTTCATGATGAATATGCAGTCTGTTAAATATTATCCCCAACATTATGAATTAATGATGCACAAGTAAATTACCTATTAGAAAACTATCCCATGCATTTAATTGAGCATCCATTTTAACATTACTTTGAAACATTTATTCATTGTTGAGAATCTTGACATAATCAGTTTGCATCAATCCTCTACCATAAATAAGTAAAACCAATGTGCAGATAAAACTGAATATATCAACTCTAAAGTTTAAGATGATTATTATGAAGGACTTAAGCTATGTTCTTCATTACGTCATCTTTTTCATTGCAGCCAAACCTATTCTCTAGACTGGTTCTTTAGAATAAACGTTCGCTTGCAGCATAAGAAACTGATTGATCCTTTGTAACCTAATATTTTAGTTCTTAGAGATTCTGAATATTAATTTCAATCTTGATGATAGCTTCGACATTTCAAAATTGATCATATACATTCATTCTTGTTGTTGGAGCTTTGAAGTCTAGAGTAATCAAGCAAAGTTGATAACATGAGCTGGCAAGTGCATGGGATTATATAATGAAAGTTCAGTGTTGATTCCTTTACTGCTTCTAAACATTGAAATGAAATATTTTATTTGTTTTTCATTTTCCTCTCAAAGGATTATAGCACGTGGCTACAAACCAAGGTGTCGGGGGTAGGAATTCCTCCTCAACCACAACCGGCCCAAAGGAAGGACCTTTCCTTTACCTCTGGGAGTAACAAAATCCTGATGAGTCGTGAATTTCTGACGCCCCCTTTGACACACGTCCTCTGATGTGGCATGGGGTAGAATCATAAATATTCCCTTGGGATACACAACTGCACATCCCCATAAATCTGTGTAGTTGTATATCCCAGGGAAAAGAATCTATGGTTCTAACCCATACCACTTCAAAGGGTGTCAAAAAATCATTATTCAATCCTGATTGGATATTTGTTGGTTTTTCATTTGCCCACTCCCTTATGGGAAAACAAGAACTTAAGAATGGTACAAAACTAATGAAGCAACTAAAGATCAAATAAATAAGAGAGAAAATCAATGAAGATGTTATTGTGGAGCATCACTACATTTGCAATTTGTTCATTGGTTTGGATAGAGAGGAATAGTCGTACTTTTGATGGAAAATGAATGAACGTAAAGATACAATTGTGTCTATCTTGGGTCTTATTTTCTTTTGGTCTAAGATTTTCAAGGAATTTAGTGGGGTCTTGTTTGAGAATTTCATTTGCAATTGGGATGGGATTAATTGTATTACTATTGAGTAGTTTATTGGTTGGTCATGCCATATAGAAAACTGCTTTATCAAGAAGCGTTGTGTTTTTAAACTCCTATTAAAATATGCCACATAGACACCGCTCCTATTCTAAAGAAACGGAACAACGTGTTGGATCTTGACCATTTCATTATGCTATGTAAGGCCCACTGGACTGTTACATTCACCAAATTGGACATTCAATTATCATTTTTATTTTTTATTTTTTTGTTGATTTAGACATGGCCCTCATCTTTTGATAAATATTCAAGATACCTCTGTATTTTCAAATTAATGACATGCCCCTTCAACCTTCATCTACTCTTGGGGCTGTCAATGGACCGAGCTGGGCCGTACTTTTTAAGGCTAAAAAGCTTGAACCGAACCCTACCCATTTAGATATCGGGCCGGGCTTAAGTAATAGAACCTTTGCCAAGCCCGGTCCAACTATAACCCGCCCACCTATATTCGGGCCATTGGTGAGCCGGGTCAAATCCATTTTAAATTCTTTTTAATTCATCAAAAGCCTATCAAATAATAATAAAATAATTAAAATAATATTTTAGTAGCATATTTGACAAAATTAATTGCATTCTATCCAATAAAATTTTATAGGCACCATTATTAATTCATAAAAAACAATTAGTATACAATACATTTTATTATAGTATAGTGGGTTGGGCCACCGATCAGGCCTACATTCAATTCCCAAATCCGGCTCTATAATGAAGTGGGCTTAACCCCGACCCAATAATTAAATGTGCTAAATTACTACACCCAAACCAATCCATAGCAGGCCGGGCCAGATCGGGCAAATACCCGGCCTATTGACAGCCCTATCTACTCTGCAATTCTAATAAAAAGGACCTAAATGTCCTAGTTTTCAACTACTAGCCAAAGTCCCACGATTTCCTCTACCAAACCCATCAATCTCGCTATAGATTTTTACCTTGTTTTCAACCTTAAAATTCTATCTCTGGTGCATTACTGTTCTACCTGGTACAAAAACTGTTCTACAAATATAGGATTAAAATACTAGCTAGGATCACCCCTTTGAATGATCCACCATTCCATTGAGCTTGAAGATTCAACATAATTAGATACTATGGTGGATGAGATGGATTGTACCATTATGTCTATATCTCATTGCAATAGCAAGTCTCTTTTACGAATGGAAGCTCTATTAAGTAGGTATAGCTTCAATTAAAATGTTATATATTCAAGACTATCGTTGTTAGCATTTTCTAATAGGAAGTATAAAATTCATGGAATTTTCTTCTAAACTTGAAGTTATATGATTCTTTAATTAATTATTTGAAGAGTTTCTTAAGGCTCTGATTTGCAACTAACAAAAGGTCATTGTACTGCCCCATCACTTGAGAAAAGTTTGCAACGGCCATCTAATGTATTTCCCCCCCTTTATTTAATCTGAGCTGATTTATATCATCTTTATCATAAGGTCTACTGATTTATCATCTATTTTCCTTTATTTTTTATTTTTTTTAGACTTAATTCCTAAAATTATAGGACTCTACCAAGAAGGTGCCAACTTATAGTTATAAGTTGGTAAGGCGTATGGAGCGTTGACCCACGACCTGAACCAACTTTCATATTGATCGATAATCCCTAGCTTGCTGCTTGCCTAGAGAAGAAAACAAATAATAACATAAAAAATTAAAAATAAAAGAAAAAAATAAATAAAAGAATAAAAGAAGTTAGTGAGATTGAGAGAAAAAGACGCATTATGCTTAGGGCATATTTTAAAAGCATTTCAAATCTGAATTGGCAGTGAATGCATACTTTAGATGCATTTCATGTCCAAATCAATTTTTTTACTTGTGTCCTCCATTCTTTACTTTATCTGATTTTTCTCTCTTTTATTTTTTTTTAAAGAAATTTATTACACTCAGTAACTACACAATTATGATGAGCCCCCTCAATGTTCGAAGATATGTGTGGCCCACTATTAAAATTACCATCCATCTTTAGACATCCCATTTTTACATCTATCTAATTCGACAATTTGTCACTTAGTTGATGTGGATTCATAATGATGAGCACCGAATGTATGAAGAAGTCAAAAGCTTGTGAAAGACCTTCTTCTAATTCCTTCTAATTCTTTCTCAGTCCTCATGATTTTGTCTCTTTCTTATTTGGCCCACTCGATGTAAAAATTACACATGCTTAGGATTGCTATATTTTACACTTGATTTAGTAAGTACATACGCTTAGGTTTTCTACATATTTTGATGATTTAAAGACCTTGCAACGCTAGAAAAATATGACCTCGATACTTAAAAATAATCATGTTTGGACTAAAAGAAGTCACTTGTAAAAATTCGTAAAAATTAATAAAAATGACTAAAATACCCCTCGCGGCTCTCACACCACCGAAATTTCTCGAAAGTACTTTCATTACCTTCAGAATGCAATTTCAAGTCTAACGAGATTAAAATCAATGAAAATAAAGAAGTTTACGAAGAATTACAAAAATGACTAAAATGTCCTCTAACGTTTAACTTTTAGGGGTCATTTGTTAAATTGAACAAATTAAGTACTGAAAAATTATAATTGTTGAAATTGTATAAGCACTGAATTTAAGTGTTGAGATTGATGTCTGTTTATCAGTCTTAATTGTATTGAATTGATTCAAATTAAGCGTTGTAATCACATAATATTGTTTATTACTTAAAGTTGAAAGCTGATAAATTGACTAGATTACCTTTTTCAAGCATTGTAATCACATAATAATGTATGTTTGATTATTTTAACTACTTCTTCACATCACACATAACAAAAAGAGCATACATGTAAAAGATAATCTGATTTGATATTTTAACTTACAAACATAATTTATTATACCCAAATTTTGAATTACATTAAATTATATTCATTTTTTTTTAGATCTAATTTTTCTTTCATATTCTTACATAAATATACAATATTGGTCCAAATTTCCTCAATCTTAATATTTTTGCACTTAGTTTTTCTTTATCTTCCTTCATGTTTATAATGAAATAACATCCGACTCCTCATACCATGCAAATAAGCCACAACCATTTTTTATTAGTTGTAATAAAAATAACGTAAAAATTAAATATATTAATCTATAATATGATATTGAATTATATCATATTTGTGTTATATATAATACCCTGGATTTTCAACTCATATCTCGAGAAAATTAAATGGTGAGATTTGAAGGAAAATATCGAAGGAGAGATTTAGAGTAAAACACTCGAATATTGTTATGATTAATTTCAAGGAAAATCGACTTCACCATTAGGTTCAAAATAATCGAAATATATACGTTAGCCTGTAAGCAAGTTCGAATTCGAGTTCGGATGAAAAAGTTATAGAATCCTCGAATTTCGTGTTAAGTGGGACCTAAACAGTAAAAATTTTATTAGAGGAAGAATCAGGAAAATTCGACATCACCATTAGATCCATAGCAAAAAAATTATTCGAAATAGAATACTCGTTCGTCATTTTTCGAGTCCGAATGGCCGAGTTGTCGCTAAAACTAGGAACAATGAAAAGATAATTACAAGTTTACCCCTCAAGCCTTTTATTTAAAAGAGAGTGGTTTCTTTTTATTCTTTTCTCTTCTTCTCCATAGAACCAAACGATTGCCACTTTTTAACCCAAGGGTTTCGACCCATTTCCATCAAGTTCTAGCGCGATCGAGGCCGAGTTGAACCTTGACGAAGAAGGCAAAGTTGTCGACCACGACGAGGGCCACAACTTCACCATCTTTGGTTGTCCATTCTCGTTCGTTTTCCCTACCCTCCATCAATAATCAGCCGTATAGTACGAAGAAAACTCTACACCTTCCATCCAAAGGCTCCATCGAGTAGGAGTTAGAGTTACCATTTATCGTAGAAGCGAAGAAGAGCATCGTCGTCAAATGCTTTGCAAACCCTCATCTATTTTGCATCCAAGTCAGCTCAACCTCGACTCTCGAGCCATCCAACCTTGATTTGTAGTGCTAGCTTATAGCCTTGGCGTCCACAACAATAAGGGACTCTCAATTCTTAGTAGTAACCTTAGATTTCGGAAATGTGCATTTAGGTTATTTTAACAAAACTTATTGTTTGTTTTAAATTGTAGAAATCTTTGTTTGAATTGAAATTCATGCTAGAAATAGAGATTTGATGTGTTTTATTTATGTTTTAAATGTTAAAATTCGTGGGTGGGTTGAATGATTCAAAAAACGGATGAAAGACTCGAAAAATTGATTAAAGGAATCCAAAAATCGTGAAGTTTCAGTTCTGTCGGCAGATGCCGTCGGTCCCACCGATACTTACCGATGAGCATTCTGTCGGTTCCACCGACAGAATCAACCTTCTACGGTCGATAAAATCCTTCTGTCAGCAGGAACCGTCAGTTCCACCGACAGAACAAGCTTTTGCAGCCGACAGCATTTTTCTGAGTCAGAAACAGACTCTGACTCTTGGCTTGACTTCCCCATTGACTATACTTGATTTCCTACCCTTTATTTCATTAAAAACATTTAAGTAAATGTCATTACTTTAAGTTCTTTAATGAAATTAAGATTTTACCCCCATTTCGGAACAATGGGAATGGTTTTGAAATCCGAATCTCAAATGATCAAAATCCAAATTTTAGTTTTAAGAACAAAACATAGATTTCGACATTTTTGGCAAAATTTCAAAATGTAATAACTTTCGCATTACTTTGAATTAAATTACAAAAACTATATGGTTTCGAATCTCGTGATCAAGACTTTCATTTCTAAAAAACCCGTTTTCAATTTCGAGAACTTTGAAAAATTGAGTTTCCGACACTTAGCCAAATTTTCACCAACTTTTCTTATTTTTAACAGTTTTTGTCCCGTACATCGTCGGGACCTCGTTTTGATTAAACCTTGATGTTTTTCGATGGAAAGACCAAAAATGACTTTTAAACATTTAAAATGAATGGTTTGACTTGAAGAGACGAAACGTGAGAATGTCGAGAGAATGAAAAAGGGAATAAACGGTAAAATTTCATAATCACACCCGAAGGGTGATGTCTGCATTTTACATTGTATGTTGTGTGTAGGTTGATGAAAGGATATCCAGGTTATTAATAAAAGGGTTACATGTTTATTTAAGATTATATTAGCGCGTGCGCTGAGTACTGTTATTTATTTTTAGACCGGGTGGCCACAGTTGCATGGTAGGAACTGGATATCCATTCTCAATCCTGTTCTGTTAGTTTCTCTTTTGTTTTAAATGAAAAATCATATATATATATACGTAACTATTTTGTGAGTTGTTAAGGGGTCTGTGAATACTTGAAGGGGTAGTACGCCACATCATCCAGATATGTGCACTATCCTGAGATATACGGTAAGGACCACCAAGCTCATACGTGATATGAGATGCGTATGAGAGTAGAGTCACAACTGGAATCCGGGTCCATTCCTTTCTTATCTTTACCAGTGAACATGTATTGTAAAGGTAATCGTATACGAGTGGAGTGTCATTTGGGAATCACATGCACGCCTGATAGGCATAGACGAAGATGATTAGTCAGTGATTACTAACAATCTAGTAGTAGTCGAACGTTCTGACACATCGAAAAGAGCCTCATTGCTTACGGTCACATCAAACGACCAGCCTGAGTCGGATAAATGATCCCGCAAGCGTGGTAAATAATGATCAGCCACAAAATCAGGAACTACGATGTTATTGAGGAATATCATGTCCCGATTAGGAACGATCCAGTCGTGAATCCCAACATTCAGATTTCATTACTCCACCACTTGTACTATGTATTTATTGTTATGTTTCGAATTATAAATTGAAAAGCATGTCTATTATTTCAATGTTGTCAATTATTTTCACATAAAATGGAAAATGTATAATGAGTATAGATGATTGATGTTATGTGGGATTTTAAACTGTTTAGTTGCTCAGAACATAATTACAAATTATATTTAGATATGCTTAGGTATGCTATCATATAACACATAAATGATAGCTAAAAGCAAGAGGAGAGACAACTATGAATTTGTGTCAGCTCCTGCATAGCAATTGGAGTTTCCTTTTACATAATCCACAAGATTTACAAGAGTACATGTTCCAATGCATGATGTTGAAGGCAATAAAATTATTGGAATGTGACAGAGTATCAGAACTAGAATGACAAGTCATCAATACCTTAGCAAAATGGGCATGCATCAAGCATGCCTGAAGATAAGTCGATTTCCTTGCCAGCCGAAAGAAGGCATTAAAATTACCCGTCCTGCAGGCTCTGAAAGGGAATGATAACCTCAGATATTAGATCATAAGAAAATCTTCTGCAGCAAAATAAGACCGAACAATAAAAAGGGATGAGAATACCTTGCAACTTCACGAGCAAATAGAATTTCTGGGGTTTGCCTTATTTCTGAAGTCATCTTTGCAAGATCAAGTGATAGTTCTACAGGTTCAACCTAATGTAACTTCTTACTCTCACAAACACATAAAATGGGAAGTAGCCCACAATAGTAGATGATTTAAAAAAGAAATTCTAAGTGAATTACAAACCAGCTAGCAAAGAGATGTGCATCATCAGTAGAACCAACGCTCTGCAAGCAATTCAAAAGCATTTGTTGGACAATTTCCGATTTGGTAATGGATTCTGAAGCTTCGGAAGTGCTTTCTCGCTCGGATTCATCAATAATGATTAAAATTAAATCATCTCCGAAGATGCGGACGTGGTCAGTACCCCCAATGTTTGAACTCCAAGAGAAAGTTGAAGTTAATCATGGAATGTTTATTTCAAGCCGTCAAGTAGCTCACACTTTCTTTCACCAAATTGAACCCTCAAAGATTGTAAAGGTTAGTTTGAACCACTGTCACACAAAAATTGAATTTTTTTTTTTGAAAAGTTTATCAGAATAAGGGACCAATTAACACCACCACCACTCTCAGCCTGAAGATTCTATCTTCTCCAACATTCAAAACTCTAGAATAAGATAGGGTTTTAGGGAGGTTGAAACCCAAAAACATTTTTTGTATAGTTCCCAACAAATTTCGGATTTTATTTTCAAACTTTTATGGCTTTACAGGAATTGAAGTAAATTGAAAAAGGAGGAAAAAATGAACCTCGGAGTGCGTGAAAAAGAAAATGATTGAGAGAGAGAGACAACGATGGCTCCGATTCGATCGATCTAAGGGCCTGTAACTTGAGAATTGTTCGAACTTGAGAAAGAGGACGATGATGGCTTCAAATCATTCGAGCTGTAACTTGAAAGAAAGAGAGAGAGAGACGACGATGATGGCATCGGATCGTTCGAGCTGTAACTATATATATATATATATATATATATATATATATATATATATATATATATATATATATGGGAGGGAAAGGGTTTCTTTGAGTTTCAAATAGATTACAGAGAGTTTTGTAACTTGGTTTAAAGTAGAGAAGAAGAGAAGATTTCGTTTGAGTTTCAAATAAGTTACAAGGGGCTTTTTATAATTACAAAATAGTTTTACTTTAAAACTATAAAACACATCCGAACCGTCGGATCTGATCAAATCTAATGACCAACAAAACTTGGAATAAAACTTGGCAAACTTTAGGGCCGCCGAACCGCGCCCATATATATATATATATATTAAATTATTATAAACTATAATGTTCTTAAAAAAATATATTATATACAAAATATCAATTTAATTATAATTTATGTTAAAGATGTGAGTTAATATAATTTTTTTTATCAAAAATTAAAATTCTTTTTTACAAGTGATAAACCTTTTGGAGAAATGATACATTTTAAACTCCCATGCGTAATTTATTTGAAAAATTGAATAACTTTATATAAGAGGTATAAGTTTTGAAATCTAAAAAACATTAAATAATCGTGGTACGTACCCATCAGATAGCTTCTAATAAAAACCGAATAGGAAATCGGGTTTTCGGTTTCGATTCTGGTTAGATTGGGGTTAAATGGGCACCCATTGACACTCATACACGTATCAGTTGTCACGTGAGAAGCTCTAGGGTTTAGCGTTAGCTCAACTCCAGCCGCCCAACTTTACATTTCTTCTTTTAGTCTAATAGCCATAAGTCATACTATTTATGAAAATGATATTCGGTTTTAAATTTTAATACACGAGAAAAGCATCCAACGGTTAATATCTTTTCTTTATTTTGAAATTAATCCAAACCGTTGAATTTCCTTTATAATGAAGCAGAAAAGAAACCAACACCACCTAGGGTTTCATTGAGCGAGCGAGGGAGAAGGTTCGAGAGAGAATCGTCTGGTCTGGGATTCGAGGTATTATCCTTCTTGCTTAGATTACGTCTTGTTCTTCGTTTGAAATCGATTTATTCAAAGAGATTTTTGGCTAATTTTTAAATCTAAATCGATCTTTTCTCTTATCATTTCTCGTTTAGATGAATCTGTGACCCGATGTAAGACGAATCTGATTTCTTGATTTATATTTGAATTTTATCTTCTTATTTTGACAGTAGTGGCGACAATCGACAGCGCCATTTCGCTTTCACACTTGGATCTATCATTGAATCCAGATTGGAAGCATTTCTGGTCGTAAGGCCATCGATCTGTGTAATCTGTAGATTAGTTTTGTCAAGAATCTGTTTTTTTTTATTTGAATACTTCATCCATGGTTTTAAATCTCGGACGATGTCGAGGCGATTTGGACTTTTTTTTTTTTCATATAAATATAAATATAATTGATTTCTAAATGTTTGTGTCCTATGTAAAGTGAGATTTTGTTATTGAATATTTATTTTTCCAAATTCATAATCGAAAAATGAATATTAGTTTACTGATCTCAGTGGGTACTGAGAAGATTTTAAATACCATTAGTACTTTCTTTGCTTTCTTCTTTTCTTTATCTTAAAATTTATTTAATTTAGGCTTAATTTACTCACTCTAATATTTATTAATCCTTTAAATTTTTGTAATGGATTGAGGTTTTGAGTTTAAAATTTTTTTTGTTTTTTTGTTTTTTTTAGTAAAATGTTTTTTTGTTTTTTTATATTATATAATTGCATAAATTACACACGCTTTGGAAGCATTTGAATGTTAGCCTTCTTGTGATGGCTGAATTGTCCTCCCTAAAACAATCACATTGAGTAATCAAGGCTTGAGTCTCAAAAGCGCTCTTTTGCCAAATACTCTTATTTGGGTAATTGGAGAGAAACACGAATGAGCCAGAGAATTGGTATGTGCTTATACCATAGGCCTTTGGTTTGGGAGCTTTTCTGATCATCCGAGGGATTTGGCAACAATGTTCTAATGTCTTCTAGCTGGTGGTGTTAATCTAATTTGGCTGCATATCCTTAACTTATTTAATATTTGACATTTTGGTATCTTATATTTTTATCAGTATACATATTTTTCTTTTCGAAGGAATAAATTCCTACTAAAAAAATATAATGATTTTATTTCTTGAAATCAAAGGGTAATTTTGTTGGCTTAATATGGGAGAAAACCCCTTGTTCTGATTTAATTTCTTGTCATATAATAGTTTAGTATTTATAAAAGTTCGTAACGGTTGATGAAATCTCTTATTGATGGCAAGTTGAATTTGTTGGTATTTTATTTGGTATTAAGTTTTGATACGATGTTTAATGTAACATATACTATTGCACAATGGAAAAAATTAGGTAGCCACCACATTTTTAAATTTATAGTTTTAAATCCTCATAATAGAATGCCAAGATATATTCCACAACATTAATAATAATTTATATTTCAACAAGAAATATATATATATATATATATTATATTTTGATAATTGAAAGTTTTTGAAATAGATAACTATTTTATTTTTATTGCAAAAAATGACTTAATACATCCTTTTCATTAACTTTTCAAGTTTGCTAAATATTGCAAAAAACGATTTATCTATCAAATTAATTCAATTTTTGTAGCGTATATTACTTCTTATCTTCACATTTATTCTCAAATGTCCAATCATGTTGCATGCCAGAGAGCAATATTTTGATCAATTGGAGTATCTTGTGTTAATTGAACTCGTACCAAGTGTCATGCTCACATCATGACATGTCTTGGAAACTGATGAGACGCAGTCCAAAAATCAGCTGGATTGGTGGCTTGTTGACTGTTTAATTTGTAGTTTGTGTGGTAACTACAGCAAATTATTTTTAATAGATTAATCATTGGTTGAACCTTTATGTTTTTTGCCTTTTTAGTTTACTTAAGCAGGGTCCATTAATGCGTGCGATTAGTTGTTAAACTCTAGATTTCCCTTCATTAACTTGAATCAATTCTGGAATTTTTTTATTATTTTTACGTGATAGCTTGTTCTGTCCAATCTTCATTAGCTTGAGTTATTTCTTGATGTTGGATTATTTTTATCCGATAACTAATGCAATCCAATTCAAAATCTGGATTGTGAGGTTTTAAATTCTTAGCCACCAAGGAAAATATGATGAAGCTCCATCAATTAACAGGTTAGTTTTGCAGAGGGAGATTTTAAGAGGAAAAAGCATGTCTCATCGCAAGTTCGAGCACCCAAGACATGGCTCATTGGGGTTCCTCCCTAGAAAAAGATCCTCTCGTCATAGAGGAAAAGGTTTTTAGTTTTTTTTTTCTCCCTATACTCTTCTCATGTAGATAAAAATATTAAGAAAAGAAAATGTTCATAGAATGTTGTTTCATAAATTATTTATAGCCTCTTGATGGTTTAGTTACTTTTATTGCTCATTTTCTTGTTGCTTTTGATGAATTGCGTTTATTCGTTCCATCCATTATATAATAACAAAAAATGGCTCTTTAGCCATTCATATTTTTTGCATTTTTCCAAATTGCTCCTACACTATCTTAGTTGGTCATAATAAAAAATCATTATAAGTGGAGTATTTTTCAATCTTTTCTTAAATGATCAAGCCCATTAGATTGCCAAAATTTAAAAAAAATCGTCCAGTTGCCTTTCATTCTTGTTACTCTGTCTGTCTCCAAACAAATATTTCTCTAACCAACTATTTTAAACCATGTGTTAAATCAATCTTTTCTTCAAAAATAATAATTTGTCGAAAAAAAAAAAAAACCATTTTCAGAATCTTGTAACATTGAGTCTGTTAGTTGATTTGTAGTAAAATTTTACTGTTGGAAGGCTCTAATTACATATTTTTAATGACGTATTCCTAAGTATTATTATTAAAGTACAAAATTTATGTTTACTTAGAATTAAAATATCTACCTCTTATCTATAAAAAAACAAAAACAAAACACACCCTACTTTCTACCTTTTTTTTACTTGCATTGCAAAACTCTATCCATTAAAACAACGTAAAAGTCGCTACTTGAGCATTACAGCATTTCACTCTACTTTATAATAATGTTGGAATTTTTTTCTTCATTTTTCTTTTTGTCATTACCATATGCTTTTGATGTTACAAAGGGAAGTCAAAAGTTAACATTAATTGCTAATACTGTATATATCTTACATATACTAGGAAGAATTCATGTGTCTTGGTATTTTATTATAGTCTCCTTTGCTTATTATTTTATCATAGAGTTTTTATAAATAATAAGGTCTTTTAGATCAATGGAATAGCAAATTTTGTAAAAAGGAAAATGGATACTTAGTAATTTATTACTTGTGCATGGACCATTGTTGGTTGTAAAATTTTTAAAAATCAAGTTTCGAAGTGTGATATTGGAAAAGTTTCGTAACAATTTTATATTTAAAATACGAAGATAACTTTTGAAAAACATATTTATTATGTGGATCATTGTAAAGATCTCAGAGAACTTTCTAATGGAATAATTTTTATCATAAATTACCCTACTTCTGGAAAGTTTTTGTCTTTTGGAAAATTTTGAACAAAAGAGGGCCGTGGATGGGTATGGTTGGGTTGCAACATGGTTGCTTGAAAATATTGTAAATTTCACAAGGAAATCTTTGTGGTTTGGCCCTTTCTATGCTTTTAATTGATAATATCTGGGCGTATTCATGAATAGTATAACAGTGACAAGGACATATTTTCTACAGGTTCTAGATCTAAAGTTCATTGTTTTATGACAAGGTTGCCACTTTTTACTTTCTAACTTTTAGCTCAATGGGGTTCATGCAGTGAAGGCCTTTCCTAAGGATGACCCAACAAAACCTTGTAGACTAACTGCATTTATGGGATACAAGGCTGGGTTGACTCACATTGTGAGAGATGTTGATAAACCTGGATCAAGTGAGCCTTCTCTCATTTATAGTCATTATTGATCCAAGCCCCACTCATTCTGATGCTGATGATGCTCTTGAATTGTATACTATATCTTTCTGAATTAAGTTCATGTACTATTTACTATGTCGTACTTACAAGTTCCTTTCTTTTAACACAGAGCTTCACAAGAAAGAAACATGTGAGGCAGTGACCATAATAGAGACACCCCCTATGATTATTGTTGGAGTCGTTGGTTATGTGAAAACTCCTCATGGCCTTCGTTCTTTAAACACTGTTTGGGCTCAACATCTTAACGAGGAAGTGAAGAGGAGATTTTACAAGAACTGGTGCAAGTCGAAGAAGAAGGCATTCACCAAGTATTCAAAGAAATACGAAACTGAAGAAGGGAAGAAAGATATTCAGTCCCAGCTGGAGAAACTGAAGAAGTACTGTTCTGTAATTCGTGTTTTGGCTCATACCCAGGTATTCCCTCTCTTCTTGAGCTTATTTACTCTTTCTTTATATTGAGTTGCTCATATTTATATCTTGCATCCCCATTTGTGGTTTTATAGATTAGAAAGATGAAGGGACTGAAGCAGAAGAAAGCCCACCTTATGGAGATCCAGGTCAATGGAGGAGATGTATCTCAAAAGGTTGATTATGCTTACAAATTTTTCGAAAAGGAGATTCCAGTCGATGCCTTATTTCAGAAGGATGAGATGATTGATATCATCGGGGTAACCAAGGGCAAGGGCTATGAGGGTGTGGTCACTCGATGGGGTGTCACTCGCCTTCCACGCAAGACCCACCGTGGTTTGCGTAAGGTAGCCTGCATTGGAGCTTGGCATCCAGCCAGGGTTTCTTTCACAGTTGCCCGGGCTGGACAGAATGGGTACCATCATCGGACGGAGATGAACAAGAAGATTTACAAGCTTGGGAAGGCTGGACAAGAGTCTCATACTTCCATCACTGAGTTTGATAGGTGAGGCAAATTTTCTTTTGTGGTCTTTTTCCTTGTATCTCTAAATATATTTTCGAAAACTATTAATGGACTTAGAATTTTTTTTTCTGACTCATAAAGGTGCAACACATGCTCTGTTACTCCTATTACTACCTAAATCTCATTAATATCATAGATATTTTAAATAAATAAATATATATATATACGTATGCATTTTTTTATTCTGGATTTGTTTTTTGGAAGCAAAGACATTACATCTGACTTCTTACTTGCTAGTTTGGGGCATTCACTTGGTTTCATTTTGGTTGGCCATGTCATAATGGAATTGAGCTGCAAAAGAGGAGATAAATTGCAAAAACTCAAATAAACACTTCGTTTGAATTGATATTTTTATTATTCAATATGATGTTGTCTTTCGTTTTTTTTTTTTTTTTTTCATTTTTTCCATGAACTGAAATCATATGAGGCTTGCAAATTTCAACGCCATAGTTTTGTGGTTCCAATTGTTTGTTGATTATATTAATTAGTTACTGAATTTGATTGATTAGGACTGAGAAGGACATAACCCCAATGGGAGGTTTCCCTCACTATGGGTTGGTGAAGGAGGATTACCTGATGATTAAGGGTTGTTGTGTGGGGCCAAAGAAGCGTGTTGTCACCTTGAGGCAATCACTACTGAAGCAGACATCTAGGGTCGCTATGGAGGAAATTAAGCTTAAATTCATTGACACATCCTCAAAGTTTGGCCATGGTCGGTTCCAGACTACACAGGAGAAGGCTAAGTTCTATGGAAGGCTCAAGGCGTAGAAACTAAACTGCAGAGAATGGGATTGTTATTTCTTGTTCTATCTTTTAATAAGTACTCTCATTTTTACTTAATCTTGACTCTTTAGGAGATTTGATTTCTTTCTGTTTGTTTTATTTTGGTTGGATCTTGAATTTTAATTTGCTAGACTAGATCTAGATTGTTGATACTTGTTTCAAGTAATTTTTGCATTTTATGCACCAGTGTTGCAGACAATCAAAATTGGATGAGTTATTGCTTCAGTTTATTACAGAGAAAGAGTTTTCCTTCAAATTTGTCTGCTAAATTGTTTTTTTTTTTTTTTTGGCAGGTTTCAAGTGCATATGCATTAGGTGTATTGTTTGCATAGTTTAACAATCATCTAAGACCGTATTTTTCCGTAGTAAGAAAATCTCCTTTTACAAATTAAATTATGTGTTTTACATATTTAAATAATTATGATTAGTTTATACATATATTAGAGTTTCCCCAAGAAAGATAGCGAAGTTAATGGGGTATTATTGAACAGGTTAGAATCGATATACTCATGGAAAGGAAACTCATGTTTACTCATAAATTCAATCTTGTAAACACAAGATCCAACAATTGGGATAGAAGATTTAGTTCGAGAATGCAACACATATCTCTAAGATTTATCGCAATGCTAGATTTTAGATATATGCATCCTCTTTAGGTTAGGTGGTAAAAGAGAAAAATAATAAAATTGTAATGATATTATTGAAAATCTTTGGAGTCAAAAGAAATCAAAGAGAAAAAATAGTAAAATTATTATTTGCAAAATTAGGTCAAATGACAACATTTGTTGGTCCAAATCAAACCCATAATTTCATTTTTTGATAAATTAAAGAAAATCCATTTTTACTGTTGATGCTACGGCCCTATATCCCTGAATATATTTTAAAAACCAATTAATGGATTTAGCTAATTTGAGATATTCACTTCGTTCTTTTTTATGGCTTTCCATATCATAATTGAATTGGGCAGCAAAAGAAAAGAAAAATTGCAAAAACTCAATTTTTCACTTGATTAGAATTAATGCTTTTATCGTTTAATATGATTTTTTTTTCATTTTTTCCTAGGACCAAAATCAATATTAGACTTGCAAATTTCAGTGCCATAGTTTTGTAGTTCCACCAATTCTTAACCATAGTTTTAGCCAGTATTAGTATGTAAAGGGGTTCTGGTTATTTATAAGTACTATATATATATATATATATATATTTTGAAGAGTGCATAATTTGATATTTATTGTTAACTGAATTTGATTGATTAGGATTGAGAAGGACATAACTCTTATGGGAGGTTTCCCTCACTATGGAGTTGTGAAGGAAGATTACCTGATAATTAAGGGTTGTTGTGTGGGGTCGAAGAATCGTGTTGTCACCTTGAAGCAATTGCTACTGAAGCAGACATCTAGGGTTCCAATGGAGGGTATTAAGCTCAAATTCATTGAAACATCGTCAAAGTTTGGCCATGGTCGATTCTAGACTACACAGGAGAAGACTAATTCTATGAAAAACTCAAGGCATAGAAACTAAACTGCAGAATGGGATTGTTATTCCCTATTCAATCTTTTAATAAGTACTCACTCCCCTTTTTACTTGATCTTGACTCTTGATGAGATTTGATTTATTTATTTATTTATTTATTGTGGTTGGATCTTGAATTTTAATTTGCTAGATTAGATCTAGATTGTTGAAACTTGTTTCAAGTAGTTTTTGCATTTTAATATTTGAGAAGAAGTTCTGAGTAGTAGAGATTGTTGTAATTTTGAAAGTTCCAAACTTGTTGGGAAGGAATACCATTTATAGTGTATTTTGAGTTTCTATTTTCCTCAACAGTTTCAAATCTTTTTCCAAGATGTTACAATTTCTGTTTGACAATTGAGATAACCCGGATTATACATTCAAAATCTTGGCACTATGATAATTTTTTAATAATTTATAATTAAATATTTTTTTTAATAATTTAAATATTTATTATTTTAAGGAAAAATATGATCTTGTGACTAATATTCTTCTAATCCATCTTATTATATGAAAAATATAATTATTTACATTTAAATGAGATGACTCATACGACTCAACTTGGCATCCGAACATGGGGGCAAGGTGAAACACGAGGTTTTAAAATGGCATCTCCTTCTAAGTTGGTTTGTTCACTCTTAGGTTGCAACTTTGAAGTGGGCAGGCCATTTCAAAATTTTTGTAAAACCCTTTCGTAACATCACATATGTCTTTTGTATTTATTTCACACTCTTATATTTTTATTAATATTTGAGAGACCTCCTTGGAGACACATGTGTAATGCCTCCCAAAACTTTGAAGCGGGTTGTCGGCTTCAAAGTTTTTTCCTCTTACCTAAAGGAAGGATTCTTTATTTATTGCCTAATCTTTTTTGGTATATGATGTTTGATTCTATTGGTTGGACTTTCATAACCCAAAAAGGGATGTGGCAATATAATTCTCTATTCAAATATCAAATTGTTGACCTTATTAATAAGGATAATGTTGAAGTAATATTGAAATATACATCGCGGGGGACATTTCTGACGTGGATGTGTATCAAAACCATCGATTCTTTCACGAGATCTCACTTGTATCTCAATGAAAAGTATCTATGATTCTGACACACATCCAGGTCAGAAATATCCCCCACAATGTACATTTCAATGTTACTCCAACACGACTCTATTAATAATAAGTAATGAATTTCATAGTTTAAGATGATATGGCAATAGAAGTTCTCTTTCTATATTATGATAGTTTTAATAAGAAAAATACTTTGTTTAGTAAAGATCTAATTAAGGGCATGGTTTTAATTCTCGTCTGAGATCAAGACGACTTGTTCGATACGTCTTGGTATTGTCCACCAACAAAACGGATAGACTAGTCAATGTATCGAATGAGATTTAAAACACATATTCATTTTTCTCATTGTTGAATGAGACGTCTCAGAGGTATTGGAGACGACTCGATCTTGTTCACAGATGAGACGACACGTCAAAACGAGTTTTAAAACCATGGCTAAGAGTCGTTTTGCTTAAGTGGACTACCACATCGACAATCCAACACCGATGCCCTCTAGATTTCATGTAAAAAAAACTCGAATTTAGAGAAAGACAAAAAAAGAGCTTTTATTATCACATCAACTTTAGCTAATGCTACACCAATTGTGTTCCATTCTTTAATAACTTCCATAAGAATTTGTGTGGCATCAGCAAAAGTTATTGTGACAATAGCAACTCTAAAAAAAATTGTATTTTTGGACTTGATCCTAGGTTTTAAAAGTGTTCAACTATCTAATGAACTCCCAAGAAGTGCAATATGAGGTTTTAGCTTGAGGTCACTGCACCACGACTCTAAACTAATATATGTAATTATTTATTATTATTATTATTATTATTATTATTATTATTTAATAATTATTAATTAATATTTAGATGTTTAATAATTTTTTCTAAATAGTATACAGTTACATAATAATAATAGGTGGCGTCTAGGTTGCATAGGTAGAAGAAGAACCGAACAAATCAAAAGAGTGTGGACCCACCTGACAGAATCCGTGTGAGGCCCTCATAGTGTCTACACCTCGAGTTGATCGCCACGCACAGTGGCTTCTGCCACGTTGTGGTGGAGTATGGTCCACATAGAGTCTCTGAGCCCACACACGCTGTTGCTATTGTAGCTACAAGACTCGTTGTGGGACCCGGTAACATGGTATCCTAATTCCAAGTCTTTAGAGACGTGGCACATGGGTTTCTGTACAAAATGAATATAATATTAACATCTGGAACACTTTGATTGCTTATTTTTAGGAATCAGATCCTCACAAACACGTATGTTAAATTGACAGCTCTAACGTGGTTGGTAGGAATTTTAAAGGAATGAGATCTTGTCTTACAGTACGGAGTGCATGAATGATTGAGCAATGAATAATTTTTTTTTCCGTAGAATATATTGTCATGACATGTCAAAAGGAAAATAATTTTTAGTTATTATGGTGGGAATAATCCTTAGTCATTTTTGAGCAATATTTCTGTGCACTTCGTATTAAGGGATCTACGGAGGGAATATATGTCATTTCCTATACTTAAAGAATAAAAAAAGGAAAATGAAATCATTTGCTATGATTTTCAAACTTACTGAATGTATATATGCCAAGCATCCTAATTATAAATATTTACCCTATTGGTCACAATATTAGTGATGGTGACAACACACGATGAATTTTTTTTGCTTATTATATGCTCATTGAATCTTGGGTCCATTAATTACACGATCCCACTTGTATTGATTGACATCTCCAATTTACAAAATTACCCTTGTTAGACTTAATGTGGCATGTGCTAAGGAATCTGTGGGCACTATGACATGCAAGATACTATGATAATCATTATTAAAGGGTTTAGTATAGATACGTGATTTTCGAATTTGAAGATCATCTCTACGAGTATTTAGAGTCACCACCATTCTTTTTATAAAAAAATGTGAATGATCATCTGAAAAATATTTTTAGAAAAGTATGTTGTTTTGGCATCATAGTGATTCTCGTAAAGATTAGGACATCGATCTACCTAGAATCTAGGTAAGGGTTCGATTACAGAGAGGGGAAGGTGTTAGGCACCCTTCTCTCTCCACCAAATAATGATAACCTTAACAATGTGATCATTTAAAGAAAAGAAAATGAGAAGAGCGACAGTTTTGTGCCCTTACACGTAAAGGACTTTTGATGTCTACTTGAACTAAGAAGGTCATCTCATTGGGATAAAAGACCCTACCATGTCTTACCTCAAACTCCCATGATTTTGGAAAAATATGTTTTACTATTAACTTGACAATTTTCCAAGTTGACACAACCGAGTTGGTTTCATCCAATTTTGTAGTGAAGTCTCCTCAAAATTCACTCAAGCTTAGTTGAGTTGAGGAGTTTCAAAACCATGATCTCTCATCTCTTTATCACTCTCTTTGCTTTTAGCCACATAAATCATGAGATATAGTGGGATGTGGTTATAAAAAATAAATTTTGATAGGTAGACTCATGAAAAGTGAACTCATATGTGGACATAATCCAGGTTTTTTATATGTAGGATCCAACGGTTGGGATAAAATATGTATCCCAAGAATATATTACAGATCTCTAAGATTAATCTTATAGTTTACCTAGACTGACTTAGTTAGTAAGGATTTCACATTTATTAAGGGTTCTTGGGCTCACCTCTTGGCATCCAAAAACATGATTCGAAACTTTAGGGTTGTAGAGGACGAAATTATATGAACTTTGAAAAAAAAAATTGTTATTTCTCATTGTTGAATTTCATTTAAGTTTGGGAGTTATATGGAAGTTCGGTAACTTTCCATTTAAAAACCTTGATCTAGTTCAAAAGAAATTGTTTTTTGAATTTGTCATTTTTTTTATTTGAGCTTTTCGATGAAACTTAGAGAGATGTGGTGTTTGGTTTTTGATGTGGTAATCTATTTTAGTAAATGACTCTTAGTAAAGGAAGGGTTACACTAATCTCAAATAGTTAGTAATTCGGTGTACGGAAAAAAAATTGTCATGAGATTAATTCGAGTACAACTCAGAATATTCATTTAGTAGTTGATTTAAAATTTTGGTCAAAATTTGAAGAATAGAAAAAATGCGAAACGAGAATGGTTTGGGTATAATTCGACTTCACTACTCTAAAAATATTTCAAAAATTCATATGTATACATATTAAAATTTTCATAGTACTCATGTCCAAATATTTAGAAAACTCCCCTACCTTTTTAAGATTTATTATTTTTATATCTTATTTTTCAAAATTACCATCAATACCTTTCATCTTTGAACTCATTCTTGGTAAATTAATAACATATGACATTTTTATGCGTGTATATCAAACACTTGAGCATTATTACAAATCAATAACACTTGGATACCATTACACATATTCAATTTCAATATTTATTCTAAAAATGCATATATAGAAAAAATTTAAAACCAAGAACATATATATATTTTTTAATGATTTATCATAATATTAAATTCAAATCTTCATAATGAAAAGCACATACTATTGTAATTAGTTGAGTTACCAAGACTCATGCTCAAAAAATCCGAGAGGATGGAGAAGATATGTATAATGAGTGAAAAAATTAATTATTGATTGATAATCGTGAGATTTAATAACAATCAACAATTAGTGATTGTCTAATAATGAAACCTATAAATGTGAAGAGAGAATAATGAAAATATTATAATGCAATATTGAGATAAAAAATTTATTATAAAAATATGGGTTAATTTGTGTTTTTAACTCTTTGCAGGAAGTATTTTTTATTTTTTATTTTTTAAATTCAAGAAAATAAATCGTGAATGATTCGAAAATGTTGAAGATGTCAATTATATATATAAATTGAATTGGATGAAAGTTTTAATCGTTTTGTGTATTAACATATGGGCTCAGTTTCACAAGTGAGGAGTCTACAAATCCCAACCCAATTATCAATCGAGTATGACTACTCTTACTAAGCTAGTAAGGATTTCACCCTTACTAAGGTCCTTGGCTCATCTTGTGGCATCATTGTGGAGGATAAAATTTTATGTACTTTGAAAAAGAAAAAATTCATATGTTATTTTTCACAGTTGAATTTCACTTAAGTTTAGGAGTTATGTGAAAGTTTATTAACCACCCATTATAAAAACCTTGGATCAAGCTTAAGAGAATTTTTTTCTTTTTAATTTGAGTTTTTTTCTTTGATGAAACTTAGAGGGCTGTGATGTTGGATAGATGATGTGGTAATCCATTTGACTAAAACGATCCTTAGTAAAGCTTATTTATAAGGAAAGTGTTCCGCTTATCAATATTCTATGGGTTGTGCTGGGGTGACACAAAAGGAAACACAAGGGTGACAAAAACTCGTGGTGTGACGCACATTATCGTAGATGCTTTTCCACGAGATACGAGTAAAAAACATCTAAGATTATGTACACGCCACCGCATCATTGTTGCCACCTTTGTGTCTCTGAATGACAAATGTCATTCTAGCATTTTACATATTCTATGCAATGCTTTCGTTTGAGTGAAAGGAGAATGTCAAATCCTTGTAGAATAAGGGTATTTTAGTCATTTAAATGTTATTCTTAAATTGCCCCGATAAATCGGGTATATAAGGAGGGGAGTTGGTTTTTTCGGTTTCAGTTTTGGAGGAAGTGAAAAGACATCGGTGGAGCAGCGGGTCGCAAGAGGAGTCCAATCTGTGGTTGGGAGTCACAACAGCAAACGTAATCATTCAAATTCCTCGATTTTCGGTTTATCGAAGAAAATGAAAAAAATTATTATTTTATTTCTTTTTTTTTTCTCATAATAAATTTAAAAAACAAAAAACAGTTACGTTTTTTTTTTCTTTCTCCATGTTCAGAGATTTTGCAGCATCTCTGTGTTTGTTTAAACCATAGTTCTCTCTCAATCTCGATGTCGAGATTAAAAGATCAGTCGAGAAAGATCGAAATCAAAGTTTTGATTTCTGTTCTCGTGATTCTTACATTGTAGAAGATGTGAACGATCTCTGATCGTTCCAGCTTGTTTACTGATCCAAGGACCGCTTCTTATTTGCAAAGTTTAGATTGAATCGGAATCTGGAGTTTTTGATTCGAAAGAGCTTCGATTTTGCTGGTTTGTTCGATTTCAAATCTATTTTTCCTCTTTTTTAATGAAGTTTCTTTATAAGACGAACTCAGATTATGCATTTATTCTCGAACATTTCGATTATTTTATTATTTTCAGGAAATTGTGCGAGAATCTCCCGAAACTTCGATATCCAATAATTTATGATTTTTGGAATTTTACAGATTTTATTAGAATCACAGATTCGTAAAAGCGATTCGGCGTTGGCGCTGCGAAACGGTGTCCCGTACTGTTTCAACTACGTTCTCCTCTTCTGGCTTGTAATTAGTCGGCGAGTTATAGTACGAATAGAGAGTAATGGAAAAGGTGGAAGGAGGAGAAGAGACATTGTTGTCGCCAAAAAATCGGGTGAAACTCTTGTGTAGCCATGGAGGGAAGATCTTGCCGAGGCCACCGGATGGTCAACTAAAGTACGTAGGCGGCGAAACACGTGTCTTCGCTTTTCCTCGCGACATCAACTTCTCAGGCATCTCTCTCTCTCTCTCTCTCTTTCTCTCGTGTTATCTCACGCCGTATGCACCTCTTCGCTTGTTTTGAAATTTTTTATTTTTCTCGTCTTTTTTTGAGCCATAGCTTCCAATTTAAGTGTACGGCTGGGATTTGAGAAAAAACTCAGATTCTTAGGAATCAATAAATTATTTTTACTTTTAAGGATACCTAGGCATATTTTCTCATCTAAGCCGTATGTTTGAGACTAAAATTATGCTTTTTAACAAAAACGAATTTTTACAAGAATTTTTCTAGTCTCAAACCAATTCTGGATAGTACAAAAGTGGAACGGGAATATGTAAAATCTTGGTGACTATTAATTTTTTTTTTATTTAAATAAATTATTTTTAATAAATCAAATTTTAAAAAAATTTGAAAATTTTCTTGGTCAATAAACAATTTTTTCTTATTAATGATTTAAAAAAATATAAAATAAAAATTGATAGACTTTTTTATCTGCAAAAGTCAAAACCATATATATTTTTTTCTTTCTATTTATTTATGAGAATTTACAATGATTTACTTATGAACCCAATTTAATCAAGAATTTGCAAATAGCAAAAGTGAAACCTTTCTTTATTAAAAAGGTAATATTTATTATCATATCAGAAATCTAAGTTTCATGAAAAAACTCAAATCCAGAGGGAAAAAAAAATTTAAAGAACTATTTCTTTTGAATTAAATCCAAAGTTTTGAAAATAGACGGCTACCAAACTTTCATATAACTCTCAAACTTAAACTGGAATTCAAGAGCAAAAATAACTTTTTTTCCCCCAAAATTCATAGAATTTAGTCTTTTACAACCCTAAAGCTTCGTATCATGTTTTTGGATACCAAGAGAGGAGCCCAAGGACCCTTAGTAGCTTGGTAAAGCTAGGGGCATTTATAGCAAAATCTTGAAACTTAGTAATTTTTTAAACTAACATAGTCTCCTTTTAAGAGGGACATCTAGATTTGATTTTAGCTGAATTTCCTAGAAGCCTTAAAGTGCAACTTCAATTGCTGTTCATATCTCTATATTTAGAAATAAAGGCTTTTCAAACACTCTATCCTGTCTTCAAAATGAAGATTTCATCTCTATTTCTCTGTTCACATATTCAAATATAGAGTGGAGAGAGAACTTTCTATCTTCACCTTTTTAAAATATCTATCATATCTATTTATTTTCTTCATAAATACCAATTTTGAGTTTCACTCTTAATGGAACATGTTTTAAATATCATTTTTATTTCATGTCCCTATTATATTCCCTTTTAAATTTTATGAATGGGTGAATGATGTTTTAGAGAATGAATAGTAATTTAAAGATGAGACTAGTTGTAGTTTAAAGTGGTTTGGAGTATTTAAAGTTGAAGAATATGATTCACTAGGGTGGTGGCTCAATGATAAGACGTAGCAACAGGGGTTTGCTTCCTTAGTTGTGACTTCGAAATTGAGTAAAATTACAAACTCCCCCTGATTAAAATGAAACATGTGGTTGTGGGCTCTGCTTGGGCCCATGTAGTTATAGTCTCACCAATGTGAGGATTCTACCTGGGTCACACACAAACAAAAGTTGAAGAATACTTCAATTTGGAGATTTGGGCTGGAGATGCTCTAAGCTTACTGTGACTTGCTAACATAGCCAGGCTAGAGTTTTTCAAAATAATATAATTATAAAATATACTTATTTAGTATTCTTTTTTTCTTATCACATCTATTTACCATTCTTGTAAGTATACTTATAAAAATTTAACGAATCCATCATTTGAGCATCACAGACACATTCTCGCCAAGTCAGATTGGAAATTCAGTTTGATTATTATATTTAATATTCTTATTTTTTTGAAAATAAAATAAATTTAACATCAAATTTTATAATATTAATATATTTTTTATGGTAAGGTACTTTGCTCTTCCCCCCTCCCCCAACCCCCCATTTTTTTGTTTTTTTTCGCCATAAAACAACACAAAGGGGTCAACAAAGTCACATATGTCATACCTAATTTTACTTTTTTAACTTAGAAATAGAAATGTATTAATCAAATCAAGATTTTTTCTATGATAGTTTTTGTACTACTAGACAACCTGATTTCACCCAAAAAAATAAGGGAATTTGCCATGATTTTAGATTTTTAAAATGTGGATGACACAATCTTGATAGGCATTCTTTGTCTTGGATGTGTTGTGTACAACATCGTTGGACAATATATGTATCCTTCTATAATTTATGAGTTGAAAAAGCTAGGTTTGGAGGGAGTTGTTTCAAATTTAAAAAAAATTTATTAAGAAAAAAAAATATTTTAAAGAAGAAAACTTCGCTAAGCTGATGAACAAATGACATGATGCCGCTCATGTAGTGAAAAAATTAGAGTGATTGGTTGATAGGAAAGAAAGTAAAACAATTAAGTGTTTGGATATTACACTCTTCTGTGTACATGTGGCATCTTGTCATTGATACGTCAATATGATTCGTTCCGTTTCAACTTTAGGGGAGTACATATAATACCTTAAATTGATGATATTAGTTGTATCCCCCTTTAAAATGCAAGAATAAACTTACCCCCTTATCGTAAGTCAAGAATGCGATTTCTTGATAATTTTAATGGTGAATTTTTGATTTCTTTTTTTCTTTCAAAATCCTCTATAAAATTCGGTAAATAAATTACTAAATCAAAATTTTGCCGTTAAATCATTAAGAAATATCAATCTTGATTTATGGTTTAGGGGCTAAACCTAATCTTGCATCTTGTAAAGGGTAAACCTAATATCACCCATTTAACAGGAGGGTATCTCTAAAATACCTAATTATTTTTTATTTATGGAGTCATCCGAGTCAACTACACAAATAAAAAAGTTGACTCAAATCAAGTTTTGAATTTTAAAGCATAGTTGCAAACGAACGATCATACATGACCATATAAATTTGTTGCATGTTTGTATTACATACAATTTTTAGCTGACATTATTCTTTTGATATCTTCCTCTTCTCTTACCAGAGCTAATGAAGAAACTTACTACCATGTCAAATGGTGATATGGTTCTTAAGTACCAACTGATCCCTGATGATTTGGAGACCTTAGTATCTGTAAAATGTGATGAGGATCTTCACCACATGTTGGCTGAGTACGATCGCCACTACGAAGAGAAATCCACCGAAGATGGTGGTTCCCCTAGACTTCGAGCCTTCTTATTCCCTTCAAATCCCCCCATCACACAAGAAAACCAAACATCTCCTAACATAATAACAGATGATCATGTACTCCAACAGACTTACATCGATGCAATTAATGGAGTCATTCGTACCCCTCCTACAATATACCTAAAAGGTACCTCTAGAAACATAAGCCGCTCCACCTTGAACATTGCCTCGGCTGGCTCGTCCCCAAAGTGCATCGACACTATCAATCAGGATGGATCTAAAGGGAGTTTTCTTATCAAAGAGATCCCTAAAGTCAGTAGTTCGCCTAGCCTATATAATCTTGGCCACAACCACCCCAATTATAATCAACAGCAGCCATACTACCAACAACCCCAGAAACTACATGGCCCGCGGTTGATGTCAGTGTTATCGATGGGGCGAAATGAAATAGGGAGGTACCATGTGGGTAATATGCACCCCTCACCAAGTAGACCCAAGAGAAGGAGTGGTGGTGGATGCATTTGTTGTGAAAAATCCAGCAGAAGTTATGGGAGTGGAGGGCCTGAAATGGTGGACAACCTTCCTCAGAGTTCCATGAAGGCAACAGGGGAGTAAGAGAGTCCCCTTGGGACCATCAAATTAAGGCATATTGGTGTTGGGTTTCATAGAATTTGATTTGTGTGGGTTGTAAACTTGTAATTGCATAGAGTCTAAAAGGGTGTAGACAATTCTTTATAATTTAGATTGTAATTGAATGGAGGAACATGATAGTATAATTTTGGGACAAGACTTTGATGATGATGATGATGATGATAATATTTTATATGAATGCTAAATTGTTTCGTTACAGAAATTTCAAAAGATGATAGATTGTAATATTTCCTCTTTCTATTCAAGTCCAGCCAGTTAAGTGGCAGACACCGCTAGGCATTTTTTCTAGCAAATTGACCTTTTTTTTATGCATGTAGGTAGTGCAAAATGAATTAGTCCATGTGTATGCCACATGAACTACTCATATGTGAGATGGCAATAGTTTGAGTGGCCAAGAAATTATCCTGACTTGAGGAGTGATCACCTATTCGACGTCTTTTGTCTAAAATTGTACACCACACTAGAGGTCGTTGAATAAATTAGAGAATGGTTTTTCAATAATTTCATGCTCTTGTTAACTATAAATAAATTATTAGGGAAACAAAGCAAGGGTAGCTCAGCCATTTTAACCCTAACCTGATCTCTTGGAATTGAATTTCTGTCATTTTTCCCTTACGATTAGGGTGTCGGACACATCTTACCCTATCATCTCCTAAGGCATTATCCACATACACAAAAACCACCTGTTTGACCTATATATATATATATATATATATATATATATATATATATATATATAGAGGTCAGGAGTGATTGGGGGACAAAAAATTTGATAGTATCTCAAAAATATGGGTTAGAATTCAAAATGGGATGATTTTTTTGTGATGATATCCTCTATGGCAAGAACATCATCCTCACAAAAAATCAGCCCACTCTAATCCCATTAAAAGTGCTTTAGAAATAATTGATGGTCCACAATTTTTAACCTTGTAAAAGTGGGGTTAGAAGTCTCCTTCTCCCATGTCTTTAGAGAGGTCAACAAGGCTGTCGATATGCTAACTTCCTATCAGAATAGTTTAGGTTGTACAGAATAAGATTGTGAGTTGCTATCAAACGACCTTGTATCTGTTATTTATCAGGATGCCTGTGGTATCCCGTTCCTTTGGTTGTAGTTGGTCTGGGTAGGACTGTCAACGGATAGCTATCCGATCGGATAGTGCTATATCCGAATTCAAATCCGAAAATAAATAACACTATCCGAATTCGAATTCGAATCCGATCGGATATCCCTAACAAACATTCGAATTCGAATCCGAAAAATATATCGGATATCCGATAATATCCGATTCGATAAAAAATCTGACGAAACCCACAGATTTGTCCGAACAATCATTCAGACCAGTTCAGATCGAAGAGAGAGAGAGAGAGAGAGTATGTACCTGCATGCTCGCCGGTCGGGGAAGACTTGTCGGAGTTTGCATAGTTGAAATGACGAAACCCACAGATTTGTCCGAAAAATCACTCTGACCGGTTCAGATCGGAGAGAGAGAGAGAGAGAGAATACGTACCTAATGCTCGTCGGCCGGAGAAGATAGTGGTCGAAGTTCGATCGAAACCCGCCGTGTCATCTGGTTGTTTACGGCTTTAGTCATTAAGGTGGATTAGATAGAGAAGACGAAATTTTAAAAATAAATTTTCGTTGTATAAAACGAATACATAACACATATATATATATATATATATATATATATATAAACGTTTTGTTGTAAAACATAAATACATGATATGTAGTGTTATCGGAGCGGATATTATCGAATCGGGTATTGCGATATCCGAATTCATATCCGAAACTTATTCGAATGTTAGAATGACATCTGATATCCGATATTCGAAATTTTCGGATAATATCCGATTTTTCAAATTCAAATTCGGATTTCGGCTATCCATTGACACCCTTAGGTCTGGGTCTGCCTTAACCCTGTTGACCTTTCAAAAAAAAAAAAAAGAAATTTCAGAATAAGCTGATTTTTTGTGAGGTGATCAGCGGTCCAAAAACTTCTATCCATTCAGTTTAAGGTCCATCCTTTGGAGAACTTGCACACAAACCAATATATGTGATAGATTTCTAACCATAAAAAATCCATCTACATCCACGCTTGAGGCTCCTAGGATATTAAATAGAAACTCAAAGAACACTCACCAATCTTAAAAAAAATGTCAGAGTAAGATGTATGTTTCATTAGTCACGATGTCTCAAGACCCTTAACAACAAATGGAGGAATCCTGATTGACTGTCTGTAATAGAGATGTGGCCCACATGGATGCCCTAAATACATGTATAGGCACAAAAACCCATGAATATTTAGTCCACCTTTTCTTGGGCTTACAGTCTAAAAATTAACTTGATTGGTGATTTCTAGCTGTTGGATTTGAATATGGTAAGAAAAGTATCTAATTCGATCCAAAGCTCTACATACAAGAAGCTTCACACATTATTATGTACTTCCTCGCCTATTGAATGTGGTGAGTGGAATCTCCAATCAAACAATTGGTGGGCCAATACTATATCATCAGGACCATTCAATCAGATTGCACAAGATTGTTTGGACTATGTCTATTAATTATCCTATAACTGCCATGTGGCAAATATTATGTGGTCCTCAAATAATTTCCAATCGGATTTATCATGTACACACTCGTATTTATCTTATCTCTTCTCAACACCAACCACATAATAACATCACAAGTTGGACCTTCCAATGACAGCTTAGTGGGCTGTAAATGGGCCTGTCCAGGCTGCCAATGGGCCTTCTCAAAAGGCTGATCCACGCCCTAAACATGAATCTGGACTAGTCTGGCCCAATAACGTAATGGGTCCGAGTTTTGCTAAAACGTGGCGCATTGATAGCCTTACGGCTAAAGAGATTCTCAAGTGAAATCAACATTATGGAAATGACTTTTATCTATCCGATTGTAAACTTCTTCTAGAGCTCCAACTCAAATATAGTTACATATGGTTTTGTAATCCGGCTACTCGTCTCATCTTTTGCAACCACCAAGGTAGACTGTATGAGTTAATCATTAATGTCATTTAAATTATTTAAATAAATAAATAAATATATATATATATATATATATATATATATATATATATATTATGTAGGTAAAAAAAATATATGATTAATCTGGAACATAAACATGTCACCTCGAGATTCTTACAAGTCGGGACATGAATTCAAGAAATTAATAATAAGGAAACCCTAACACCAAGACAATGATCTTATATAATAGATGAGAAAAGACATGTAAGGAATTCGCATCCCTAGTCATTCGTTGAACTTAAGTAATCTTACTAACGTAAGCATTAGAGTATCTTTGATAAGGTACCATATTGGTGCTCGATTACAACAACTTAAGTCAGCGTTGGATTCGATTTGTTGATGTTTTGAGGTATTGTGATTGAAGGAAAAATCGCATAGGTATTCACATTTCGATAATAATTAATTTTATAGCGTAAACTTCACTAACAGGTTCTGTAGACACCCAAATTTGACTGGGCGCTCAATGTAAAATGCCTCAAAATTGTAAAAATTGGAATGGGCCCCAAGGCCCAAACCTTCAAAAATGTAATGTATTTTGTCATCCTCTTTCAATAAATGGCCCAAGGCTACTCGCGTGGCCCATGGATCCAAACTCCTCACTACCCTTCTACACTCCTCAACCCAACCCAACATAAGTCCAAATTTATTCATATTCAACCCATCACCTAAGTCCAATCGTTCCTCAACCCAACACTATACTCACCCAAGCCCATTCAATTAAACCCCAAGTCATTTTATTTAGTTTTTCATTGTTAAGTTCATTATCCTACCCATCATCATTACACTATTGCATATACATGCACTCTCATTACATTTGCATTAGTCAAGAAGAAAATTTCAAAATTCGAGGATTTGAAATCTTTTTATCTAAGGACAGCTTTTACCCTCAAGGATTTGGACATCTCGATAAATTGTTGAATCTGGCTGCAAAATGAACTGTCATTGAATTTGTCATTCAGATGTCACACTATCTATCAAAGTGTCGACCATCTAATTTGCTCTCACCCTCTACTAAAGAGGGGCATCTATAGACACCCTATTTTTGTATTTGCCTAATTCGACAATTCATCATCCGATTGTTATAGATTCTTAATGATAAACGCAAAGAACTCGAAAGTTTGAGAGGCCCTTTCCCAATTTTTTTATTTTTAGTCATTTCGCTTCTCTCACTCGTTATCATGCGACATAGAAAATAACGCACACGAGTGATCACTACACTTTACACTCGATTTAACAAGTATATATGCTCAGGGTCGCTACAAATTTCAATAACTTAGAGACCTCGTCAAGCTAGTAAAATATGACCTTGAGACTTAGAATAATCATATTGGGATTAAAAGAAACCTTACACCAAAAATTCATAAAAATCGATAAAATGACGAAAATACCCCTTATAGGTCTCACACGTTTGAAAAGTCTCGAAAGTACTTTCATAGAATATGATTTTGAGTCTAAGGAAACTAAAATCGGTGAAAATGGAAAAAATTTACAAAAAAATATAAAAATGACCAAAATACCCTTTGATATCCGACTTTTACCTAGAGACCTCAATTCCTAAGAAAATGTGGCCGAAAAAAAAAATTCAATAAATCTACACACATTAAAAAAAAATAGAAAACCTCTTCTTACAAAAATTGAAAATTTTAAACATAAAATAACATTGAGTCGAATTAAAAATCAAAACTTAATCGACCATTCAAAGCGAAAATTAAAATTTAATTAACCAATCGAATTAAAAATTAAAACTTAATTGACCAATCAAATTGTAAATTAAAACTTAATTAACTAATCGAATTAAAATTTAAAACTTAATCGACCAATCAAAGCAAAAAAATTAAAACTTAATCAATCAATCAAAACGAAAATTAAAACTTACCCAACCAATCCAATTAAAATCTTGAGATCGAATACTAAAATAACTTTTTTTAACTTAATCGACCCATCAAAGTGAATGTTAAAATCAAAATTTTAACTTAATTAAATTGAATCAAGACTCATCCAATCACCGATTGACGAATAAAACATAAGGGACAATCAACAACATGTACAACGCCTTCACTCTCTTACATTCACAGTCAAGTCTTCTTCTTCATTAACGTTGTAGCCATACTTTCTTCTCCATTAACAACACGTGCAACCCCTCATTCTTCTCAACAATGTTCTTACAACAACTTCCTCTTCCTCTTTAACGTCTCTCCCATATCAAAACCACCTCTCTATTCATCTCTATCTAAGTCCCTAACAACAACATCGCGTTCTCTATCCTCTCTTAAAACTCTGCAAATAATAAGATCACATACTCTTTCTCTCTTTAACGCCACTCTTACATTGTATCATTACTACCCATTCATCCTATTTCACCGCCGCCCTCAAGTTATCGTTGAATTGAACCTGAAGGGATTGTACCACAACAACTATATTATTATAGAGGTGAGTTTAGTTTTGTTATTTTACTTTTTTTTTTTTTCTCTTTGACTTATTTTTTTTCTCCCCCAATGTTTGTTTTCTTCGATATACCTTGTGCTTTTTACCATCATCCATTGTTGATGTTTTATTTTATTCTTAAGTCCTAATCATCATACGACTGAAGAAGTTTTTTTTCTTCTTCTCACTCTTTTCCTCGTTTTTTTTTGTACTAATGGGATTGGAAAATACATCTTCTTTGATAAGTTCTTGATCATCATACTTAAATCAAAATCTTTTAGAATTGCTTGAAAATTTCTAATTGGAGTGATTCAAATTATTTTAATAATTTGTATGATTAGGAATAAAAATTTGTTCAACTCGATGGATTCTAATTGGGTGATAATCATGTGATAATGTGTTTGGTAAATCGATAAGTATTCATGATGACTATTTTGGAGGTTCATAATTTTCCAATTTTGAAGTTTTACATATGTTCATAATTTTTCACTTTAGAAATTTTACAAGTGTCTATATTTTACTGATTTGGAAATTTGTCACATATTCATATTTTACCAATTTAGCAATTATGAGTGACATTCATATTTCATTGATTGGAAAAGTTTGCCCATATTGATATTTTACCGATTTAGCAATTATGAGTGACATGTTCATATTTCATTGATTGGAAAAACTTTTTCATATTCATATTTTTCTAATTTAGTAATTTTATATGATATCGAATTTTTCAATTTAGGAAGCCATGTGTATCCATATTTTCTTGATTTGATAATTTTACATGATCTCAATTTTTTTCAATTTAGGAATCTATGTGCATTCATATTTGATCAATTTGGTAATTTTATGTGATATTGATTTTTCCAATTTTGAAATTCATATAGGTCCATATTTCATCAATTTGATAATTTTATGTGATATTGATTTTTTTTAATTTAACAATTCACATATGTCCATATTTTATCAATTTGGTAATTTTATGTGATATTGATTTTTTCTGATTTAGCAATTTATGAGTATCCATATTTTCTCAATTTGATAATTTTATGTGACATCAATTTATTTAATTTAGAAGACTTTATATTTTGCCAATTTATTAATCATTTATGAATTTAAGAGGTTCATATTTATTTTCGTTTTGCTAATTTGATAACTATGAATAATGTGGATTTTGCCAATTCAGACTTTTTCACATGTGAATAGTCTTTATGAATTCAAATTTTTAATGCATATGGTGAAAGTTGCTAATTTTAGGGATTAATTTATACATGTTATAATAATTAATTTAATTGATAATTGTTTATGCATGTTTCAACATTGGACTATTTGATATTTATTTTTACATGTTTTGATATTGGATCAATTTGATAAGTACTCGTGTATATTTTGTCATTAGATCAAATTGGAAATTGCTTACACATGTGCAAATTGAGGCAAATTTGGGAAGTATTCCTACATGTTGGCTCTTTGATTAAAAATTATTTTGGTAAAAATTGCTACATGAGCCTTAGGATATATAACAAGATTTAGGCTTTTTCACGTTCTTTCCTTTTATGTGCCGACTTTAAAGTATTATGTAATTCTTTGATTATTTTAGCCACAAGATTTGTTTAGCAAATTTGACATAAATTGATGATGATTGGGCTCTAGTTTGACTCTAGTATTTGCCTGTTAACCATATGATAATTTTGGATTGTAGTAGAAATTGATCATTTTGATCGGGTGGGTTCAGTGCCTGACACCTTCTGAAATCCATAATCTGACCCATTACCCATTTCTCTTACCCATGAACCGATCTAGATCCACTTTAGAGTTATTTTTTATTCCTAGAACTAAATTAGGTGGCGTCCCCAATTCTCAGGAAATCCTTAATTTACCAGTCAGATACATTTTTACTATTTAATGAAAAAAGGTCGAGGTGATTTCACTAGCATACACGCACTCACACTTTCTAATTTCGTTCATTTTTTTTTTCTCTTCAACACACTTTTTCATTGATCCTCATTCTAATAATTGGTCCTTATCATAATAACCATCGTTCTTTCCTCATTTCATTATTTTTTAAAAATGATGACCTCAGTTGGGACTATATAAAAATCACAAATAATAATAAAAATAATTACAAACATGTCAAAAGAAAACAAAAGAAAACTAAGCCAACTTTGCAATGCACTAATATTTAGGATTGTCAAATTTAATCATCAATGTCCCCCGTAGAGTCGCCATTGAAAACGCCTTGATTCACGAGTGCGGATTCAATTTTTTTGGGACTCGCCACCTAGTTTTATGATTCAGAAACCAAAGATGACTCTAAACAGATAAGAAATATAGAACTACGAAGAGGTTATGAATATAAGGATCTGAATATGAGATTGAAAGATATTAGGCACTAATCCCACCTAACGAAAGTCGATCTCTACTATTCTAAAAAATTTACATTACAAAACCGGCCTAAATTTAGAATAAAGATAAGAAAAATTACATTTTTTAAATGAGTGATTGCGATGATCAGTTATACCAAAAATTAGCATTGAGCGTTTGGCGAGAGAATTTTCTCGATTTGTATTCGCTTCTAGATCAGTTCCCGCACTTCAAGATAAGATTTTTTTTTCTTCTAGATCTGAATATTTTTCTAACTTTTTGATATATTTTTTTAAGGTTTTTAAGTGTTTTTAGGTTAAAAATTAGGGCTTGGGGGTTAGATATTGACTTGGGACATCACATTTACGACTTTGAGAGAGTTTTTTATCTTTATTTTCTATGATTTCTCAAGACTTGCGAGATAAGATGGTAGAGTTTTATTGATAAGATTAGAGTTAGATTAGGTCTATTTGAGATAGAGTCTATCTCTGACTAATCTTCAAGATGTTTATATAAGATTTCAAGTGATTTTATTTGGATTTTGATTTTTTAACTTACGTAGAATGAATTTTTTAAATTTTGGAGAACTCTCCAATGAAGGATTTTTTATTAAATTATTTTGAATTCTTTGAGATCCGTAGTGGAGAGTTCTTTAATTAAACATCAGGTGGGCCCCACTTGAATAAATGAGCCGTCACTTGAAATTTAGCCCATGGGTTTAATTAATTGAATTTATTTGTTTAAAATTTTTAATCTAATTTATTAAGATTTTAATTTAAATTACTTAATATTTTAACTATTAGTTTCAATTGAATTTTAGAGTTGGAATATTATTGTTTTGCCATCAAAGAAGATTTTTGCTTTGGGATGTCACTTTTTGACATTTTGAAATATTTCAAAATCAATTTTTTGTAAGGAATTCAATGAGATTATTGGTTTGTGTCACTTATAAATTTTTGAGATTTTTGGTGTGAAATAATCACGGATCTTACGAGAGGTATTTTAGTAATTTTGTCAAATTTTGTGAAAATTAGCAAAATAGTTTATTTGATTTTAGTTTATTGTTTTATGTGCTCGAAAGGGTTCTTCTAAGCGTAATGTAGTCGTTAGAGGTGTTTTGACGTCAGGAGTATTTTAGTAATTTGATTATTATTATTTTTTTATGATTTTTCTTGTAAAACTTCTTTTAGTATCAAAATGATGATTTATATGATCATATTTTCTTAGCGTAATATGATTTCTAAGACTTGTTTACATAAAATATCTCATCCGAACTTTGAAAACACAACTAATAACAAATATATAAAAATAGAATATTCATTCATCATTGAGAATCGTCATAATCTAGTTGACGAGTTGATTAATCATGCGAGTGCAAAAATGAGGTGTCTATACTATGAAATCCACATGTTTATAAATTGATGAATCGATTTTCATATACAAATATGCTCAAAGAAATACAACCAAAGAATTTGAAATAGTAAAATTTTATTTCATTTATTTTGATTTTAATGGTCTCAATATTTTTCCTTCCTTTATTTTAAATAATTTTCTTAAAGAGTTACAACTAAAAATTAAGATATTGGACAAAATTGAAAATCAGTATAATGTCTAATCCAAAATCAATATTTTCCACTCTTTTTATAATGACAAATCTGATCAATTGATTAACATTACAACCAAATATTTATTAAAGGAAAAGTAAAAAATAAGATAAAGTTGGTTATTTATTTAGCATGCATGTGTATTATGTGAAGTCAAGCTTGCAATAATAAAATCCAAAGAAAAAATTCTTTATGCTTATTCTCTTCTAGATAAAATTTTCCTTTCTTTTATGCTTTTGTGAGATCACTGTTATTGCAATTTAGGTTTCATTTTTATTGTTTTGACTCAGTATTTTGGTTTTTCAAATGTTACTTTAAAATTTCAAAAAAATACTTACATGTTCATCTTCCTAAGTGCTAGTTACGACCATCATCTAATTCCCATTGTAAAGGAATGGCAAATGATAAAAGTATCCAAATTCTTAAATTTCACTTGTAGTGATTCAGAGGTGTTATTATATGAGAAATCACATGAAAAAGACTAGTTTAGACATGATCAAATACATGCAATTAAATCGAAGAAATTTATTTCCCTAACCATCCAAAAAATATAATTAAGTTAAATCAAATAATTAATGATTCAACCAAGTAATATTCTCACAAAGATCATCTTTCGAGGAACTTATGAATATGATAAAAGCCTGGCATGATATTATTATTCCTAAATATGACCTTTACAATTTAAATCCATAAACAAATGGCTCCAAAGGGTATTTGATGTTGCTAATCTTCCAGATAACTTGGGAAAGTCAAAACATTCGTATATGAGAAACGATAATAATGTGTGGACTCATGCCTTAAACCTTGAACTCCCTCAAATATGAATATTATTGTATTTTTGTATTATCTTTTTTTATATAAAACTTACACAAAGGGCAAAAGAAACATGTCCAAGGAATTTAAAAGAGTATAATTTTCTTTGCTTTTTTTTTTTTTTTTTTTGATCTTAATTGTATAATTCTCCAAATTATTCTTTCTTTTATTTTAAACTTTTTTTGTTAAATAATTACAACTAAGATTTGAGATATTAAACAAAATTAAAAATCAATTAAATGTTTAATCCAAGATCAATCTTCTCCACTCTCTTTGTAACTGCAGATTCAATCCATTAATACACATTACAATCAAATTATTTATCCAAGTAGAAGTGAAGCTCAAATGTAAAACCTTATACAGTTGCAATCTCTTCAACAGATTGTATTCTACTAAAATCTCCCTTACATTAGTAATTTCCAAGTATATTATAATGAAACTTGAGGTAATTAATGACAATCATCCAAAGGTATATCCATTTATGTTGAAAGAACAAGTACTTACCCCAACTAGAGAATTTACTATCAAATTGAATGTTAAATTTGTCAAATATCACTCGAAGATTTGAAAAAAGTCACAATTTTTTATGCCTTGAATAAATCACGATTCTTAGTAAAAGGTTAAAGATTGATGTCAAAATCTATTTGAATCAATTTTGGGAATATTTGATTTGTCCAAGTCGGCGAATTCGATGGGTGCCATTAATCCAATCTCAAAATCTGGTTATTAAATCATGATCCTAATTAGTCCAAACCCAGCCCATGGTCTCATTGGGCCCCCCACAACCTCTTGTACCCTATAATGTTGGACTCTTCATGACAGCCACAAGATACATGTGTCTAAATAAGATTAGATTTCACCTTTATATTTTTGAAGGAAATTTTCCAGACCAAACAAAACATATGGCTCAATTGAGAGCAAGCCCAAACATCCCCATTCTTGTAAAAAGCTTCTCAAGAAATTATACATGTACTAGAACTAACAAATGTGGTACTAAAATAGGAGTGTTCTGTATGTGTTTGGGTTCAAATTGTAAGGATGTAAGTTATTGTGGGAGAAATAGTGAGAGGAGAAGAAGGTTTTGGGAGAGAAAAAGAGGGGTAGTTGTGGTGCCTTATTGTTCTTCTCCGACCTCATCAGCTGGAAAGGTGGTGGGGTTAGTTGGTGAGGATGAGGGTCAGGATGGGAAATGTGGGGTTAGTGAGGGGCAGTTTGGGTATTTGGTGAGTGAGTTTGGGTGGAGGGTAAGGAGGTTGGTTGAAAGGGAAGATGAGATGAGGAAGGTGGCTCAAGTTCAGGCTGAAGCTTTTCATGTCCCAGTTGCTTTCTTCAATGATCTGTTCTTCCAATTCTTCAAGGTCAGCCTCTTTTTTTTTTTTTGCTATTTTTTTTCTTTATGGATATTTAAATATATATTCTTCTAAGGCTCAGAAAACAAAAAAACAAAAAAATTCCCTAAAATATTTCCTTATACTGCTTTTGAATTTTCTTTGAAGATTTCAAAACAATACAAATTCTAAGGAAAAATTTTTCCCAAGAAAAGATTCCTAAGCTTGCATGCCTCTTAGTATAGTTTGTTTTGTTTGTTTAGGTTCTCTGTGTTTATGTTACTGGGGTTGAATTTAATTTATATCCAATTTCTTATTTTCTCTCTTCCTTTAGTAAATCTTAGATGTTTTCAACAAAAAAAAAAAAAAATTCCTGCATGGCATTTGGGTGTACTTTGATTTTATTGTGTTTGCTAATCTCTGAATTATGGAGAAAATGCAAACTAGTGTGAAGAATCATATGTTCTTATTCTTCTAGGGAGTATGAATCCCTTGGGAAAAAGAAAGATGGCTTTTAGCATAGTTTTAAAATACGTCGAGTCGACTAGACTCAATTGGATTTTAAGGTGACTCAACCCCAAAACTAGATGAAACCAACTCCCAGTGTTATCCAACCCCAAAACTAGACTCAATTGGATTTTAAGACCGATCTGTTGGAGAAGGGGATAACTATGAAGATAAGAGGGTCACGGAGCTTAACTGGGGTATGACTCACCCGAGAGTGGAGGAGAAGATACACTCAACACTCCTCCTCACCCATAAGGATGGAAAGATTCGAACCCGTGACCTATACGAATCAGCGCTCTGATACCATGTTAAGCAACCAACTACTCCAGAAGACCGATCTGTTGGAGAAGGTGAGAACTATGAATATAAGAGGGCCACGAGGCTTAACTAGGGTATGACTCACCCGAGAGTGGAGGAAAATATAGACTCAACACTGAGTCAACTTGGCAAATCATCTAGTCAACTTATCAACTTAGTAGAGTCAGCTTGAAAATGCATCGAGTCTGGTCGGAAATTCCATCGAGTTATTCAACAATATAATACCCCCATTATGCTGCATATGTAAATATTTCCCTAAATATAATTCCTGTTGTTGATCATTGGTTATAACTGTCTACGACCTTCAGGGTCTGTTATAATCCTTTCATCAGATTTCGTGATAAGTGTGATAGTATAAAATGCATTCACCATCGAATGGTCATTTTAACTGTTATAACTTATAATAGTTACAATCCATCACCCTTAACCCTGAAATTTTCTTTATTTTAGATTTGAGCCTAACTTTATTTTTTTACGATGCTTTAGTTTTGACTTATATTTTTCATGTACAAAAAATACAGGCTGAAGTTCTCTCAGGCCTTATCTACAAGCTTAGAAACTCACCGCCGAATAGGTACGTTTCTTGTGTACATTGTGAAGAGAATAGTTCGATTTTTGAAAGGAAACAGAGTAATATTTTCAGTGGATGAGCCATGATTATGCTGTAATGGTCCTGCAGGCTAACCTCTTTTATTAGAGTGTTGAAGATGTCAGCTTGCTTAGTTGGCTAAAGTCTGAGAGTGTTGAAACCACAACCTAGGTTCAAAACCTGCCTTAAGCTACTAATTACTAACTACTAAAAAATCATTCTTTTTATTTTTATCGTAACTATTTGGTTGGCATATTGCAATACAACTTTGAGGTCATGGGTTCAAGTGCAGCTTATCCACAAAAAAAGGGTTTAGTCTAACCACCATCTAGTACCCAAGAATCCGATATACTTTTTATCGATGATTTAAGCTTGAGCTGAACGTTTTTTACTCTTGTCAGGTATGCTTGTCTTGTAGCCAAGCCTATAGATGTTTCTGATTCACTTCCAATGTCACAACGGATACTTGTTGGGGTTGTGGATGTCACTGTTTTGAGAGACAAAGCGGTTCTTACGCATCTTGAAGGAGCTGAAGAATACCTTTATGTGTCTGGAATAGCTGTGTTGAATGAATACAGGTAAAAACATTGTAGAACATAGAAACCAAAATGTGTTTTTTTAATCTCAAGACATTAATTCGATTCTATTAATAATATAGGAGGCAGAAAGTAGCGACCGTATTACTTAAAGCCTGCGACCTACTCTCTCTTCTTTGGGGATTTGACTACCTTGCCCTTGGGGCTTATGATGATGACTCGGCTGCTCAGAAATTGTACACAAATGCAGGCTATAGAATAGTCTCAAGAGATCCCCCATGGATGAGTACTTGGATTGGAAGAAAGCGGCGTATTTTAATGATCAAACGGTCTTCTCTCTGTAAGTACCTTTAATATCTTCTCATGAATAATTTAAATAAGATTTTAGATGTTTGCTAAAATATTGGATTTGTTAAGATTAAACTATGCTAACTCTGATACACACTTAGCATTAGATTATGTTAAGGAAAGTGAACAGAATAGGTGGGAATAGACGAGGGCTAAGGATTCGAGATTCTCTGTCAGTTCTTTTTACAAGTGCCTTATCCCCTGTGCTGAGAGATCAGTCTTGGGAACAATCATTTGGTCCAAGTCAGTTCCTTCTAAAATCTCTTTTTTTGTTTGGTTGGCTTCCTTTGGGAGGATTCTTACGTTGGATAAATTGATTGTTCGGGGGTGGACCACACCAAATTGTTGTCCCCTTTGTTTGAAAGATGGGAAAACTATAGATCATCTTTTAATTCATTGTTCTTTTTCCCATAATATCTGGTCAACTTTCCTTGATATTTTCCATATTCATTGGGTCTTTCCTTGTAAGTTCTCCTTGTTATTAGAAGAGTGGGCCAACAATGCTTTCTCATCCAGAAAAAGATTCCTTTGGGCCATACTTCTCTCAGCTATTGCTTGGGGGGTGTGGAACAAGAGAAATAACTGGGTGTTCAATAATAAGATGAGAAGCTCTCGCAGCAGTTTTTTGGAGATCTTGGGCTATTTGTATCTTTGGTCTAAACAAAACATAGACTTTAGGGGGATTTCTTTTGATGACTTTCTTTTTAGATGAAACTCTTTATGTAATCTTTGACGTTTTATCTTTTCTTTTTTTTGTTGCTCTTTGAGAGGCCTCCTCGGCGTCCTTGTACTTTTTTCCCCTTTATCAATAGATTATACTTACCAAAAAAAAAGCATTAGATTATGTTAAATCATCATTTGTGTTATGTTTGTGCGTTGGCTTTGTTAGCACAAGGGATTGTACACCAAGGAGCGGATATTGTGGGACCAGCTCTGAGCTGACCTAGCTAGGGGGTTGCATGACGGAACCCCCCCCCTGCTTGAAGGTCAGGGTTTCAAGGATAGAGCCCATCATCTCTCGTGGAAGTAGGCAATCTTGCCGAATCACATAAATTTTCTGTTGTGTTTTATTTTGATTGTTACCATTGATTGTCGCACCAATTTTTCTCCAATCTTCTTATGCGAATTATATATATATGTAAGGTATAGTTTCACTCCAATGTCATGCTCACAATTAGCATAAAATATTTCCAATCCCTCCACATGATTTCTTAAGTGGCTGATTGAAGGGAGATATTATTGTAGTAGGGTCTGAGAAAACATTCTCCCGATAAAATGTTCTCTCCTCAATTGTACACACCTTGAGTCAGTGCAAGTGCACCACAAGTTTTGAACATGCTTTCCTTTGTAGATGATTACTTCAGCTTTTAGGATTTCGTACTTTGATCTTCAGCTAAGATTATTAACCCTTACTATTTTGTTGCTGATATATATATATTTTTTTGCAGGAGATATGTTTTGAGGAAATTGATTTGGATAGAGAAAATTGTATTGTAACACATTTAATCCATCTTTATTGTATCTCTCTTAAGGCATTCTTATAGCAAGCTCATCTATTATATTAATATGTAAAGTGCAGTTCTGGAGTTGCAAGTTGTTCTTCTGAGATATGCCTTCCTCTGAACCTGATTACCATTAAATTCTATGGGCATTACAGCCCATACAAACATTTTTTTTTTAAGATAAAAAAAAAAAACTCTGAACCATAAGTTCCATGTTCCTTTCTTTCTTTCCTTTAAAATTTGTTTCTGCAGTTCTTATGAATGGATTTTTTTTCCCATTTAGATTTTTCAAGTATCCATGATTTCAATCCACAATTTGGTTGGCCAAAATATAAGATCCATTAAAAACAGTTCATACCCATGCACCTAGCAACGCACTATAAGGGACGGACCACATTCTAGATATTTTTTTACTTTTTTTTCATTAGCTTTCTGAATTGGGACTATAATAGCCAACTTATACATGTGAGCATAGTCACCAAGTCGGAGAATAGGTTTAAATCGGCAAGAGAAAACTTCAGAAATAACAGAAAAAATCGGGAAAAAAAAAACATGAAAGTCTATGTAGCTCTATGGTGAATTCTTGTAAGCAAACTAAACTAAATGTAATAATAATAAAATAAATTTAAAATTTAAAAATAAATAATAATTTATCTTCAATCTCAACTAGGAAGTTGTATGAAGTTGGATTTGGATTTTTATTTTAAAAGTTTCCTCCTATCACCTAATGGAGTTGGAGTTCTATATAACTCTATGGTGAATTCTTGTAAGCAAACTAAACACAGAAGTTATGATTCAAGCCCACTGATAACTTTCAAAAGTTGAACTTTAGAGAGTACTTGGAAGTCTAATTTTTACTTGAAATCCTCACTATCAAACAAACCCAAAGTGTGGTATAGATGAGGAGGTTGAAATGGATTAATGAAAAAGTTGGAAAAGATAAAATTAGAAAAGAAAACATTCAAAAAAATGAAGAAATGGTTCTAATAAACAATAAAGTAAGAGAAAGTTTCTCAGATGATTTGGACAATGTTTATCAAAGGCTCATTACAATCTTTTAGAAGAAATATCATAGTTAAAAGTCTTAGAAAAACGAGCAACAAATCCAAAATTACTTCGATGGAAATATTGAGAATAGATTTGTAAATTCTTTCAATAACATAAAATGCGGTTGCTATTCCAAATTTTTAGAATAAGTATTTGAGGATGAAGTTCATGATTTTACCATTATTTCCATTTAATATTTTCTTTTTTCTTATTTAAGTTGGGACCAACAAATTGCTCACCATCCATTACCAATTGCACTCAGTGACTTAAAAATTCTCCTTTGCACTCCATTTGGATGATTGCACTCCAAAAATAATTTAAAAAAAAAAATGTTACGCTCCTTTTTCTATAATTCTTTCCTCTATTTCCAATATGCTCACAAAAATAATACCAACACAAAGAAGCCTCCACTAAAGATTCCACAACAAAAGGGCCACCCTTCGTTTTCTTCATTTTATATTTTAAATCAGTGTCAATGATTTTATTTTTATTTTTATATTTTTTTGAATATTCAATATCTGTAATTCGTTCTTTTTAAAAGAAGAACAATGATTCTACCATAAAGAAGCAAAAGTAAAATCATTGACACTGAATTTAATATAAACCAAGTAAACAAAAGCGCAATGATTCTACAATAAAGAAGGAAAAGTAAACATCTCTCTATCGACACTTTGGGTAAATTAAAAATCATGAAAATCCAAGGGATGAGATTCAGACATAGGTTCAAATTAATTTCTAAATAAAATTTAAAGAGTGATGGAAGAAAACAGTACCCTAGATTGGACCCTAAGAGAATACGTGCAAAATTTGTCACAAGAAAAATAGATCATAAGCATTGTATAACATAAGCAGAGAATATAGACCTGCAGGAAGATGATAAATTTTAAACCCTAAAAAGTTACACATTGAAGTGCAACCTGTAGGTTAACACAAGCTATAAAAATAAAACAAGAAAGAAGAAGATTTTTTAAAGTTTGGTGTGCAACTAGTCGGTCCATTAAGTTTAAGGAAAAATACAAAAATATGGTTAAATATTTTACTATTAACAAAGAAAGAAGTTTTTTTTTTTTTTTTTTTTAAATTACTAAAAATGACTAAACTGTAGACACCAAAATTTGCACGAACCTATTAGGAATTTCTAAAAATCTTGAAGTTGATCTCGATTAAAAATCCAAAATCCTTCAACAGGCCCACGTTGCATAAAAATTGCCACTTGATACATTTCTTAATGCATACATGCATGCATACATGTACCCATACATTATTTCATATCATTTTGCATATTCAAACATTATCCCTAACCCATCCAATTACATACCCAATCTCCAAACCCATGAATCAATCCCTTATTCATTTCCTAACCCAACACCAAACCCATTTTCAAACCTAACCTAAATATCCAAACTCAAGCCCATGCTAAACTCGTTCCCTTAAGCAAGACACATGCTAGTCTCTCATAAGCCCCCAATGCCCAATGTTCCAATTTAATTGGAAGGTCAACTCTCATTATGAAAATCCAAGAATACCCTTATAAAAAAATGTGATCAACCCAAAAAGGTACTTTGGTCTTTGGTAAAAAAAATTAAAAGTTGAGAGAACTTCCAATCCTGTCATCAAAAGGTACAAATATTCAATTACATACATGGAGCTCTCCCATTAGTTTATTTCAAAAATATACATTCACTTTTACTTTATGAGTTATTTACAAATGAACTAAGATCTACTTTTTACTTACTACTTCATTTTTACACATGCTACTCTCTTACTCACATTTTCAAAAGTACTTTTATTCTCTCATCTCTATTTATCAAAAAATCAAAGATCAAAAATGCTTTTAGGGTTTCATCTTACAAATTTCACTTTTAACCTCATAAAAGTAAAAAAATCCAAGAAGAAATAACTTAAACCTCATGTCCATTATCTTTACGTTTAGAATTTGACCACTTTATCCTTAAAAGTTCTTTAAAAATTCTATAAATAATATTATTTTCTATGAGCAATTCATGTTCTCAAGCCTCCATCTTTTAACCTAAAACTTTTCCAAAATCCCTACTCCATCTTTCATCTCCCAACTTTCAACTCAACAACTTTCATCTTTTACCTTCAACTAAATCACTCAACTTTCAAGTTCATCTATTAAGACTTAAACTCATTCAAGACTATAAGGGACAATGTGGGTTAGGATTTAGTTTACTTTTAAGCTTACATCTTTTTCTTCTATCATTTTTTTCTTTTTTAGAAATCTTTAAGATGTAATGGTGAATCCTCGGCCATAGAACACTTGAAGCGATTTGATTGAAATGATGGAGGTTGAAGTCCATTTTTAACCAATTTTCTTCTCATGCATCATAATGTATACTATGCATACATATCACACATGCTTGGCAATGATGATGAAATGTGTAACTCTTTTGATGGAGTTAAAACACTTAATTTTTAGCCAAGCATGCATGCATTAAGGTAATGGATCTAAATTGACTATATCCATAGAATTTCCTTAAAATTTCAAATCAATATTTAAATTCTTATAAAATGTGATAACTTCATGGGATATCCTCTTCCACAGGATATTTTTCATGTCAACACTAACATTAAACATTCTTTCAAAGAGATACACATATTTGCCATGTGCATACGCCAACTTCATGCATCTCATATATTTTGTTGTTTTGTTAATTATTCAAAATGAGAAATTGTAAAAAGGTAACCACCTTAGGTAAATAGAATGGGGTGCATAACACCTTTTCCATTCTCTAACCAAATCCCTTTACATAGATCTTAGGTAAATCATACATTTTTCATGAATGAGTCATTACAATATCATGAAAAATGATATTTTTTTAAAATTGATTTGGGTGCTCTTTCACATCCATTTAAAAAAAAAAGAATGGTAGGGACTCCGAACAATGTAGCATTGATGTTCAAATATGAACAACTCATATTTATAGAAGGTGTTGTTTGTTAAACTGAAAAAAATAAGTGCTGAATAGTATTAAGCACTGAAATTTATAAGCGCTGAATTTAAGTGCTGAAAAAGTTGTTTGTTTAGATACTGAATCATGTTTGTTGCACATTGCTGAAACTGATAAATTGTCTTTGTTACCCTTACAATCATATTATACATTATTTGCATGTTTCAAATGCATATTTCTTATCAAACATAATAAAATATATTATTTCTTATAAAATTAAAATATAATTCATATTTAAATAATAAATAATACTCAAATTTTCAATTTATAAATAATAATTTCTATTTATAAAAGCCCACAAATTTCAAATTAAAAATAATAATGTCATACAAGTCACCAAAATTTGAAATCAACATTAAAAGAACTTAATTTTGGATGAATAATTTTCGATGGAAATGAAGGATGTGTAATTATAAAAGCACCCTATGAATTAATAAGAGCAACCCACACCATAGCCAATTTTTTTTTGTTTTATATGGGTTAAAGTTTTTGGAATGAGTAAATTTTTAGAAAGGATGGTCTTTAAAGATCATCCTCACTAAAAATCAGTCCATTTTGAAACTTCTAACTCGTCAAAAATAATTTTATTTATTATTATTTTTTTTAAAAGGACGATTTACGGTTCTTGAACTTGTTTTGATAGGGTTAGAAGTTTCAAGATGTACTGATTTTTGGTTAGGATGATCTCCTCATTGTAAAGATCATCCTCATCAAAAATTAACTTATTCGAAAACTTTTAACTCATATAAGACAAAATAATTTAGTCATGGTGTGGGTTTATTAATTTGTGGGGTGCTTATATACTAATGAGGAGATCATCCTCACCAAAAATCAACTCATTCCAAATTTTTTAACCCATATAAGACAAAATAATTTAGTCATGGTGTGGGTTTATTAATTTGTGAGGTGTTTATATACTTATCCATGAGATATAAGAGGTAATATCCTTTTAAGAATAAGGGCATACTTGTCCGTGTAAAAAAAAACGAAGTGCTTATCGATTCAACACTTTTTTTCAGCATCAAAATAGTGTTGAATTTTTTTCACTTATGTTCAGCAATAAGCGCTGAAAATATAGAGTAAACAAACGACTTTTTTTTAATAAAAAGTGCTGAATTTAATTTTTTTCAATAATAAATACTGAAAAATAGAACAAACAAACACTGCCTAAGCCACATAGTCCTTTTATGTGTTTTATACATTAAAATGCTAAAGTGTCTAATAAATTACTAAAATGTTAAGTTGTCGTGTGGGGTAAATCATTTTTATAACTTTTTGAAAAATAGATTTTTTCTATTTATAAATATTAAAATATTAAAATTTTTTAAATATTTTTGTCCAACCATGAATGAATTATTGTTATCGTCTCAAGTTTGAAATAAGGTTACCGTCTTAGAGAATGATAGTCCCTATAGAAAAAGTACACGTGTTCAGTGAATTGACACGTGTGGTGTGGGCAGCATCTGTGTGTGCGGATACTTACCGGATCCTTCATTTGTACTTTTATTCCCCCACACGGGGAGGTCGTGCTTCCCTGTTATTCTCTCTCTAAAATCTCTCAACGATCTCTCTCTTAAGGAGAGGGAGGCGATACCGCGTCCAACCACCTAAACACCTACATTGTCTAACGCTAGGATAATCCTTCGGTCACTCGCATTTCTAGGGTTTCCTGATCAGAGAAGTCCTCTCTCTCACACACACAGCTCACAACTCCAATTCCACAAATCCAGAAACGAGGAAAAAAAAAAAAAACAAAAAATACAGAAACGGTTATGTCACAATTTTTGATTTGTTAATTTTTTCTTCTTCCAGATTTGTAGATTTATTTTAAAGAAGAGTTTTTCTTTTATAATTATTTTCCTTTATTGTTTCAAAATTAAGTTTTAACCCAGGTCAAAACATCGTTGGAAGTCCCTCTCTGCCATAATCCATTCATCTCCAAGATTGTATTTTGATTGAAATCCTTCCTTCTTTGCTGGATTTCTGGCCTGGGTTTTGGACGGTTCGCATTTTCCATTTTTTTAATAGTTGTTTGAATCAGAGCCATTTTGGAATCTGAATTTTTCGAATTTCTGAAATTTGAAGGTTTTCTCTTGGATTTCTTCTGATTTGAGGAGGAAATTGAGATTCAGTTTTTACTGGATGAGATTAAATTTGATTGAAGAGGATTTGAGTTGCTGTATTTGAGCTCTTTTTAGACAAATTTTCGAATTCTTAATTTTCAAGTACATTGCTGAATTGTTGATTAAAGTTGAAGGTTTTGGATATTGGGAATCTCAATAGAATTACTCGGATAATTTTGGCAAATGGGTTTGGCGAATTCCGGGTTTCAACCGGAACAATTGTTCGGTTGTTCAGATTAAATGCGTTCTGTGGTAAGGTTGAGTGGGAATTTGATAGGGTTTGTGAGGTGGACTATGGGCTGCATTTGCTCAAAAGATTCTTCAACTACAGGTGTTGAGTATGTCGAGAGCCAGAGAGATAAAGAATTCAACAAGTCTTCGAAATCATTAGTTTCTCCCTCGACAAGAGAGGAAATCGTGGTGGATGCTTATAGTCGTAGTGGTTCTGTTGTGAGCAATGGAACAACAAAGTCGATATCCAAGCCATTGCCAGAAGAGAATGTAGTTCCCACTCCAATTTTATCGGATGGAGGAGAGGCTAATATTGTGAATAATGGAAGGGCTTCAAAAGCCCTTCGTAAGAGTCGGGTAACGATGGATATAAAGGTGAATGGAGGAGAGCTGCCATTGTCTAGGATAACTAGTATGCCCCATGGTGTTGAAGGAGAACAAGCTGTTGCAGGGTGGCCATCTTGGCTCACAGCAGTGGCGGGAGAAGCGATTAAAGGTTGGTTGCCTAGAAGGGCGAACTCCTTTGAGAAATTAGACAAAGTGAGTTAGATTTTTTTCTCTTAGAGACTTCAATTTTCATAGTTCATGTAGTTTGCAGCTTGAGTCGAAGATTTACTGAATTTTTAATGCTTCGGTTTGCTTGTGTTATTGAGTTGGAATTAGTCATGCAGTCTAGCATTAGTTTAATGGTAAATAGATGTCGAGGTTCACAACTACAGTAAGTATTCTTTTTTTTTCAAAAGGGCATTTAATCATGGAAGAGCAAAATGATTTTGATCATGATATGATTTATGTATAGAATACATTATTTGTTTTAGCTCATCTAAGAGTATGGTTTTCTGGAAACCCAACATAACTCCAAGTACTTGAAGAACTTGGTGTGTTAAGTTGGATTTTTGTTTTTGTTTGTTTTTGATAGTTGTAAATATTGGATAATGAAATCGCCAGGTGGCATCACCAAAGGTCTTGATACAAAGTTAGGGCGTGAGATCATGTTCTGACACCTAGGATGTAGTGCTCGCATAGGAGATCTACAAGTGAAAGGCACCAAGCCGTATGTACAACGTACATGATTGACATGGATGACTTTGACAGGTTATAAGAGCTTGACAACGCTTTCATCTGTAGGCTCCTAATATGAACAAGACATATGTGCCTACCTCGGACTTGAAGATGACAAGTCGCAACAATCGTGTCAGGATGTGATACGTCAGTAGCTAACTGAAATATACCTTTCCTCTCTCTTCTGGTATAAATAAAACACAAATCTTTAACAGAAGGAGTTCGATTCTCCCACCTCTTTCTCCTCTCTTATCGTTGTCTTCATTCTGCTCTAGTGCAACAAGGTCTACATGGCTTTATTCAAGAGTTTAGTGGGACCTTGGAGTTTTTATAACTGATTTGTTAAATAATTTAAAGACCTCATTTGCTGTGATTAATATTTTGCGACTACATTGGGAAAATATTAAGATTCACGTTGTAAAATGAAGACAAAGGTAAGAGAAGAGAGAGAGGGATATGTGGGAATCAGACACCTAACTTCACAGATTCATGTTCTATTTATACCGGAAGAGAGAAAATGTATACTTTGGTCAAATATTGTCATGTCACATCCTGACACAGTTGTTGCGACTTGTCACCTTCAAGTTTGAGGTAGGTACGTTTGTCTTGTTCATGTCAGGAGCTTGCAGGTGACGACATCGTCAGGCTCCTCCTGTAGCCTGTCAAAGTCATCCATGTCAGTCATGTACATTATACATATGGCTTTGCGCATTCCACTTGTAGATATCCCCTATGCGAGCACTACATCTTGTGTGTCAGAATATGGTCTCATGTCCTAACTTCATATCAAGACCCATTGTGATGCCACTTTGCGGTTTCATTATCTCATATCTACAATAGTCCCCTACGCATTGTGAGAGTACTTTCTTTTTTTAAGTAGTCATGTGGCAGGCATTTTGAAATTCTGACGCAGTCCTTCTATAATCAACTTTGATCATCGCAAACTTTATTTATTGTCCATAGATCATGGTGCACGAGAATCATCTAGGGAAACGCCAACCTTGGAGATTCGGAAATTTAAATGATACTCTTCCAAACAAATTTGGACTCATAATGTTGATAGAATTGGTATGACTATGATCTTCAAGTAGCCTTGGGGTCCGATTAGCCTTGGACATTTTTGCAAAAAATAAGATAGTCTTGGAAACTTTGACAATAGAAGCATATTTTATGTAGTCTTAAACAAATAAAATAGCATCTAAGCAATATGAAAGAAAAGGTAGCCTTGGACACTTCAAGTAGCTTTGCACAAGTAAATTAGCCTTACCCAATTTCCAAATAGAGTAGTGTTGAACAATTAAGATAACTTTGACTAATTTGTAAATAAAGTAACCTTACACCCAAATGGAGTAGTCTTGGGGATTTATGTGTATGTGAGAATGTTCATGGCGCCTAAGGGTCACATATATGGATCGTAATAAATACCCTTAAATAAGTTATAAACTCAGTGTATTTGTAATTAGTAGTATAAAGGGATCCGTTGAGGCAAGGGCGTACGACGTCTTGTTAGATATACTATGTATTCTAATCATAACCAGATGATTATATTCCCTATTTGAGAGGTGCGGAAGGTGCCGTGGGGAAATGCCCGCAGTGCAATTTTGAAGTTGGTGGTAAGAGATTTTTCATTTGTATATTGGCATTTGCACCCTCAGTGTTTGACATAATGCTTGTATTAATTTCTCTTTTATTTTTCACCCACTTATAGATAAGCATGAGGCGATACCCTCCAAAGTTTATCTACCCCTTTCTAAGTTCTCTTTGGGCCACATGATGAAGAAGAATGGGTGGAAGAAATAAAGGTGATGATGAATCTTTTCTTCCTTCTTGTTAATCAGTGCGGATAAGGTTTTTAATTTATTCAATCAAAATGATTACTTAGACTCCATGGTCCCACTAAATTCGTGAAAATAGCTGGGTGGACCTTGTTGCGCTAGAACAAAGTGACGAAAAAATGTAGGAATGGAGAGGGAGAGGGAGAGAGATGGTTAGGTAGAAGAATCCCCCTTTTCCCTTCACAGGTTCATGTCCTATTTATACCAAAAGAGGGAGGAAAGGTATAATTTGGTCAACCATTGACACATCACATTCTAACGTGGCTTGTCTCTTTCAGGTTCGAGGTAAGGTCATGTTCTGTCATGATGATTGTGATCTTTCTCTTTTGAGTTCGAGGTAGGCATGTCTGTCTTGTTCGTGTTAGGAGCCTACAAGTGACGACGTTGTCAAGTTCCTGTAGCCTGTCAAAGTCTTCCATACGTTGCATTTAGAGCTTGATGCCTTCCATTTATAGGCCCCCCTATGAGAGTACCATGTCCAAGGTGTCAGAGCATGCCTTTTTATCCTATCACCATTTCAAGGCTCTTAGTGATACCATGTGGTAGTTTCATTATCCCACATTTACAATAGTCCCTTGTGTGCTGTGAGAGTATTTTCTTCTCCACGTAGTATTGCAACATGCATTTCGAAGCTCTGGCACAGTCTTCTTGTAATCAAGTTTGATCACCATAAAACCTTTTTAACTAGGCATACGAGAATACCATTTAGAGAAACAACCACCTTGGTAGCCTTGTTCATCTGCAAATTTAAATCATACCCCTCCCAGTAAATTCAGACTCATGATGTCGATAGAATTGGTTATGGTACAATCTCAGAGGTACTTCCGGAGGGAGTAGCCTTGGACATGATAAGAGCATGCATTAGGTAGCCTTGAACAAACAATGTATCACTTGGACAATGTAAATGCAAGGTAGCCTTAGATGCACTGAGTAGCCTTGGCATGGTGAAAGTAGCCTTAGTTGACTTGTACGTAGATTAGCCTTTGCTTATTGTGGAATTTTGGCTATTTTGCAAATAAAGTAGCCTGACACCAAAGTATGGTAGTTTTAGTGATTTATGTGAATTGACTCAAAGTCTCAACACTCATATGAAAAATGTTCATGGTACCTACATGGGTAATAGGGACGACCTTTAACAAATTCATAACATAATTTGTACTTAGTAGTACGAAGGGATCCATAAAGTCAAGGGCGCACGGCGCTTTGTCAGTTACCATTTTTTCAAATCATAGCCGAGTGATAAAAATCCCTATTTGAATGATGCACATGGCGTCATGAAAAATGCATGCGGTGCATTGGGTCAAGAGTGCAAAACACCTTGTCAGATATTATGTATCCTAATCATAATTGAATGATCATAGTCCCCATTTGTATGATGTACACGGCACCATGGGGGGGGGGGGATTCATTGAATGATGCGTATGGCGCCATGAAAAAAATGCATGCAGTGTATCGAGTCAAGAGTGCTCGGCGCCTTGTTAGATACCATGTATCCTAATCGTTAAGCATTTCTGAAAATTTCTTTCATCTGAAGGCGATGTGATTCCGCACCCTTATTCAACAACACGTTTTTTTCTTGGTTGCAATGAGTTTTTCACTTCCTAAACAACTTTAGTTTCCCATGTTCACCTTTTCAACTAGTGGAGAGAGTGGGTGACAACCTTTTTGAGTGACAGGCGCAAGTTTGAATTGAGAGGGACGTTGAGAGTGGGCCAGTAATGCTTTCCACTCCTAAAAAGACTCTTGTGGGCTATGTTACCATTGGCTATTGCATGGGGTGTGTGGAATGAGAGAAATAACAGGGTGTTCAATTGTAAGATTAGAACCTCTCATGCAAGTTTCTTGGAGATCTTGGGCTCTTTATACCTTTGGTCAAAACAACATATAGAATTTGCAGGGATAACTTTTCATGATTAGAATTTATGGTTGGCCTACCTTGATAGGATTCTTACGATGGATAATTTGATTGTAAGGGGTTGGATCACCCGGAATTATTGCCCCCTTTGTTTGAGGGATGGGAAATCTGTTGATCATCTTTTAATTCATTGTTCCTTTTCTTTTAACATTTGGTCTACTTTCCTTGGATTGTTCCGTATTAATTGGGTCTTTCCTCGTAAGTTCTCCTCCTTGCTAGAAGAATGGGCCAATAATACTTTTCACTCCAGAAAACGGTTTCTGTGGGCTATGCTACCATCGGTTATTGCTTGGGGGATTTGGAACGAGAGAAATAACTGGGTGTTCAATAGTAAGACTACAAGCTCTCATGCAAGTTTCTTGGAGATTTTGGGATATTTATACATGTGGTCTAAGCAAAACATAGACTTCATGGGGATTTCTTTTGATGACTTTGTATTTAGATGGAACTCCCTTTGTAATCACTAATGTTGTTTGTTCCTTTTCTTTGTTGTTTTTGTGAGGCCTCCTCGGCCTCCTTGTATTTGATTTTTGTTCTTATCATTATATTATACTTATCAAAAAAACTTTTCATGATTTTGTGTTTAGATGGAACTCTCTTTGTAATCATTGATGTTTTTTTTTTTGTTTTCCTTTGCTTGCTGCTCTTTGTGAGGCTTCCTCGGCCTCGTTGTAATCTTTTTCCCTTCTTATCAATATACTATACTTTTCAGAAAAAAAAGGCTTGCTAACGCTCATGTCTCGTTGGAGTCATCAAAGTCATACTTTCATATGCGCTTGGGGAGAAATGGTGGTATCGTTGAAAGATGTTCATGTCCTCTTTATCATCCATGACTACTTCGAGTCCGTCAACCTCAAAGCTAACTGTAGAGGAGAGATGTATAGTTGACTAATTGGTGGTTGGATTTATACAAATGTATGTAAAAAGATTGCTCAAAATGCATTAATTTTGTTAGTTGGATCCGTCACATCTATGGATTTTTTGCGGAAAATGGTTTCACAAGAGGGGTTGGTTGGGATGATCTTTGTTATCTCACTGCTTTAATTACCCTTTTGTTGTCTCGCCGTATAATCGAATGCTACCCTTCTGGGAATGTCTAAGATTTTATCTTTCTTTTGGCTGTCAAATGGTTTCTGGCATTTCTCTTCCTATATGGGTAATCTTCTTGGAGTGTTTATATAAAAATCCTAATTTATTTGTCGAGGATGCGAAATAGTCGGTCGTGCGTAGGATCATTCAGAGTTTTGTAAGTGCATCCTTCCTGCAAATGTGGCTATGGGTTCATTTTTCGAAATATGTACCTCCGTCGAGACTTGTCTCTCCAATTTTCCATCAATGTAACATGGCGATTCTGATTTGGCAAAGAATTCTTATCGATCATTTATTCGATGGTTTTTTCGAATTGTAACTCCCCATTGGGATGCTTTTTTGAGAAAATCTTTTTCAGAGCATTACATTCTCTTGTTGGATGCCCAACGAATCTACGATATCGACAAAATTGTGGGTTGGACAGTAGTCGTGGCATGACTTCTCTTCTAGCAGGTGGTAGACATATGACATCATCTTAAGCTAAGAATATCCCATTTTTTTAATTAGCTTAGTAAACTCGATTGGCAGAGGTGCGTATCTTGAAAAACATAGCCACTTTTGCAAGGAGGTGCTTACAAAACTTTGAATGATCCTATGTTCGTCCGACTATCTCGCATCTTCAACAAAGAAATCAAGATTTTTGTACAAACACCCCAAAAATATACCCCTCTGGGGATAGCGGTCCTAGAAGACATTTTAACAGCCAAGGGAAAGATAAAGTCTTGAACTTTCTTAGAAAGGTAGCACTCGATTATATGGCAAGACAACCATAAGGCAATAAGGTTGCAGGGATCATCCCAACCAGCTCTTTGTATGAAACCATCTTCTATAAAAAATCCATAAAAGTGGCAGACCCGCCTAACAAAATTAACGTGCCTTGAGTAATTGTTTTTCGTATGCTTGTTTAGGGGATTAACGATGATTTTTGATGCCGTAAGACCAGTTACAATACGTCAACTATACGTCTCTCCTCCACAAATAGTACATTTAGGTTGACAGACTTGAAGTAATCATGGATAGGCAAACCAAGGAGGACATGAACATCTTCTAACGATATCCTTGCTTCCCCCAAACACATGAAAGTATGACTTCGATGACCAACAAGACATGAGCATCAATAAGCCTTTAAAGTCTCTGTCCACCTTCAGCTTCCTCGATGTGATTAAAGCGTCGTCAAGTCCCACACAGTCTAGTAATTTGAACTTGTATTTGTTGCTTAAAGAGTCTGTCACCCACTCTCCTCACAAGTGAAAAGGATGAGCATGGGAGACTAAGGTTGATTAAGAGGTGGAAAATTCGTTGCAACCAAGGGGAAAACACGTTGTTGAAGAAGGATGAAGAATTACATCCTTAGCATCGCCTTCAGACAAAAGGAATTCCCAAGAATGCTTAGAGGAAGGTTTGTCACATTGGGTGGAGGAGGCATGCTAAAAAAATTTGTCATTAGAACAAAGAATGTTCCTCATGATCGCCCTTAGAAAGATTGGAGGAAGAAAAGAAATGAGACTCACCTTCTATTTTGATACAAGTCACTCTCCGAAGAAATAGTGTCTTTCAAAGGTATTGCCTTGTAAGGTACTTATAAGAGAAGGAGAGAAAAATTAATACTAGCGTCCGTCAAACACTTGAGTGCGAAGACCACCTATAAAAAAAAAAAAAAGAGTGCAAAGACTGGCCGTGGCATTGTACACATTCACTAGGGCGCATGCACTTGGAGACATATCGAATCGGCCATACTCAATAATGCCCCATGCGGCCTTGGTGTACATGATTTGATGCAACACGTTTATCCCTAAGGCGTCTTGCGCACTTGGGGACTTAGCGTTCAACAATAATCTTTAAAGGCGCCATGCACCCTTGTTTGCCTAATTCGATGCAACACGTGACTTCCTCTAAGGCGCCATGCATATTGTTCGAATAGACTTGTTGCTTTGCCATAGTTAAAAGGGTGCCATGTGCTCCTAATTGAATGCACCATGTGTACTCTCATATGGCGCCATGTGTATCACTCAAGTAGGGCTTGTTTTGGTTGTTCATACTTGACAAGGCACCTAACACCTTCCATTCAATGCACCAGTGCATCTTCCTATTGATGCCGTGTGGTTTTAGCTAAACACTACACAAGCATCTTTCCAAAAAGGTGCTATGTGCATCTTCCTAATGGCGTTGTGCGCTTTTAGCTAAATACTACACGAACATCTCTCCAAAAGGGCATCGTGCGCATTGTTCAAGTGGGAAAACTAATTTTTGGTTATGATTCGAAAGACCTGATATTTGTGTGGGCATGTAAACCTTGGGGCGACTTGTGTAAATCACTAAGATCATCATTTGGGTTACAAGCTATCTCATTTGCAGAATTAGTCGAAGTCGAATGGTAAGCCAAGGGTACTCCCTCCAAAAGTGTTTTGAGGTATGATTGGTTATAAGATTGTCAAAATCTCGAAATACACGCCCGACTACGTGAAGGATAAAGTACTCCTACAGAAATGGGTAATGAAGTTGCCACGTGGTATTATCAAGAGCCTTGAAGATGGTGGCACGATGGAAAGGCATACCTTGACACCTCGAGCATAGTACCGTCATAGGATGACCCACCAATGGAAGGTGCCAAGCTCTACGGCCATTACATGGGTGACTGACATATCGTAGGAGCCTGATGACGCCTTCACTTGCAGAATCCTGACACAAGCAAAAGTATGACCTTACCTTGGACCTAAAAGAGACAGGTCACAACTACCATGTTAGAGTATGACCTTATCTTAGACCTGAAAGTGACATGTCACAACCACCATGTTAGGATGTGACCTTACCTCGGACCTGAAAGTGACAAGTTGCAACCACCATGTCAGAAGGCTGACCAAGGGGATACCTTTCTCCTCTTTACTATAAAGGAAACATGAAACTGCCATGGAGGGGGTTGGATTCTCACACCTACAGGACACCATTCTCACATTTTGTTTTCAACTTGTTTGACAAGGTTTACATGGCTGTTTCATGAGTTTAGTGGGACCTTGTAGTCTTTGTAATTACTTTCATTGAATAAATCAAAGACCTTATCCGCACACTGGGGCTTGTGGAAATAGAGGAACTCCCGAACTTTTGATGGGAAGGAAAGTTCATTGCAAGAGATTATCTTCAACGTCTTCGGCTTGCTCTTCTTTTAGTACAAGCAGTTCAAGGAGTTTCGTGGGGTTTATTTCAAAGATTTTGTTTTTAGATGGGATTCTTTGACTAGGGAATAGTTGTTTTGCTTCTTGTGTTGCTCTTTTTCTTTTTTCCTTTATTTTTTGTTTTCTTTGGCTTTGGTGCCTCTTGTTTCTATGTTCCCTTTGAGGATTACTTGTCCTCCCTTTAATAAAAGTTTTACTTATAAAAAAAAAAAAAAAACTTATTCGCACTGTTCAACAATTAGAATACATGGTATATCCAGCAAGGCGCCATGCTCCCTTGATTCAACGGGTCCTTTTATACTACTAATTACAAGTACACTCAGTGTATAACTTATTTAAGGGTCTTTGCTTCGACCCATGTGCGTGACCCTTAGGGGCCATGAACATTCTTACATATATGTGGGGACTTTGAACCAATTCACATAAATCCCCAAGCCTACTCCACTTGGGTGTAAGGCTACTTTATTTGTAAATTGTCAAGAGTACCTAAAGTGTCCAAGACTAAAAGGTAGCCAAGGCTATTTTACTTGCAAGTTGGCTAAGGCTACTTTACTTGTTGTTCAAGGCTACATGGTTTCTAAGGCTACCTTGCTTTTATATTATTCAAATGCTACTTTATTTGTTTAAGGTTACCTAAAGTATACCCCTACTACCAAAGTTTTTGAGGCTACCTTATTTTGCAAAAATGTCCAAGGCTACTTGAGACATACCCTTCTTAGGGTACAAGTGTCTAAGGCTACTATCTCTAAAAGTTCCTTGAAGACCATACCCATACCATTTCTATCAACATTATAAGTCTAAAATTTTTTGGAGGAGTATCATTTAAATTTCCAAATGGTCAAGGTTGTTGTTTCCTTAGATGATTCTCGTGCCCCATAATCTATGGACGATAAATGCAATTTGCGGTTATCAAAGTTGATCATAGAAGGACTGTGCCAAAACTTTGGAATGCTTGCCATACGGCTAGTTAAGAAAATAAAGTATTCTCGCGGTGTGCAAGGGACTATTGTAGATATGGGATAATGAAATCGCCAGGTGGCATCACCAGGGGTCTTAATATGAAGTTAGGACGTCTGACACCTAAGATGTAGTGCTCACATAGGGGATCTATAGGTGGAAGGTACCAAGCCATGTGTACAATGTACATGACTGACATGGATGACTCTAACAGGCTACATGAGCCTGACAATGCCATCACACGTAGGCTCCTGACATGAACAAGACGGACATGCCTACCTCAGACTCGAAGATGATAGGTAGCACAACTGTGTCAGGCTATGACATGTGTAGTTGACCAAAGTATACATTTTCTCTCTCTTCTAGTATAAATAAGACACAAATCTGTGAAGAAAGGGGTTTGATTCTCCCATCTTTATCTCTTCTCTTACTTTTGTCTTCATTTTGCTCTGGTGCAACAAGGTCTACATGGCTGTATTCAAGAGTTGGATCTTGGAGTCTTTGTAACTGATTTGTTAGATCATTTAAAGACCTTATCCACTTTATCAACAATAATTAAAGTATTAGTGGGTTGAATGGTGAAGTTGGGTTCAAGATTTGAAGCTAGGATGTGGGAACACCTTTCCACACATCTTACCAACTTAGCTAAGTTGGCACTTCAGTGTGTTAAATTGGATTTAATAACTTTTTCGGACCACAATACAAGCTATTTTCCCACATTTTCATCAGTCCACTTTGAAAGAACTCGAAAGAAAATGTTTGGATATCAACTAAGTTTCAACTTTCAACTGGAATTACATTCCTCTCCCAGCTGCCAAGTTTTCAAGCTAAGAAAGATAGTGCAATTTGAAGCCAAACTTATTCGAGATTATGCACACCTGATGTTTTTAATCTGTGCTTGAGAATGATATTATCTTGGGGGAAATAATGGTTGGTCTAAATGATTCTCTCACCATATTTTATTTTCTATTCAAATGGCGTTCTATTTATGCAGATTGGACAAGGAACTTACAGTAGCGTTTACAGAGCCCGTGACCTTGAAACTGGCAAGATTGTCGCATTGAAGAAAGTGCGGTTTGTTAATATGGATCCAGAAAGTGTTCGTTTTATGGCGAGAGAAATCTACATCTTGCGTAAGCTTGACCACCCAAACGTTGTGAAGCTTGAAGGTCTGGTCACGTCACGGATGTCCAGTAGTTTGTACCTTGTATTTGAATACATGGAGCATGATCTTGCTGGGCTTGCGGCATCACCGGATGTTAAGTTTACTGAACCACAGGTGCTTACTTCTCCTTTATTACTTTTTTGAAATCTAAGTTACGCATGGGGCAGACCACAAGGCACACAGATTTTCTTTTTCCCCAACATAAATGTCTGTTAAATTTAGAGAGCTGCTATTGGCACCCCAACTTTTACTTATTACACCCCCATTTTCTTAAATTATTTATCAACCCTAATTGAAGATTAAAACACACCAATCAAACATTACAAAAGTTTGGTTTATTATTTCAACATTACAAAGCGTTATAATACATTGAAAAAACTTCAAAACTTGTTTACAATTAGGATTAGGCCCAAATAAAATCCTAAATCTAACAAATAGAAATCTAAAAAAATAAAATAAAGAGCTCTCGTTTGTGCGAACTAATGTTTGGAGCAAAACGCAACTCTCGTTTTTGCGAACTAACGTTCGGAGCGTAATGCAAATCTAGTTTGTACGACTATTGTTTGGTGTGAAGTAATAGAGCAGTCCAATTACGATTGAGTTTCTATTGGCACCCCAACTTTTACTTATTCTTAACCATTGACTTAGTAATTTATTTTAATGGTGGTGTAATAAGTAAAGGTTTGGGTGCCAATATCAGCTCTCTAATTTTACTTATGCACTTGAAATATGCTCTCATTTGGTGGGTACATGTTCTGGGTTTGCAGATTAAATGCTATATGCAGCAACTACTACGTGGGCTGGAACACTGTCATAGTCGTGGGGTCCTGCATAGAGACATCAAGGGGTCAAATCTTCTGATTGACAATAATGGAATTCTAAGGATAGCTGACTTTGGTCTGGCCACCTTTTTCTATCCTGATCAGAAGCAACTGTTGACTAGTCGTGTTGTAACACTGTGGTATCGGCCTCCTGAGCTTTTACTTGGTGCTACGAACTATGGAGTTTCTGTGGATTTATGGAGTTCTGGATGCATTCTTGCAGAATTGCTTGCTGGGAAGCCTATCATGCCGGGAAGAACAGAGGTACATTATTCGTTTGAGCTTTTACCCTTAGAAGTTATATAAAGCGATGTTCAAGAGTTTATAAAAAAGATCATACTATTGGCAGTTATAAGAATCTATTGATCTAATTTTCATCAATGTCCTATTGAAGGTTTAAATTATTGGCTTCAATGTCTATTTCGGCCATCCTTGAAATAGAAATAGTTCGCTCGCACCCATTGTAGAAAATAATTCATCTTTCATGGAAATGATGTAAATATTGAGGAAATTCTCATTAAAACTATAGGAAATGAATGATGTAATAGATGAAAGCACACCCATAAACCATCATTGTAAAAAAAACTTGATAAGTGTAATGTAATACATAACTATTATTATGCGTGGAAATTAGAATAATCATGTCACATTAACTACGTACTCTTTAAAATGTAAAACTTACTTAAATGTGACTATTCACTAATTATTATTTTACTGATATATATATATATCCAAATCATCATGAATTAAGAGTTTTGGATCTGAAGATATCAATGGTGAGAAATTTGAGTGAACATATGAGTTCATTATGATGGGTCTTCCCGACTCTTCTATATATAATGCAAGGGTCATCATATTGAACTCATATGTTCACTCAAATTTCTTACGATTGATATCTTCAGACCCAATGCTCTTAGTTCATGATGATTTGGCACGTTTACAAGAGAAAATAAATTGGCTCAAACCAATTGATTAAAGATTCTCTCCCTTATTTACCACCCCTCCTCTTTCCTCGCCCCCTCTCTCTCTCTCTCTCTCTCTCTCTAAGTTCTACAACTCACCCAAATTCTCTCTGATCCCCCATCTCCATCCTCTTGGTTAAAGCTAGGCTAGTGGTGCAACAGTTGCTTCTAAGGAGGGATATCCTTATTACCATATGCTATGACAAGGTGCAGAGGAGGACTAGCTCCTTCCATGTTCTGTTCTTCAACAAATCTAGGCTTTAGGTTAGACTAATGATCATCTTAAGAAATTTAAAGTATGGGAGAGAGAATTTTGGCGGGTTTGAAAGAACTTGGAAAAAAAGAGAGTGAAGAAAGGGGAGGGGGAATAAAGGAGAGAGTTTTAATTGGCCTCCTTATCAGCTTGATTGTTTTAGTTTCTCTTGTAATCGTGCTTGGTCATCATGAATTAAAATCGTTGGATTTGAGTATATCAACAGTGGGAAATTTGAGTAAATATTTATTTATAGAACATAAAAAAAATTGGGTAAACAATGAGTTTTATTATGATGAGTCTACGGGTCCTGACCCTGCATAAATAAGTTACTAATATATTCGACTAATTAGAGAATGAATGATTGCATATGTGTATTTGAGTATGTGCTAATATTAACCAATTGTAACTCATTATATAATGAATGAATATTGTGTGTAATTTACAAGACGTTTCTACAATATATATCGATGAGTGCAGGGCTCGTTTTGTCCACCTAAGGTCGTCTTCTGACATTGCTCTGAAACCTAAAAAGTATGAAAATGGCTCAGAGGGCTATAGGGTGGTGCAGTAGGTCTCATTGAATCGTCTAATGTTCCATGAGTGGTCCCTTATCATGGTTGTTGGAATATGCTATTTTTATAGATCTAATCAAAACATCTTTTTTTTGTATACTTTTTACCAAAGTGTTAAAAAAGAATTTTGTGGCCAGAATTTATAGCTTATCAAAGTATTCAAGTTGAATTCTTGCCTTTTTATACTTGAAACCTAATTTGTGTGGTCGAAATCTTTTGCACCAAAATATTTCGCAGCCAACAATGGTTTCCATTGAAATTTATACCAAGTTGAATATTTTTTTTAGCCTTGTGGAAGCGATATATTTCATGAAAACATCTCAAAAATATTTGCTCATACGCAAAAGATGGTTGGCCAGATAAATGGTCTACATTCAATTGAAATGCGGACCATTTGTACTGAGATCTCATTATTAATGTTTGAACATAAAATATTTCTTAAGACATTTGTTATTTCCTTTTTATGTGAATTGTATTGATTCACCATTCATAGGTGGAACAACTTCATAAGATCTTCAAGTTGTGTGGTTCACCTTCCGAAGAGTACTGGAGGAAGTCGAGATTGCCGCATGCAACAATTTTCAAGCCTCAACATCCTTACAGACGATGTGTTGCTGAGACCTTCAAGGACTTCCCTCCATCAGCTTTGGCCCTTATGGATGTTCTTCTTGCATTTGAACCTAAAAATAGGGGATCTGCTTCCTCAGCGCTTTGCAGTGATGTAAGTTCCATTTTTCTTTTCCTAAGCTTATGCCAATAGTACTTTTACACAAGGAAATTTGGAAAATCTCCAAGTTGATAATTTTCCCAATGGGTTTTGAGCCCACAAGGAATGACTTGCACAATTGCACCATACAATTCAGTAAGTTCCATAAAAGAGGTCCCATGCCAAAATTCAGTCACCTTTTTGAAGGAAAGCTCAATGCATGAGATAGTTTGGTAGGTACAATTTTTGGCGTAAATGATGTTCTTGGTGTAACCCATGAAATGATGTTCTATTCGATGTTGTTATTTATAACAAATAATGAATGTTAAATGAAATACAGGAAGTGCATGTTTTTATGAGAAGAAACACATTTTCCTTTTATGTCTATAATTAGGGGCCATTGTGTAGTCCTCTTTATCTCTGTATTATGTAAAATGAAGTTTCCATCACAAATCACAGTTTTTCTGGTCTACTTGTGCACAGCTAATTTTCTAACTCTCAGGATTTGCATACTATCGTTTTTTAATCTTTTATTTCCTTCCTAAAAGTTCTTTATCCTAAATCTTAGTTTTCTTTTCCAGTTTTTCACAACAAAGCCTCACCCCTGTGACCCATCAAGTTTGCCCAAGTATCCTCCGAGTAAGGAGATTGATGCTAAGCTTCGAAATGAGGAAGCCAGAAGGTATGCATATATATATTTCTTTTTTTTGCTTCTCTGTTATATTTTTAATAGGCCTGGGCATGTTGACATTCTTTCTTCACCTACAATAAGAAAGCAGAAAAATGGCTTTTTTTTTTAATAGATAAGTGAATGACTGAAAAACTATCTGTTAGAGAAAAATGACCACCTACATCTCTATAATTCACTTGCTTTGGAACCTCACTCCAGCTCCCTCTTTGACTGAGGACTTGGGTCCAGGCATTTCACTTATCTATCTCTCAGATGTTTGGATTTTTCAGAACTTCATGGACATGCAGAGGAGAAATGCTATCCTCACTTGGACGAAGACATAACTTTTAGATTCTGATTAGACTTATTAACTTAGTAGGATTTCAACTCTTACTAAGGGTCGTTGAGCTCACCTTGTGGCATCCAAAAAACATGATCCGATGCCACATGGTTGTAGAGGACAATATGCTATGAACTTTGAGAAAAAATGTCAGTTTCACCGTTGAATTTTTATTTTAAATTTGGGAGTTCCATGGAAGTTTGGTAGCTGTCCATTTTCAAAACCTTGGATCAAGCCCAAAAGCAATTGTTTTTTTGATTTATTTATTTTTAGATCTGAGTTTTTAATGAAACATAGAGGGCTGTGGTGTTGGATTGCCAATGTGGCAATCCATTTGAGCTCAAGGACCCTTAAGAATTAAAATCTTGCTACGTTAGTAAGGATAGTGTTTTCTAACTTTCACCAAAAGTTTATACATTAAGAATCAGGTCATTTTCTACACTCTTTTATTTTTGTATCCAGAAAATGATGCCTTATATTATGAAGTGCCAACTTAACTAAGTGGTAAGATGTGTGGAGTGTTGTTCCCATGTCCTAGGTTTAAACCCCATTGAACCCAACTTCATATGCTAACCACTAACTCTATACCTATCAAAAAAAAAAATGATTGCCTTATATTTTTCAAATGACTTGATCACCCATGCTTCTGTATTGTGCATATTGACACTAGGCAAAGAGCAGCAGGTAAAATAGGTTGTGGATTTGAATCCGGGAAAAGGGGCTCTAGAGAATCCAAAGTCGTGCCAGCATCAGATGCGGTTGTTGAACTACAGGTCTCATTTCAATTATGCCATACTTCTTTAAGGTTTACATGGTTATTGTCATGCTTTTCCTGTTTTACTGACTCTTTCACTTTTGTGGTTAATTGATAAGTGGCAAGGGAATTCAAACCCAAAAAGCAACAGCAAGAAATACAATCCACAAGACGATGGTGCATCTGGCTTCTCAATTGAACCACCCAAAGGAACCTCCCAAAATGGTTTTATGCATCCTAGTGAATTTGGATCTTCGGGGAATAAGAAGGTGAAGGAGGGCTCTGGGCGGGCATTCGGTTCTTCAAGGAATGAGCCAGAGTTGATGACACAGAGATCTCACATGCCTCAGGGAGCCACCAATTTATCTAATTTCTCTCGGTTGGTAGCATCAAGTAGTACATGGTTGGATAACCATAGAGAGAGGAGTGCACATTCGAACCAGGTAGAGCAGCAATTCAATGCTAGATATAATCAGCTAGATGATGCTGACACTTCCTACCATTTGCCTGATAGGCCAGCTTCCTCGCATAAGAAGAGTGATCAGGTATGTGGCAAGGAATCTACGATGGTTACTAACTATAACAAATTAGCGAACATTTTTGCGTAGTTTTAAGGCATGAATGTGAAATATCTGAAACCTAGAACCATGAGAGAAATTGTTTACTTAAACTTGGCTTGGTTTATGATCCCAGGGTTATGGTGCCAAGAAGAACAGACTTCACTACTCTGGACCTCTAATGCCTCCAGGGGGGAATATGGAGGAAATGCTCAGAGAGCATGAGAGGCAAATCCAAGAAGCTGTCCGCAAAGCTCGTCTTGACAAGGTCAAGACCAATAAGAACTTTGGGGATATTGCCCAGTCTGAAGTGCGGCATGGGAGGTAAAGTTTAAGACACAAGTTGTGTTGCTTTGATGTTTTTTCAAATGTTCACAAAGAAGAACCCAATTCTCATTTTTGGAGGAGTTTAGCTATTTCCGTGACATAGACAACAACAGAGAAACTTCAATTTTTTCGTCACAAGTCCAACACCAGAGAAACTTCAATCACATGGAGGTTCTTCAAGAAATGGGATAACTAGGGTTCTACCATCCCATAAATTTGTAAAGAAAGATTCACCTCTGGGAAGCATTTGGTGGTTCAAAAAAGCACGTAAGAAGCTCTGCAATAATGTGTTATTGGCTTGTGTGCTTGTGGTGATGGGGATTTTTTTTGTACAGCCGAAAGGACAGGTCAACCTAACCACTTGTAAGGCGCCATCTCCTTAAATTTCAATGTATTATTAGCCACACAGAGAGAGAGAGAGAGAGAGAGAGAGAGAGACTTCTATTGCCACACCACCAACTTTTACTAATGCCACCCAGATGTGTGCTAATTCTTTGGTGATTTACTTATGAATTGGGGTGGCACTAGCAAAAGTTGGTGTGATCGAAGAATCTCTAAATAAAAGGGCACAATATATTTGATCCAACCAATTGCTTGATAATACTTTTCACAATTGTCTCTAGAATTTACTTGTACCTCATTAACGTTGATCATTTATATGCTATTTTTTGCTGTCCAATAAACTTGTAATTGATTTTTATGCTAATTCTTGCTGTCCAATATTGATTTCTGGGAAGAATGGTTGACACTGCAATTGAAAATAAAACGAAATAGTAGTTTCCTCACCTAGTACACCAACTAGGTCTAAAATGGCTTCCAAGAATAACATTAGAAGCCATAGAAAATATAAAGTAGATACAAAACCACCATTTGATATGATGGAATCCAGAATCACCTCAAGCATCCGATCTACTGCATGTTTGTTTGGACAGCCTAACAAGAAAATATGAGATGGTCTACAATTAAAAGTCCATGGGTTCGGTTGGTTGTGTTTTGGTGAGTCCTGAGCTGATACATGGGCACCACATACTTATAAACATGGATTTATAGTTTCATACCATATTGGTGGAGACTTAGCCAAGAATAAAATATTGCCCCTGAAACTTTCAATGTTTTGCTGATCATAGATTGTTTTAGTATAATCATATTTTCTGGATTTACCTATTATTCATGGAAGGATTAAGTTGTTCAAGGTTAATGCTTGAAGTCGAGAGCCCCAACCAGCTTCGTAACAATATAGAAATACATAAAAAAAACTTATATTTACGTATGAGGGTCCAGAGCCGCAGACAGCTTCGTAAAAGTATAGAAATACATAAAAGAGCTTACATTTAAATATGGTGGGGAATCTTATATAACATGAAAACGAGCATTAAGAACCATCTCTAATTTTATCAACAAATGACGTTAAGTTTAGCAAACTTCTCGTGCTTTTGATGGGTTCACCTGCATCTTGTTAGCTATCTTTCTTGGGTTTCCTGCTAAGTTCTGCATATTGTCCCCCCATGAGTAGCAAAATTTCCTCCCAAAGACCTGAAGAAGAACCTGATGAATCCCCACGCATTAAATTTGCACTACATGAAGCAACGTACCAATCATCTGATTTGATCTCCTTTATCAATTGATCTGGCGACCACCTGGTATACCCAATAAAGAATCTGAAATCCTGAGGCCTAAGTATTCCTTTTTTCACTAAGTCTGCAGCTTCATCGAAACAACTTTTATCACCAAAATAAAGGCCAGATATAACCTGTTCAAACACCGAAAGTTGTGAATTGTCCTCTGTATTTGACAAGAACATACTATCCTGAAGGGGGCCGCCAAAGTACAATGAACAATCTGCAAAGGTTGTAGTGAGATCAAGATTTGTAGGATTCATGTGCTTCATCTTTAGGTGGAGTGGGCGACTGATGATGATCCCAATGGCGTCATTCCATACTTTTGGTACTGGTAACCCTGTTTTAAATGAGATATATGTTCCTGGGCCTTTGGTTCCTGATTTGAGGAGAAGGACAACACTTCTTTCAAAAGCACCAACCCCGTCAAGCTTCTCAGTGGCAACTAAGACACATCCAGTCTCTGGTACAGAAATTGGGTGAGCCCATTTTGGGCTAAGTGGTTTGGAAGCTAAGTGGGAGACCCCGTCATGCAAGGGAGCATCAATGTCCACGAGTAGTTCCTGCATTAGGCCAACTTTTATTTGTTTTAGAAGTAAGAATTTCAAGCGTTGTTTATTTTTATTTATTTAATTTTTGTAAAATATAATATATTAAAAGATAAAGATACCAATGGTAGAGATGATCATCGTTATACAGGAGTTACTGGAGGGTAGCCAACTGGCTTACATATTGAATCACATCTGAATAATGTGTCTTCAAAACTTATTTAATATAATTTTATCTTATGAAGAATTAAAAGAACAGCTATTGTAATCTGAAGTGAGAAGAAATGTAAAAATTGACCTGCTCCCGAGCGACAAATTTTGCTCTAAAATTTCTCCAGTCTGAAACATCAAATTCCTTGTCGTCACAAGCATGATTGTTTCCTGTTGAACCATCCCCCTCTGGTATAGATTGATCACTGCTTCCTGTAATGAAAAGCACTCTCAAATACACAACTTGTCTTCAATATTATATGTATTACACTTGCAAAGTGTTTGATGACATCTTATAGCCTTCACTATGCTTCAAATATATATGAATTTTGTTCAAGTTCATCATTCTAAGAAACTAGAATATCATTAGGTGTGTAGGTTCAAACTTCAAACTATAACGTCTTGGTGAACACCTCATGAACCTCCAACACAGAATTTTGATGCTAAGTTATTTAAATTTTACTTCAACAACTATAATTAATCAATCGAACTGAAAGTTCATATAAAGGTCATTTTTTGTTGCAATACTAGCACTTTTAGCTCTAATAATATTTTCTCACTAGCTTTCCAATGCTAATAACGATGTGGTCTCGATAAAATAGAGTGAAAATTGCAAAAATATAATTACCTACTTTAGGTAAATCTGAAGAAACCAATTCTATTTTTTCAAAGGAAAATCCTTGGGGGACTGTGATTTCATTGTCATATATTGTTTCCTGGAGATACAAGGAAAAAGCATCTACCGTTATATGCACAACTTCATGTCAGAAATGTGAGAATGGCAGTAAAAAATAAAAACCCTTTTTAAATAGATTCTAAATCTTAATTATACCCAATTTCTAACCATACAAAAATTTCACACAAATAGAAAATATTCAAAATAATAACTTTCTTAAAAGAGTTGTGGCAATCTGACCATCCGTCGTGGCACACTCAATTGACTCTCCTACAAGTTTGGGAATCGTAGATCTATACAGTAACCTCGGGATACATTTTTTATGAGAAAGTACAGGTTTGAATCCCGAGGTATACAGATTATGAACTTATCCAGTCAAGAGAGTCAAATCAGTGTCAAGTCAGGAGAGTCGACTCAGTGTGCCACGTGGGATGATTAGATTAACATGATTCTTAAAATATTCAAATGAAAGTTTCCAAAATTAATAGAACTCTTAATTTGACTCGAGTCTAATCACTAATGTATCCATCAATCTTTAAGTGTTTCAAAACTATGGCATGCCTCTTCTTGATCTTATTCTTTAAGTCAAATGTCTCTATCATCTTAAAGGTGATTTAGGGATACCACTACGGTTTAATCGATATTGAAGATACCCCTGTTTTTCCAAAACGTTATCATGATAGTAAAATAAATTATTTACATGCTCTCTCATCTTCAACCTCCAACAGAAAATCCCTTAAACAAGTCATGTTCAACTATTTACTTTAAAATACAAACCCCCACCCAAGATCAACAAGGATTTTGGCGGAATTAAAAGATGAAAATAATTCTTTTTTTTTTTTTTCTTTTTTACTAAGTGACCTGAAAATAATACCTAATTGAACCTACATACCTTTTTGAACAAATATGGAAGACGAAATCTTTTACTCACATCTTCAATTTGAAAATTCTTCCTACAACAACATATAGACCTCAAGAACGAGATGGATTTTCGGGTAGGCAGAGATGATGACTGGTTTTTGGTAGAAAAACAAAGATGTTGAAGATTTTTTGGCCAAAAAACAAAGAGTCTCTTATTTGTTAAAATAAAGATTATTTTAACCAATATATTTAAGAGTTGACAACGGAATATCATTTTGTCACCGTTGCGTCTCCTTTTGTGTCACCCAGCTCCACTCTATTTATTATTGAAAAAAAAAAAAAAAAAATCAAAACTCAAAAATAAAAAAAGAGTGGTATAGGGTGAGACAAAGGTGACAAAATGATGTGGTGTCGCCATACTATCAAAAATGCTTTTTTCTCGAGAAACAAGTAAAAATCATCTACAGTCATGTACGTGCCAGAACATCATTTTTTTGTCACCATTGTGTCTCCGTTTATGTCATTCCAATATTTTTCTAATAAATAATAAAATTATAAAGAGAGTTTCTATAGCTACACCAACTTTACTAACGCCACCCAAATAGTGTCTAATCATTATTTGGTGATTTAGTTAGGGTGAATCTCCATTTTGTGGGATGAATATGACAAAATTCCCAGTTCGTTACATAATTCATTTTAATTCCTAAAAACATGCTTTTCCAAGTGAATTCGTCACTTTTATGATCTATGAACTTATGAGATCATCACTTTTAATATCTACAAATTCATAGATAAAATACCAATTATTTTTTCAAGTCAATGAACTAGTCGGTAATTTATCAACGAATTCATTGATTATAAAAGTGATGGGAAAACATGTTTTGGGAATTAAAGGAATAGTGTATTGAAATCAGAATTTTGACATAAGTTGTCGTACGTTTTGGAAAAAATCCCATATTTGCACATGAATTGGGGAGGCTAATCCAAAGTTGGTGTGGCAATAGAATTTCTCATTACAAATGAGATGCTAAAATAGAAACATTGGACCGTTAACATCGTGAAATTCTCAAAAGGTTAAGGGTCAACATGAAAATATACCAAATCATAGGGGATCAACTTTTAATTTATTGAAAACAGATATTTTTTAGACTAGTAAGATAATGAGAAATTAAATTTCAGGCTATTGCATCATTTTCTTACAATACGAAATAGTGGAATTTCTTTTCGACAATTATCCAGGGATTCTTCCGATCTCAACCAAACAGAGAAAAATCATTTTCTAGCACAAAATTACTTAAAAATAAAAAATAAAAATCTAGCATAAAGTTTTTCCAAGAAACTCTTTTCTGAGAACCAATGGAGTTTAAGTGCTTCAAAAAAAAAAAAAAACAAATTTTTTAATCCTCAATTCTACCAAAACTGAACTCTTACCAGAAGAAGACGAATTGTCGAGGTTCTTTTCTTCCATCGCTGTCACCACAAGAGACGAAAAATGCTTCGACTTCAAACCCTTAATCTCGAAAAAGCTTCTATTTTCAGATCGAAAAGAAGCCAATCTCGTAAAATTGCAGGAAAATGATCTTCTAAGACATGAATTTCCCTGCAAAAAGTAGCAGATTTTAGCACAAACAGGGGATCGATTGCAGTTATTAACATTGAGGCATCGTAGATCCATTGTTCCTTAAAAAACAGAGTATCGAAGGATTCTCTTATTCAAGATGAAAATGGAGAGTTTGCTTGGTTTGTAAGAAAAGAACGAAACTGAGATAGAGAAATTAAAGTAGCTTTAACTAATAAATTGTATAACAATTATTTATTAAATAATATTGCGTAACCTTTAAGTTTCCAGATATTTCCCTTGTAGGATTAAGAACGGTGTGAGATGTTTAAATCTTACACGCAAGCCTATATATTTGAAATCCAATCAAAATGTACCCATGCAGACACCTTACTTCCCTGACGGCAACGTCACATCGTACTATATTGTCACTCTTGCCTTCACTCAATGGGATTCATCGATGCCTCCTTCAAAATTCTCACCCGCCAATCACGGGCGGAATCATGATTTTATTGTAGTGGGGGTAAATTATAATTAATGGTACAATTAAAAAGTTTGAATAAGAATAATTTTGAAAAGAAATTCAAACATTTTTAGTTGAAAGTTAAAAGAAAAGATTATTTAGGCCTTTTTAAATTAGTCCATGAGATAAGGTCCAATCAAAAGATAACGTCATCTTCAAAAATTATAAGAAGGGGCTGGGAAAAAAATAGGAGGGAGGCGATGGGGGTAGGGATTAATAAGAAAGTAGCATGGCCCCTACCTACAGTTGGCTTTATATGATACTTGTCCATTCTACATTTTAGTGTATATTTAAGTAGAAAATGCTAAAGTGATACCGCGTTAGACACAAACTTGATGTGGAAGTGTTTATGGAACCATAGATTGTTTTCCTCTAGATACGAGTGGAAACCATCTGCCTTCAACATGTGTACGGAGAAGAGAAGCATCAACTTTTTTTGCCGAATGCATTATAATATTCATGCATGGAGAAAAACTTAAAGGGTTATGTTAGCACATATGATGAGGAAGTCAGGTTAGCATTTTTCTTTTCAAAATGGCAATATGCCTCTTCACCTTGTTTTCTCACATAGATTATTTAAAAATTGATCTAAAAATCTAAATTGATCATTTCAAGATTTCAACTTCTTGAACATGATGATCACACAATGATGATATTTTGTTAAGAGTTGTGATTGTCTTACTCCCTCTGACTTACTCTCCAGGTGTGACATGTTATAAAATCATAGATATTTTCTTGGATACATAACTGCACATATTTATGTGTAGTTGCTGTGTATATTGTATCCTGATGAATAAAAATCTATTATTCCACATGTGGCACGTTAGGAGAGTATGGGGGAGTTAGAAAATCATTATTTTAATTTTCTAATGAAAAATGTTAAAGTGACTGTGCAAGACACTATATTCGACACTTAGTTAACGTCGTGGTATGCATGGAACTATAGATGTTTTTCACTTGCATTGTCATAATAATCATCTATGGTTCTATTGACACCTATACATTAGCGCAGTGTTGTGAAGAGTTATTTTAACATTATCTTTACTAATCGTTGAGAGAAGGTTAAAGTCAAGAGATATGTCATTGATTTGAGAACTTAAACCACATATTTCAGATATTTATATAAGTGTAAAAGTGCATATCATCATTTTGAAAAGAATAATGATTTTCTAACTAAAAGTCTTCACTCAGTCAACACTTGGCTGATGTGACATAGACACGAAACTATAGATCTTATTTCTTGAAATTCACAATTGAACATCTTGTATGAGGATGTGCATTTGTGTATCCCAAGGAAAAAGATCGATGATTCTGTGTTCATCCCACATCAACTGAGTATTGACGGAGTGAAGATTTTTTAGTTAGAAAATCAACACTCTTTTAAAAAGGAGTCGTGATGAATGCACACGGATTTGGTATGTGGCTGACATGTCAAGGGTGCAGAACCATAGATCTTTTTCTTCATGATACACGCAAAAAAGATCTATGGTTCTACACCCTTGGCCACGTTAGCCGCATACCCGACCACATACAAAAACCGGGTGCATTCATCATATTTCTTTAACAATATAAGAGAATATGTGGATTATGCATGTGTGTCACAGAATGTGTGGATTATGCACGTTAACAAAGGTAGTTTTAGTGCTGTTGTGGCATACATGCATTACTTGGCACAATGCCTTCCTTGTGAAGTCTTTATATTTTGCAAGACTTTGCTTATACGTTACGGTTCGGTTTCCATCGTGTCTTCAAGGTTAAAATTGATGATATACCACCCACCCTCATTTTCTCCATAATTCCAAATTGATGGAGAAGTCGGTCCCTTGACCTTGGTCTTTTCTTGTAGACTAATGTAAAATGATCTCAATATCCTCATGATCACCATGGTCCTCTCATAAGAATCACATCATCATAACAATGATGACTATGATAATGAGGGATTGAGGTCATTTTCTTTAGCCAACATATTTGATGGAAAACACTTCAAATTTTGTTGGCTGAATTCAAACCTTATCAAATTTTCCATCTAATCCTACATTTTAAATCAAGCCAAGCAAATGAGAACTCTAAATAGGTTCGAACCAAAAAGAAGAAATACACAAAATAATTTCTCAAGTCAATCCAATGGATGAAATTGAATATGTATCAATCCCAATAAAATTTGTTGACAAAAGAACTCAGCTTAAGTAGGATTCTAGTTTCGTTTTGGAACCATCTTCTTTGGAAGAGACTAAATAAAACATGAATCTGAGAAAACTCTCACCTCTAACCATTTACAAAAGGAAAAAAATATCAAATAGTGGGAGAGAGAGAAGAAAATTGAGATGATCCAATGGTTGGCATTAAAGACCATTTAATCTAAACAACCAAAATCGATAAAGCAATGGTAACTGAAGTTGTTCTAGTTAAATTGGGGATAACTTACAAAGAAGCAAAGGAGGAATAGGATACTAACTATAAAGTATAAACTCATACCTAAAAAAGGAATGTGGGGAGACTCACTGGAGAGGAAAAAAGTTGAGTAGAGAGAAAAAATCCAACAAATCTCCCATTCTACATCCCATCACACACCTCTTTCTCTTTTTTGGATTGGATTCATTTGTCATTTTTTTAATGTATTTTCTTTAATTCTCACATTATAGGTGTAGAGGTCGATTTTGTGATAAATCGACTTCGATCACGATTTCACCATAAAATCTACAAAATAATATAAAGAATATGAAAAGATAGAGTAGACAAAGATTTTTTACGTGATTCAACAAATGTGTCTACGTCCATTGGCTTAAGGAGTTATTTCACTATAAATCTTAAGGTTACATGGCCTCTTCACCTCTCCTCTCTTTTTTCTCTACCTTCTTCCCCCTTTTTACAATGGCTTCAATGCCTTTAAATAGAAAAATACTAAAAAGAGTTCTAACTCTAATTAAGTTACAATTGATCGTATTACCCCTTATTCAAATTAATAATTATATAAAAAGGGAAAAATCCTCTTAAATTGAGATTTTTTCTTAATAAGATAAAATTCTTTTCAAATGATGCCATGTGTTAGTCTCGTGATGCATGTTGATGGTGCGGATAAATGATTTGGATAAAAGACGATTTTATCCCTCCACATAGCTCCCCCTCAAAGGTGGAGATCTATGTATTGAGATTCACCTTCGAGAAATACTTCTGACCTGAATGACCACCATCTTTGATTTTGGAACTGGTATGATTCTTGATCCTTCAAGCTTATTTTCTTTCATTATTTTTTTTAAATTTGATATTCAACTTGGTTGAGCTCCCATAAAAATTAAATGTTTCAATAATAAAATTGATCGTAAGCTGGGCTTGATTTCCTTAATGAGTTAAAACTTTGACAAATGATAGAAAAATCGACTAAAATCCTAAATCAGGTTTGAAACTCAAAATGATCTAAGACTTAGATAAACAATAGAATAATCGATAGAGGTCCCAGATTGGACTTGGATTCCAAACTGATGCAAGCCTTTGATAAATAATAAAAGAATTGACCGAAGTCCCAGATCAAGTTTATATTCCAAAACGATCCAAGACTTAAATAAATAATAAAATTACCAACCGAATTCCCAAATCGGGCTTGGATCCCAGACCCAATTTATTTATTTATTTTTAGATATGAGTTTTTAATGAAATATAGAGTGTTGTGGTGTTGGATTGCCAATGTGGCAATCCATTTAAGCTCAAGGAGTACATTAGTAAGGAAAGTGTTTTTCTAACTTTTACCAAAAGTTTTATACATTAAGAATCAGGTTAATTTCTACACTCTTTTATTTTTTGTATCCAAAAAATGATGCCTTATATTATGAAGTATCAACTTAACTAAATAGTAAGACGTGTGGAGTGTTGTTCCCATGTCCTAGGTTCATACCCCTTAAATCCAACTTCATATGCTAACCACTGACTTTATACCCATAAAAAAAAATTTGATGCCTTATATTTTTCAAATGACTTTGTCACCCATGCATCTGTATTGTGCATATTGATACTAGACAAAGAGCAGTAGGTAAAAGGGGTTCTAAAGATTTCAAAGCTATCCTAGCATCAGATGCGGATGTTGAACTACAGGTCTCATTACAATTATGCCATACCTCTTAAGGTTCACATGGTTATTGTCATGCTTTGCCTGTTTTATTGGCTTTTTCACTTTTGTGGTTAATTGAGAAGCGGCAAGGGAATTCAAACCCAAAAAGTAACAGCAAGAAATACAATCCACACGAGGATGGTGCATCTAGCTTCTCAATTGAACCACCCAAAGGAACCTCCTAGATTGGTTTTATGCATCCTAGTGAAATTGGATCTTCGGGGAATAAGAAAGTGAAGGAAGGCACTGGGTGATCATTTGGTTCTTCAAGGAATAAGCCAGAGTTGATGACACAGAGATCTCACATGTCTCAGGCAGCCACCAATTTATCTAATTTCTCTCGGTTCGTAGTATCAAGTAGTACATGGTTGGATAACCATAGAGAGAGGAGTGCACATGTGAACCAGGTAGAGCAACAATTTAATGCTATGTACCATCAGCTAGATGATGTTGACACTTCCTACCATTATTGGCCAGCTTCTTTGCACAAGAAGAGTGATCGGGTATTTATGATGGTTACTAAATATAACAAATTCGCGACATTTTTGCATAGTTGTAAGGCATGAATGTAAAATATCTGAAACCTAAAACTTTGAGAGAAATTGTTTACTTAAACTTGGCTTGGTTTATGATCTCAGATTTAGTACCCGATCAGAATCTATTAGGTGCGTTGATTCATGATTGTACCTTATCAAAATCGATCATGTGTGTTGATTCATGATTGGTATCCGATCAGGGACGATCAGATTCGTTAAATCAAATGGCAACTGATCAGACGCAATCAGAGCCACTAGATCAAACAAATTCAACTAAAAAGTGTTGGTTAAAAAATATGAGACACATACTTTCGATAGAGTGCAATCTGGATTGTTAGATCTTAGATCAGATACAATCTAACGACTATTAAACCAAGAGACATTAAATCATGACTCTCGGTCAATAGACATAAAAATGGCTATAAAAAGTCAATCAGAATTCAAATGTCTTCATTGAAAATTTCTATATTCTCCTTTCTCTAAGCTTAAGATCTAGGCATCATTAGTTTCTTATTTTTTCAAGTGTTCTAGACTAAATCGGATCGTATATAATCTGATTTTGTAATTTAGTGTAAGGCTTCTTTTTATCCTGAAGGCATTTGTTCATTGATCCCTTGTGTAGTTTAGTTCAACCAGTAGGGGAGAATATTTCTTTAAAAGAGATCGAATCAGATTCGAGCCTAGAAGTTATTTTCTTCCTTCATCGAATTATTCCGTTAATTTTCAACAAGCTCATCTTGACAAGGTCAAGACCAATAAGAATTTTGGGGATATTGCCCAGTTTGAAATACGACATGGGAGGTAAAGTTTAAGACACAAGTTGTGTTGCTTCGATGCTTTTTCAAATGTTCACAAATAAGAACCCAATTCTCATTTTTGGAGGAGTATAACTATTTTCGTCACACAGACAACAATAGAGAAACTTCAATTTTTTCGTCACACAACCAACACCAGAGAAACTTCAATCACATGGAGGTTCTTTGAGAAATGGGATAATAAGGGTTCTACCATCCCATAAATTTGTAAGAAAGATTCACCTCTGGGAAGTATTTGGTGGTTCAAAAAAGCATGTAAGAAGCTCTGCGATAATGTGTTGGCTTATGTGCTCGTGGTGATGGGGATTTTTTTGTACAGCCAAACAGACGGGTTATCCTAACCACTTGTAAGGTGCCATCTCCTAAAATTTCTATGTATTATTAGGTACACAGAGAGAGAGAGAGAGAGAGAGAGAGAGAGAGAGAGAGAGAGAGAGAGAGAGAGAGAGAGAGAGAGCTTCTATTGCCACACCACCAACTTTACTCATGCCACCCTAAGATGTGTGCTAATTCATTAGTGATTTACTTATGAATTGGGGTGGCACTAGCAAAAGTTGGTGTGATAGAAGAATCTCTAAATAAGAGGTCACAATATATTTGATCCAACCAGTTGCTTGATAATACTTTTCACAATTGTCTCTAGAATGTATTTGTACCTCATTAACTTTGATAATTTATATGCTATTTTTTGCTGTCCAATACACTTGTAATTGATTTTTGTGCTAATTCTTGTTATCCAATATTGATTTCTGGGAAGAATGGTTAACACTGCAATAGAAAATAAAACGAAATAGTAGTTTCCTCACCAAGTACACCAATTAGGTCTAAATTGGTTTCCAAGAATAGCATCATAAGCCAAAACAAATATAAAGTGGATACAAAACCACCATCTGATCTGATGGAATCCAGAATCACCTCAAATATCTGATCTACTGCAAGTTTGTTTGGACAGCCTAACAAGAGAGAGTCCTGCAGGGGTGACACAATGATGTGGTGGCACGCACATAACCGTAGATGCTTTTATGTGAGATACGAGTAAAAAGCATCTATGGTTATGTGCGCGCCACCACATCATTTGTGTCACCTTTGTGTCTCTATCCGTGTCATTCAAGCATTTTCCAACAAGAAAATATGAGATGGTCTACAATTAAAAGTCCATGGGTTCGGTTGGTTGTGTTTTGGTGAGTCCTGAGTTGATATAGGGGCGCCACATCTCCTGAGAGCAACACTTATAAACATGGATTTATATTTTCATACCATATTGGTGGACACTAATTCGAGAATAAAATATTGCCCCTGAAACATTCAATGCTCTGCTGATCTTTAGATTGTTTCAGCATATCTTGATTGACAGTATCATTATTTTTTCGTGACTCAAGACATTAAACGTCAAGACTTTAATCCTCACTTATAAATTTAATCATATTTTCTGGATTTACCCATTATTCATGAAGGATTAATTTTTTCAAGGTTAACGCTTGAAGTCCAAAGCCCTAAACAGCTTCGTAACAGTATAGAAATACATAAAAGAGCTTACATTTACATATGGTGGGGAATCATTATATTACATGGAAACAAGCATTAAGTACCATCTCTCATTTATCAACAAATGACGTTAAGTTCAGCAAACTTCCTATGCTTTTGATGGGTTCACCTGCATCTTGTTAGCTATCTTTCTTGGGTTTCTTGCTAAGTTCTGCATATTGTCCCCCCATGAGCTGCAAAATTTCCTCCCAAAGACCTTCCGGAGAAGAAGAACCTGATGAATCCCACGCATTAAATTTGCACTACATGAAGCAATGTACCAATCATCTGATTTGATCTCCTTTTTCAATTGATCCGGTGTCCACCTGGTATACCAATAAAGAATCTGAAATCCTGAGGCTTAAGTATTCCTTTCTTCAGTAAGTTTGCAGCTTCATCGAAACAACTTTTATCACCAAAATAAAGGCCTTACATAACCTGTTCAAATAATGAAAGTTGTGAATTGTCCTCTGTATTTGACAAGAACATACTATCCTGAAGGGGGCCGTCGAAGTACAAAGAACAATCTGCAAAGGTTGTAGCGAGATCAAGATTTGCAGGATTCATGTGCTTCATCTTTAGGTGGAGTGGGCGGCTAATGATGATCCCAATGGCGTCCTTCCATATTTTTGGTATTGGTGAACCTGTTTTAATGAGATATATGTTCCTGGGCCTTTGGTTCCTGATTTGAGGAGAAGGACAACTCTTCTTTCAAAAGCACTAACCCCGTCAAGCTTCTCAGTGGCAACTAAGACACATCCAGTCTCTGGTATAGAAATTGGGTGAGCCTATTTCGGGCTAAGTGGTTTGGAAGCTAAGTGGGAGACCCCATTATGGAAGGGAGCATCAGTGCCCACGAGTAGTTCCTGCATTATACCAACTTTTATTTGTTTTAGAAGTAAGAATTTCAAGCGTCGTTTATTTATTTATTTATTTTTTGTAAAATATAATATATTAAATTATAAAGATACCGATGGTGGAGATGATCATCGTTATACAGGAGTTACTGGAGGGTAGCCAACTGGCTTACATATTGAATCACATCTGAATAATGTGTCTTCAAAACTTATTTAATATAATTTTATCTTATGAAGAATTAAAAGAACAGCTATTGTAATCTGAAGTGAGAAGAAATGTAAAAATTGACCTGCTCCCGAGCGACAAATTTTTCTCTAAAATTTCTCCAGTCTGAAACATCAAATTCCTTGTCGTCGCAAGCATGATTGTTTCCTGTTGAACCATCCCCCTCTGGTATAGATTGATCACTGCTTCCTGTAATGAAAAGCATTCTCAAATACACAACTTGTCTTCAATATTATATGTATTACACTTGCAAAGTGTTTGATGACATCTTATAGCCTTCACTATGCTTCAAAATATATATGAATTTTGTTCAAGTTCATCATTCTAAGAAACTAGAGAATACCATTAGGTGTGTAGGTTCAAACTTCAAACTATAACGTCTTGGTGAACACCTCATGAACCTCCAACACAAATTTTGATGCTAAGTTATTTAAATTTTTTTCAACAACTATAATTAATCAATCGAACTGAAAGTTCATATAAAGGTCATTTTTCGTTGCAATACTAGCACTTTTAGCTCTAATAATATTTTCACACTAGCTTTCCAATGCTAATCACGATGTGGTCGATAAAATAGAGTGAAAATTGCAAAAAAATAATTACCTACTTTAATAAAATCTGAAGAAACCAATTCTATTTTCTCAAAGGAAAATCCTTAGGGACTATGATTTGATTGTCATATATTGTTTCCTCGAGATACAAGGAAAAAGCATCTACGGTTTATATGCACAACTTCATGTCAGAAATGTGAGAATGGCAGTAAAAAATAAAAACCCTTTTTAAATAGACTCTAAATCTTAATTACTCAATTTCTAACCACACAACAATTTCACACAAATAGAAAATATTCTTAATAATAACTTTCCTAAAAGAGTTGTGACAATTTGACTATCCCTCGTGGCACACTCAATTGACTCTCATGACCTGACAAATTTGGGAACCGTAGATCTATATAGTTTCCTCAGGAAACATTTTTTATGGGAAAGTACAGGTTTCGAATCTCAAGGTGTATAGATCTACGATTTATGAACTTATCAAGTCAAGAGAGTCAAATTAGTGGGTCAAGTCAGGAGAGTCGAATCAGTGTGCCACGTGGGATAATTAGATTATCATGATTCTTCTTAAAAATATCCAAATGGAAAGTTTCCAAAATTAATAGAACACTTAATTTGACTCGAGTCTGATCACTAATGTATCTATCAATCTTTAAGGTGTTTCAAAACTATGGCATGCCTCTTCTTGACCTTATTCTTTAATTCAAATGTCTCTGTCAATCTTAAAGGTGATTCATGCATACCACTACGGTTTGGTCAATATTGGAGATGCCCCTGTTTTTTCCAAACGTTGTCGTGCTTGCTGACCTAAGTCTTCTGTCATGTAGTAAAATAAATGACTTATATGCCCTCATCTTCAACCTCCAACAGAAAATCCCTTAAACAAGTCATCTTCAACCTGAAATTTCTATGTACTTCAAAATACAAACCCCCACCCAAGAACAACAAGGATTTTGGCGGAATTAAAAGATGAAAATAATACTTTTTTTTTTTAAATATTTTTTTTTTTCTTTTCTTTTTACTAAGTAACCTGAAAATAATACCTAATTGAACATACATACCTTTTTGACAAATATGGAAGACGAAATCTTTTACTCACAACTTCAATCTGAAAATTCTTCCTACTACAACATATATACACACATATAGACCTCAAGAACGAGATGGATTTTCGGGTAGGCAAAGATGATGACTGGTTTTTGATAGAAAAACAAAGAAGTTGAAGATGATGGGTTTTTGGGTGAAAAGCAATGAGTCTCTTTTTGTTAAAATAAAGATTATTTTAACCTATATTTTTAAGAGTTGAGAATGGTTTTTAAACTCGTTCGAGGCCGAGACGTATAATTCGAGTTAACGTTGTATTGGAGTTGAATGAGACCAACTCACAAAGTCATTTTTTGATCGAAATTTATGACTCACGTTCATTTTTTTTATTTGACTCACAAGATGCCTCAAACGCATTAGAAAACTTGTTCTAGATGACTCAATATTAGGTCTGGACAAGATGAGACGAAATGCCGAGTTTAAAAATCATTTGAGAATGGAAGAATCACTCACCAAAATAATTTTTTATTTAGTTTGGGTATTTTTGATTTTTGATTTTTTTTTCAATAATAAATAATAAAATTATAAAGAGAGCTTATATTGCTGCACCAACTTTGCTAACGCCACCCAAAGTGTCTATTCATTATTTGGTGATTTACATAGGGTGATTCTCCATTTTGTGCAATGAATATGACAAAATTCCGAGTTCGTTACATAATTCGTTTTAATTCCTAAAAAATATACTTTTCCAAGTGAATTCATCACTTTTAATATCAATGAATTCGTGGATAAAATATCAACTATTTTTTCATGTCAATGATCTCGTTGGTAATTTATTAATAAATTCATTGATTATAAAAGTGACGAATTAACTAGAAAAACATGTTTTGAGAATTAAAACAAATAGTATATTAAAATCAGAATTTTGACATAAGTTGCGCACGTTTTAGAAAAATATCCCATATTTACTTATGAATTGGGGCGGCGTTAGTTAAATTTGGTGTGGCAATAGAATTTCTCATTATAAATGAGACGCTAAAATAATAACTTCGTAACGATAACATCATGAAATTCTTGAAAGGTCAAGGGTCAACATGGAAATAAACCAAATCATAGGGGATCAACATATGATTTATTGAAAAACAGATATTTTTAACACTAGTAAAATAATGAGAAATTAAATTTCAGGCTATTGCATCATTTTCTAATAATACGAAATAGTGGAATTTCTTTTCCACAATTATCCAGGGATTCTTCCGATCTCAACCATAAATTGTATAACAATTATTTATTAAATAATATCACGTAACCTTGAAGTTTCCAGATATTTATCTCGTAGATATTTCCCTTGTAGGATTTAGAGCGGTGTGACGTTTCAGTTGATGTTCAAATCTTACACGCAAGCCTAGATATTTGAAATTCAATAAAAATGTACCATGCAGACACCTTACTTCCATGACCGCAACGTCACAGCGTACTGTATTGCCACTCTTGTCTTTAATCAAAATGGAGTCATCGATGCCTCGTTCAAAATTCTCGCCCTACAATCACGGGCGGAACCGTGGTTTTATTGTAGTCGGGGTAAATTATAAGTAATGGTACAATTAAAATTTTGAATACTAATAATTTGAAGCCAAATTCAAAGATTTTTAATTGAAAGCTGAAGAAAAAATTATTTAGGTCTTTTTAAATTAATCCATGAGATAAGGCCCTAGTCCATGTAAGTGGTTATGGAACCATAGATTGTTTTCCTCTAGATAAGAGTGGAAAGCGTCTGCCTTCAACGTGTACAGTGAGGAGAAGCATCAATTTTTTTTTTCGAATGCATTATAATATTCATGTATGGAGAAAAAGCTTAAAGGATTATGTTAGCATATATGATGAGGTAGTCAAGTTAGCATTTTTCTTTTCAAAATGGTAATATGCCTCTTCACCTTGTTTTCTCACATAGATTATTTAAAAATTGATCTAAAAATCTAAATCGATCATTTTCAAGATTTCAACTTCTTGAACATGATGACCTACACAATGATGGTGGTGATGATGGGGAAGAAGGCATCCAGGTTATATTTTGTTAAGAGTTGTGATTGTCCTACTCCCTTTGACATACTCTCCAGATGTGACATGTTATAAAATCATAGATATTTCCTCGGAATACATAACTGCACATATTTATGTGTAGTTGTCGTGTATACTGTATCCTGATGAATAAAAATATATTATTTTAGCATGTGCCACGTTAGGAAAGTATGGGGGAGTTAGAAAATCATTATTTTAATTTTCTAATGAAAAATGTTAAAGTGGCTTTGCAAGACACTATATTCGACATTGAGTTAACGTCCTGGTATGCATGGAACCATAGATGTTTTTCACTCATATTTTCATAAGAATCAACTATGGTTCTATCGATACCTCTACATTAGTGCAATGTTGTGAAAAGTTATTTTAGAATTATCTTTACTACTCGTTGAGAGAAGGTTAATGTCAAGAGACATGTCATTGATTTGAGAACTTAAACGACGTATTTCAGATATTTTTATAAGTGTAAAAGTGCATATCATCAGTTTGAAAAGAATAATGATTTTCTAACTAAAAGTCTTCACTCAATCAATACTTGGCTGATGTGACATAGACATGAAACTATAGATCTTTTTCCTCAAAATTCGCAATTGAACATCTTTTATGAGGATGTGCATTTGTGTATCCCAAGGAAAAAAAAGATCTATGATTCGGTGTTCGTGCACGTCAGTTGAGTATTGACGGAGTGAAGACTTTCTAGTTAGAAAATCAACACTCTTTTAAAAAGGAGTCATGATGAATGCAGATGGATTTGGTACATGGTTGACATGTCTAGGGTGCAAAACCATATATCTTTTTCTTCAGGATACATGTGAAAAAGATCCATGGTTCTGCACCCTTGCCACATCAGCCGCATACCCGACTTCGTAAAACCGGGTGCATTCATCATATTTCTTTTAAAATATAAGAGAATACGTGGATTATGCATGTGTGACACGTTAACAAAGGTAGTTTTAGTATTGTTGTGGCACACATGCATTACTTGGCACAATGCCTTCCTTGTGAAGTCTTTGTATTTTGCAAGACTTTTCATATACGTTACGTTTCCTGTTTCCATCATGTCTTCAAGGTTCAAATTGATGATATGCCACCCACCCTCATTTTCTCCATTCTTTCAAATTGATGGAGAAGTCAGTCCCTTGACCTTGGTCTTTTCTTGCAGACTAATGTAAAATGATCTCAATATCCTCATGATCACCATGGTCCTCCTCTCATAAGAATCACATCATAATCACAATGATGACTATGATAATGAGGGATTGAGGTCATTTTCTTTAGCCAACAGATTTGATGGAAAACACTTCAAAATTTGTTGGCCGAATTCAAACCTTATCAAAATTTTCATCTAATCCTAACTCTAAATAAGTTTGAACCTAAAAGAAGAAATACACAAAATAATTTCTCAAGTCAATCCAATGGATGAAATCGAATATGTATCAGTCCCAATAAAATTTGTTAACAAAAGAACTTAGCTTAAGTAGGATTATAGTTTCGTTTTGGAACTATCTTCTTTGGAGGAGACTAAATAAAACATGAATTCGAGAAAACTCTTACCTCTAACTATATACAAAAGGGGAAAAAAATGTCAACTAGAGAGAGAGAGAGAGAGAAGAGAGAATTAGGATGATCCAATGGTTGGCATTAAAGACCATTTAATCTAAACAACCAAAATTGATAAAGCAATGGCAGCTGAAGTTGGTCTAGTTAAGTTGCAGATAACTTACAAAGAAGCAAAAAAGGAATATGATACTAACTATAAGTATAAACTCATAACTAAATAAGGAATGTGGGGAGGCTCACTAGAGTGGGAAAAAGTTGAGTAGAGAGAAAAAATCCAATTCACCCAATCTACATCCCATCACATACCTCTCTTTCTCTTGGATTAGATTCAATTGTCATTTTTTTAATGTATTTTCTTTAATTCTCACATGATAGGTGTAGAGGTTGATTTTGTGATAAATTGACTTCAATCACGATTTCACCATAAAATCTACAAAATAATATGGAAAGATAGAGGAGACAAGGATTTTTTACGTGGTTCAGAAAATGTGCCTACTTCCATTGGCTTAATGAGCTATTTCACTATAAATCTTAAGATTACATGGTTTCTTCACTTCTCATCCCTTTTTCTCTACATTCTTCTCCTTTTTTACAATGACTTCAAGAAATAGAAAAACCCTTAAAAGAGTCTTAACTTTAATTAAGTTACAATTGATCATATTACCCCTTATTCAAATTAATAATTATATAAAAAAGGAAGAATCCTCTTAAATTGGGATTCTTTCCTAATAAGATAAACTTATCTTCAAATGATATCATATGTTATAGACACTCCATTTTTGCACTCGCCTAATTAATCAACTCCTCAACCCAATCGCGACAATTTCTAATGATGGATGTTTATTCTAATGTTATATTTTGTTGCTAGATATGTTTCAGAAATTCGGATGAAGTATTTCAAACTAACAAAACTATAGAAACCACACTACGCTAGGAAAATATGACCCCAAAAACATATAAATCATCATTTTTCAGACAAAAAAAAGTTTTATGATAAAAATTACTAAAAAATGACCAAATTATCAAAATACTCCTAACATTAAAACATCCCTAAAGCCTATAGTATGCTTAGAAAAACTCTTTCAAACACATAAAATAATAAATTGAAACCAAATAAATCATTTTGCTAATTTTCACAAAATTTGATAAAATTACGAAAATGCCCCTCATAAAGTTCACGACCATTTCGCACAAAAAATTTCATAAATGACACAAACCAATATTCTCATTGAATTTCTTACGAAACGACTTAAAATGCAAAAAGTTCTCTCCGAGGGCAAAACGATAATTTTATAATTTTAATAATTAAAAATTTTAAAATTAATAATTAAAATATTAATTAATATAAAGTGAAATACTAATTAAAATTAAAGTCAATCAAGTAAGACTTAAGTCAAAATCTTAAAATTTAGTTAATTAAGTGAGACTTAAGTCAAAATCCTAAACTTAAGTCAAAATCATAAAATCAAGTCAATCAAGTAAGACTTAAGTCAAAATCCTAATCAATCTAATAAGACCAAAGTCAAACCTTAGCCCTAATAGAATTCTAATTAAACTCAAAAACTATCTAATGTAATTTTAACACCAACTTTATTTAAAATAATTCTAATTAAACACTAACTCTATCTAAAATAATTCTAATTAAACACTAACTTTATTTAAAAAGCACTTAAAAAAATCTATAAATAAGGATTTCTACAACCTATTTCGTATAAAAAAATAAATCTTAGAAAAAGTACGTTAAAAAGCTTCCTTAGCCTCCCATAAATCCTAATTTTGAAGTCCTAACTCTTTACCTAACATTCATACTCCAACTTTAACTAAAAAAATACCTAGAAATCCTTCAAAAAATCTAGAAATTCATAAAAAGTAAGAAAATTCATATCTAAGAAGAAGGTACTTCGTCTCGGATATCTGAAGTGAATACAGTGCTAGGACAAAAAAAGGAATATTAATCAAGGGATCTCTCCGTCAGATCTGAGGGAACCAAAACCGTTGCTTTTGTAAAAGTAACTATTTTTATTTTTTATTATTATTTAGGTCTTTTTAGCAATGTAGTTTTATTTGAAAAAAGTGGAGATCGGCGTTTGCCAGAGCAGGATTGATGCTTAACACCTTTCAACCCCGTAACGTGATCGCTAGACCCATATTTTCTTTCGTAGATTAGTGTTATTTACCTTTTAGAGTCAATGTTCGGTTCTTAGACCGTAATAACTAGGTAGGGACTCCCGAACTTCAAAAATCAAAGGTAAATCTGCACACGCCGCGGATCGAGGGCGCTTTCAGTGGCGTCCACTAGGAACTATTGAGGATCGAACTTGAAAAGCCCCAAGTTTGGGAACATTGCCAAAATGATCTAATTTTTTTTATTATTTTTTTTATTATTTGTTTGTTTATTGGTTTATTTTATTTTTAGTACTCTTATTGGCTCAATTATTGATCATTGGTTTAGATTTTGAATATTTTGTTTTAGCATTTTTTTTATGATTCAATCAAGGGTTACTTAGGGTGACCCTAAATAATTTGAGATTTCAAAGGAATGGCTTCATTGAGGACGGAGTAATAGTTATTAAATCATATAGAATTCTTTTAGAAAAAAAAGAAACCTTTTTATTTTTTAGGAATCGATCTGTCCTTTGACAGTATTTTTTTTATTTTATTAGGTGTGTGTCAATTTGCCCTATGGCAGTATTATTTTAACAAAAAAAAAAAAGTTTTGTTGTAGTGGCTTGCTGTTAGCATCAGCAACAAGTTGTTGTTAAAAATGCTTGGTGTGTATTTAGTAAAAATGAAAATTTTCTTGTTCCATCTTCTTTTCAAATTAACAAAGAAGATACAACAAAAAAAAAAAACGTTTCTCATTCATCTCTCTCTCTCTCTCTTTTGTAAATTTTAAATCTTTTTAAAGGTTTATTATACACTCAGAAGTTTTAAGGTTTCGGTTAATCGGCTAAAATCAATGGATTTATCTAAGTGGATCTTAATCGAACCAAAGGTCCATAGAGTCTAGAAGAAGACGGATCGTTAAAAAAACTTATGAAGACAAATCAGTGCTCATGCGAAATTTGGAAATAAATGAGCTACAATCACTAGACTGTTGTTTGGTCGAACAGGTAACGCAATCAAGAATCATTGGGATTCAACTTTAAAGAGGAAATCTTTTTTAATGGCGGGAGATATGGTATTGCTTCGGATGGACATGAAGAACGACACCACGACCAACGTTAAAAGATCTTCTAGTGTCGGCATTGCTAGTCCCTCTTAATCTAATGTAAGCGATTCTAGTCTTCCTTTGATGGGCTTTTCTTCGTATGTGTATTGACCCGTGCTGAGATCAGGAGGAGTAATAATGACTCCATCACAGATGGAGATATCTTCTTCAATGATTGATCCATCGACTTGTTTTAGTTTGGGTCTACTAGGAATGCACACATCGGGGAGCAAAAACTGATTCAGTCGACCACAAAATGGGTAGATGAAATTTGGAAAAATTGACCACCCTAAGAAATTAATCCGGTTGTTGTACAACCATGAGAATTTGCGAATTGTGACGTTGCTGAAAAGTTGAAGGGACTAAAAGTCAATCCAGGAGAAATCGTGCGGCATCGTTTTTACTGCATTTGATGAGGTTGCTTGGTTGTATAACATATGGGGAAGTGATTTTCTAAAATACGTACTTATTTGGGAGAGAATGGAATTGAAGTATGTGATTATGGTGTAGTGAACTTAGATGTGATTTTGCTTGCATCTGGTCGGCTAAATTTTGTAATCAAAGGAACTCAAATTGAAGGTTTGAAAGATGGGGAATGAGTTCTATGCCAACGATGCGACAGAAAATAGAGAAAATGAGTTAAAAGGAAAAGACTCATAACCTCATATGGGTTGACCCTGTTTTATGCTGTTATGCCTTGTATACAAAATTGAACTTTGGTTCCCTTTTCCTCAAGCACATTTGACTCTTGAAAAAACTACCAAGAACCCTGTTGAGTTGGATGGTTTAAGAAATTTACATATTCAGGATGGTGTAGTCATTGTGCAATATCTTGCATGGTCGGGTAAGCAGATGCAGCAGGTAATTGGTTGAGATGCTGGGTTGAATTCGAGTCTATTTTATATGAAATTGGTTAGAATTTTCTCACCCCAGAGAAGTTAAAGGAGGTGGAGTGAACTAAAGACAAGATTACACGAGGTTTTCTTCGTCTTTTCACTTAATAGTGGAATCTGCCTATTGATTTGTAGTTAAATCTTTTTAATCCAGATTTCTTTTTTCTATATATATATATATATTTGTTTTGTTTGGTAGAACATAATTCAATTTTGAAAAAAAATCAATTTGTTAAAAAAAAAAGATTTATGCCCCTTAATCCTATAATTATCATTCTATCCTCAACCTAATATTCGTTGAAATCTCGATTTGTTTGGGGTCGTCTAAAGCGATTTCTGATTGGATTATAAAAAAAAGGGGTTGGATTTCGAAAATCAACCATAAGGGTGAATTTTTTAGGTGAGTCAACCCAATTGAACTCGTCTTACATCACGTGAGGAATTAATTGTGTGCTATTTATTTCAATTTTCTTTGTGTGATTTTATCATAATGTGTTGCCATGATACCCAATTTTGAACGTAATGAGTTGAGTCAACTCGTTTGAATTTATTGGTCTCATGTAATATATTGTTTGTTCTCGTAAATTCCATTGATACTTAACGATGATGCTTCATGTGATATTTTTCCATGTTCTATGATGTTGAATGCTATGAGACGAGTTAACTCAATAAATCCACATTTGAATAGGGTGCATGGTTTCCTTTTGATGCTCGATTGATATGATTGTATCCCTTAGATATCTTGATTGCTTGAACCATTAAGTCTAACATGTTGATTGTGTGATTATAATTAATTGATTGATTTTGATTCGATTGATTGATTTTAATTTGCATGCTATGATTTTGATCTTGGTAATTTTCCAATGTTTGTATTCATTATGTTTGTGGCCCATTGATGAGATGATCAGGACCATGGGCCATTTGGTTTGGAAAAGGCCCCAGGCACACCCCACCCTGTATTGCACACACTACAAACACGTTTACTGTTTTGCACGCTTGCATGTCCCAATATAGCCAACGTGGCATGGTCTTTCCGGAGATGCGACGTCATTCATAAAAATCACAACTCCAGTCACGTACCTTAGTGTATATCAAACTGGGGAATCAGTATTGTTTGATCAGGTGACTCTAAAAGGTATATCGAAGCACTTAGGCTGGAGCGACCTGAGCCTTTGACCTATTGTAAGCCGCACAGTCACACGTCCTGTTTACTAACGTAGTACTAGTACGTGGTCAGTCCCCTCGTGGGATGCTAAACCATTTATGAAAGCTACAACTCTTGACTCGTACCCATAGGTATATCAAAGATAATATAAATACATCAATTGCACTTCTTGGTCAAAACCAGAGTCTTTGCGAGATCCTGCTCCAATGTACTACGGTACTAAGAGGATAGACTATGTCTATTTTATAAAAGAGATGATTTAAAAGTGTCTTTGCTCAAGCATCGTGCACCACCTCTGATCTGGGGATTAAACTGGATGCTTTTGACTTCAGAGAAGTGAGTTAAAGTTTTAAATTATCACCTGTATGGTATATCAAACCAAGTTACCATGTACCGTCTAATTAAGTATGTTCGAGAGGTATATAGGTGTACTTGGGCACGGGTGGACAGATAAAAATGCATTGCACATAGTAAGCTTAAAATCTAAAAAACCTCCCTTGTAGGTCACGACTCGAACTTATCGTGGGTGTTCCCGGATTGTTTATTATGATGAATGTAAGTGAATGATGAGATCAGAATGTATGGTTGTCCTTAAATATGAAAATTTTGATTTACTTGATTAAAATGGGTACACCGACCCAATAAAGAATCTATTTTAAAAACTCGACAATGGTTCATAATGATCCAGTCCATCTCAATCCAATGATCATGATGGGCCGGACCATTTAAATCAAAATGGAATTCAAATTCTTTGTTAATTCGGATTTCAACCAATTTTAAAAGGAGAAAAATATTTTCCAAAAGAAAATAGAAGGAAGAAAAAATGATTTATAAAAGATTTATTTTTGCATGGAAAATTTTTGAAATATGTTTCTTATAAAAAAACTATTTTTTGCATTGACCTTGAAAACTTATCAAAATATGTTTTTTTAAAAAGTAAATGATTGCAAAAAATAATTAGATTTATGAAAATTTTTATTCAATAAAAACATTATTTTTCAATAATTTTCAAGAGTGCAATAAAATTATTTTCCTTCTAAATAATCATTAAATGGATGAATTGTTTAGTGGATTGGTGCATAGAATTCAATAAAATCTCAGGATACATTAAAATGTTATCAAGGGGGTAATATTGAAATTTACCTTCAATGAGGTTTAAGGGTTATCATTGTACCTAAGCTCAATTGTCCATCGTCTAACTAGGGTTATAAGTCCGATCAGTTAGAACAAACGTCAATATTAACTCAATAGTCAAAAATGACCTCAGAATTTCTCAACATCGCCTACTTGTTCCCTAAAGATTATAATGCTCCAATCCTACCAGTTGTAAGTAATATCTCAGTCATTAGTCTTAATCAAGCTAGTTGTGGGTACTTGTCTTGAGTTTTCATTAGTTATTTGGGTTAGCTCGAGTTATTTTTTCAGCAAGGTCATGTTTTTTTTAGGTTGAGTCTATCCCTTTTATTTCTATGAGTTGAGTTCGTTTGCCAAGTCTAGAATGACGTCTATCGCCCCATTTGAATAAAAGAAAATTTTGAATACGTCGAGTGCATTAACAAATTAACTGATAATCTAGCTTTAAGGATAGATTCTTGAACAAGAAGATAAGGGTTTGGCTCAATTTTTAATCGAGAAATCAAAGGTTATTGACCTCGGAATAGAAAATAATTCTTAGAGAAATTCAAATAGAAACCATCCTATCCTTAGAGGAATACGATAGGATAATGAATTTACTCAGAAATTTCAAAAGACTTGTTCACGTGAGGACGTGTTAGGTGTAAGCTTGGGTGTTGTTCAACACGGAATAGATACTCCTCCGATGAGATGAAAATATCGATAGTGATGTTATAAAATGTATCAGTGCTATCCTTACTGCATCTTCAGTTGCAAATCACATATTATCAGTGGATATGGGGGTACCTTTTGAACTTATCTCTCATAATGAGTCGTACTTCATAGCTTAAGTTATTACTCTATGTTCAAAGTTCAAAATCTTGCACCATAAATAATCTCCTTATCGTCTTTAAACCAATGAAGCAATTGAAGCGGCCAATAAAAATCTGAAGACAGTCATCAGAAAAATGTGTCAATCACATCGAGATTGGTCAGAAAAATTATCATTTGCACTATGGGCATATCGAACTTCAATTCGATCCTCTACTGGAACTACTCCCTACTCCTTAGTGTATGGCATGGAAGCAGTCTTGCCAGTTGAAATGAAAATCACGTCCCTTAGGGTCTTGTTGGAAAGTCAATTGCTAGAAACAGATTAGGCTCGTCATTGGGTACGGAGAGCCAAACTTGATTGAAGAAAAATAACTTAGGATGCAAAATTATTAAAGAAGAATCGCTCGCACGTTTGACAAGAAAGTTAAAGTTCGCTACTTACAAGTCAAGGATTTAACCATCAGACTTCAAAGAAAACTAAGAACTCCTCCTCGACCATAGGAGGAAATCTAAACTTAATTGGAAAATACTAATTTAGAAAACCATCATATTTTAAAGAGAATCAAGTACCTATTTTTGACCCTAGAGGAAAGTTCAAACTTAATTAGGGAGGTCCGTTCATCATAAAAAATATTACTTGGAAAAACTGTCAGATTTTAAGATCATGATGGAATTAAATTACCAGAACCAACCAACCTTGACTAGATCAAGCGGTACTACATTTAAGGAGGCCATCTTTGGTTAAATTAATTTTCCTGCTACCCAGTTCAATATCTCTTTTCTTAGGCCTTTGTAACCTTTTTTTTAAATGCCTTTTTTCTTTCTTAGCTCGATCTCCTAACCTAGGGGAGGGAAAAATTCGAATTACGTTTTGGTCTAATCCCAAAATTTTAGGGTATGTAGGTAATCTGAGAAGTTACTTAATGCCCGACCACATCAAAATAAAAAAAAAAGATTCCCCTACATCAAAATAAAAAACATAGATTCCCCTATAAAAATAAAATAAAATAAATATATTATCAAACAGGGAAGAAAGTTCAAAGAAAAAAATGCCACACAAAGGGCATTCGGGTTTTTTAGCCTTAAAATTCCTTTCTTTTTATACCCAGTCCTAAGCTTACCTATAAAAGTCCTCCTAAGTACTGTGCGAAAAAGTTAAGGAAGGTAGTAAAGCATGATCAGATAGTAACTCCAGAAGTTCAGAAGGAAAGAAAATGAAAAAAAATGAAGCCTGCTAAGTTGAAAACTCGAAAATGGCGACTTAGGCAAAAATTAAGGCAAGCTCACAAGGTTGAAAATCTGAAAGGACGACTTTGATAACAATTAAAGCAAGAAAAAAAAGTTCGCTAGAGTGAAAATTTGAAAAGACGATTTAGGAAAAAGCTAGAGCAGGCTCGTTAAATCGAAAATCTGAAAAGACGATCTAAGTACAAGTTAGAACAACAAAGAAAAACAGAAGAAAATCTTCATAGAGTTGAAAAATTAAAAGGCGATTCGAGCCGAAACATCTGAAGTCCGAATAATCAAGTCCAACACCCAGCTTCAACTAAGTAAAGACTCAGAAGTCACGAGCATCATCTACGATTGATCTGAAAATTTTTTACTTTTCCAAATAAACCAAGAGGGGAAATGGTGGATTCTACAATGAATCTCAGAAGGAAATATTTTGTTTTCTTGAGCCTGACTCAAAATCTTCAATATAAAAAATCGAAATTAATAGTTAAATCTTTATTGCGCTTGTGGTAATCAAATATTCCAAATCTTCATACAAGGGGCACTCTCTTTCTTCTCTGATATGTAGTTTTTCCCCTTATACTAGGGGCATTTAAAAAAAAAACTGTGTTCAATTATCTCCAGTACAATGTTTCCTGTCAAATTAAATGCATTTTGTTATCAAACTTGATCAATGTTAATCCTAAAAGATAATGGGAACCCCACATTTAAGGTTACCCTCTTGATAATATTTTTTTAAAAACCCTTGAAGTTAAAAAGAAGTTAAAATTCATAAAATTTTGAAAAATCTTGAGGTTTAAACAGAAGCATTTCTGACCTCACATTTGGTTGTACCCAGAGATTAACTTATTACCCTTTCACCTAAAATAGGAGATAAAACATTCTTTCTTTCCCGGATTCAATCATCATTTCCCAGATCTATTCACTCTTAGATTCAATCATTCTTTTCCATATTCATTTTCAATCATTCTTTCCCAGATCTATTCATTTCCAGATTCAATCACTCTTTTCTAGATTCATTTTTAATCATTATTTTCCAGATTCATTCATTCCTTCTCAGTTTTACTTAGCCACATGCCGTCGAGGGTTTTCTCGAAATTATGTTCAGATACCGCTGAGGGTTTTCTCAGAATTATATTCAGAAGCATTCTCGAAATTATGCTCAGATGCCACCGAGGGTTTTCTCGAAATTATGCTCAGATACCGTTGAGGATTTCTCTGAATTATGCTAAGATACCACCAAGGGTTTCTCAAAATTATGCTCAGATACCACCGAGGATTTTCTCGAAATTATGCTCAAATGTCGTCGAGGGTTTTCTCGAAATTATGCTTAGATGTTGCTGAGGGTTTTCTCAGAATTATGCTCAGATATCGCCGAGGCTTTCTCAGAATTATACTTAGATACCGTCGAGGGTTTTCTCAGAATTATGCTTAGATGCTGCCGAGGGTTTTCTCGGAATTATGCTCAGATACCACTGAGGATTTTCGTGGAATTATGCTCAGTTTATGCCAAGTTTATGCTTAGTTTATGCTCAGATTATGCTCAGTTTATGCTTAGTTTATACTCATTTTATGCTCAAATTCTACTTAGTTCTAAACTCTTTGAAATTTATCTTAGATTTTAAGTGCATGTACTTGCACATTTGTTTCGTTAGTCAAGAAGAAGTTTCTAAAAATTTAAGGATCTGACGCTGTCAGTGAGAGCTTGCACTCAAGGATCTGACAAATCTTAGTTCGGGGAAAGCTCGCCCTCAAGGATCTGAACGTCCAGACGAATTGCTAAATCAGGCTGCAAAATGAACTGTCACTAGCTTTGGCATTCAGATATCGCACTATCTATTAAAATAGATTTGCTATCTAGTTTGCTTCAACCCTCTGTCAAAGAGGGGCATCTGTAGATACCCCATTTTTGCACTCGCCTGATTAATCAACTCGTCAACCTGATCGCGACGATTCCCAATGATAGATGTTTATTCTAATGCTATATTTTGTTACTAGATATATTTCAGAAATTCGGATGAGATATTTCATACTAACAAAACTACAGAATCACACTAAGCTAGGAGAATGTGACTCCAAAAACATAGAAATCATCATTTTTCAGACAAAAAGAAGTTTTACGATAAAAATCACTAAAAAATAATCAAATTTCCAAAATACCCCTAATATCAAAGCATACCTATAGCCTACAGTACGCTTAGGAAAATCCTTTCAAACACATAAAATAACAAATCGAAATCAAAAAAACTATTTTGCCAATTTTCACAAAATTACGAAAATGTCCATCATAAAGTTCACGACCATTTCGTACAAAAAATTTCATAAATGACACAAACCAATATTCTCATTGTATTTCTTATGAAAAATCGATTCCAAAAACATCCTAGAACATTGAAAAACGACTTAAAACGCAAAAAGTCCTCTCCGAAGATAAAACGATAATTTTACAATTTTAATAATTAAAAATTCTGAAATTAATGATTAAAACATTAATTAATGTAAAGTGAAATCCTAATTAAAATTGAAGTCAATCAAGTAAGACTTAAGTCAAAATCCTAAAGTCAAGTCAATCAAGTGAGACTTAAGTCAAAATCATAAAATTTAGTCAAAATCCTAAACTTAAGTCAAAGTCCTAAAATCAAGTCAATCAAGTAAGACTTAAGTTAAAATCATAATCAATCTAATAAGACCAAAGTCAAACCTTAACCCTAATAGAATTCTAATTAAACTCTAAAACTATCTAATAAAATTTTAATCAAACTCTAAAACTATCTAATGTAACTCTAATTAAATTCTAAAACTATATAATGTAATTCTAACACCAACTCTATTTAAAATAATTCTAATTAAAGACAAACTCTATCTAAAATAATTCTAATTAAACACTAACTTTATCTAAAAAGCTCTGAAAAAAATCTATAAATAAGGGTCTTTACAACCTATTTCGTATCAAAAAATAAACCCTAGAAAAAGTAGGTCAAAAAGCTTCCCTAGCCTCTCATAAACCCTAATTTTGAAGTCCTAACTCCTTACCTAACATCCATGCTCTAACTTTAGCTCAAAAAACACCTAGAAACCCTTCAAAAAAATCAAAAAATTCATAAAAAATATCAAAAAATTTAGATATAAAAAGAAGGTACTTCGTCTCGAAGATCTGAAGCGAATCCAGTGACACGACAAAGTAATGAATATTAATCAAGAGATCTCTCTGTCAGGTCTGAGAGAATCAAAATCATTGGGTTCGTAAAGGTAACTATTTTTATTATTATTATTATTTAGGTCTTTTTAGCAATGTAGTTTTATTTGAGAAAAGTAGAGACTAGCGTTTGTTGGGCGGGATTGGTGCCTAACACCTTCCAACCTCGTAACATGATCCCTGGACTCATATTTTTTCGTAGATTAGTGTTATTTGCCTTTTAGAGTCAATGTTCGGTTCTTAGACCGTAATAACTAGGTGGCGACTCCCAAATCTCAAAAATAAAAAATGGATCCCCATATCTCGTGGATCGAGGACACTTTCACATGTTAGCCTCGTGATGCATGTTGATGGTGTGGATAAATGATTCGGATGAATGAATATTTTATCCCTCCACATAGCTCCCTTTTGAAGGTGGGGATCGATGTATTGAGATCCGCTTTCGAGAAATACTTCTAACCTGAGTGAGCACCATCGTTAATTTTTGAACTAGTATGATTTTTGATCTTCGAGCTTTTTTGCTTCCATTTTTTTGTTGCAAATTTGATATTCAACTTGGTCAGCTCCTATAATAACTAGATGTTTCAATAATAAAATTGACCGCAAGTTAGGCTTGGTTTCCTTAATGAGTCAAAACTTTGACAAATAATAGAAAAATCGACTGAAATCCTAAATCAGGCTTGGAACCCAAAATCATCTAAAACTTAGATAAACAATAGAATAATCAACCGAACTCCCAAATTGGGATTTGATCCCAGATCCAAGATTTTTTTTGATTTATTTAATTTTAGATATGAGTTTTTAATGAAATATAATGTTGTGGTGTTAGATCATATTCTAACCACTGACTCCATACCTATAAAAAAATGATGTCTTATATTTTTCAAATGATTTTGTCACCCATGCTTCTGTATTGTGCATATTGATACTAAACAAAGAGCAACAGGTAAAAAGGGTTCTAAAGATTCCAAAGCCATGCCAATATCAGATACGAATGTTGAACTACAGGTCTCATTATAATTATGCCATGCCTCTTTAGGGCTCACATGTTTATTGTCATGCTTTTCCTATTTTACTAACTTTTTCACTTTTGTGGTTAATTGAGAAGTGGCAAGGGAATTCAAACCCAAAAAACAACAGCAAGAAATACAATACACAAGGGGATGGTGCATCTGACTTCTCAATTGAACCACCCAAAAGAACCTCCCAGAATGGTTTTATGCATCCTAGTGAAATTGGATGTTCGGAGAATAAGAAGGGGAAGGAGGGCTCTGGGGGGTCATTCGGTTCTTCAAGGAATGAGCCAGAGTTGATGACACAGAGATCTCGCATGCCTCAAGGAGCCACCAATTTATCTAGTTTCTGTCGGTTGGTTGCATCAAGTAGTACATGGTTAGATAACCGTAGAGAGAGGAGTGCACATTCGAACCAAGTAGAGCAGCAATTCAATGCTAGATATAATCAGTTAGATGATCCTGACACTAGCTACCATTTGCCTAATAGGCCAGCTTCTTTGCACAAGAAGAGTGATCAGGTATGTGGCAAGGAATCTAAGATGGTTACTAACTATTACAAATTAGAGAACATTTTTGGGTAGTTTTAAGGCATGAATTTTAAATATATAAAACCTAAAACTATGAGAGAAATTGTTTACTTAAACTTGGCTTGGTTTGTGATCTTAGGGTTATGGTCCCAAGAAGAACAAACTTCACTGCTTTGGACCTCTAATGCCTCCAGGGGGGAATATGGAGGAAATGCTCAGAGAGCATGAGAGGCAAATCCAAGAAGTTATCCACAAAGCTCGTCTTGACAAGGTCAAGACCAATAAGAACTTTGGGGATATTACCTAGTCTGAAGTGCAACATGGGAGGTAAAGTTTAAGACACAAGTTGTGTTGCTTTGATGTTTTTTCAAATGTTCACAGATAAGAACCCAATTCTCATTTTTGGGGGAGTATAGCTATTCCCGACACAAACAACAACATAGAAACTTCAATTTTTTCGTCACACAACCAACACTAGAGAAACTTCAATGACATGGAGGTCCTTCGAGAAATGGGATAACTAGGGTTCTACCATCCCATAAATTCTTAAGAAAGATTCACCTCTGAGAAGTTTTTGGTGGTTCAAAAAAGCACGTAAGAAGCTCTGCAATAATGTGTTGTTGGCTTATGTACACGTGGTGATGGGGATTTTTTTTGTACAGCCAAAAGGATGGGTCAACCCACCCACTTGTAAGGGCCCATCTCTTTAAATTTCTATGTTTTATTAGCCACAGAGAGAGAGAGAGAGAGAGAGCTTTTATTGCCACACCACCAACTTTTACTCGTGCCACCCTAAGATGTGTGCTAATTCTTTGGTGATTTACTCATGAATTGGGGTGGCACTAGAAAAAGTTGGTGTAACAGAAGAATCTCTACATAAAAGGGCACAATATATTTTATCCAACTAGTTGCTTGATAATACTTTTCACAATTGACTCTAGAATTTACTTGTACCTCATTAACGTTAATCATTTATATGATATTTTTTGCTGTCCAATACACTTGTAATTGATTTTTATGCTAATTCTTGCTGTCCAATATTGATTTCAGGGAAGAATGGCTGACATTACAAAAGAAAATAAAATGAAATAGTAGTTTCCTCACCTAGTACACCAACTAGGTCTAAAATGGTTTCCAAGAATAACATCAGAAGCCATAACAAATATAATGTGGATAGAAAACCACCATCTGATCTGATCGAATCCAGAATCGCCTCAAATATCTGATCTATTACATGTTTATTAGGACAGACTAACAAGAAAGAGTCCTGCTAGGGTGACACAATGATGTGGTGGCGCGCACATAACTGTAGATGCTTTTCTGCGAGGTATGAGTAAAAAGCATCTACGGTTATGTGCGCTCCACCACATCATTTATGTCACCTTTGTATCTCCGTGTATGTCATTCCAGCATTTTCCAACAAGAAAATATAAGATGGTCTAAAATTAAAAGTCCATGTGTAGACACCCCATTTTTGCATTCGTCTGATTAATCAATTCGTCAACCCGATCGCAACGGTTCCCAATGATGGATGTTACAATACTTTATTTTGCTACCAGATATGTTTCAGAAATCTAGATCAGGTATCTCGAACAGATAAAACTGTAAAAACCACGCTACGCTAGGAAAATATAACCCCAGAAGATTAGAAATCATCATTTTTCAGACAGAAAGAAGCTTGACGACAAAGATCACTAAAAAATGATCAAATAACCAAAATACCCCTAACATTAAAATATCCCTAAAGGCTACATTACACTTAGAAAAACCCTTTCGAACACATAAAATCATAAATCGGAACCAAATAAATCATTTCACCAATTTTCACAAATTTAATAAAATTACAAAAATGCCCCGCATAAAGTTCACGACCATTTCACAAAAAGAAATTTCATAAATAATACAACCCAACATTCCCATTGAATTCCTTACAAAAACCAATTCTAAAACATCCTAGAACATAAAAACCCGACTTGAAATACAAAAAGCCCTCTCCAAGGGTAAAACGGTAATTTCACAATTTTCATAATTAAAATTTTTAAAATTAATAAATAAAATATTATATAATTAAAGTGAAACATTAATAAAATTTATTTAAAATTTTGGACAAAAAAATCGATCAATTAGCCTCTCAAGCAAAATTGTTGAGGGTTGCCAAGATATTTTTTCAAGGACCCCTCCATTTGGGGGTCCAAAGAATTAAAGTTATAATAGAGGGGGGTTCTCCAAAAAATTAAAGTCAATCAAATAAGACTAAATTCAAGGTATTAAAGTCAATCAAGTAAGACTAAAGTCAAAATTAAAGTCAATTAAGCAAGACTAAAGTCAAGATATTAAAGTCAATCAATTAAGATAAAGTCAAAATCTTAAATTCAATCAAATAAGACCAAAAGTCAAAGCCCTAATAGAGTTCTAATTAAATAATAACTCTACTTAATAGAATTCTAACTAAAATATAACTCTACCTAAAATAATTCTAATTAAAATACAACTCTACCTAAAACATTTCTAATTAAAATACAACTCTAACTAAAACAATTCTAACTAAAATACAACTCTAACTACAAGAATTCTAATTAAACATTAATTCTATCTAAATCAATCCTTAAAAAAATCTATAAATAGGGGTCCTCACACCCTATTTTCGTATCAAATCATAAACCCTAAGAGAAGTAGGTCAAAAAGCCCCCCTAACCTCCCATAAACCTTAATTTTGAAGTCCCAACTCCTTACTTAACATCCATACTTCGATTTTAGCCTAAAAAACACATAGAAGCCCTTCAAAAATATCCTAAAATCGATAATAAAATTTGAAGAATCCAGATCTAAGGAAGAGATACTTTACCTCGAAGATCCGAAATCAGATCTGGAGATAGAACGAAGTAAGGAGTTCGGTATTAGGAGCAGCTTTATCAAATCTGGGGGAATAAAGCCGTTGCATTCGAAGGTAAAATCTCTTTTATTTTTTTTATCTAGGTTTTTGTTAGTAATGTAGTCTTATTTGGGATAAGTAGAGACCGGCATTGGCTGGGCGGGATTGATGCCTAACACCTTCCAATCCCGTAATGTGATCCCCGGATTCAGTTTTTCTTTAGTAGATTAATTTCTTTATCCGTTTAGAGTCAGTATTCGGTTCATAGACCGTAATAACTAGGTGGCGACTCCCAAACCTCAAGGGTCAAAAGTGGATCCACGCACCCTGCGGATCGAGGGCGCTTTCACCATGGGTTCGGTTGGTTGTGTTTTGGTGAATCCTAAGCTAATACATGTGCACCACATCTCCTAAGAGCAATACTTATCAACATGGATTTAAAATTTCATACCATATTGGTGGAGACTAAGTCAAGAATAGAATATTGCCCCTGAAACATTCAATGTTTAGTTGATCTTTAAATTGGTTCAGAATATCTTAATTGATAGTATCATTATTTTTTCGTGATTCAAGACTTTACCAAGTCAAGATTTTAATCCTCACTTATAAATTTAATCATATTTTATGGATTTACCCATTATTCATGGAAGGATTAAGTTGTTCAAGGTTAATGCTTGAAGTCCAGAGCCCTTGACAACTTCGTAATAGTATAAAAATACTTAAATGAGCTTACTTTTACATATGGTGGGGAATAATTATATTACATGTAAACAAGCATTAAGTACCATCTCTCATTTTATTAACAAACGACATTAAGTATAACAAACTTCCTATGGTATTGATGGATTCACCTGCATCTTTTTAGCTATCTTTCTTGGGTTTCTTGCTAAGTTCTGCATATTGTCCCCCCATGAGTTGCAAAATTTCCTCCCAAAGACCTTCCGAAGAAGAAGAACCTGATGAATCCCCACACAATAAATTTGCACTACATGCAGCAACATACCAATCAACTGATGTGATCTCCTTTTTCAATTGATCTGGCATCCACCTGGTACACCCAATAAAGAATCTGAAATCTTGTGGCCTAAGTATTCCTTTCTTCACTAAGTCTACAGCTTCATTGAAATAACTTCTATCACCAAAACAAACGCCAGATATAACCTGTTCAAGCATCGAAAGTTGTGAATTGTCCTTTGTATTTGACAAGAACATACTTTCCTGAAGGGGGCCACCAAAGTACAAAGAACAATCTGCAAAGGTTGTAACGAGATCAAGATTTGCAGGATTCATGTGTTTCATCTTTAGGTGGAGTGGGCGATTGATGATGATCCCAATGGCGTCCTCCCATATTTTTGGTATTGGTAAACCTGTTTTAAATGAGATAAATGTCTCTGGGCCTTTGGTTCCTGATTTCAGTAGAAGGACAACACTTCTTTCAAAGGCACTAACCCCGTCAAGCTTGTCAGTGGCAACTAAGACACATCCTGTCTCTGGTACAGAAATTGGGTGAGCCCATTTCAGGTTAAGTGGTTTGGAATCTAATTGGGAGACCCCGTCACGGAAGGGACCATCAATGTCCAAGAGTCGTTCCTGCATTAGACCAACTTTAATTTGTTTTAGAAGTAAGAATTTCAAGCATTGTTTAGTTTTATTTATTTACTTTTTGAAAATTATAATATATTAAAAGATAAAGATACCGATGGTAGAGATTATCATCGTTATACAGGAGTTACAGGACGGTAGCCAATTGGGTTACATATTGAATCACATTTGAATAATGCATCTTCAAAACTTATTTAATATAATTTTATCTTTTGAAGAATTAAAAGGACATCTATTGTAATTTAAAGTGAGAAGAAATGTAATAATTGACCTGCTCCCGAGCGACAAATTTTGCTCTAAAATTTCTCCAGTCTGAAACATCAAATTCCTTGTTGTAGGAAGCAAGATTGTTTCCTGTTGAACCACCCCCCTCTGGTATAGATTGATCACTGCTTCCTGGAATGAAAAGCATTCGCAAATATACATCTTATCTTCAATATTATATATATTACACTAAAGAAGTATTTGATGACATATTATAGCCTTCACTATGCTTCAAATATATATGAATTTTTTTCAAGTTCATCAATCTAAGAGACTCAGAGGAATACCATTAGGTGTATAGGTTCAAACTATATCGGTCTTGATGAACCTCGAACACAGAATTTATATGATTGGTTATTTAAATTTTACTTCAACAATTATAATTAATCAATTAAACTGAAAGTTCATACGAAAGTCATTTTTGTTGCAATACTAGCACTTTTAGCTCTAATAATATTTTCTCAATAGTTTTCCAATGCTAATCACGATGTGCTCTCGATAAAATAAAGTGAAAAGTGCGAAGAAATAATTACCTACTTTAATAAAATCTAAAGAAATCAATTATATATTCTCAAAGGAAAATCCTTGGGGGACTATGATTTGATTTTCATTGTTTTCTCAAGATACAATTAAAAAGCATCTACCGTTATGTGCACACCTTCATCTCAGAAATGTGAGAATGGCAGTAAAAAATAAAAACCCTTTTTAAAAAGACTATAAATCTTAAGTAAAATGGTGAAATGACAAAAAGTATTTACTGCGATTCTCACAAGTCTGACGTGGGACGTGCACGTAACCATAGACTGTTTTCTCGTGATACGAGTAAAAACCATCAACGATTATATATGCATGTCCACATCAGAATTGTGATAATCACAATAAGCTGTGTCACCCCAGTACGACTCAAATCTTAATTATACCCAATTTCTATCTATATATCAATTTCACACAAATGAAAAAATTTTAAAATAATAACTTTTCCAAAAGAGTTGTGGCAATCTGACTACCCATCCTGTCAGGATACATTTTTTATGGGTAAGTACAGCACGTACAGAAGTACGATTTCTTAACTTGTCAGATTAGGAGATTCTAATGAATGCTACATGGGATAATCAGATTATCGTGATTCTTCCTAAAATCCCCAACTGGAAAGTTTCCAAAATTAATAGAACTCTTAATTTGACTCTTGTACAATCACTTTGAGGTGATTTAACTCAAATGTCTCTGTCAATCTTACGGTGATTTAGGCATACCCCTACGGTTTGCTCAATATTGGAGATACCCCTTTTTTTCAAAACGTTATCAATCTTCTTGACCTATGTCTTCTGTCATGTAGTAAAATAAATGACTTATATGCCCTCATCTTCAACCTCCAACAAAAAATCCCTTGGTTTTATCCCTTAAACAAGTCATCTTCAATCTGAAATTTCTATCTATACTTCAAAATACAAACCCCCACCCAAGAACAAGTAGGATTTTGGCAGAATTAAAAGATGAGATCTTTTACCCTAATCTTGAATCTAAAAATAATACCTAATTCAACCTACATATCTTTTTGAACAAATATGGAAGATGAAATCTTTTACTCACATCTTCAATCTGAAAATTCTTCCTACTACAACATATAGACCTCAAGAACGAGATGGATTTTTGGGTAGGCAAAGATGATGACTGGTTTTTGGGTGAAAAACAAAGAGTCTCTTATTTGTTAAAATAAAAATTATTTTAACCAATATTTTTAAGAGTTTTTTATTTTTATTTTTATTTTTTTTTCAATAATAAATAATAAAATTATAAAGAGAGCTTTTATTGCTACACCAACTTTGCTAAGGCCACCCAAAGTGTCTGTTCATTATTTGGTGATTTACATAGGGTGAATCTCCATTTTGTGCGATGAATTTGACAAAATTTCAAGTTTGGTACATAAGTTATTTTAATTCTTAAAAACATGTTTTTCCAATTCAATTCCTCACTTTTATAATATATGAATTTATAAGATTATCACTTTTAAGATCAACGAATTTGTAGATAAAATATCAATTATTTTTCCATGTTGATGATCTAGTCGGTAATTTATCAACGAATTCATTGATTATAAAAGTGATGGAAAAACATGTTTTGAAAATTAAAACGAAGAGTGTATTGAAATCAGAATTTTGACATAAGTTGTACACCTTTTGAAGGAAAATCCCATATTTACATATGAATTAGGGCGGTGTTAGCCAAAGTTAGTGTGGCAATAGAATTTCTCCTTATAAATGAGATGCTAAAATAGTAACCTTGGAACGTTAACATCGTGAAATTCTCATAAGGTTAAGGGTCAACATGAAAATATACCAAATCATAGGGGATCAACTTTTAATTTATTGAAAAACGCATATTTTTAACACTAGTAAGATAATGAGAAATTAAATTTCAGGCTATTGCATCATTTTCTAATAATACGAAATAGTGGAATTTCTTTTCCAAATTATCCAGGGATTCTTCCGATCTCAACCAAACAGAAAAAAAAATCATGCTCTAGCATAAAATTACTTACAAAAAAAAAACTAAAATTCTTGCACAAAGTTTTTCCAAGAAACTTTTTACTAAGACCCAATGGAGCTTAAGTGCTTAAAAAAAAAACATTTTTGAAACCTCAATTCAACCAAAACTGAACACTTACCAGAAGAAGACGAATTGTTGAGGTTCTTTTCTCCCATCGCTATCACCACAAGAGATGAAAAATGCTTCGACTTCAAACCCTTAATCCCGAAAAAGCTTTGTTTTTCAGATCGAAAAGAAGCCAATCTCGTAAAATTGCAGGAAAATGATCTTCTAGGACATGAATTTCCCTTCAAAAAGTAGCAGATTTTAGCACAAACAGGGCCTCGATTGCAGTTATTAACATTGAGGCAGCGTAGATCCATTGTTCCTTAAAAAACAGAGTATCGAAGGATTCTCTTATTCAAGATCAAAATGGAGAGTTTGCTTGGATTGTAAATAAAGAACAAAACTGAGATAAAGAAACTTAAAATAGCTTTAACTAACAAACTGTATAACAATTATTTATTAAATAATATCACGTAACCTTCAAGTTTCGAATTAATTTGTAAGGACATATTTCTCTCGTAGACGTATTGTCTTTAGAGTTATGATTTAGAACGGTGTAACGTTCACGTGTCCGTTTCAGTTGATGTTTAAAGTTGTACACGCAAGCCGATGTATTTGAAATCCAATAAAACTGTGCCATGTAGACAATTTACTCCCTTACAGCAACGGTACATCGTTCTGTATTGCGACTCTTGTCTTTATTCGCATAGGAGTCTTCTACTCATATTTGAAGCCGCCAGCTTTTTTCAAAATTATCGAGCGACGGTTGGCTTTACATGATACCTGACCATTCTACATTTTAGTGATTTATTGAATATTTAAGAAGAAAATGCTAATGTGACACCGTGTTAGACACAAACTTGATTGTTTTCCTCTAGATACGAGTGGAAGGCATCTGCCTTCAACATGTGTACGGAGAAGAGAAGCATCAATTTTTTTTTTTCCGAATGCATTATAATATTCTTGTATCAAGAAAAAGCTTAAAGGGTACTTCTGTGCACATCACCATGTTAGCATATATGATGAAGAAGTCAGTTTAGCATTTTTCTTTTTCAAATGGTAACATGCCTCTTCAACCTTGTTTTCTCACATAAATTATTTAAAAGTAGTCTAAATTATCTTTTTCAAGATTTCAACTTCTTGAACATGATGACCATGCAATGATGGTGGTGATGATGGGAAAGAAAGCATCCAAGTCATACTTTTCTAAGAGTTGTAACTGTTTTACTCCCCTTCTGGCATACTCTCCTGACATGACATGTTATAAAATCATATATATTTCCTCGAGATATATAACTATACATATTTATGTTCAATTGTGAATATTGTATCCCTATTGTCGAGGGTAAATGTAACACCCCAACTTTTTAATTCGTATCTCGAGGAAAAAAAATAAATAGTGAAATTTTAAGAAAATCTTGAAAGTGGGACTTAGGGTAAAACTGTAGGACCTTGTTCTGATAATTTTTAATGGAATCTGACCTCACCATTGGATTCAAAATGATTGAAAAACATACTTTAGCCTATAAGCACGCTTAAATGCGAGTTCGAATATAAAAATTGCAAAATCCTCGATTACCGGATCGGACCAAGCTAAAATAATGACTTGTTGGTAGAGAAAGAATTGTTAAGATTCAATCATACCATTGGGTTCATAACGAAAAATTATTAAACATGGACTATTTATTTGTCATTTTTGGAGATCAGGAAGTCGAATTATCGTCAAAAACGAAAACGACATCAAGTTTAGGGGTCACCTCAGACCAAAAATGTAAATTTTTGATAGAGACATAATTTGTAGAAATTGACTATACCATTAGATCCGGAACGAAAAATTAGGTAAAATAGAATATTCATTTGTCAGTTTTGGAGTCCTGACAGTCAAGTTATCGTCGATCAAAACAATTGAAAAAATATCGAATTCGTCCCAAATTTTTTATAAATAAAATTTTAATTTTTTTTTAAACTCGTCTTCTCCAACCCGTCCAACAACCAACGAAAATAAAAACGAAAAAATTTATTTTTCTTCAAATTTCAATCGTAGATCTACGACAAACGGTGTACTTTCGATGATCGCCATAGAAGAGAAAAAGATCCACAGCCTCGACATCTACAAAACCCACCCAACCTCTTTCCATTTCACTTTCTTTTTCATCCAATATCGTCAAAAATCAGTCGTATTTAAATATGAAAAATTTAAAACTTTGACCTCGAATTTCATCCGTTTCTGGGTCAAACCGTCTTCCGTCGTAAAAGGGAGAAGAAACGAGCATACAGAGATCTTCGAAATCACTTGGCCGGTTTTGAAAATCAGTCGTTTCGAAGTTCGGTCCGTCTCGATTTTTGTGTTGATCACCTTGATTTTCGCGCACATGCTTCGATCATTTCTCCTAGAGATTGTAAGGAACTCTCAATTTCTATTAGTAATCGTAGATTGTGAAAATTGCATTTAGAATTTTATTGAAAAAAAAATTTGGATGTATTTCCAAAATGTAGAATTCTTTTGTTATTTCAAAAAATTCACGCCAGAAATTGCATGATTGATATGTTTAATTGTATTTTTAACAAATTATACGTGGGTAGGGTATTTTAACGGGTTATTTCCATAAATTGGGTCTTGTGCATTGCTCGGACCTTGTTTTGATATAAAATTTGTATTTTTTTTCAATATTATTGATAGAAATAAATTCTATAGTTGAAAAATGTGATTTAATATTCAATGAACTCATATTGAGTTGATGAATATCAGAAAATGGATATTTTATGAAGAGATTGAAAATTGTAAAAATCGAAAAAAGGAAAAAATGGTATGAACGGTAAAATGTCAGAGTCACACCCGAGGGGTGATGTTTGCATTTTACGTTGTTGTGTTGTGTGCAGGTTTGTGAACAGATATCCAGGGATAATATTGTTGGTTGCATGTTTATTTAAATTTCTGTTAGCGCGAGGCGCTGTTTACGTTTCCGTTTTGTTATTTATTTTAGGCCGGGTGGCCACACTTGCATGGTACGAAACTGGATATCTATTCTCAACTTTGTATTGTTAATTTCTCTTTTGTTTTCAAATGAAAATAATATTTATATGTAGCTATTTTGTGAACTATTAAAGAGTTTGTGAATGCTTAAAGGCATAGTACGTCATATCATCTGGAGTGGTGTACTATCCTGGGATGTACGGTAGGGACCACCAAGCTCATATGTGGTATGGGACGCGTATGAGAGTGGAGTCACAACTGGAATCTGAGATATTCCTCTCTATCTTTACCAGTGAACTTGTAATGTAAAGGTGGTCGTATACGAATGGTTTGTATATTTGAGAATCACATGCATACCTAATAGGCATAGACGAAGATGATTAGTCAGTGATCACTAACAATCTATAGTAGTTGAACGTTCTAACACATCGAAAATAGACCCATTGCTTACGGTCACGTCAAACGGCCAGCTGAGCCGGATAAATGGTCAACCAAACGTGGTAAGTGCAACGACTGGCCACAAAATCAGGAACTAAAAATCAGAGAAGAATTGTAACATCATGTCCCGACTGGGAGCGATCCAATCGTGAATCCCAACTCTCTAATTCCAATACTCCACCATTGTGTATTATGTATCTATTGCTTATTTTGATATATAAAATGAAATCCATGTTTAATGTTTCCATTTGATCAATTAGATTTGTATAAAAAGAGAACGTTATAGTGAGTAATGATGATCGATGTAATATGAGTTTTAAAATGTTTAGTTGATCATCCCTGGCTACTTGTACCAGTAAATCTTAGTTTCTTCTTTAAAACTTTGCATATTTTAAAATGATTCAGTATGTTTATTCGTTCATGTTAGGAGAGGTTATTGACAGAAATTATTTTCTTCCTTACTGGGTAACCATTGTTACTCACCATTTCCTTCTTCATTTTTTTAGTTTCAGATCCGAAGCTTGGCGAGACAGGTATAGAGCACGAATGAGGATCATCTGGTTGGTCAGATAGACAACCAGAGTCCGTCACTTGGTAAGTACTAGGGCTATACCCCCTAGTGGTGTCAGTTCCCCAGGTAGTCTTATGGATTCTGTCTTGAGTGTTAGGATTTATGTTAGAGTGAGGAATTCCTGTATAATCATGTATATAAATTTTTTCTTTCGCACTCTGATTTTTGTACGTTATTAGACGTATATAAGCTTCCGCTAGTATTATATTTTGTATATGTATGCAGTATTGTATGTCGTTCATCAGGTGCAGGTTGAACGCCTTGGAATGCTAACATAAACAGAAGAGACCATGTCGAAATTTCGAGGTGCCACATAGTACCTCGAGATCTGACATGGGGATTTGTGTTAGTGTTCGGCGGGGCGCCACAGAAATAATGATATGTTATCTATATCGTACACGTGTCTTAGCTAAATAAGTGATACTTGAAGCGAGCCAATAAATCCAATCCTACCCAGTAGCAGGGTAGATCAAGGTAGTAGCATCTAATCTGACTCATAAGGCACGACAACAGAAGAGAAGACTTGGCCTGCTTAATAAGGCATGCCTAATCCGAATATCTGCACAATTTTGAATTACTCATGTCAAGTCCAAAAATCTTGGACTAAATATTAAAGATTCAAATTTCATATAGGATCCTTGTAAGCAGGGGATCCACCGCAATTGAATCCTGATTAAAGAGCAAACCCAACAGCTTCTTGGTTGCTACAACGTCTTTTTTGGCATGTTTTAACCTGGCCTCCACTTGCACTGACTCAAGTTGAGTCGTCGGAGTAGAACTTATGGAAACATCCAAGCGTTGTTCAAAATCAGCCTTGAGGGAGCCTAGCTCAAGGTCTCGCTACTTTGCCTATTTCCCTTGTTGTTTAACCTTTTCCTGGAGGTTCGCCAACTTTATGTTTCTCTTCTCCGCTCTCTCTTTGCAGTTAGTGAGCTCCAGTTGCGAGCTCACAAACTTCTTATTATTGGCGTCCAAGGCGTCGTTTTCTTTCGAGAAATGAGCCAAATTCTCATTGAGGTCCTCTATGACCTCCTTAGTAGCATGGTTAGAGGAAGCTAGCTCATCATTAAAAAGAGCCAACTTCTCCTCATACTCCATGAGCTTCATGCCATCTAAAGAGGGCCAATGATCCATACATGTTGGCTTGAAAAGAAGAAAGCAATCATAAAAATTGATAAGATATAAAACAAGATGTATGAAGATAGAGCGGAGTATTAACTAGTAAAGGCCCTGGATCAACTTCCCAAATGCCAAATCAGGGTTGGCCCAATCAACAAGCACCATGTCCTAGGGAGGAATAGAGTGGGAGAGGAGTGAGGTAGTGATCATAGAGTTCATCACTCCACCTTCTTTTTTTTTTTTTTGTTTTTTGTTTTATCATGTTACTGGCTGCAAACTAATTGTCCTTGCTGTTGCTAACATCACAAACGTCGGCAACACCCATTTATTCTCTTGTTTTGCTGCCAGCACACATAGCTTACAATTTTTTGTTACCACCACCCCCACGTAACTTTCACTCACAAGTTTCATGCTACTGCCACCACCTCAATCAATTATATATATATATATATATATTATGTTGCTGGCAGCAACACAATCACACCTCTATTTTTTTATTTTTTTCAAAAGGGGAAAGAGAAAAAAAAAAGAAAAATTAAATAACAAACAACAAAAGGGACGTTTAAATGTTGAAACAATGCTACCAAAGTATATGGACACATTGCTTGGGTAAAGCATGTCTTTATGCTCATTCTTCGTCTGGTGAAATCCTTTATGAACTATCTCTCCAGCAATCTTTGTTGACCCAATTGCCACAACATGGAACTCTACGAGCAAAGCATATTGTCCCACTTTCATAGTAGAGAGAGAGAGAGAGAGAGAGAGAGAGAGAGAGAGAGAGAGAGAGAGAGAGAGAGGGAAGAGAGATGCACTCTCTCTGTTGCCCCTTCTTCACACAGATGTGAAGAAGTAAAAAAAACTTTTACTAACAACCCTCCACACACTGCAACGTTGGTTGTTTTTTTTTTTTTCTTAGAAAGCGACTTTCATGTCTTTGCTGTTAGCAACGGTAGAAAGAAAAAAAAATTTGAAGAACAAGTGGAGAAGAGAGAGAGAGAGATAGAGATAGAGAGTCAGAGAGATAACATTATCTCTTTACTGTTTCCATTGGAGAAGAAGATGGAAAAAAAATCGTTTTTTGATTATTCCACACCAGCTATTCTTTTTAAAAACGTTGCTGTCCCCTTAACAGAAAAATATATATATATATATATATTTTTTACCATCAGCCCCTTATTTTGTTAATTGTTGCTGCCCCTGCCCCTTAATAGCACAAAAAAAAAAAAAATTAAAGAAAAAAAAAAAAAACGTTACTGCCCCTTGGCAGCACATTAAAAACCTTTTTTTTTAAAACGTGGTTGCCCTTTGGCAACACATTAAATTTTTTTTTTAAAAGGTGGCTGCCCCCTTTTCTTTAAAAAAAAAAAAAAAAAATTGTAATGCCAAATGGCAGATTGACTCAAAAATAAAATAAAAACTAAAAAAAAAAGTCAAAGGATAGATTGATTCCTAAAATAATAGATAGAAAACTAAAAAATCTATATGGTCTAACAACTATCACTCCGTCCTTAATGCAATCATCCTTTGAAATCCCAAATTATTTAGGGTTGTTCCGAATGGTCCTCAATTGAACCGCAAAAGTAATGCTTGATTGAACCATAAAAATAATATGTTGAGATATCCAATACTCAAAAATACATGCTCAATAATCGAATCAAAACACAAAGATGCAAATAAAATAATAAATAAACAAATAAACCAACAAAATAAATAAAAAACATTCTAGGTAATTTTAGCAATGCTCCCATTCTTGGGGTTTTTCAAGTCTGATCCTCAAAAATTCCTTAGTGGAGTCGCCACTAAAAGCGCCATCGATCCGCGGGGTGCACGGATCCACTTTTGACCTTCGAGGTTTGGGAGTTGTCACCTAGTTAATACGGTCTAGGAATCAAACTTGAACTCTAAACGAATAAAAACACCTAATCTACTTAAAAAAGAAATTGAGTTCGGGGATCAAATTACGGGGTTGGAAGGTGTTAGGCACCAACCCCGCCAATAAACGTTGATCTCTACTAATTCCTAAATAAACTACATTGCTAAAACACCTAAGTAATAAATAAATAAAAAAGTAAGAAATTTGTATATCTTTCTGAAAATAAAAGTCTTGTTCCCTCAGATATGATAGAGTAACTCCTTGTACAGTACTCCTCGTTTTGTTCTATCTCCAGATCTGATTTTTGATCTCTGAGGCAAGGTATCTCTTTCTTAGATTTGGATTTTTCGGATTTGTTTATGGATTTCTAAGTGTTTTTAAAGGGCGTATAGGTATTTTTCGAATTAAAATTGAAGTATAGGTGTTAGGTAAGGAGTTGGGACTTCAAAATTAGGGTTTATGGGAGGCTAAGGAAGCTTTTGGACCTACTTTTTTTAAGGTTAATTTATTTGATCATACTTTTTTTAAGGTTAATTTATTTGATACGAAAATAGGGTGTGGAGGCTCCTATTTATAAACTTTTTTGGATAGAATTAGTGTTTAATTAGGTTTTCTTTAGGATTTTAATTAGGGTTTTGACTTTAGTCTTATGAGATTGACTTAGTCTTATTAAGGTTTTGACTTTATTCTTATGAGATTGACTTGATTACTTTAGATTAGGATTTTGACTTTAGTCTTATGATATTGAATTTAATACTTTGACTTTAGTCTCACTTGGTTGATTTTTAATATCTTGACTTTAGTCTTACTTGATTGACTTTAATTTTTGGAAAACCCCTTTTTATTATATCTTTAATTCTTTGGACCGCCAGATGGAGGGGTCCTTGAATAAATATCTTGACAACTATCAACAATTTTGCTTGAAAGTCTAATTGATCGATTTTTTGATTCAAATTTTTTAATTAATTTTATTAATGTTTCACTTTACATTATTTAATGTTTTATTTATTAATTTAAAAATTTTAATTATTAAAATTGTAAAATTACTGTTTTACCCTCGGAGATGACTTTTTACGTTTTAAGTCATTTTTCAATGTTTCAGGATGTTTTGGAATCTGTTTTTCGTAAAGAATTCAACGAGAATATTGGTTTGTGTCATTTATGAAAATTTTTGTACGAAATAGCCGTGAACTTTATGAGGGTATTTTTGTAATTTTGTCAATTTCTGTGAAAATTGGTGAAATGGTTTGCTTGATTTCAATTTGTTGTTTTATGTGTTTAAATGGGTTTTTCTAAGCGTAACGTAGGCTCTAGGGATGTTTTAAGGTTAGGGGTATCTTGGTAATTTGGTCATTTTTTAGTGATTTTTATCGTGAAGCTTCTTTTTGTTTGAAAAATGATGATTTCTAAGCTTTTGGGGTTATATTTTCCTAACGTAGCGTGGTTTCTATAATTTTGTCAGTTCGAGATACCTCATCCAGATTTCTGAAACATATCTAGTAACAAATAAAGCATTGGAATAATCATCCATCATTGGGAACTGTTGCAATCGGGTTGGCAAGTTGATTAATCAGGCGGATGCAAAAATGGGGTGTCTGCAACGATTGAAGTAATGATGGGAGATAATAGCAACCAATCAGGAAAGAGATACATGTCTTGAGAAGACAATGAAGCTTCGCTTCTCCTCGAGAATGCGTAAATGTGGAGGATAATAATGGTACATTATTTAGACCGTACACATGCCCTAATCAAGTAAGTGGTACTTGGAGCGAGCTAGTAAATCCAATCATGCTCAATAGCATAGTATACAAAGGTAGTAACGTCTACTCTGACTGATAAGGCAGGATGGCATAAGGGGAGACCTGGCCAGCTTAGTAGAGCAGGCCTAATCCAAATATCTATATAATTTTAGATTTTGCATATCAAGTCTGGAGATCTCAAAAGAGATCTCCCAAAAATCTTGGACTCAATCTCAGATATTCAAATTTCGTCTACGATCCTTGTAATCAGGGGATTCACCGTAATTGAATCCCGATAAAAAGGGAAACTGAAACTATTTTTCTTTAATATAGTTTTCTTTATAACTCTAATTTAGGCGTTGGATGATTATTGGCAGGTACCACACCAGTGCTTACAAGAAGGACTTAGGAGCTACTTCGAATCAGTAGAGCAAAATTGATCAAGGTAAAACTCGATTCCACCTCTACATCGATGAAAAAAAATCTATTATTCTAGCACATGCCACTTTAGGAGAGTATGTCAAAGGGGGAGTTAGAAAATCATTATTTTATTTTTCTAATGAAAAATGTTAAAGTGGATGCACAAGATACTATATTCTATATTGAGTTAACGTCGTGGTATGCATGGAATCATAGATGTTTTTCACTCGTATCTCTAGAATAATCATCTATGGTTCTATTGGCACTCTACATAAGTGCAGTGTTGTGAAAAGTTATTTTAGCATTATCTTTACTAATCGTTAATAGAAGGCCAAAGTCAAGGGACATGTAATTGATTTGAGAACTTAAACGACACATTTCAGATATTTCTATAAGTGTAAAAGTGCATATCATTATTTTTTTTATAAAAATAATGTCTTTCTAACTAAAAAGTCTTCACTTAGTCAATACTCGATTGACGTGGCATAGACACAAAACTATAGATCTTTTTTTCTTGGGATTCACAATTGAACATCTTTCATAAAGATGTGCATTTGTGTATCCCAAGGGAAAAGAGATCTATGATTCTGTGTTCGTGCCACATCAGTTGAGTATTAACGGAGTGAAGACTTTGTAGTTAGAAAATCAACACTCTTTTAAAATTGAGTCATGATGAATGCAAACGGTTTTGGTACGTGGTTGACATGTCAAGGGTGTAAAACCATAAATACACACGAAAAAGATCTATGGTTCTTCACCCTTGCCACGTCAGCCACATACCCAACCACATGCCAAAATTGAGTGCATTCATCATATTTCTTTAAAAATATACGAGAATACGTGGATTATGCATGTGTGACACGTTAAAAAAGGTAGCTTTAGTGTTGTTGTGGCACACATGCATTACTTGGCTCAATGCTTTCCTTGTGAAGTCATTGTATTTTGCAAGCCTTTTCTTATACGTTACATTTCCGGTTTCCATCGTGTCTTCAAGATTCAAATTGATGATATGCCACCCACCTCATTTTCTTTATACTTTCAAATCGATGGGGAAGTCAGTCCCTTGACCTTGGTCATTTCTTGTAGACTAATGTAAAATGATCTCAATATCCTCATGATCACCATGGTCCTCCTCTCATAAGAACTAAATCATCATCACATCATAATCACAATGATGACTATGATAATGAGGGCTTGAGGTCATTTTCTTTAGCCAACAGGTTTGATGGAAAACACTTCAAACCTTATCAAAAATTTCCATCTAATCCTACGTTTTAAATCAAACCAAGTAAATGAGAACTCTAAATAGGTTCGATCCAAAAATAAGAAATACACAAAATAAAATTTGTGAAAAAAAAAAGTACCCAGCTTAAGTAGGATTCTAATTCCGTTTTGGAACCTTCTTCTTTGGAGGAGACTAAAGAAAACATGAATCTGAGAAAACTCACCTCTAACCATATACAAAAGAAAAAAAAAGTATCAAAGAGAGAGAGAAAGTAGCGCACATTCAAACCAGGTAGAGCAGCAATTCAATGCTAGATACAATCAGCTAGATGATGCTGACTCTTCCTACCATTTGCCCGGGCCAACTTCTTCACACAAGAAGAGTGATCGGGTATGTGGCAAGGAATCTTTGATGGTTACTAACTATAACAAATTAGCGAACATTTTTGCGTAGTTTTAAGGCATGAATGTTACATATCTGAAACCTAAAACCTATAGAAAAATAAATCTTTCTGGAGCTCACAATGAAAATTTCAACATACCAATAGTATTGATCCTTCGAATGATTTTTATACAAACCTTACAAATCTATCTAAGGAATTGTACAGCTAAGAAAATAACATGTACATCAGTACAGATTTTTTTACTAAAATACAGCAAATGCATTAGTTACAAGGCATGATTCTCTGCTTGATTGTTGTTGTAGATTACTTTCAGATTTCTTGTTGAGTTTGAATTTTATTCTTTCCTTGTGCCACCTACCTTAACACGCAAAATTGAGCTTCCATCGGCAATACCAATTTTGTCCCATAAAAATTATATGCGTTCCCGGGATAATGGCTTGGTTAGTAAATTAGGCAATTCATCTTGAGTGTGGACATGACTCACTTTAAGTGTACCTTTCTTAACTTAATCACGCACAAAATGAAAATCAATTTGAATATGTTTCATTCTTGCATGTTGGACCGAATTAAAGTTGAGATGAGTCGCTCCAAGATTATCACATAGAAGAGATGATGGCACCTTTAATGGAAATCCAAGTTCTTGAAGGAGTGCAAGTAACCACATTGTTTCTGATGCGCCATTTGCAAGGGCTCGATATTCTACTTCCGTAGTGGACCGAGCAACAGCTCGTTATTTTTTCAAACTCCATGAGATGGGATTGCAGCCCAAAAATGTAATGTACGCCAATGTAGAGGTTCTATTATCAATGTTTCCAGCCTAGTTGGCATCACTATAGGTTGTTAAGCATGATGCTGCAGCTTTCTTGATGTGAATGCCATGAAAAATCATCTTCTTGAGATACCGAAGAAGCCTCTTAGTAGTTGTCTAATGGGTGACCGTTGGCTTGTGCATAAATTGAGAAAGCTTATTGACGGCAAAGAAAATGTCGGGACGGGTTAAGGAAAGATATTGTAGGTTGCCAATGACGCTCCTATACTCTGTATTGTTCACTACAACCATCCTATCCACCAAGTGAAGAGATTGAGTAGTTGACCATGGTGTAGAAACATCCTTTGCACCAGCCATGTTTGTATTCTCCAAGATGTCACGAACATACTTATGTTGTGAGAGGAATAAACCTGCATTAGTTGAGATGACTTCCACACCTAAGAAGTAGTGAAGGGAACCCATATCTTTCAAGGAAAATTGATCACCAAGTTTGTTAACAACATGAGCTACAAACTTTTTGTCATTACCAGTAATGACCAATTCATTGACATAAACAAGGAAATAGCATACAACGGAATCACAACAATAAACAAATAGGGAGGAATCAACTTTAAAGTTGTGGAATTCGAGTTCTATGAGAGCATTTTTTAAAGCTGAACACCACGCCCATGGGACTTGTTTGAGACCATAAATTGTTTTCCTTAGCCTACACACATAATCAGGTCTACACAAATCTTTAAAACCCTGAGGTTGTATCATGTAAATAATTTCATGCAAATTTCCATGTAAAAAAGCATTGTTTACATCCATTTGTCTCAAGGGCCACCCATTCATGACTGCAATGCTCAACACAATCCTTATTGTGGCTGGTTTAACCACTAGGCTAAAAGTTTCTTTATAATCAACTCTAGGATGTTGATTGTAGCCCTTTGCAATAAGTCGTGCTTTGAATTTATCAATTGAGCCATCAACTTTCCGTTTACCTCTAAACATACACTTGTAACCCATTGGATTACAATTGTTGGGTGGTGGAATTAAATCCCAAGTACCATTCGTATGAGAGTGATTAATTTACTAGACATGGCTGCACGCCATTCAGGGTGAGATATGACTAGGCTCACACATGTTGGTTCTAGAAGTAATGGAAGAAAGAGCTCAGAGACAATGTGCAATTGCTTGGGTTTGAAAATGTTGTTCATGGATCTAGTAGTCATGGAATGGGTTCGGGTTGAGGGGTTTTCATTTGGTACAGAACATTGTGAATCAGAAACAGAAGTAAATGCAAGTTGATGTGAGGATGAAGCATGCGATGCAGTAACATTAAAACCAACATCCAAGTTTGAATTTAAATTCACATCACTTCGGTTTTCATGCGATTCACAAGGAAAAGGAGTAGAGATAGAGGAGGATATACCTGGAGGTTGTGCAGAGATGACGGCAACATGTTCCGAGCTTGAGGATGGTTGTGAGGAGTGAACGGGACTTCGTGAAGGCACATGAATTGGAGCGGATGAGAGGAAATTAGAGCACGGGTTCTTTTTATGAAAGAAATGGAGATCGGCAAGTAGTTTTTCTCTAGAGCTTGGGCCGTACGTGAGGTTTGGAGAAATTGGGTTATGTAGTTCATTGAATGTCACATGCCTGGAAACATATATCTGATCCGTTGATGGATCTATGCATTTATATGCATTCTGTGTTTGTGAATACCCAATGAAAATACATGGAATTGATTTTGATTATAATTTATGGTTATTGTATGGCCTTGTGAGAGGGTAGCATAAACATCCAAATTTTCACAGTTTGAGATAATTTGGTCGTTGACCAAAAAGGGGAGTTGGTTGTCGATTTATGAGATAAGTGGCAGTTTGGAATGCATGAGGCCAATAAGTGAGAGGTAAGGAAGCATCATGAAGCAAAGTATGACCCGTCTCTACAAAATGGCGATGATGCCTTTCGGATACACCATTTTGTTGGAGGGGTATAGGGGGCGGTGGTGTAGTGGCTTATACCATGATCCGACAAATATTCTTTTAAACATTGAAATTCTCTACCATTGTCTGAGTATAAACTTTTGATGTTGGACTTAAACCTTGTTTCAACAAGTATTTTAAATTGTGGAAAAATGCTAGAAACAAGAGATTTTGTAGAAATTGGGTAAAACCACACATATTGATATAATGGTCCACAAAATGAGATAATATCATGCGCCATTAGACCTGGTAATATGAGCAGGACCCCAAACATCAGTATATATAATTTCAAGTGGAGAACGACTTTGAAAACTTGTAGAGCCAAATATTTGTTGCCGTACTTTATTTATTGAACAAGATTTTAAACAACTTTAATCGAAGGATGTCCAAGACGCTTGTGCCACCCGTCGATCCGTTTATCCACATAAGCAACCATTTTGGGAGTGGAAGAAGCCACCATTGAGTTTGGAAACATGTAAACGCCATTCTCACATGCTCCTCTTAGAAGTATCGCCCCCGTGGATTGTTCCTTCACAAGAAAATAAAGTGGGTGAAATTCAAGAAAAACATCATTTTGTTTGGTGAAGTGATGAACATAAATGAGATTCGTGTGAATATTTGGAACACATAATGTATCATGTAAATGAAAGATTTTTTTAGGTGTGGGTAAGGCTAAAGAACCAATATGTGTAACAGCCAAACATGTACCATCACTAAGAATGACTTCATCAGTGCCATCATACTCAGAGTGAATTGATAAATTTTGTATATCAGCCATGATATTGTGGGAAGCTGCAAAGTTAATTAACCATTTATGTTCTTGACCATCAGATGTTCCTGCACAATTAACAGTCATTCAGAAGGATGTAATTGGGGGCAGGCCTTAGTTGTGTGGCCCACTTAGTCGCAATACTGGCATTTGGGCTGATATCGTCTTTGGTTTGAATTGGAACAGCCCGAGTTATTGGTACGCCGTTGATCACGAGGTGGGCCATTTGAGAAATGATTATGGCCTTGTTGATGCAAAGACCCTTGACCCTTGTTATTTCCTTTCGGTTGTTGAGTAGTAGAGAAGCCGAAATGTTGGCTTATGAAATTCGCAGCAGCCACGAGCTGCTGGGTAACATCCTCCATCCTTCGCAAGTAATTCTCATGCCCAACAAGTAGATCATGGAGCTCTTCAAAAGTAAGAGATTTTTCTCTAACCTGAATAGGTGCAGCAATCTCACGAAATTCGGGCCCTAACCCGTTCAGAACATATAGGGTGATGTCATCGTCAAAGATTGGGTGATTAATGAGGGCTATGTTATCAGCCAAGCCTTTAACCGCATGAAGATACTCTAGGATTGGGCGATTTCCACGCTAAATCAAGGTCAGTTCTTCCTTTAATTGCATTGCCCTTATACGCGATTTACTTGCGTACATAGTTGATAATTTTTTCCAAGCTTCATAGGAGGTTTTGGCTATGGCAATAAGGGACGTGATTTTTGGGGAAGTAGATGCAAGGATATCGCTAAGAATTAGCTTATCCTTGTCTAACTTAGTGATGCTTCTTGGCTATAGATGGTGGGGTTCCATCTAGGGGGGGGGGCAATGTGAGTCGCCATTGACGTAATCCACTAGAGCATAGCTAATTAGGAGAGCCTCAAATTGAGATCGTTATTGGGAAAAAGATGAGGGTGTGAGTTTCTCATTGATCTGAGCTGTGATGTTAAAAACAATAAGAGGGATTTCTAAGGAAGAGGTATGCTGATTTGCGGAAGACATGAGGATCAAATTCTCATTGGAGATTTGCTCTGATATCATATAGAAAAATAAATCTTTCAGGAGCTCACAATGGAAATTTCAATACACCAATTGTATTGATCCTTCGGATGATTTTTATACAGACCTTACAAATCTATCTAAGGAATTGTACAGCTAAGAAAATAACATGTACATCAGTTATAGATTTTATTTATTAAAATACAACAAGTGCATTAGTTACAAGGCATGATTCTCTACTTGATTGTTGTTGCAGATTGCTTCTAGATTTCTTGTTGAATTTGAATTCTATTCTTACCTTGTGTCACCTTCATTAATAAAACTATGAGAGAAATTGTTTACTTAAACTTGGCATGATTTATGATTTTAGGATTATGGTCCCAAGAAGAATAGACTTCACTACTCTAGACCTCTAATGCCTCCAGGGGGGAATATGGAGGAAATGCTCAGAGAGCATGAGAGGCAAATCCAAGAAGCCGTCTACAAAGCTCGTTTTGACAAGGTCAAGACCAGTAAAAACTTTGGGGATATTGCCCAATCTAAAGTGTGACATGGGAGGTAAAGTTTAAGACACAAGTTGTGTTGCTTTGATGTTTTTTCAAATGTTCACAAATAAGAATCCAATTCTCATTTTTGGAGGAGTTTAGCTATTTCCGTCACACAGACAACAACAAAGAAACTTCAATTTTTTGGTCAAACAATCAACGCCAAAGAATCACATGGAGGTTCTTCGAGAAATGGGATAACTAGGGTTCTACCATCCCTTAAATTTTTAATAAAGATTCACCTCTGGGAAGCTTTTGGTGGTTCAAAAAAGCACGTAAGAAGCTCTGCAATAATGTGTTGTTGGCTTGTGTGCTTGTGGTGATGGGGATTTTTTTGTACAGTCAAAAGGAAGGATCAACCTAACCACTTGTAAGGCGCCATCTCCTTAAATTTCAATGTATTATTAGCCACAGAGAAAGAGAGAGAGAGAGAGAAAGAGCTTCATTGCCACACCACCAACTTTTATTCATGCCACCCTAAGATGTGTGCTAATTCTTTGGTGATTTACTTATGAATTGGGCACTAGCAAAAGTTGGTGTGACAAAAGAATCTCTAAATAAAAGGGCACAATATATTTGATCCAACTAGTCGCTTGATAATACTTTTCACAATTGTCTCTAGAATTTACTTGTACCTTATTAACTTTGATCATTTATATGTTATTTTTTGCTGTCCAATACACTTGTAATTGATTTTTATGCTAATTGTTGTTGTCCAATATTTATTTCTGGGATGAATGGCTGACACTGCAATAGAATAACACCTGTAGTTTCCTCACCTAGTACACCAACTAGGGCTAAAATGGTTTCCAAGAATAACACCAGAAGCTATAGCAAATATAAAGTGGATACAAAACCACCATCTGATAAGATGGAATACAGAATCACCTCAAATATCCGATCTACTGCATGTTTGTTTGGACAGCCTAACAAGAAAGAGTCGTGCTGGGGTGACACAATGATGTGGTAGTGCGCACATAACCATATCTGCTTTTCCGCGATATACAAGTAAAAAGCATCTACGGTTATGTGCGCGCCACCACATCATTTATATCACCATTGTTTCTCCGTCTGTGTCATTCCAGCATTTTCCAACAAGAAAATATGAGATGGTCTACAATTAAAAGTCTATGGGTTCGGGTTGTGTTTCGGTGAGTCCTGATCTGATACATGGGCACCACATCTTCTGAGAGCAATACTTATAAACATGGATTTATAGTTTCATACCATATTGGTGGAGACTAAATTGAGAGTAGAATATTTCCCCTGAAACATTCAATGTTTAGTTGATCTTTAGATTATTTCAGAATATCTCGATTGACAGTATCATTATTTTTTCGTGACTCTAGACAAAACCACATCATGATTTTAATCCTCACTTATAAATTTAATCATATTTTCTGGATTTACCTATTATTTATCGAAGGATTAAGTTGTTCAAGGTTAATGCTTTAAGTTCAGAGCCCCAAACAGCTTCGTAACAGTATAGAAATACATAAAAGAGCTTACATTTACATATGGTGGGGAATCATTATATTAGATGAAAACAAGCATTAAGTACCATCTCTCATTTTATCAACAAACGACGTTAATTTTAGCAAACTTCCTATGCTATTGATGGGTTCACCTGCATCTTGTTAGCTATCTTTCTTGGGTTTCCTGCTAAGTTCTGCATATTGTCCCCCCATGAGCTGCAAAATTTCCTCCCAAAGACCTTCCAAAGAAGAACCTGATGAATCCCCACACAATAAATTTGCACTACATGCAGCAACGTACCAATCATCTGATTTGATCTCCTTTTTCAATTGATCTGGCGTCCACCTGGTACACCCAATAAAGAATCTGAAATCCTGAGGTCTAAGTATTCCTTTCTTCACTAAGTCTGTAGCTTCATGGAAACAATTTTTATCACCAAAACAAATGCCAGATATAACCTGTTCAAACACCGGAAGTTGTGAATTGTCCTCTGTATTTAACAAGAACATACTATCTTGAAGGGGGCCACCAAAGTACAAAGAACAATCTGCAAAGGTTGTAGCGAGATCAAGATTTGTAGGATTCATGTGCTTCATCTTTAGGTGGAGTGGGCGGCTGATGATGATTCCAATGGAGTCCTCCCATATTTTTGGTACTGGTAAACCTGTTTTAAATGAAATAAATGTCCCTGGGCCTTTGGTTCCTGATTTGAGTAGAAGGACAACACTTCTTTCAAAGGTACTAACCCCATCAAGCTTCTCAGTGGCAACTAAGACACATCCTGTCTCTGGTACAGAAATTGGGTGAGCCCATTTCACGTTAAGTGGTTTGGAAGCTAAGTGGGAGACCCCGTCATGGAAGGGAGCATCAATGTCCACGAGTCGTTCCTGCATTAGACCAACATTAATTTGTTTAGAAGTAAGAATTTGAAGCATTGTTTATTTTTATTTATTTACTTTTTGTAAAATATAATATATTAAAAGATAAAGATATCGATGGTAGAGATGATCATCGTTATACAGGAGTTACACAAGGGTAGCCAACTGGGTTACATATTGAATCACATCTGAATAATTTGTCTTCAAAACTTATTTAATATAATTTTATCTTTTGAAGAATTAAAAGGACATCTATTGTAATTTGAAGTAATAAGAAATGTAATAACTGACCTGCTCCCGACCGACAAATTTTGCTCTAAAATTTCTCCAGTCCGAAACATCAAATTCCTTGTTGTAGGAAGCAAGATTGTTTCCTGTTGAACCATCCCCGTCTGGTATAGATTGATCACTGCTTCCTGTAATGAAAAGCATTCTCAAATATACAACTTATCTTCAATATTATATGTATTACACTTGAGAAGTGTTTGATGACATCTTATAGCCTTCACTATGTTTCAAATATATATGAATTTTGTTCAAGTTCATCAATCTAAGAGACTCAGAGGAATACCATTAGGTGTATAGGTTCAAACTGTATCGGTCTTGATGAACCTCGAACACAAAATTTATATGCTTGGTTATTTAAATTTTACTTCAACAATTATAATTAATCAATTTAACTGAAAGTTCATACAAAAGTCATTTTTGTTGCAATACTAACACTTTTAGCTCTAATAATATTTTCTCAATAGTTTTCCAATGCTAATCACGATGTGCTCTCGATAAAATAAAGTGAAAAGTGCAAAGAAATAATTACCTACTTCAATAAAATCTAAAGAAACCAATTCTATATTCTCAAAGGAAAATCCTTGGGGGACTATGATTTGATTTTCATTGTTTCCTCAAGATATAAGTAAAAAAAGCATCTACCGTTATGTGCACACCTTCATGTCAGAAATGTGAGAACGGTAGTAAAAAATAAAAACCCTTTTTAAAAAGACTCTAAATCTTAAGGAAAATGCTGAAATGACAAAAAGTATTTATTGCGATTCTCACAAGTCTGACGTGGGATGTGCACGTAACCATAGACTGTTTTCTCGTGATACGAGTAAAAACCATCAACGATTATATATGCATGTCCACATCAGAATTGTGATAATCACAATAAGCTGTGTCACCCCAGTACGACTCAAATCTTAATTATACCCAATTTCTTATCATATATCAATTTCAAACAAATAGAAAATTTTCAAAATAATAACTTTCCCAAAAGAGTCGTGGCAATCTGATTACCCCTCATGTGGGGATACATTTTTTATGAGTAAGTGCAGTTTTGTATGCCGATGCGTACAGATGTACGATTTTTGAACTTAGTCAGCTTAGGAGAGTCGAATGAATGCCACGTGGGATAATCAGTTTATCATGATTTTTCCTAAAATACCAAACTGGAAAGTTTCCAAAATGAATAGAACGCTTAATTTGATTCTGGTCCAATCACTTTAAGGTGATTTAACTCAAAATGTCTCTGTCAATCTTAACCGTGATTATTGGAGATACCCCTGTTTTTGTAAAACGTTATCAAGCTTCTTGACCTAAGTCTTCTGTCATGTAGTAAAATAAATGACTTATATGCCCTCATCTTCAACCTCCAACAGAAAATCCCTTGATTTTATCCCTTAAACAAGTCATCTTCAACCTGAAATTTCTATCTACTTCAAAATACAAACCCCCACCCAAGAACAACAAGGATTTTGGCGGAATTAAAAGATGAAATCTTTTACCCTAACCTTGAATCTGAAAATAATACCTAATTGAACCTACATACCTTTCTATGGAAGACGAAATCTTTTACTCACATCTTCAATCTGAAAATTCTTCCTACTACAACATATAGACCTCAAGAACGAGATGGATTTTTGGGTAGGCAGAGATGATCACTGGTTTTTGGTAGAAAAACAAAGATGTTGAAGATGATGGGTTTTTGGTCGAAAAACAAAAGAGTCTCTTATTTGTTAAAATAAAGATTATTTTAACCAATATATTTAAGAGTTGACAACGGAAGATCATTTTGTCACCTTTGCGTCTCCTTTTGCGTCACCCCAACACCACTCTATTTATTATTGAAAAAAATATATATATATATCAAAACTCAAAATTAAAAAAGAGTGGTGATGAAGGTGACAAAATGATGTGGTGTCGCGCGCATACCAATAAAAATGCTTTCCTCGAGATATGTGAAAAAAGCATCCATGATTATGTTCGAGCCTACACATCATTTTTGACACCTTTGTGTGTCGGTTTGTATCATTCCAGCGTTTTTCTAATAAATAATAAAATTATAAAAAGAGTTTCTGTTGCTACACCAAGTTTGTTATCACCACCCAAACTGTCTGTTTATTTGGTGATTTACATAGTGTGAATCTTCATTTTGTGCAATGAATTTGACTTTTGTAATTTACGAACTTATGAGATTATCACTTTTAATATCAACAAATTCGTAGATAAAATATCAATTATTTTTTCATGTTAATGATCTAGTCGGTAATTTATCAACGAATTCATTGATTATAAAAGTGATGGAAAAACATGTTTTGGGAATTAAACGGAACAGTGTATTGAAATCAGAACTTTGACCTATATTGTGCACTTTTTGAAAAAAAATCCCATATTTACATATGAATTGGGGCGGTGTTAGCCAAAGTTAGTGTGGCAATAGAATTTCTCCTTATAAATGAGATGCTAAAATAGTAACCTTGGAACGTTAACATCGTGAAATTCTCAGAAGGTTAAGGGTCAACATGAAAATATACCAAATCATAGGGGATCAACTTTTAATTTATTGAAAAACAGATATTTTTAACACTAGTAAGAAAATGAGAAATTAAATTTCAGGCTATTGCATCATTTTCTAATAATACGAAATAGTGGAATTTCTTTTCCACAATTATCCAGGGATTCTTCCGATCTCAACCAAACAGAGAAAAGTCATTTTCTAGCACAAAATTACTTATAAAAAAAAAAACTAAAAATCTAGCATGAAGTTTTTCCAAGAAACTTTTGTCTGATAACAAATGGAGCTTAAGTGCTTCAAAAAAAAAACATTTTTTAAACCTCAATTCAACCAAAACTGAACTCTTACCAGAAGAAGACGAATTGTTGAGGTTCTTTTCTCCCATCGCTGTCACCACAAGAGATGAAAAATGCTTCGACTTCAAACCCTTAATCTCGAAAAAGCTTCTGTTTTCAGATCGAAAAGAAGCCAATCTCGTAAAATTGCAGGAAAATGATCTTCTAGGACATGAATTTCCCTGCAAAAAGTAGCAGATTTTAGCACAAACAGGGACTCGATTGCAGTTATTAAGGCATTGTAGATCCATTGTTCCTTTAAAAAAAAAAAGAAAAAAACAGAGTATCGAAGGATTCTCTAATTCAAGATGAAAATGGAGAGTTTGCTTGGATTGTAAGTAAAGAATAAAACTGAGATAAGAGAAATTAAAGTAGCTTTAACTAACAAACTGTATAACAATTATTTATTAAATAATATCTCGTAAACTTAAAGTTTCGAATTAGTTTGTAAGGACATTCCTTCCGCATATTTCTCTCGTAGACGTATTGTCTTTAGAGTTAGGATTTAGAAAGGTGTAACGTTCGTACGTGTCTACAGGGGCACGTGTCCATTTCATTTGATGTTTAAAGTTGTACACGCAAGCCTATGTATTTGAAATCCAGTAAAAATGTGCCATGCAGACACCTTACTCTATTTCAGCAACAGCACATCGTTCTGTATTGCCACTCTTGTCTTTATTCAAATTGGAGTCATCGATGCCTTCTTGAAAGTTATCGACCTACTGTTGGCTTTATCTGATACCTTCCCATTCTACATTTTACTGAATATATTTAAGAAGAAAATGCTAAAGTGACACCGCGTTAGACACAAACTGGACGTCGAGGTGTTCACGGAATCATAGATTGTTTTCCTCTAGATGCGAGTGGAAAGCATCTGTCTTCACCACGTGTAGGGAGAAGAGAAGCATCAATATTTTTCCCGAACGCATTATAATATTCATGTATGGAGAAAAATCTTAAAGGGTACTTCTGTGCACATCCCCCTGTTAGCATATATGATGAGGAAGTCAGTTTAGTATTTTTCTTTTCAAAATGGTAATATGCCTCTTCACCTTGTTTTCTCACGTAGATTGTTTAAAAGTTTATCTAAAAATCTAAATTCATCTTTTTCAAGATTTCAACTTCTTGAACATGACGACCACACAATTGTGGTGGTGGTGATGGGAAAGGCATCCAAGTTATATTTTTCTAAGAGGTGTGATTGTCTTACTCCCCTTTGACATACTCTCCTGACATGGCATGTTATAAAATCATAGATATTTTCTCAAGATACATAATTGTTTTGTCGAGGATAATAATAATACATTATCTAAATTGTACATGTATCCTAGCCGAGTAAGTGGTACTTGGAGCGAGTCAATAAATCTAATCATACCCAATAGTAAGGTACACCAACGTAATAGCCTCTAGTCTGACTCATAGGACATGACAACATAAGTGGAGACCTGGCTTGCTTAATAAAGTAGGCCTAATCTGAATATCTGTACCATTTTGAATTACACATGTCAAGTTCGAAGATCTTGGAAGAGATCTCCTAAGAATCTTGGACTTAATATCAGATATTCAAATTTCGTCTAGGTTCCTTGTAATCAGGGGATACACCGCAATCGAATCTCGATTAAAGGGGAAACTCAACAGCTTTTTTGTCACTACCTCATTTTTCTTGGCATGTTCTACCCTGGCTTTCACCCGCACTGAGTCGAGTTGAGTAACCAAAGCACAGCTTATGGCAACTTCCAAACGCTATTCAAAGTCAGCCTTGAAGGAGCCTAGCTCGAGATCCCACTACTTTGCCTCTTGCCCCTGTTGTTTCACCTTTTCCTAGAGGTTCGCCAGCTCTAAATCCCTCATCTCCACTCTCTCCTTGTAGCTAGTGAGTTCCAGTTGGAAAGAATGTTGGGAGCTCACAAACTTCTTATTATTGGTGTCCATGGCATCATTTGTCTTGGAGAACTGAGCCAAGTTCACATCGAGGTCCTCCATGGCCTCCTTAGTGGCATGGTTAGAGGAGGCTAACTCGTCATTAAGAATAGCCAACTTCTCTTCATACTCCTGGTTAGGGAAGTTAAATGGTTTTTATGCTTCACGTCACCTAAGGAAAGCCAAGGATCCATACATATTGGCCTACAAAGAAGAAAGCAATCCTAAAAATTGATAAGATATAAAGTAAGATATATGAAGATAGAGCCGAGTATTACTTAGTAGAAGCCCTAGGTCAACTTCCCAAATGTCAGATCAAGGTTGACCCGATCAACAAGCTTCATGTCCTTGGGAGGAATGGAGTAGGAGAAGAATGAGGTAATGATCATAGAGTTCATCACTCCAATATTTTTGTTGCTGACCAAACCAACACCCATAGTAAAGTCAGGTTGCCAAATCAGGTTCTCATTCCCATCCTCGAGGAGTCCTCTCCTGCTTGACCAACGGATGGCTAGATCCTCAATAAGGGTTTTATTGTCATTTAGTCCCTTTGGATCTGATTCCTCCAAGGGAGGAGAAGAGCTCTTCCTTCTGAGCCCACACCTCTTGCGCAACTGGAGCTCAAGAGTAGGACTGACCTCCCTGACTTTGTCACAGCCCTACTCCTCCTGGACGAGGGCCCCTTCAAGCAGCTCAGCAAATGTAGCATGTTCGTTGTGAACCAACGTCAACTACTTAACTCCAGCAACCTATGTACTGCCCTATCTTTCAGGAAAAACTAGGTTTTTTTTTCTTCTTTTTGCGTTGTTCGCCAGGGGGTGGATAGGCTCTAGCAAAACGAGGGATGGAGAGGAGGAGGTCTGGAAGGTCGATGTTCATAACGTCGGAATTGAGGTTTGCTACAGGGGAAGGTGGAAGTTGATAGAGAAGAAGATCAAGGTGTGATAAGGAGCTCTCTGTGACCTGCTCGGAAAGATGAGCATGAGCACGTTGAACAGGCGGATGAGACAGAAGAACAGGAGAAAGATGTGCCGCTTCCCCTTCGATATCCCTTGTTTGGGCTTCCCTGGCTTTTTCTTTTCTTTGATCACTCGGCGTTGTTCTTTCCTAGCCTCTGCAGTAAAAAGGACAAAAGAATCTGCAAATGAGTCAAAGTCAAATTAAACTCACTCGCACAACCAAAGTGTAATAGAAAAAGTAAATATTATCAGAAGCCAAATGCGTGACTTACCCTAGAAGGCATGAGGAACCCTAAATCCCTTATGAGAGACATCTGAGCCAAATTTCTAATCCCTAGAGATGATCAGGGGATCCTTGTACCACCCTTTGTCAACATTGGGAAGGGAATGCAGTAGAGTGACAGCTACATTTTTATAGGACAACAAGTAGTGCCCAAGACGTTGAGGGATGGCCTTCATATTATACTTGGAAAGGAATTGATTAGGGGTTAACCCCAATTCCTCCACCGTCTCCACCAGGCAATAGAAATTGCCTGACATCTGGCCTTGGACTCAATTGCTTTTGCTCAGCACCTCCCTGATGAAGGGAGGAAGAGGGAAGCTTAGGCCAGCTTTAATTTTGCCAACGTAAACTAAAACTTCCCCCTGATGACATTCGTCAGGGTCGTTAAGGTTTTTACAAACCCTAACAGATACATAGGTGGGGATAAAAAAATCTTTACAGAATTGGGCAATGTCGATGGCCATTAAAGAATCAGAAATTAAATATGAGTAAAAAGTAAAATGGAAAGTAGAAAATTACCTTTGAACGAGAGGTAAAAAATGACTAAATGTCTTAAAGACTTTAGAGGCACCAGAAGATGAATTCGCAAAAGTAGAGGAACAATAGAAAGGGAAAATGATTGGGGATCCCTTATTTATAATAAGGCAAGGAAGAAGACGTACGCCTGTGGAAGGTAACCTCTTCTAACCTAACCGTCACAGCCCTCGAGTTTAGTCAAGATGTTAATGGGTCATGAATAAAACTACAGATGAGAGATGATTCGTCTCAACCACCAAAAAAAAATCAAAACGATATTACATTTAATGTGTTGAGACATTAATGACAAAAGTAATGATGGGAGATAATGACAATCAATCAGGAGAGAGATATGTGTCTCGAAAAGATGACGAAGCTTCGCTTCTCCTCGAGAATGAGTAAATGTAGAGGGTAATAATGGTATGTTATCTAGACTGTACACGTGTCCTAACCAAGTAAATGATACTTGGAGTGAGCTAGTAAATCCAATCCTACCCAATAGCAGAGTATACCAAGGTAGTACCGTCTAGTCTGACTGATAGGGCAAGACGGCATAAGGGGAGACCTAGCCTGCTTAGCAGGGCAGGCCTAATCCAAATATCTGCATAATTTTAGATTACGCATGTCAAGTTCGAAAATCTTGAAAGAAATCTCCTAAGAATCTTGGACTCAATCTTGGACATTCAAATTTCGTCTAAGATCCTTGTAATCAGGGAATTCACCATAATCGAATCCCGGTTAAAGGGGGAACTGAAACTATTTTTCTTTAATATTATTTTCTCTATAACTCTAACTTGAACATCGGAGGATTATTGGCAGGTACCACACCAATGCTTACAGGAAAGACTTAAGAGCTACTTTGGATCAATAAAGCAAAGTTAATCAAGGTAAAACTCGATTTCATCTCTACACCAATGAAAAAAAAAATCTATTATTCTAGCACATGCCACGTTAGGAGAGTATGAGGGAATATGTCAAAGGGAGAGTTTGAAAATCATTACTTCATTTTTCTAATGAAAAACGTTAAAGTGGATGTGCAAGACACTATATTCTACACTAAGTTAACGTCGTGGTATGCATGGAACCATAGATGTTTTTCACTCGTATCTCTAGAATAATAATCTATGGTTCTATTGACACTTCTACATTAGTGCAGTGTTGTGAAAAGTTATGTAGCATTATCTTTACCAATCGTTAAGAGAAGGCCTAAGTCAAGGGACATGTCATTGATTTGAGAACTTAAACGACGTATTTCAGATATTTATATAAGTGTAAAAGTGCATATCATTAGTTTAAAATTAATAATGATTTTCTAACTAAAAAGTCTTCACTCAGTCAATACTTGACTGACGTGGCATAGACACGAAACCATAGATCTTTTTCCTTGGGATTTCATCTTTTATGAGAATGTGCACTTGTGTATTCCAAGGAAAAAAAGATCTATGATTTTGCATTCGTGCCACATCAGTCGAGTATTAACGGCATGAAGACTTTGTAGTTAGAAAATCAGCACTCTTTTAAAAATGAGTCATGATGAAGGCAAGCGATTTTGGTACATGGCTAACGTGTCAAGGGTGTAGAACCATAAATACACACAAAAAAGATCTATGATTCTACACCCTTGCCACATCAGCCACATACTCGACCACGTGTCAAAACTGGGTGCATTCATCATATTTCTTTAAAAATATAAGAGAATACGTGGATTATGCACGTGTGACACGTTAACAAAGGTAGTTTTAGTACTGTTGTGGCACACATGCATTACTTGGCACAATGCTTTCCTTATGAATTCTTTGTATTTTGCAAGTCTTTTCTTATACGTTATGTTTCCGGTTTCCATCGTGTCTTCAAGGTTCAAATTGATGATATGCCACCCACCCTCAATTTCTCCCTACTTTCAAATCGATGGAGAAGTCAGTCCCTTGACCTTAGTCTTTTCTTGTAGACTAATGTAAAATGATCTCAATATCCTCATGATCACCATGGTCCTCCTCTCATAAGAATCAAATCAATCACAATGATGATATTGCTAATGAGGGCTTGAGGTCATTTTCTTTAGCCAACAGGTTTGATGAAAAACACTTCAAACCTTATCAAAATTTTCCATTTAATCCTACCTTTTAAATCAATCCAAGCAAATGAGAATTCTAAATAGGTTCGATCAAAAAAGACGAAATACACAAAATAAAATTTGTGACAAAAAAAAGAACCCAGCTTAAGTAGGATTCTAATTCCGTTTTGGAACCTCTTCTTTGGAGGAGACTAAAGAAAACATGAATCCGAGAAAACTCACCTCTAACCATATACAAATGGAAAAAAAAATATCAAAGAGAGAGAAAAGAATTAAGATGATCTAATGATGGACATTAAAGACCATTTAATCTAAAAAACCAAAATCGATAAAGCAATGGGAAATGGAGTTGGTCTAGTTAAATTGGGGATAACTCACAAAGAAGCAAAAGGAGGAATAGGAGGCTAACTCTTTCACACTATAAAGGATAAACTCATACCTAAATGAAGAACGTGGGAGAGGCTCATACGAGAGGGAAAAAGTTTAGTAGAAAGAAAAAAATTCAGCAACTCTCCCAATCTACGTCCCATCACAGACCCCTCTCTCTCTCTCTTTCTCGGATTAGATTCATTTGTCTTTTTTTTTTTTTAAATGTATTTTCTTTAATTCTCACATGATAGGTTCTGTCATTCTTTTTGGTCGTCCGTGTCTCTAGTATTGTTATCTGGGTATCTTGATTTTACAATACTAGTGCTACCTGTTTAATTGTTTTTTTAGAACCCTTCAAAATAGGTATTGGGTTACATCGCATGTAGAATTTTTAAAGGCCGACAGGCGACAATGGTACTTTATGCCGAGTTTGATATAAGGTAGAAATATCGTTCCCATGTGATTGCGTGATCAATGCTAAATTCTTGTTTTTTTTGTATTTCTTTGGGTTTGATTAGCGTTGGAGGACTATTGGACAGATTCATATCTTGTGGTTTGATTGGCTTGATAACTTGATATGATTGGCCCAAGATTTGTGAAGGTTGGAAACCTTGTGGTATTTATCAAGTTGATGCGATGCTTCAACATTTGTGAAATATTGAACGACTTTCAATTATCGGATCACCTCAAAAAAATACTAGGGCCATAGATTCATTTTCTTATAATAAAATAAAAAAATAAAAAAATAATGAGACCATTATGCCCCTAACATAGCATCTTGGCATTTGTCCAATTAGGTTAACCTTTTGATAGTTGATCGTTGGATAGTAGTAGAGACCGACTTTCGATTCAGATAGAATCAATGCCTAACACCTTCCAAATTTCGTAATTTGATCTTTTACCCCCACAATTTTCATCGTAGACCGACCCAAATCCATATATCTGAATACAAGAATCCGTATTCGATGTCACTTTTTAATTCCTAGACCTAGAACTAGGTGGTGACTTCCAAATGCATACCCTCACAATGGTCCATGTGATTTCAACATCCAAACTAAACCTTTTAAATAATTGATTATAATAGGCTCAATTCAAGGTGGTTGGGTATCCCAAAGTGAGCCAATGGGATCCGAAACAATGTATCTACATAGATATTGCAACACTAAGATGCTAAGTTTATCCGAAAATATATATATTTTTTTTCCTTTACATGATATTTGACATGAACAATTTATGATGGTTATTGGTCTACTCTTTACAATTCCATAACAATAACTATTGTATTAAGTCGAATAAAATTTGGGTCCATTAAATCGGTGAATATTTTTTAAAAGTATAAAAAGTACATTGATGATACTCTTCATGGAAAAATCAAATACAAATAAAGAATAAAGATTATGAAGATGATTTGATGGATTCCATGGCTTGAGGTAAATGTTTGACACTACAAGAAATTTGATATGTAACCGTAATATTTTTCATCGCTAAATATTCAAAAATTACCACTAAAAGTTTTAGTAGCAATATTTTTATTACGGTTACACCACGGCTAAAAATGCCATAGTTATCTGTTTTAATTACAACTTTTAAAAAATGTCACTAAAGATTATACATTTAGCTATGATAAATAAATCATCACTAAAAATATACTATTCAGTCATAAAATATATTACAACTAATATAAAAAGTTATTGTCACTAAATATACAAAATTGTCACTAAAACTTATCAAACTACTTGATAAAAATGAACTTTTAGTGACAACTTTAGATTAACTCCAACAATAAATTGTCACTTAAAAGTGCTAGATTTAGCGATAATTTATTTTGTGCGGGTAAATGTGAACCGTTAGTCACAATAATCAATTGCCACTAAAAAAAAAGTTTAAAAATAGATTTACTGTCGAATTACTTTGCGACTAAAAATGGACTATTAGCCACAACCAAAAAATCGTTACTAAAAGTTCCTAAAAAAATTTGGTATAACAAATTTAATGATGTTAAATTCTTTATATATAAATACACACTTGCTTTTCATGAACCTGCTTATATTTTAAATGAGAATATGAAATATTCATCACCTATAAATATTGAAATCAAAAATCAAATTTAATTCATTTAAATACAATATTCCAACATAAATTATTTAACTCATCATAAAAATAAAAATCTTAATCATAAAGATTTTGAGAAGTACTACATTATATCTATGACTTGCAAATAAAACAATTGACAAATGATGACATTACATTAAATTAAATGAATAGATAATATATATATATATATATAATATATATATATATATATATATATATATATATATATATATATATATATATATGGATCCCGTTCAGCACCCTAAGTTTTACCACACACTTTAACAAACGTGTTTTGTCTGACATGGGTTAGAAGTTTTGGAATGGGCTGATTTTTGATGAGGATGATCTCTATGGTGAGGAGATCATCCTCACCCAAAATCAGCTCATTCCAAAACTTCTAACCCCATCAAAAATGATTTACAAAAAATGGACGGTCCACGATTTTTCAACATGTAAACATGGGGCTAAACATTTCGGAATGGGCTGATTTTTGGGGAGGATGATCTTCTAATCATAGAGATCATCCTCACCAAAAATCAGCCCATTCCAAAACTTCTAACCCATGTAGGACAAAAAATGTTTGTTAAAGTGTGTGGTAAAACTTAGGGTGCTGAACATTTCCATATATATATATATATATATATTATATATATATATATATATAATTGGACCAAAAGTATATATATATAATTGGACCAAAAGTAGATCTCCTTGAAAAATAAAATTCAGTGAAACCTCTTTTATATTTCGAACATGTGAAATTATGACGTAACTCATAAGAAATCATTTATATTATAAGAGAAGATCCCAGTTAAAAAACATATATCCATATAAGGAAATCACAACATTCATTCATATTAATAGGTTCGAGACGAACATTTTTTTACCTTCTAACAAAAGAAATAACCGCATCACATCATTAATCGCCTCCTTTCAATATATATATATAGGGTAGCGATCCATGGCCAACAGTTTGGCAAAACATTTTGGCAACACATTTTTCAAAACATGGGTTAGAGGTCTTGGAATGGGCTGATTTTTGGTGAGGATGATCTCTACGGTGAGGAGATCATCCTCACCAAAAATCAGCTCATTCCAAAACTTCTAACCTCATCAAAAATGGTTTACAAAAAATGGACGGTTCACGATTTTTCAACTTGTAAAATGGGGCTAGAAGTTTTGGAATGAGCTGATTTTTGGTGAGGATGATCTCCTCACCGTAGAGATCATCCTCACCAAAAATCAGCCCATTCCAAGACCTCTAACCCATGTTTTGAAAAAGTGTTTGCCAAAATGTTTTGCCAAACTGTTGGCCACGGATAGGGACCCATATATATATAGGGAAATGTTCAGCAACAAACATTTTGACAAACATTTTGGCAAAACATTTTTGAAAATATGGGTTACAGGTTTTGGAATGGGCTGATTTTTGGTGAGGATGATCTCTACAGGGAATAGATCATCATCACCAAAAATCAGCCCATTCCAAAACTTCTAACCCCATCAAAAATGGTTTACAAAAAATGGACGGTTCACAATTTTTCAACCTGTTAACATGGGGCTAGAAGTTTTGGAATGGGCTGATTTTTGATGAGGATGATCTCCTCACCGTAGAGATCATCCTCACCAAAAATCAGCCCATTCCAAAACCTATAACCCATGTTTTGAAAAATGTTTTGCCAAAATGTTTGTCAAAATGTTTGTTGCTGAAAGGGACCCATATATATATGGGTCCCATTCGCCACCCTTAGTTTTACCACACACTTTAACAAACGCGTTTTGTCTTACATGGGTTAGAAGTTTCGGAATGAGCTGATTTTTGGTGAGGATGATCTCTATGGTGAGGAGATCATCCTCACCAAAAATCAGCTCATTCCAAAACTTCTGACCCCATCAAAATTGATTTACAAAAAATGGACGGTCCACGATTTTTCAACGTGTAAACATGGGGCTAAACATTTCGGAATGGGCTGATTTTTGGGGAGGATGATCTTCTAATCATAGAGATCATCCTCACCAAAAATCAGCTCATTCCAAAACTTCTAACCCATGTAGGACAAAAAACGTTTGTTAAAGTGTGTGGTAAAACTTAGGGCGCTGAACATTTCCCTAAGTTTTACCACACACTTTAACAAACGTTTTTTGTCCTACATGGGTTAGAAGTTTTGGAATGAGCTGATTTTTGGTGAGGATGATCTCTATGATTAGAAGATCATCCTCCCCAAAAATCAGCCCATTCCGAAATGTTTAGCCCCATGTTTACACGTTGAAAAATCGTGGACCGTCCATTTTTTGTAAATCAATTTTGATGGGGTCAGAAGTTTTGGAATGAGCTGATTTTTGTTGAGGATGATCTCCTCACCATAGAGATCATCCTCACCAAAAATCAGCTCATTCCGAAACTTCTAACCCATGTAAGACAAAACGCGTTTGTTAAAGTGTGTGGTAAAACTAAGGGTGGCGAACGGGACCCATATATTATATAGGTCCTGTTCAACAACAAACATTTTGGCAAAACATTTTTCAAAACATGGGTTAGAGGTTTTGGAATGAGCTGATTTTTTGTGAAGATGATCTCTACGGTGAGGAGATCATCCTCACCAAAAATCAGCCCATTCCAAAACTTCTAACCCCAGTTTACAAGTTGAAAAATCGTGGACTGTCCATTTTTTATAAACCATTTTTTATGGGGTTAGAAGTTTTGGAATGGGCTGATTTTTGGTGATGAAGATCTCCTCACCATAGAGATCGTCCTCACCAAAAATCAGCCCATTCCAAAACCTCTAACCCATGTTTTGAAAAATGTTTTGCCAAAATGTTTGTTGCTGAACATTTCCCATAATATATATATATATATATATATATATATAATATATATATATACACTAAGCAATGAAAAATGATTTCAGGCTTACAAAAAGTAATAAATATATATAAAAACATTTTTCATGAATATCACATTCACATCAAGAAATCTAATCAAGATGGATTTATCCGATGCCCTTAAATCCAATTCGAGTATATTCGTAGCACTTAAATTTGCAGCATCATAGGCAAGGAGACCCACCACCGGTGCCATATATGTGTATCTAGGTAATGAGTAGTAGACTAAAGACCCATCACCCAAGTTGTAACCAGAACAAGTCTTTCCACAAAAGGTTGTTCCACAATTCCAATTGGAATCTCAAACTACTTGAATCATCCTGACCCTAGAAGTTTTTCTCTACCTCAGGGTCAATGTTTCGTTCTTCTCTCGACTGAAACAGGAATGTCTCAGATGAAATGATAGGAAACTTGAAAACATAATTCCAGTCCTATTTCCTATGCATTGAGATTTATGTGAGACATCACTATTACATAGTATTGTTTGCTTTTGAGAAATTGATTTCTTAAATTTTGAACTATATTATTCATTGATTTATTGAAGGTGGATGTTCCACTGCATCAGTCCCTTGTCATGGCCGCATTGGTTAATCTAATATGTTCAAACAATTCCAGCAATACATTCATGATCTTGTGTATTTGGTGAACATGTTAGTTAGTGTCAAATGGACCAGTATTTGTTAATTTCTGATTCAGTAGTTTTAGAAGATGTTTTTTAGCATCTTCATTAGTAATTTTGTTATAAAATCACAACATAAGTGAGGGATCACACATAGTGTTTGTTCATGTTTTTATGTTGTAGTAATATCATGACCGTAGTTTTAATATGTTACAAATAAAATTATAATATTCGTTATGGAACTATGGCTTGCTCGTATATATCTTTTTGTTGAGCCAAAGGGCCAAAAACCTGCAAACTTCATGTTTGTAGATTAAACTGAAATATAGGTTTTAATAATAATTAAAAAAGAAAATTTTACTGCCAACCATTCAAGAGGATTTCAACTGACTTCTAGTATTCCACTTTTGATGGGGTGGTTAGAAGTTTCGGAATGGGCTGATTTTTAGTGAGGATGATCTCCTTACCATAGAGAACATCCTTACCAAAAGTCAGCCCATTCCGAAAATTTTAACCCATATAAGATCAAAAAAATTGGCTATGGTGTGGGGAGCCCTTGGTAATAATTAAAAGCTCGGAGACAGCACCAAGGAAGATATGCATGTTAAGTGAAAATCATAAAGAGAAATAGTCTGTACCTTACCTCATGAGTTGGAGCCTAATTCTGCTGCCTATTCAACCAGCATATCCACTCAACTACAATTACCAAGCATTTATATTGGGATATCAAGAACTGAGATAAGAAAAAAAGTTGTTTCTTAGTGGGGATGCTTCAGCTGTAAGTACTCAAAATTAAGAGAATGGCCATGCTTTACTCTGAAGGGTCAAAAAACTAAAAAGAACAAAATCACTCCAAGTTCTAATCTCACTCCCAATGTACTCCAACTTTACAATCAAATCACATTCAGGCATTTTCCCAAAGAATAGGAGAAAAATGGAATTTGTATTTGAATCAAAATCTTACTTGGAATGGAGGTAGGATCCTCCTCTTCTTTGAATATCACCCATCTTTTTTCTTTCGCCAAAGGGAAAGAACTATTAAGAAAACAAGCGCAATCAAAACAAGAAAACAAATCGAAAAAGAAACCAAGCACAAGATGCAATCACACAAAGAAAATACAAAGATTTTACGTGGTTCCCTCTACATTGAGGTACGTCCATGGAACACACCGATTCCACTATGAAGGAAAAACTTGTAGTTACAGATTACATCCTTTCACCAAAAAACAAGAAATATATATATCCCAGGAAACCTAACTAAGGTTTTACACAATATCAGTGAAATTACGAAAATACCCTTGGGGAATTTTCTTTTGGGGGTTTCACCCCCCAATGAGCTCATTGCCGAGCTCGACCAATGTAAAGGCGTGGCTTGATTTATAGTACCTCCTTATTGACTAGTACTATCAAGCTCCACAACAATCTCTCACCTGGAGACTAATCAAGAATCTCTCTCACTAACACTTGTTGCATATGATAAGTAACGCCTCCATAACAAACTCGATGTGAATCATCCTTATCTTCTAAGCTTGAAGACCAAGAGAAACTGAACAAGTCTTCAACTTATGAATAGTAACTACTTTGGTGAACATATCTGCAGGATTCACACTCGTGCGAATCTTTTCCAAAGTAAACAGCTCCTTCTCTAGAACTGAACGTATAAAGTGATATCTGATGTCAACATACTTCGTCCTCAAATGAAATGTTGAGTTCTTCGCTAGGTGAATTGCACTTTGACTATCACTATGCAACTTACAATCATTTAGCACCTTACCCAACTCCTTCAAAAGAGATTGAAGCCATATCATTTCCTTGCACGCTTCTATAACTGCAATATATTTTATTTCTGTAGTCGAAAGAGTAACTATCTTCTATAATCTTGAAACCCAACTCACTGTTGCACTACCCAATGTAAAGACATAACCTGTAGTGTTTTTCTGCCATTTAGGTCTCTTGCCATGTTAGAATCAACATACCCCTATAGACTGATCTTTGCTCCACCATAACATAAAGATAGATCTGTGGTACCCCTCAAATACCTCATAAGCCAGTGTATAGCCTTCCAATACTTTTGTCTTGGATTATTCATAAATCTGCTCACAAGTCTCATTGTTTGTGTAATGTCTAGTTTGATACAGACCATGACATACATAAGGCTACCAATTGTTGAAGCATAGGGAACCTTTAACATGTATTCTCACTCCTCATCTGTAGTTGCTTCTTGCCTTCTTGAAAGCACAAAATGACTTGCTAGAAAAATGCTCACTAGTTTTGCATGATTCATGTTCAGTACTCTTTCAATGTATTGTGCCTTGAGATAACCACAATCTTTTATTCTTCCTATCTCTACTGATCCATATACCAAGGATTTGTTTTGATGCACCCAAATCCTTCATAGAAAACTCTTCAGAGAGTTGTTCCTTTAATCTTGTTATTTCAGTCATGTTTGATCTTGCAACAAGCATATCCTATATACAAGAAAATAATGATGTAGGAGTCATCCAACTTCTTAAAATAATAGCATTGATCAGCATTACACCTTGTATACCCACTTCCAGACATAAAGTTATCAAACCTTACGTACCACTATCTAGGTGCCTATTTCAACCCATACAAACTCTTCTTCAACTTACATACCAACTCTTCCTTTCCTGATGCCTCATATTTCTGTGGTTGCTCATGTAAATATTTCATTCAAGTCACCATGAAGAAAAGTTGTCTTCACATCTAGTTACTCTAGATGTAAGTCTTCTACTGCAACAATACTCCAAAAAGATCTAATGGTACACAACTTCACAATAAGAGAAAAAAATCTTTGTATAATCAATACCTACCTTTTGCTAAAATCCCTTCACAACTAATATGGTCTTGTATCATTTGGTCCATCATGTTCTTCTTTTAACTTGTAAACCCACTTATTATGCAAAGCCTTTTACTCATTGGGTAGCTCAACCAAATCCCAAGTTTGGTTCATAGATAATGAGTCCATCTCATCATCCATTGCCTGCTCTTACTTAACCTTGGTCTCAAGCTGCATAGTTTCATCATAACACTTTGGTTCACCATTGTCAATCAGCAATAAATGTATAGAAGAAATATACTGAACTAGAGTTTTTCTTTGTATAGCTCTAGTAGATCTTCTAAGTCCAAGTGGAGGAACCTCAGTGAGAGGGCTTCAGTTTCCTCCTGTCTGTTTTCATCTACTAACTTAAACACAATCCTAGATGGTGCATCATCAAACTCAACATGCCCATCATCCTTGGAATTCGGACGAGCTTCTCTTCTTTCCACATTCTTCATATACATTACGTTTTTATTAAATGACATCCTTACTTCTATTGACTTCTCGATTTTCTAGATCCCAAAATCGATAGCCAAATTCATCAATGTCATACCCAATGAAAATACACTTCTTAAACTTAAGATCTAACTCGCTCCTTTCATCAAAATCAATATGGACATAAGAAGTACAACCAAAAAATTTTAAGTGGGATAAATTTACCTCCTTTCCTGCCCAAGCTTCTTCTGACAGACCAAACTTCAAAGAGACTGAAGGTTTTCTGTTGATCAGGTTTGTAGCAATGTTCACAACATTTGCCCAAAAAGACTTAGGCAACCTAATATGTATCCTCATGCTCTTGGCGCGTTTTACAAGGATTATGTTCATGTGTTCTGCAATGTCATTTTGTTGAGGTGTCTCAAGAATAGTTTTTTGTTTTCTAATCCTAATTTGTGCACACCAATCTTCGAACTCATCACTACAATACTCTCCACCATTGTCTGACCACAGGCACTTTAACTTCAACCCAGTTTAATTCTCAACCAAGGCTTTCCAATTCTTGAACAAGCCAAATACATCAAACTTCTGCTTTAGAAAGAAGATCCAAAATTTTCTTGTGTTGTCATCAATGAAGGTGATAAAATAACTAGAACCACCAAAAGAAGAAAGTTTGGCTGGCCCCCACACATCAATGTGAACTAACTCAAATTTATTTGATTTTGGGGTCCTTCCAAATTTTGAGAAACTTACCTTCTATTTTCCAAAGATGCAATCTTCACAAAAGTCCAAGTTCATCTCCTTTGGCCCAAATAATTTACCCTTGGAATACGTAACCTTCATCCCCTTCTATCCCATGTGTCCACGCCTACAATGCCAAGTATAAGCATCAGTGCCTGTAGAAACCACTATTATAAAACTATAGGTCCCAGATGTAACATAAAGGGTCCCCTCTTTCTTGCCACAAGCTACCATCATAGATCATTTGATCATCTTCTAGGATTCACCCAAGAACATGGTGAGTATCCCCAACTCTGCAAGTTGTCTTACTGAAATTAGGTTCCTCTTCAACTGTGGAACACATCTCACATTTTTCAACTATAAAAACGCCACATTCGACAGATCTATCTACACATCACCCTTACCAAAAATATTGCAAAGCTTATTATCCCCGAGATGGACTCTATCAAAATTAATTTGTACATAGTTCTGTAGAATGTTTTTATGAAAAGTAACATGGAATGATGTTCCAGAATCTACTACCCATATGTCATTGTGTGCAGCAACAAATAAGATCAAAGCATCAAAATCACTATCATTTGAAAAGTTACAAATTCTTTACCTTCTTGATTTTTGATTTCTACAGGTTTCTTTGCAGTTGCAGTCCCTTTTGAAGGTCATGACCCCTCTTCCCGTAATTCCAACAACCATCTCCTTTTGCCTGTGGTGTTCTGGACTTGCTCCTTTTTTAACTTGATCGCCTTTTACCTTGGTTTTCCTGTTGGATTTCCTTCCCCTTTCCTCAGCACTCAAGGCATTCCCCAAAGTATCAGCTGATCCCGAGAATTTTCTACGAGTTTCCTCGTTTAAGATGACGCCAACATAATCAAACTTCAATTTTTCGGAACCAAAAGAATCACTTACAACTATTACCAGACTATCCCAACTATCTGATAATCTAGATAAAATCAATAAAGGCCCTGATTTCATCTTTAAAGATAATCTCAACGGATTATGACTGTATTGACTTCGTTCAAATGCTCAGTCACGCTACCACCGTTGACCATATTCATGTTGAATAACTTTTTCATCAAAAAAATTTTATTTGAGGCAGAGGGTTTCTCGTACATCCTTGACAAAAAGGCCATCAAATATGTTGTAGTCTTCTCCTTATAGATAATAAAAGCCACAGATGTAGCGAGAGATAATCGAATGGTACCCAGGGCTTTCCTGTCAAAATCTCTCAGTCTTCATCTATCATGTTCGTCGGTTTCTTCATTTTTCCTCCCAGAGGACGATAAAGGTCCTTCTGATAAAGAACATCATCGATTTGCATCTTCCATAGTCCGAAATTCAAACCATTGAACTTCTCGATTCTTACCTCTTTTTCAGCCATTGCTCCCACTTGAATTAAAACTTAGCTCTGATACCAATTGTTAAGAGAACAAGCGCAATCGAAACAAGAAAACAAATCAAAAAAGAAAACAAACACAAAATGCAATCATACAAAGAAAACACAGAGATTTTACGTGGTTCCCTCTAAATTGAGGTATGTCCATGGATCACACTGATTCCACTATGAAAGAAAAACTCGCAGTTACAGATTACATCTTTTCACCAAAAAATAAGAAATATATATACCCTAGGAAATCTAACTAGGGTTTTACATAATATTAGTCAAGCTCACCACCAAGCTCGACCAGTGTAAAAGCACAGGTTGATTTACAGTACCACCTTGTTGATCAGTACAATCAAGCTCCACAAACCACAACAGGAACGAAAAAAATGGCATTAATATTGAATTTAACAATGGGTAAAATCCATAAGCACATTAACCAAATACAATATGAATGCCATCTACAATCACTTGTGGATAAAAATATGAAAATTGACACCAAAAAGTTCCTTAATCTCATGAGGGAATCGGTAAATTTGATAAAAGAAGAAATCTCATCAACAAATGTAATTTATACCTCTATACATATAAAAAGATCACCATCATCAGCAGAATATATACCTTATCCCAAATATTGGGGCTGATCGGCGCCACAAATTCTACTTCGTTCAGTGTTTGAAAAATTGCATCAGCATCATAGCATTTTACAATATAATTTTCTAATCCCATGTTGAGGAAACGTCGAGGAACTAAATAATTACAATAAAAAAACCAACCTTTACATCCTAATAATCCAATTTAAGACAACCCATGTTAGCACATAAAATTCATTATAGATGGAGGATCTTACCAATTTTGTTGCAAGAGGATTTTCAACAAAATTTGAAACAGATCATCCATGGGTTTCCCCAACTCCCTCTCTATAGTATGGCAATGCAATTAGAAACTTCTAGTTAAAATTGCCTATGGTGTAAAATAGCAATTAAAATGGCACATGGTGGACAGACGCATGAATTTTACCCACAAGATCAGATTCATTCACTACACCAAAAATCACAATTAAGAACGGTAATTAACCGTTCTTAATACATCTGGAACCGTTATAAATAGTTTCCAAAAGGGGTGTTCCTAATATTAAGGAACCGTTGGCAATTGTTCTTGCTTGTGGTAACTAAATTTCCAACTGTTTTCAAAAAGTATCAAGCAAACAGTTGCAAACCATTCTTGGTTAAAAAATAAACTTGTAAAAAAAATGAAAAATAGAAAACACTCCATATATAGGCATTCATCAGATATATTGATACAAAAGAAACTAATACCCAAGGTATTTAAGTCTAATCGTTTTAACAATAACCACAAAAAAGATTATCCTCAGAAATCCCTACAAATTGACATCAATCAGAAATCTCTCGTTAGCCTCTCCTTTCACCAAATATCAATGATCTCATTCCCTCAGGAAGCTCAAGTTCTACAAATGTACTAGTTCATAACATAAAGCGGTCTACTTGGAAGAAGGGGGCATTAATAGAACAAAAACAAATAACCAGGACATACCACCAAGATGATGTTAGATTTCGCGTTTTCCTGTCCAGCTGAAGGTTTTCCAAGGCACTCGCAGCTCGAATTATGTCCTCTGAGAGCTCATCACTATCATATCCTCCAAGGATATTCATATTTCCAATAACCAGGAATGGAGTAGCCCATTCTCCTATCTGGAATGCCACAAAGACTTGGGAAAGAAATAGCAGCAAAGTAGATAAACATATGCACGAAAGAAGCGAAGTTTGATTACTTAACAGAAGCTTGGGAAACAGGAATGGACCTATCACATCCATAGAATGGGACACATGTACTAGGAGTGAACAAAGAAAAAAAAAATCAGAAGCAATAGGATTATTAGGCATATCGCATCCATAAAATGAAATACATGAATTGAGAGTGAAGAAAGAGAAAATTAAAAGCAATTGCATTATTAGGCCAAGTTAAGGTGCTATTGTACCTTTCCAATGGTGGTAAGCCCCCAACATCAGTCTTCTTCTAGTTACCCTTTCTTGAAACAAGTTCTGTTGAGAACATAATTCAGAACTAAGTATGCATTCCGATAGAATTCAGAATCTGGACTGTCATGTCAGCCCCCAATCGATGTTTTCTTAAATCCCATCTGAATTAGCAAAACAATTCCACTGACCTTTTGAAAACAACAAAAATCCTAAATCTTAGTTATTTGATTTGAAAATTTCAATTGGAGCACTACCCATCCATTATATCATTCTTGTATTGTTTAAAATATGTTTACGAGGTAGAAGGAACAAAACTTGAATTGCAAATACATTTTAAAACAGAAAAAGGCAAAGAAGAATAAGAACCAAAGCTGACCTCAATAACATATGAAGTAGAAAGTATAGCTCTCAAGTTGTTCTTTTCCAGCACAATCCATGAAACTAAAATTACATAATAGCGTAACAAAAAAAATTTATTATAAATTAACAGAACTATTTTCTCACTTATTTGTGCATGTGTGAGTTGCTAACCATAGGAAATACGGCGGTAGAGCAAGGAAAAGAGGCATTACAAGAAGTTTGTAACCATATGTAAACTCAGTACACAACCACAATACATGATGCTGCTTAAGTGACGTCTTTTGTATCTCCTTCTCATCCTGTTTAAATCATAGACCGCCCGACAAAGTCAGTAGTGCATGAGCATTAGAGAAAATAACAACAATGAAACTCCATCTAAACCAAGGGGCAATAGTTCTACCAATTCAATCATGAAAAGCAAGTTCCTAAAGTGTAATTAGAAGGGGGGGAATAGATGATTTTGAACCAGGTCTCGAAGATTCTAATGTTAAATAGTTTTTACAATAATCTGACTACTTATTAAACCAAATCTGTAACGTTTTTAGGTTAACCTTCTCAAGATATGACTTTAAGAGAGATTAAACCATCATCAAGACCACCCCACATGAATCCGTAACAACTCGATATTTTGTAATTATTGCCCATAAACAGAATGTCCATATACATCCCATTTGGAGTGAAGTATACGAGTACCATTGCTCCTAAACATCATAACATCCACACATGGAAGCAATTCCTATATCAGAAACTCACGATCCAGTCACCAATTGTGGAAAAGGTTCCCTCTATCAGAGTATCGATGGTTATAAATCAACGAAATAGAAACATATTTGTAACCATCCAAACATCCCCAATAGTTGTGTAGAAGATTGCCTTAATTTAACAAGTTTTGATTTGACCCAATAGGTCTGCAATGGGAACCCATTGACTGGTAGCTAATGACTTTTGTACGTATGCATCTCCACATGTAGATGGTATAATAAAGTAGTAATATGTTTAGCCTTGTTTAAAGCAAAACAAGATTTCTTACACAAACACAACTAAACTTTATTCAGAATCATTCTTTCTTACTAGAGAACACAAAACAAAAACTCAATTCAAAGGAAAGGGAGACAGTTTCATATTGTCCCCGAAAACAACTTACCACTTATCTCATCCTGAAATTTGAGAACAATTCATATGGGTTTGGTTCCATACCATTGGAGCTTTTGGTTGAAGCTGGGTAGAATGTGTCTAGGGGCACTGTATATCTATGTGGCCATGACAGTCAGAAACAATGGTTGGAGTGCTTTTGGTAAAACAAACTAACATCATGCCACGTGAACTATGGTTCTAACCCATGCCACATCAGAGGGAATATGGGGGCACCCATGTGTCAAAGGGGGTGTCAGAAAATCACGACTCTTTGGAAATATCAAGGACCGATTGGTATAGTTTTGGATAATGCCCTACTTAAGAGGTGTGCACGGCCAAAGGATTTTTTTTCAACTCTTTTCCATAACAAAACCAAGATCTCTTGGGCAGGCAGAATGGCTTGCACCAAACATTTTGGTGCTAGATAGAAACCATAACTCAAAACTTTCAATCTTATCGAGGTCAGTAATCTTATCACATTAACGACATTTTTTGTAAAATATAATAGTAATCTAATATGTTTTGAAGGTTGTAACTAGCTTTACAACATCTGGTGGTAGACGATCGAGAGAACCCAATTACAAATGGGTTTGCACTAAGAAACACACCTTTTTCCATTAATATGCTTTTTGAAGATGTAGTTAGATAAATGAATACAGAAATTAAGAATATTAAAAACTAAAACATGAATGTATATGATAAAAACTAAGAATTAAAGGTAAATAGGTAGAAATAAGAAAATGAACATTTTTAGATATAAAGCCGTAGTTAAAATTGAAGGATAAACAATATCTTAAGGACAACACTTTTGATATTTAGGTTCAATTATATATAGATAAATTGGTAAGGATGTGACAATATAATTAGTCAGATACAGATATAAGTATGTGAGCATCTGATGTGTGTTTCTTTTTTAGATAGGTACTGCTTCTGGAGTGTTATGTGATGGGTACAAAAATTGTATAACTAGATACATGGTGTTCTAGTTATTGAATTGCTGCCAAGGTCACTGGGTGTCCTAACTTCAAATAAAAGCAAGAATAAAGAAAAAAGGGTATCACTTGAAGTGAAAGAAAATATCGAAAAACAGGGCCGTAAAAACAGACAGGGCATGTTATCACCAAAAGCATTAATCCCTGTTTTGTATCTTAAAAGCTATGAATTTCTCCTCCAAGAAGATCCAAGAAATAAAAAAACTTCATGAAGGGGGAAATAGGGAACTCCATCACGAAGTTAATTTCATTTATTCATTCACAAAACTAAACATGTTGGTGTTGAGGTGCCTTAATCTAAGAAAGAAATCCACAACAATGAAAAAGAAGAGAAATTTCCCAAAATAATAATAAAACATGAAAAACGATAGATCCTTAACACACATTGCAGGAAATGAAAACATATTAGATTACAGAACCATGAATCTGAAAACAATATCAATAAAAACCACAAACAAACATGCATTTTGCATACATATGTTCACAAATGCTTCAATAAAATTTGACAATTGGAAAATCTGTTAGCAATGTGTTATATAAAATGATGAAACCCAAATTCAAACCATTCTCGATGAAAGGAACACCATTCTAAAACCTCCATGCATGGAATAGAACTCAATTGTAGATCCATTAAAACCCAAAACAAAAATAAACATAGCAACCATAAAAACAAGGAAAAAAAAACACTCAGATTTGAAGGATATAAGAATCAAACATAACCTAATATAAATATCTAATCCATTTCCATCGAAAAACCAACGCTTTCAACCTTCCATGAAAGAGAAAAGCTCGACTTCAGATCAATAAACCAGAAAACGAAACCATAAATCAAACGAAGAATAGAACTGTAAGAGATCTAGAGTGGGTTTTTGAGAAGGATGGACTTACAGATGAGATTTGGAATGGTTTGATCAGTGGCACTGTGTGAGTTATCAATCGAAACTGGGAGATTGAGGAACGCCAAAGAGAGCGAGAGGTCGTTCGGTGTTTTCGATCGTTCGATGTTCTCTTAATGTTTGGTTTGATCGAACAAAATCAAGAAGGCGCTGTAGTTATCAATCGAAAAGGTGAACAGTCAAGATTGGAGTGAGTTTGGCTCGGGAAGAACACGAAGAACTCTTCCCCTTCAAACAATTAAAAAAAAAATTAAATTTAAATTTAAATAAAAAATCTAATTTAGTTAAATAAAAAATAATTTGATGGAGCAATTGATAATTTATAGGCCCACTGGTAGGGGTGCAACTCAGTCCTGTTCAAATCGAGAACAAAACAAAACCAAATGCTTTGGATTGGTTTGGTTTAATTTATAATGAACTTCGATTTGGTTCGGGTTAACAAAGTAGAGAGCAGACCAATTTGATTCGATTTTTGGTTCACGTCTTGTATAGAACCGATCCAAATCAAGAATTAAATCTTTATATTAATACAATTATAAATAAATATTATTAATCTTTTTATTAAATTATACGCATGTTTTATGGATAAATTGATTATTATTCTTATGAGTAGATTAATGACATTTTTTTGGATGAATGGATTGATGACTCTTTAATTGACGGAAAAATTATTGATTTTATTATTTTGTTAAATGAATGCATTACTGATTTTTTTTTTTTTTTTTTTTTTATTGTTGATGGATAGATTAATGAATCATTATATGAGATTTCATTTTCATATTTATTAATTTGTATTAAAAATGTATTGATTCAATTAGGTTTTTAAGATATTGGCAACCCTTAGAACCAAACCTATTTTAGCTCGATTCGTGTTGGTTTGATTTGATGGCAATTTGGTTCGTTTCCGATTCTATTTTAATGGAATCAACCTAGGTTGATTTGATTCCAATTTGATCCAAATCGAACCAAGTTGCACTTCTACCCACATGAATAGATGCCTAATATGGGAAAAGAAATAAGATTTCCTATGGATTCATATTTTTGGGTTCTGCGTATTTTTTTCCTTTTTTTTTCCTTTATTAACATAATAATAATAATAAACCCAATGCACTTTCAAATTACAAAAATATTGCCATTTGAGGTCATTTTATAAACTTTTGTTCAATAATTAAGTAAAACTAATCATTAGTGACAACAACAAAATGTTGCCACTAAGACCTTACATCTTTAGTGGCAACAAAAAAATTTGTTACTAAATTTCTCCATATGGTCATAAGTAATTTTATAAATTTTTGTTGGATAATGAAGTAAAATTAATAATTAGTGACAACAAAAAAAATGTTGTAACTAAAACTTTATACCTTCAGTGACAACAAAAAAATCTGTCACTAAATCTCTCCATGCGGTCATTACGTTAATTTTAAAAATCTACAATTATAAATTAGTGACAAAATCTTATTTTCATCACTAAAGATATATTTTAGTGGTGAAAATTAAATTTTAGCTAAAACTTTTCATTAATGACAATAAAAAATGTTGCAACAATAGTCTTACTCCTTTAATGATAATAAAATAAAAAATTTCACTAAATCTTTTCATATGATCATGTATTTTAACCACTACATTTAAGTTTTCATTAAATGTTATTAATATAACACCTATAGTGGTAACATTTTATTTTTGCAACTAAAAATTACTATTTAGTTGCAAAATATACATCGCGACTAAAAGTATGTTTTTAGTGGTGAAATATAACCGTAGCTTATGACTAACCATTAGTGATAAAAAAAAATATATTACTACTAAAATCATAAACCTTTAGTGGTACAAAATATAAATTGTCACTAAATATTTTGATGTGATCACCTTTATGGGTATCAAAATTTACCTCCATGGCATAAGAGGGGCGTACTTTTGAATTGCCATTAAATATTGATGCTATAATTTTTTTAGTGGCAACATATTAATTTTATCACTAAAAATTAATTTTTAGTGACAATATATAAACCACGGCTAAAAAATTCATTAAAAATCAACTTTCTTGTTGTGTAAGTTACATGTCTATTCTCAAAAAACACAACCACACTACCTTACTCAATTGGAAGAGACACCAAACAAATAAAATAAAAACAAATTTTATTGTTGAAAATAGGGAAAATTATGAAATAAAATTAAAAAAAAAAATTATTTCTTAAAAAAAACCAAATTTGTTGATAATTATAATGAAGATACTAATTCGGCCATTAAACGGCCGGTCAAATTCTCTCTCCTCTCAATTTTTTTTTATAAAAAATAAAAAATTTAACTCGGTCAAATTCTCTCTCCTCTTTAAGATTCTCTCTCCTCTTTTTTCTCTCTCCTTCCATTTAAAAAAAAAAACGAAAATATTATATTCGGCCATTAAATGGTCGGTTAAATTCTCACTCCTCTTTTTTCTCCCTCTTTCCATTTAAAAAAAAAAAACGGAAGGTCAAATTCTATAAACATCTACCACTTCTTTTCATAATATATTCGATCATTTTTTTTTCATAATTTCCCCTATTTCATAAACATCAAGATTTTAAGATGATCTAAGATCTGGATCTTGTGATCTTAATCTTATGATCTAAATCCTAAGATATTGATATTTTTCATGATCGTGATCGTGATGATCTTAATTGATTTTTCTTCATATTTGAATCTATTTAATGTGATATTTGGTCTAGTAAGATTTGTCTAAATATTATTTCAATGATAGATTTAGTGGTTTTATGCGATTTTATTTACTAATTTGACCAGCCATTTAATGGTTGAATATAGGGGAAATTATGGAAAAAAAATATTTCTTAAAAAATATTAAATTGATTGATAATTATAATGAGAATACTAATTCGGCCGTTAAACAAAATCGCATACAACCACTAAATCTATCATTGAAATAATATTTAGACAAATCTTATTAAGCCAAATATCACATTAAGTAGATTCAAATATGAAGAAAAATCAATTTAAAAAAAAATTGATCTTGATCACAGTCTTGATCTTGATCATGATCATGATCATGATCAATATCTTATGATCAAGATCACAAGATCAAAATCTTAAAATCAAGATCTTAGATCATCTTAAAATCTTAATGTTTATAAAATAGGGGGAATTTAAATAAAAAATGGTCGAATATATTATGAAAAGAAGTGGTGAATGTTTATACAATTTGACCGGCCATGTCATGGTAGAATACATTTTTTGTTTTCTTAAAAAAAATGGAAAGAGAAAAAAATTGAGGAGAGAGAATTTTATACAGGAGAGAAAATTTGATCGGCTATTTAATGGCCGAATATAATATTTTCGTTTTTTTCTTAAATGGAAGGAAAGAGAAAAAAAAAAAAGGAGGAGAGAGAATTTGACTGGGCCGAATTTTTGTTTTTTTGTTTTTTTAAATTGAGGGGAGAGAGAAAAGGGAAGAGAGAGAATTTGACCGGCCATTTAATGGCCGAATTAGTATGCTCGTTATAATTATCAATAATTTTGATTTTTTTTAAGAAATAAATTTTTTTTGGGATTTATTTTTATAATTTTCCCTTGAAAATATCCAACATTCCCTTCCTATTTTCAAAATAACAAATGATATATATATATATATATATATATATATATATATATATATATATATATATATATATATGGGAAATGTTCAGCAACAAACATTTTGACAAACATTTTGGCAAAACATTTTTCAAAATATGGGTTGCAGGTTTTGGAATGGGCTGATTTTTGGTGAGAATGATCTCTACGGTGAGGAGATCATCATCACCAAAAATCAGCCCATTCCAAAACTTCTAACCGATCAAAAATGGTTTATAAAAAATGGACGGTCCACGATTTTTCAACCTGTAAACATGGGGCTAGAAGTTTTGGAATGAGCTGATTTTTGGTGAGGATGATCTCCTCACCGTAGAGATCATCCTCACCAAAAATCAGCTCATTCCAAAACCTCTAACTCATGTTTTGAAAAATGTTTTGCCAAAATGTTTGTCAAAATGTTTGTTGCTGAAAGGGACCCTATATATATATATATATATGGGAAATGTTCAGCACCCTAAGTTTTACCACACACTTTAACAAACGTTTTTTGTCCTACATGGGTTAGAAGTTTTGGAATGGGCTGATTTTTGGTGAGGATGATTTCTATGATTAGAAGATCATCCTCCCCAAAAATCAGCCCATTCCGAAATGTTTAGCCCCATGTTTACACGTTGAAAAATCATGGATCGTTCATTTTTTATAAACCATTTTTGATGGGGTTAGAAGTTTTGGAATGAGCTGATTTTTGGTGAGGATGATCTCCTCACCATAGAGATCATCCTCACCAAAAATCAGCCCATTCCAAAACTTCTAACCCATGTAAGACAAAACACATTTGTTAAAGTGTGTGGTAAAACTTAGGGTGCTGAACAGGACCCTATATATATATAACAAGGGTCCCGTTCGCCACCCTTAGTTTTACCACACACTTTAACAAACGCGTTTTGTCTTACATGGGTTAGAAGTTCGGAATGAGCTGATTTTTGGTGAGGATGATCTCTATGGTGAGGAGATCATCCTCACCAAAAATCAGCTCATTCCAAAACTTCTAACCCCATCAAAATTGATTTACAAAAAATGGACGGTCCACGATTTTTCAACGTGTAAACATGGGGCTAAACATTTCGGAATGGGCTGATTTTTGGGGAGGATGATCTTCTAATCATAGAGATCATCCTCACCAAAAATCAACTCATTCCAAAACTTCTAACCCATGTAGGACAAAAAACGTTTGTTAAAGTGTGTGGTAAAACTTAGGGTGCTGAACATTTCCCATATAACAATAGCTGGTACTAAAGAAAACAATTGCCTACGTATCTTTTCGGGAATCAATCTTTCATAGTTCTTACAAGGCAATATAGAACAAAAAAAAATTATAATTGAACATCATCGTAGAAATTGTATATCAATGAAAGTGTCTTTTTGACTTGAATTTCCACTTAGTGCAAATAAATCAAAGTTTTGTCAAGGTGCTGTGGTGAACTAATCTTGAACCAAAGGCCTTTTTAGATGAACCAGACTCATTTGTACATACATATTTCTATAAGTAAGAGTGATCTTAAAAACTTGCACATTAAAGGTCATGTGCAAATATCCTAATTTCATAACTGCTTTAAAATTTGTCTAATTTTCATAACAGCCTAACTTTTTCACTCATAAGTAAGTCCATAAGCAGTGATCCTGGAAGTCACCCCTATAAATAATTTGGACTTATTAAGGATTCACTTCCAACCTCTTTCTTGTAAGAATCAACATAGATGTATAGCCATGGGGCAATTAGAAATTTTTTAGTGTCTCACTAAACCACTCATTCAACTTATTAATACCCATTGAATCTTACCTATCATTTCAAAATAGAGGTTGGGTCACCATAAAATGATGGTTGAATTTACTATATAAATCTTAATCTCATCCCTTTTGAAGTGAGATAAATCATCTCTCTCGCAAGACCTTTTGTTAAAGGATTAGCTAAGTTTTTATTTGATTCTACAGAGTCAATCGTAATTACTCCTTTCTTGGGTAATTGTCTGAGATAGTGATATCTAAGACTTATATGTCTAGACTTTTCATTGTACGTCTATTTGAGTCTTTGTACAGTGTAGACTAACTGTCACAATTGATCATTATTGTTGGAGTTGGATTTTTTCAAAGTATATCTACCAATAAATTTCTAAGCACTCAAATTCTTTACTTGCATCTATTAGGGTTATAAATTCTATCAACATAAATAGTAGAATTAGAAACACAAATTTGTTTCTTAGATCTCCCAAGATATCGCATGACCTCCTAGCGTAAAAATTCAACCAGTAGTGGACTTAGACTTTGAACTTATGATTATTCCTACTGGCATCGATATATCCTTCTATCAATGTAGGATATCTAACATAATGTAAGCCATAGTTCATAACCCCTTTCACGTATCTGAGAATTGTAGAAACTACATTCCAATGTTCTGTTTCTGGATTACTAGTAAATCGACATAACATCTCAACATTGAATGCAATATCGGGTCTTATGCATTGCATAGCATACATAAGACTCCCTATAATACTTACGTACTCTAATTGAGCTTTACAATGACTCGTATTTTACAGCAAGTTAATACTAAGATTCATAGGGTTGATGCTGATTTATGATCTAAATGACTATACCTTTCTAAGATTTTTTCAATGTAATGTGATTGAGATAATGCTAAAACATCATTTTTTTTTCTCACAATTTTGATTCTTAAAAGAACATCAACCTCCCGTAAATCTTTCATATCAAAATTAGATAACCAAATAATCTTGTTTCTTTTACACAAGGAAAGTTACAATTGAAGATAAACATATCATCTACATATAAGTAAATAATGACAGCTACACCATCATTAAACTTATTATAAATACATTTATCAACGTCATTAACCTTAAATCATAGGATAACAATATCTTAGTAAGGAGCTTGTTTTAGGCCATAAAGAGATTTAACATGGTTACAAATTTTCTTTTCTTGGCCTAATAAAATAAACCATTTGACTTGTTTCATATAGATTTTATATTTTAAATCAACATTTAGAAAAGTCATTTTTACATCCATTTGATGGACAACTAATTGGTGAATGGAGGCAAGAGAAATTAAAATTCTAATAAATGAAATTTGTGTGACATGTGCATAATTGTCAAAATAATTGATGTCCTTCTTTTGTTTAAAATCTTTTGCAACCAATCTAGTTTTAAACTTATTAATGGAACCATTGACATTTAATTTTCTTTTGAAAATCCATTTGCGACCTATTAATTTGCTCCGGAAGAAGATCCACAAGTACCCAAGTTTGATTAGATAAAATTGAATTCATCTCATCATTAATAGCTTATTTCCATAATAAAGCATTGTGAGATGTAACTACCTCTAAATAGGAGACGATTCATCTTCAACTTGGAATACAAACTTGATTTTGTCTTTAACCTCATTTATATCTCCTTTTATGAGGTAATTAAGAAAATCAGGTTCAAAGGTCCTTTCTAATCAGGTCCAAAGTGGAGTGTGCTATAGTGTATGCATGCCATTATTCCATGGACTTAAAAAAGTAAGGATTGTTTCACATAATGAAGATTTACTCTCCCCTCCTTAAGTCATTAAAGTAAAGAAGCTAACTAAGAACTTGAAAGAAATGCTAGAAATTTAAATAAGATAACGATAAGTCGCTTTAAATATCAAGAGACATTCTGCAAGAGGTTATTTATGTACTTAAGAAGGGAAGATGGCTTCACAAGGTGAAGACTTACTCCCTTCTACCTTATGCCACTAACAAGAAATGGAAAAGAGCTATATTGAATTACTAGAACTTGAAAATGCATTAAATAAAGAGAAAGGATTAGGTAGAAAAGAAAGTTAGGGGGGTCCAAACACAAAAAAAATATATATATATAGAAAATGATGTCCAACACCCCACGTTAGACTTTTCTTCTTCCTCCCCTACTAGTTCTAGACTTCTAAAGGATATAGGAAAAATTTGGACAAAATTTTAGGGCTTAAGGATATGGGAAAAATGGTATTTTGATAAAATTTTCTTACTCTCCAAAAACTCCTTATTTTCCTTGAATAGGTTTTTATTTATAAGGTTTGAGAGACTTTCGAGGGTAAAAAAGTCAAAATTTCCAAGGATACAATATTCCCAAGAATACCTTCGTAGGTAACCTTCATTTCCTTTTATATCCTTGTCCTTTATAACATTTGAAGGTCCTGAATATCACCTACCAAGATCTTCAAAGGGCAAATGGGTAAAGAGACAAAAAAACTCTAGAGAATTTCCTTTGGAGGGTAAAAGGTCAAGGTCACTTGGCTTTGGTTTATTTACTTAAAACTTGGATAGAAAGAGCTTTACAATATGAGATGGGTGAGGCGTTCATTGGTCTTTTGTCATAAAGTAATCTTAACAAAATAGGGGTATGAGTGTCATCATTTACTTGTGGTCACCAATATGACTAAGGTCAATGGTGAATGAATGAATCAAATTACTTCAAGACCATGGTATATGGTGTTGAGAGAAGATAAAATAAGATTAAAATGGTAAAAACTTGTGATCCTCCAAAGTAGAGAAGAGTTTATGAAATGTGAGGTAAAATATAAAAGAGTAAAAATTGAGTGGCTTAGCCAAATTACCTTGGTCCCAAGGTGGGGTGCTAGGTGAAGTACAAATGAGGGTATAATGATAAAAAAGAATGGCCCCAATGGCATGCGGTTTAGTAGAGGGATAAGTGGAGTAGTCCCAAGAGAATAAGACTTGAAATTGAGACAAGTGGAGTGTTCCCCCCCTGCAAGAGTCCTGTGCACATGTAGGTGGATTGTGGGTAGAAGAAAATTTGAACTATCCAAAAGAGAGACCTAGACAAGCTAATAATTGGCTTGAACATACCTAAAGTATGGACATACTTGATTTTAAGTATGGATAGACCTGGTTTTGGGCTTGTTAGCAAGGCTTCTAGGCCTTGATTCTTCACTTTGCTAGGCCTTTGGTTCCTGTTGTGCAGCTACCTTGGATCAAATCCTTTTTCCACTTGTTTCTTGAGCTCTCAAGTTCGATCCAGAAAAAAATGGGGTGTCTACATCTACCATAACATTAATTTCCATAAATAGATTGCAATAGATCCCAAAAGATGATATAATTTACAATGTATGGTAATGGTTTGTTTTTTGTTTTCATTTATTATTATTATAATATATGCCTTGGGAATTCAGGCTCAATGTATAGTTATGAATCACTATGAACAAAACTGCATAGATACTCATAGTTGTATGCAATGTCTAACTTCAATTTTTTGGGGTTTATTTTTTCAAAAAGAATATAATAATAAAAAGTCAAATAACAGGGACGAAATGATCTTTATAGATTGTGATTTCATTAGCACTTCAAATAATTTTATTCTATCAACATTTTATACCCTTTAAGTTGGTATGTGGATGCATGCTCTTCTTCTCATATTGTGATCCATTTAGTTGTTGGCTGCACTCCTCCCATGTTGATAGCTCCACAACTATAATTGCCCTTATATTTTATTAACATCATATGTTCACCATCATCATCGTCTCAGTGTAGTTCTTTCGTATAATAATCCATTCAAACCCAAGAGAATATATATATATATATATAACAATCAATAATCCAAGTCAAGTAAAAGTACTACAAAATTGTAGAACATTCAAAATGAAAGAAAACCAAATTGCACTTGGTTTTTGTTTATATCCTATATCGAATGCATGAAATTCCATAAACAATGACCATTGAAGAAAAAAGCCAAATTGAACAATGAAGATGAAATCTCTCTCTGTTAAAAAATGAATAGAACTCTGAGCTATACATGCAGGGTGCAAGTTACAATGGTGGAGTTATACATACAATTGATACCTAATTCGGTTTGCTTCGGTTGGGTTTGGTTCGAGTTTGGTTTCGAATCGGTTTTGGGGTAATGGGTAATTTGTATATCCCTAGGTTTGAAATGTGCAGGAGATATTGAATGATTGACTAACTCATCATGTGTCACATCCCTAATGGTGATTTCTCTATGACTTTATTTAATTAATTGAAAGGGTGAGATGGTCAATTACTTGATTGGTTCAAGTGCCTATTGTGAATATGGTGTACTAATTGGCAAAAAGACATCTTACAGGTTGTACTAGTTAGGAAAAGACATGTCTCTACCTAATTTTAATCCAAACCATTGGATATAATAGGTGTCTCTTAAAAAAGAAATCATTCGTTTATAAGATATCTCTTGAGAAAAATATACTCCTTGATCGAAGTGTTCCTTGGGTATTTATTTAAGCCACCACTTGCTTCTTTTGTTGGACACTTGAAAAATCGAGAAAACATTAGTTTAATATTTTATTTTGAAGAGCATCATTAGTATTAGAAAATTGTCATTTGACTGTGATTGGATGGTGCATAATCCGTATCGCAGTATTCATTCGATCAAAAGACTTAATTGTATCATCAAAGCAATATCTTTACATCCTTTGTACACTTGAGATCAAGATTTAAATGGGAGAAATATAACATTATGAGTCTTAAAACATCCTTGTTGATCAAATTTTTTCTACACATTAGTTTTTCCCTCCACAAGAATTTCCAACAAACACATAGCAAGTTGGTCGATCATTCGATGTTCACTGCACATTTCAGGCCATTAAAGGTATCTGTTGACTATTGTACAAGTCTCTGCCTCACACATGAACATGTACCCAATCAACCTTATTCGATTTGCCATGATATCTAGATCCAGTTTTTCTAGACCCGAATAAATATTGCCATTTTGATATTTTGGGTCTAATTTATTGATATATGGTTGATTATGCCAAATCAATACCTCAGTTTTCCTTTGTAAGTATGCCATGAAAATATCTATTAACCGTTAAAAAAAATATAACTACAACATAAAGAGAAATGGTAGAGATTATTTAGACTCCCAAGGTTCTATCTAGTATTTTAGCTTTAAATGGGAGAGATTCTTTGACTTCAAAGCTCTATCTACATAATAAAACACAACTATCTCATATTTGTTAGTTATCGGAGATAAACGCCCCACCAACCTTTACGTGAGATCTACATTAATTATTTTATTACCTTTCCTCTTCACTCGCTTAATGTTATTGTCATTCGTTTCTTTTTTCCTCCATTTTTTTTTTTCAATAATTCTCTCTAATTTTATCACATATTTTTCTTTTATCCCCTTTTCAATAATATCTGTAATTATACTATATTTCTCCTTTCACCCCTTTAACCTATTTTATTGTCTTTCCGCGTTTCCCCTTTCTTAATGATACCTCTCCAACTTTATTATTATTTTTTTTTTTCATTTTACTCCCCTGACTCGAAAGAGAATGCACGGCACAGGCAAATTCTAAGTGAATATATATATATAGGGAACGCATCGAGGGACATATGTAAAAACAATGTAACATTAATAAATTTTCAAAATATGGGTTAGAAGTCTCAGATTGTGCTGATTTTTTGTGAGGATGATCTCTATGATGGCAAGATCATCCCCAAAAAAAAAAAAAAAAATTTCAGTCCAATCTGAAACTTCTAACCCCATTAAAAGTGATTTAGAATGTGGCCAGTCAATTTTTGCCAATAATTTGTTAATCACTTTTGATGGATTTAGAAGTTTTAGATTGATCTGATTTTTTGTGAGGATGATCTTCTCATCATAGTGACCATCTTTGCAAAAAAATCAACTCAATCCAAAATCTCTAACCCATAATTTGAAAAACCATTGTTTTTACATATGTCCCATGAACCGTCCTTATATATGTAGAGATCATCCTCCCAAAAAATCAGCCTATTCCAAAACTTTTAACTCTATTTTACAAGTTGAAGAATCGTGGACCGTCCAATTTTTGTAAATCACTTTTGATGGGGTTAGAAGTTTTGGAATAGGCTGATTTTTGGTGAGGATGATCTCCTCATCATAGAGATCATCCTCACAAAAAATCAACTCATTCCAAAGCTTCTAACCCATGTTTTGAAAAATGTTTGGCAAATTTTAAGGCTGCTGAACCACTCAATATATATATATATATATATATATATATATGGGGGGCGTTCAATGGCCAACTTTTTAGCAAACTTTTTGGCAAAACATTTTTCAAAACATGAGTTAGAGGTTTTGGAATGGGCTGATTTTCGGTGAGGATGATCTCTATGGTGAGGAGATCATCCTCATCAAAAATCAGTCCATTCCAAAACTTCTAACCCATGTTTACAAGCTGAAAAATCGTGAACCGTCCATTTTTGTAAACTGTTTTTGATGGGGTTAGAAGTTTTGGAATGGGCTGATTTTTGGTGAGGATGATCTACTCACCGTAGAGATCATCCTCACCAAAAATCAGCCCATTCCAAAACCTCTAACCTATGTTTTGAAAAATGTTTTGCCAAAAAGTTTGCTAAAAAGTTTGCCCTTGAACGCTACCCTATATATATATATATATATATATATATATATATATTATATATATATATGGTCCCGTTCACCACCCTATGCTTTACCAAACGTGTTTTGTCCTATTTCAAAAATCATCCTCACCAAAAATCAGCCTATTTCAAAACTTCTAACCCCATAAAAAATGATTTACAAAAAATGGACGGTCCACGATTTTTCAACTTGTAAACATGGGGCTAGAAATTTCAGAATGGGCTGATTTTTGGTGAGGAAGATCTTCTAATCGTAGAGATCATCCTCATCAAAAATCAGCCCATTCCAAAACTTCTAACCCATGTAGAACAAAACACATTTGGTAAAGCGTAGGGCGTTGAACATTTCCCATATATATAGGGGGGCGTTCAATGGCTAACTTTTTGGCAAAACATTTTTCAAAACATGAGTTAGAGGTTTTGGAATGGACTGATTTTTGGTGAGGATGATCCCGTAGAGATCATTCTCACCAAAAATCAACCCATTCTAATGCTTCTAACCCCATCAAAAACAGTTTACAAAAAATGGGCGGTCTACGATTTTTCAGCTTGTAAACATGAGTTAAAAGTTTTGGAATGGGCTTATTTTTGGGATCATCCTCACCAAAAATCAGCCCATTCCAATACTTCTAACCCCATCAAAAACAGTTTACAAAAAATGGCCGGTCCACGATTTTTCAGCTTGTAAACATGGGTTAGAAGTTTTGGAATGGGCTGATTGTTTGTGAGGATGATCTCCTCACCGTAGAGATCATCCTCACGAAAAATCAGCCCATTCCAAAACTTCTAACTCATGTTTTGAAAAATGTTTTGCCAAAAAGTTTGCCATTGAATGCTACCCATATCTATATCTATATATATATATACACACACCGAGAGAAATCATTTACAAGATACAATAAAGTCTAAACCTCCATAAAAATTTCACAATGGTCCATCCATGCCTCTTTGGTTGGTTGAACAAAGAACAATGTATTGCGACGAATCTTTTTGCTCACTGGGTATGTGAATATGGGTAGAAAGTTGGGTGGTTGAACGCTGCACACGATATATAAAAGTGTGTTTTGTATGCATTATGAGGTATTACGAAGGTAATCATGATTGTTTTCAAATTATGCACAATTGATTACAAATTGAATCATTCTTAGTAGTAAACGAATAATGTCTAATGGGAAATGTTCAGCACCCAACCATTTACCCAACAATTTGCCCAACATGTTTTGTCCTACATGGGTTAGAAGTTTTGGAATGATCTAATTTTTGGTGAGGATGATCTCTACGGTTAGAAGATCATCATCACCAAAAATCAGTCCATTCCAAAACTTCTAACGCCATGTTTACAAGTTGAAAAATTGTGGACTGTCCATTTTTTGTACATCATTTGTGATGGGGTTAGAAGTTTTGGAATGAGCTGATTTTTGGTGAGGATGATCTCCTCACCATAGAGATATCCTCATCAAAAATCAACCTATTCCAAAACTTCTAACCCATGTAAGACAAAATATGTTGGGTAAATGGTTGGGTGCCAAACGGGACCCATGTCTAATAGTGTTTAAGAAAATCAGAACAAAAACACGAATTTTCAAAGTACAACTCAAAGGGTACAATGTACACGCAGAAACAGCCTATATGATTGCAGCATTTGAAAAAAAAAAAACCAAGGCTTAATCACAGGAATAAGTCCAACTACCAAAGGGGTGGGGACACTTATCACATCTTAAATAAAAATAAGACTAATAAAATGAGAATCTATAACTTAGTTAGAACAAAATGTTTTTCTTTAATTTAAAATTTTCAAAGCTTCAAAGTTCTTCCAAAATACTTTTGTTTCCATCAAAGAGAAGGTTGCGTGTCAAGTCTAAACTAACAACTGCCAATCCACCAAAAATTATTTTGAAAGATTTATTTATTTAATAAAATTAATCCAACAAATCAAAGGTTAAAGGAATATATAACATTATTTACCAGAAACATATTCGATCCCATGAACTTCTTATCCATCCTCTTTCGATTAAGTTAAGCAAACGTTCCATGGTGGGTTCACATGCACACATCTTTGCTAGCTATCTTGCTTGGGTTTCCTGCTAAGTTCTGCATACTGACGGCCCATGAGCTGCAAAATTTCCTCCCAAAGACCTTCTGAAGAAAAATCCGGCAAATTCCCACACATCAAATTTGCACTACATGCAGCAGCATACCAGTAATCTGCTTCTATCTCCTTTTTCAATTGATCTAGCGTCCACTCAACGTACCCAACAAAGAATCTGAAATCCTGAGGCCTAAGTATTCCTTTCTTTACTAAGGCCGCAGCTTCATCGAAACTGTTTTCACCACCAAAATGAAGGCCAGAGATAACCTGTTCAAACCCAGGAAGTAGCGAGTTGTCCTCTGTATTTAACAAGAACGTACTTGCCTCAAGAGGGCCGCCAAAATACAAAGAACAATCTGCAAATGTTGTAGCGAGATCAAGATTTGAGGGCTTCATGTGATCGATCTTTTTGTGAAGTGGGCGGTTGATGACGACCCCGATGGAGTCCTCCCATATTTTTGGTATTGGTAAACCTGCTTTAATTGAGGTTAGCTTCCTTGGGTCTTTGTTTCCTGATTTGAGGAGAAGGATAACAGTTCTTTCAAAAGCACGAACACCGTCAAGCTTGTCAGTGGCAACCAAGACACATCCATTCTCTGGTCCTGAAATTGGGTGAGCCCATTTCAGGCCAAGTGGTTTGGAAGTTAAGTGGGAGGCGTCATCATGGCAGGGAGCATCGATGTCAACAACTTTTACCTGCTTAAGACCTTCAACTGTTAATTTTATTAATTTTTTTTTTTCATTTGTTCTAGAAATAAGAATTTCAAGTGTCATCTATTTTTATTTTATTTTTTACTTTTTGTGAAGTATAACATATAACGATGTATGGTAAAGAACCCGAAGGTGAAGATAACCATCACTATACAAGAGTTACTCTAGTATGAAAGCCCTATGGCTTACATACTGAATTCCATCTGAATAAAAAGACATTATTGTAATCTGAAGTGAGAAGGTATAATTTACCTCCTGAGCGACAAAATTTGCTCTGAAATTTCGCCAGTCCGAAAGATCAAAATTGTTGTTGTAGGAAGCATGATTGTTTCCTGTTGAATCATCATTGAGGAAACAGAATTTATTGAGAATTCTTACATAAACACTAATGGGCTATTATAAAGCTTATATCAACCAAGATATATGTAAACTAGTCTAATATAATATTCTAGAATATCCTAATTGATATATTCTAAATATCAATAAATATTCTAGAATATCCTCCATCACAACCTTTCATTTACGATGAGATACACCGACAATGTTACAGTGTATCTTGATACAATGCATCTTATTCTCTACCAATCATCCCCCTTCGGAATAGATTGATCACTATTTCCGGTAATGAAAAGCATTCTCAAATATACAACTTGTCTTCAAATATATAACACTTGCAAGTGTTTGTAGGGAGTTTATACCCTCTACGTTTAATGTGATCGATTACCACGAAGCACACAAGGCACTATCCAGATTGCCCTGGATAGAGAAAAATTTATAGGTCAAGGAATCCCAACAATCTAAGTTGAGAAAAAAATTCCCATTTTGGGACCATATAGTTCATGAAGGTTCTATTCTAGCTCATAGAAGGCTGCCATGGATGTGCATTATAACAGTACTTGGGGCATTTCACCCTTGAATGCCTTGTATTAATGTGATGGGCGGTTCTAAATAGGTATTTCACGCCAAATATCTCCGTGATGGCACAATTGACAAGTACAAAGCTCACCTTTGTTGCTAAGGGCTATACATTTAAATGGAAAATCCACTTGACTCGGTCGAATTTCATCACGAATCTTCCTTATTTAAGATAATAAATATTTCAATTACCAAAAATTAATTATTTTATCTAAATTTATAAAACCCAACTCCAACCAACTCTCACTCCAACTCCAAATCCAACTAACTACCGCTTTGAAACACCCCTTCAGTGATTTACATAAGAATTGGTGTGGCATTAGTAAAAGTGGATGTGGCAATATCACCTCTAAATAGTGGAAATTCTTTTCTACAATTAACCAGGTATTCTTCCAATCTCAACCAAAGAGAAGAAAATCTCTTATCCACAATTAACCAGGGATTCTACCAAACAGAAGAAAAAATCATTCTCTCTATAGTATAAAGTATAAACTTACTTATCAAAACAAAATTCCAGTATAAAGTTTTTCCAAGAATTTTTATTTTTATTTTTCATTTTTGAAACCTCAATTCAAGCAAAACTGAAAAGCTGAACTCTTACCAGAAGAAGACGAATTGTCGAGGTTCTTCTCTTCCATCGCTCTCACCACAAGAGATGTAAAAAGCTTCGACTTCAAAACCTTAATCTCTAAAAAGCTTCCATTTTCAGATCTCAAAGAACACAATCTCGGAAAATTGCAGGAAAAAGATGTTCTAGGCCATGAAGTTTCCTGCGAAAAGGAGCAGAGCTTGGGACAAACAGAGCCTCGATTACAGTTATTTAGATTGAGGGGTCGAAGATCCATGACTACTCAAAAAGGGTCTCTAAGAATTCTCTGATTCAAGATCAAATTGAGAGTTGTTGCTTCGATTGTAAGAAAAACAAAACAAACTGTATGCATGCCAGCACCCAGAGCGTGGCAGTTCCTTCCCCACCACCGGTCCCTCATCTCTTATCATGTTTAAGGTACACCTCAAACTTTAATAAATATTTAAGATACCTCCTTGTGTTTTGTAATTGATGATGACATGATCCCCTTGACCATGGTCTTTTTTTATATATTATAAGCTAATGAAAATTGATCTTAAAACTATCATCTTCTTGATTGTCATCATGACCATCAGATCATCATCAAAAAACTATAATGGTACCCATGGTTTTAAAACTCGTCCAAGACTGAGATATATCGCCCGAGTTAACTTGGTATCGGAGCTGAACGAGACCAACTCACAAATCACTTTTTTAATCGAGATTTAATACCTCACGTTGAATTTTTTGAACGAGACATCTCAAACGTAATGAAAAATTCGTTCGAGACGATTCGATATTGAGCCTGGATGAGACAAGACGTGACGTGAAACCGAGTTTTAAAACCATGATAGTACCCCCATCATCATCAATATTGGAAAACGACCATCATAGTGTCGTCATAATCACCATCAACTTCAAAAAATGATCTCGATGGTCTATCATTATCACCATCGTTATCGTATTCATTAAGGTTGTCATCATCAATAAAAAATTTCTCAAAGGTTGAAGATAACTATTTTTTATTTTTTTAGGTCCCTTTTTTTTAATCTCTAAGAGAAGATTATGATCAAGGGAGAATTTGAGCGTGGTGATGACGATAATGATGACCATCAGATCATCATCAAAAAATTATAATGGTACCCATGGTTTTAAAACTCGTCCAATACTGAGACATATCGCCCAAGTTAACTTGGTATCGAAGCTGAACGAGACCAACTCACAAATCACTTTTTTAATTGAGATTTAATATCTCACGTTGAATTTTTTGAACGAGACATCTCAAACGTAACGAAAAATTCATTCGAGATGATTCGATATTGAGTCTGGACGAGACAAGACGTGATGTGAAACCGAGTTTTAAAACCATGATAGTACCCTCATCATCATCAATATTGGAAAACGACCATCATAGTGTCGTCATAATCACCCTCAACCTCAAAAAATGATCTCGATGGTTTATCATTATCACCATCGTTATCGTATTCATTAAGGTTGTCATCATCAATACAAAATTTCTCAAAGGTTGAAGATAACTATTTTTTATTTTTTTAGGTTACTTCTTTTTAATCTCTAAGAGAAGATTATGATCAAGGGAGAATTTGAGCGTGGTGATGATGATGATGATGACGATGAAGGCATTGTTATCATTAATATTTCAACGATGGTAATGATGATGGGGGCGCTATTGTCGCTGATGATAAAGAACACTATCACAATCACGATCAGGATCACGATGACAATGAAAATATTAGTGATGATGATTTTGAAATCTTTTGATTAGTTAAGAAGAAAAGACCAAGGTCCAGGGGTCATGCCATCAATTCTAAAACATAAGGAGGTGTTTTAAATATATACAAAAGCTTCGGTGATTGCTTTGAACGTGACAAGGGTAGAGGGACACGTGTTTGGATTTCAAAAGCTTTTGAGGGACCCTTGTCTTTACATGACACGTGGCCATTTCATGCCCATGGCTACGCCTCATATCATGATTTCAAACTTGACCTAGCAAACGAGAAAAATTAAAAAACTTCAAAGTTAATCACTCAATTAATCAAATTAGATTAAGCAAAGAAATATGATTTTAAAGAGAGGGATGGAGGATTTTGATTTTGGAAAATGCTAAAATGACAAAAAGAATTTACTGTGATTCTCACAAGTCTGACGTGGGATGTGCACATAACCATAGATGTGTTTTCTCGCGATACAAGTAAAAAAATCATATACGATAATGTATGCATGTGCAGGTCAGAATTGTGAGAATCATAATAAATCCTGTGTCACCCCAGCACGACTCTTTGATTTTTTGAGACGAATGTTTAAGGAGGAGTTGAATTGTAGTCATGTTTTCCAATATACCATTACAACAATCAAACCATCATCTCATCATAATGACAATGGTGATTGATATCGATCTGGAATTTTGGTCATTTTTTTTAATCAATAAAAGACGCAAAGGCATTAAGTATCTCAATAATTTACCAAATAAAGGGATACCAATTCAAGGTAGTTGGATATCCAAACCGAACCAACGGGATCTGAAACAACGAATTTATATAGATAGTACCAAGACTAAGATGCCAAGTTTATCGGAAAATATATTTTTCCATTACATGATATTTGACAGGAACAAAAATCGAAACAATTTATGTTAATTGTTGTAATATTAAGCCGAATAAGATTTTGGTCCATTAAATTGATAAATATTATTTAAAAGTTATGAAAAACATTGATGATATACTCTTTGTGAAAAAATTCGAAACAAATATAGAATAAAAATGATGATGATGATTACAACAATGATTTGATGGATTCCATGGCTCAATGTAAATATTTGACCATCTCACCTTTTCAACCAAAATTATAATTGCATAAAGGGTTGCAAAGAAATCACAATTAGGGATGATGAGTCGATCAATCATTTGATGTCATTGCACATTTCCGACCCATTGATCTTAACCCATTAAAGCTAAGTCAGGTTTGGGTACCCCAATGGACAAATTTCTCTACGTCATTCATGAACATGAACAGGTACCCAAGTGACCTTATTCGATTTGGCCACGAGATCTCGATCCATTTTCTAGACCTGAACGAATGTTGCGGTTTTGATATTTAGGGTCTCACTTTATTGATAGATGGATGATAATACAAAATCGATTGATTAATTTTCCTTTGTAAGTTTTACCATGAAAATATCTATTAATCATGTTAAATTATAACTTGAATATAAAGAGAAATAGTATAGATTCTTTAGTCTCCTCAAGGCTCTATCTAATAATTATAGCTTTAAATATGAGAGATTCTTTGACTTCAAGGCTGTGTATATGATAAGTGCAAATACAGTCTTAAAAAAATCATTTACAAGAGACAATGAAGCCCAAACCTTTATGGATTTTTCACAATGGTCCAACTGTGCCTCTTCGGCCTGTTGAACAAAGAACAGTGTACTGCAACGTATCTTTCCATGCATTGGGGTTATCATGATTATTTTCAAATTATGCACAATTCAATTGCAAATTGAATTATTCTTAGTAGTAAACATATATTATCTAAGAGTATTTAAGAAAATCAGAACAAAAAACACGAATTTTCAAAGTACACACATAAGCACGCCTACACGATTGCAACATTTGAACAAAAAATAAAGGCTTAATCACGAGAATTAGTCCTATTATCAAAGGGGGTGGGGACACCTTGTAACAAGAATTTTCAAGATTAAGGTACGTCCACAGATGACATCGATTCCACCATGAAGACAAAAACATAGTTACAAATTACATCATTTCACCCAATATATATATATATAATATATATATATATATATGTAGGGTCTCGTTCCCCACCCTAAGCTTTACCCTACACTTTAACAAACGTGTTTTGTCCTACATGGGTTAGAAGTTTTGGAATGGGCTGATTTTTGGTGAGGATGATCTCTATGGTGAGGAGATCATCCTCACCAAAAATCAGCTCATTCCAAAACTTCTAACCCCATCAAAAATGGTTTACAAAAAATGGATGGTCCACGATTTTTCAACTTATAAACATGAGGCTAAAAATTTCAGAATGAGCTGATTTTTGGTGAGGATGATCTTCTAATCATAGGGATCATCCTCACCAAAAATCAGCCCATTCCAAAACTTCTAACCCTTGTAGGACAAAACACGTTTGTTAAAGTGTAGGGTAAAGCTTAGGATGTTGAACATTTCCCATATATATATATATATATATAAAAGGTCCCGTTCGACACCCAACCATTTACCCAACAATTTGCCCACCATTTTTGTCTTACATGGGTTGGAAGTTTTGGAATGAGCTGATTTTTGGTGAGGATGATCTCTATGGTGAGGAGATCATCCTCACCAAAAATCAGCCCATTCCAAAACTTCTAACCCCATGTTTACAAGTTGAAAAATCGTGAACCGTCCATTTTTTGTAAATCATTTGTGACGGGGTTAGAAGTTTTGGAATGGATTGATTTTTGGTGAGGATGATCTTCTCACCATAGAGATCATCTTCACCAAAAATCAACCCAATCCAAAACTTCTAACCCATGTAAGACAAAAATGGTTGGCCAAATGATTGGGTGCTAAACATTTCATATATATATATATAGGGTCCCGTTCGCCACCCTTAGTTTTACCACACACTTTAACAAACACGTTTTGTCTTACATGGGTTAGAAGTTTCGGAATGAGCTGATTTTTGGTGAGGATGATCTCTATGGTGAGGAGATCATCCTCACCAAAAATCAGCTCATTCCAAAACTTCTAACCCCATCAAAATTGATTTACAAAAAATGGACGGTCCACGACTTTTCAACGTGTAAACATGGGGCTAAACATTTCGGAATGGGCTGATTTTTGGGGAGGATGATCTTCTAATCATAGAGATCATCCTCACCAAAAATCAGCTCATTCCAAAACTTCTAACCCATGTAGGACAAAAAACGTTTGTTAAAGTGTGTGGTAAAACTTATGGTGTTGAACATTTCCCATATATATATATATATATATGGGAAATGTTCAGCAACAAACATTTTGGCAAAACATTTTTCAAAACATGGGTTAGAGGTTTTGGAATGGGCTGATTTTTGGTGAGGATGATCTCTACGGTGAGGAGATCATCATCACCAAAAATCAGCCCATTCCAAAACTTCTAACCCCATCAAAAATGGTTTACAAAAAATGGACGGTTCACGATTTTTCAACTTGTAGACTGGGGCTAGAAGTTTTGGAATGGGCTGATTTTTGGTGATGATGATCTCCTCACTATAGAGATCATCCTCACAAAAAATCAGCCCATTCCAAAACCTCTAACCCCATGTTTTGAAAAATGTTTTGCCAAAATGTTTGCCAAAATGTTTGTTGCTGAACGGACCCTATATATATATAGGGTCACGTTCCTAAGACTCATATTGAGACTCACATTGCGACACACCGTTTTGTCTTATATGGCAAAAAATGTTTAGAATGAGCTGATTTTTTGTGAGGATGATCTCTGTGATGAGGGGATCATCCTGGCAAAAAATCATCCCATTCCAAAACTTCTAACCCCATCAAAATTGATTTACAAAAATTGGACGGTCTATAATTTTTCAACAAAAATTGGACGGTCTAGAAGTTTCATAATGAGCTGATTTTTGGCAAGGATGATCTCCTCACCATAGAGATCATCCTCACAAAAAATCAGCCCATTCCAAATATTTTTGCCCATATAAGACAAAACGGTGTGTCGCAATGTGAGTCTTAGGAACACTATTCATATATATATATATATATATATATATATATATATAGGGAAATGTTCAGCACCCTAAGTTTTACCACACACTTTAACAAACGTTTTTTGTCCTACATGGGTTAGAAGTTTTGAATGGGCTGATTTTTGGTGAGGATGATCTCTATGATTAGAAGATCATCCTCCCCAAAAATCAGCCCATTCTGAAATGTTTAGTTCCATGTTTACATGTTGAAAAATCGTGGACCGTCCATTTTTTGTAAATCAGTTTTGATGGGGTTAGAAGTTTTGGAATGAGCTGATTTTTGGTGAGGATGATCTCCTCACCAAAAATCAGCCAATTCCGAAACTTCTAACCCATGTAAGACAAAATACGTTTGTTAAAGTGTGTGGTAAAGCTTAGGGTCCCGAACGGGACCCATATATATATATATATATATATATATATATATATATATATATATATAATATATATATATATATATATGGGTCCCGTTCGGGACCCTAAGCTTTACCACACACTTTAACAAACGTATTTTGTCTTACATGGGTTAGAAGTTTTGGAATTGGCTGATTTTTGGTGAGGATGATCTTTATGGTGAGGAGATCATCCTCACCAAAAATCAGCTCATTCCAAAACTTCTAACCCCATCAAAAATGGTTTACAAAAAATGGACGGTCCACGATTTTTCAACGTGTAAACATGGGGTTAAACATTTCGGAATGGGCTGATTTTTGGGGAGGATGATCTTCTAATCATAGAGATCATCCTCACCAAAAATCAGCCCATTCCAAAACTTCTAACCCATGTAGGACAAAAAACGTTTGTTAAAGTGTGTGGTAAAACTTAGGGTGCTGAACATTTCCCTATATATATATGGGTCGGGTTCCTACGATCCTTATTACGACTCACATTGCGACACTGTGTTTTGTCTTATATGGGCAAAAATGTTTGGAATGGGCTGATTTTTTGTGAGGATGATCTCTATGGTGAGGAGATCATCCTTGCCAAAAATCAGCTCATTATGAAACTTCTAGCCCCATGTTTACAAGTTGAAAAATTTTAGACCGTCCAATTTTTGTAAATCAATTTTGATGGGGTTAGAAGTTTTGGAATGAGATGATTTTTTGCAAGCATGATCCCCTCATCACAAAGATCATCCTCACAAAAAATCAGCCCATTCCAAACCTTTTTGCCCATATAAGACAAAAACGATGTCGCAATGTGAGTCGTAATAAGGGTCGTAGGAACGTCACCCTCTATATATATATATAAGGAGCGGTTCAGCAATCCTAAAGTTTGCCAAACATTGTGCCAAATATTTTTCAAAACATGAGTTAGAAGCTTTGGAATGAGCTGATTTTTTGTGAGGATGATCTCTACGGTGAAGAGATCATCCTCTCCAAAAATCAGCTCATTTTGAAATTTCTAACCCTAGTTTACAAATTGAAGAATCGTGGACCGTCCAATTTTTGTAAATCACTTTTGATGGGATTAGAAGTTTTGGAATAGGCTGATTTTTGGTGAGGATGATCTCCTCATCATAGAGATCATCTTCACAAAAAATCAGCTCATTCCAAAACTTCTAACCCATGTAAGACAAAATACGTTTGTTAAAGTGTGTGGTAAAGCTTAGGGTCCCGAACGGGACCCATATATATATATATATATATATATATATATATATATATATATATAATATATATATATATATATATATGGGTCCCGTTCGGGACCCTAAGCTTTACCACACACTTTAACAAACGTATTTTGTCTTACATGGGTTAGAAGTTTTGGAATTGGCTGATTTTTGGTGAGGATGATCTTTATGGTGAGGAGATCATCCTCACCAAAAATCAGCTCATTCCAAAACTTCTAACCCCATCAAAAATGGTTTACAAAAAATGGACGGTCCACGATTTTTCAACGTGTAAACATGGGGTTAAACATTTCGGAATGGGCTGATTTTTGGGGAGGATGATCTTCTAATCATAGAGATCATCCTCACCAAAAATCAGCCCATTCCAAAACTTCTAACCCATGTAGGACAAAAAACGTTTGTTAAAGTGTGTGGTAAAACTTAGGGTGCTGAACATTTCCCTATATATATATGGGTCGGGTTCCTACGATCCTTATTACGACTCACATTGCGACACTGTGTTTTGTCTTATATGGGCAAAAATGTTTGGAATGGGCTGATTTTTTGTGAGGATGATCTCTATGGTGAGGAGATCATCCTTGCCAAAAATCAGCTCATTATGAAACTTCTAGCCCCATGTTTACAAGTTGAAAAATTTTAGACCGTCCAATTTTTGTAAATCAATTTTGATGGGGTAAGAAGTTTTGGAATGAGATGATTTTTTGCAAGGATGATCCCCTCATCACAAAGATCATCCTCACAAAAAATCAGCCCATTCCAAACCTTTTTGCCCATATAAGACAAAAACGATGTCGCAATGTGAGTCGTAATAAGGGTCGTAGGAACGTCACCCTCTATATATATATATAAGGAGCGGTTCAGCAATCCTAAAGTTTGCCAAACATTGTGCCAAATATTTTTCAAAACATGAGTTAGAAGCTTTGGAATGAGCTGATTTTTTGTGAGGATGATCTCTACGGTGAAGAGATCATCCTCTCCAAAAATCAGCTCATTTTGAAATTTCTAACCCTAGTTTACAAATTGAAGAATCGTGGACCGTCCAATTTTTGTAAATCACTTTTGATGGGATTAGAAGTTTTGGAATAGGCTGATTTTTGGTGAGGATGATCTCCTCATCATAGAGATCATCTTCACAAAAAATCAGCTCATTCCAAAACTTCTAACCCATGTTTTGAAAAATGTTTGGCAAACTTTAGGGCTGTTGAACCGCCCCCATATATATATATATGGGTCAGGTTCAAACGACAACCATTTCAACACACATATAGACAACGTGTTTTGTCTTATATGGGTAAAAAATTTGGAATGGGCTGATTTTTTGTGAGGATGATCTCTGTGGTGAGGAGATCATCCTTGCCAAAAATCAGCTCATTATGAAACTTCTAGACCGTCCAATTTTTGTTGAAAATTTATAGACCGTCCAATTTTTGTAAATCAATTTTGATGGGGTTACAAGTTTTGGAATGGGATGATTTTTTGCCAGGATGATCCCCTCATCACAGAGATCATCCTCACAAAAAATCAGCCAATCCAAACATTTTTGCCCATATAAGACAAACACGTTGTCTATATGTGTGTCGCAATGTGTGTTGCAGGAACCCGACCCTATATATATATTATATATATATATATATATAATATATATATATATATATATATATATATATATATATATATATATATATGTGGGTGACGTTCCTACGACCCTTATTACGACTCACATTGCGACACCGTTTTTGTCTTATATGGGTAAAAAGGTTTGGAATGGGCTGATTTTTTGTGAGGATGACCTTTGTGACGAGGGGATAATCCTTGCAAAAAATCATCAAATTCCAAAACTTATAACCCTGTCAAAATTGATTTACAAAAATTGGATGGTCTAAAATTTTTCAACTTGTAAACATGGGGCTAGAAGTTTCATAATGAGCTGATTTTTGGCAAGGATAATTTCCTCAACATAAAGATCATCCTCACAAAAAATCAGCCCATTCCAAACATTTTTGCCCATATAAGACAAAACACGGTGTCGCAATGTGAGTCGTAATAAGGGTCATAGGAACCCGACCCTATATATATATGGGGGCGGTTCGAGGGACGTGTAAGAAAACTGCTCAAAAACTGATGGATGTCAATCGTTAGATTTGGGAAAAACAACGGTTTGGATCGAGTGAAACGTCAATTCAAGTCTTTTATAATATTTATAATTAATTCCAAACACCTCCCTCTTTTTTTATTTTTTATTTTTAAAATTATAAACTCTCTCTCTCTCTCGTCACTGTCTCTTCTCTCTCTCCCTTGTCACTGTCTCTTCTCTCTATTGATGTAGAAAATGAGTTTACAACACATGCAATCCTCCACTATGTGTGATAGTCAAGGTTGTTTCAAAGAGTTTGATGGGTTGGGCTCTCTCCCTCCACCACTAGCTTCTCTTCCTCCTAATTTTTGGATTTCTAAGATGGGTTTTCAGGATTTAAATCCTCCATTGGAGCAACATAAGAAAGGTTGAGAGTGATGGGGAGGAGAAGCAAATATTCAGTGCTTTGATGAGGTACTTCCCATAGCTGGCGACCAGAAATCAGCACCGTTACTTTTTGCCACTTGTACAGTACATGCAACTGGGACCAGACACAGTCCCCTGCTCCTCAAATCGTATTTCGTTTCATCTTCGTCAACTCCTCCTCTTTCATCCTATATAATTAAAGAAATAAATTAATCACTAAAAATTACTACTTTAAAAATAATAATAATAATATTAAATAGTAGAAATTAGAGAAGGGAATTGTCTTTATTTACAAGCTTATGAGCACATGAAGGCAGGTGTTGCAAATATGGAACTCAGGACCTGAATCAAACCATTAAAAAAAAAGGATATTAATAGATGTCTAGACTCTATATTTTTAATAATTTTCCTATAATTTTTCTTACCTGAACTTGGTCGTGAAGAAATCTGATGTACCCCATTGCTTCATGAAGAACTGAAGCTGTGTCTGTCTACATTTTAGTCAAAGTTAAACAGTACAGACATCGTTGTCGTTATTTCAGTATTAATTTCCTTTCAAGTGTTTAACTTTCAACCTACAATAAATTATTAAAACTACACGGCATATTTACAGTTTTTTTTTTTAATTCTCTAATACTTGTTCTACTTCACCTTTCCAAAGGGAGAAACTAATTGCTGTAACGCTGTTATTCGTTCTCCAATTTTGAGAGAGAGAAGAGACAGTGACGAGGGAGAGAGAGAAGAGACAGTGACGAAAGAGAGAGAGAGAGAGAGAGAGAGAGAGTTTATAATTTTCTTAAAAAAAAATAAAAAAAGAGGGAGGTGTTTGAAATTAATTATAAAGATTATAAAAGACTTGAATTGACGTTTCACTCGATCCAAACCGTTGTTTTTTTCCAAATCTAACGATTGACATCCATCAGTTTTTGAGTAGGTTTCTTACACGTCCCTCGAACCGCCCCCTATATGTATATATATATCAGGAAAGTCTAACTAGGGTTTTACATAATATTATTGAAATTACAAAAATATCCTTGAAAATTTTCTTTAGGGAGCTTACCCCCATCCCCCAACAAACTCAGTTCCAAGCTTGACAGACGCATGGCTTGATTAATATATATATATATCAGGAAAGTCTAACTAGGGTTTTACATAATATTATTGAAATTACAAAAATATCCTTGAAAATTTTCTTTAGGGAGCTTACCCCCATCCCCCAACAAACTCAGTTCCAAGCTTGACAGACGCATGGCTTGATTAACAGTAGCCTCCTTATTGACCAATACTAGCAGGTTCCACAACACACTTATCACATCTTAAATAAAAATAAGAGTAATACATGAGACTTTATACATCTTAAATAAAAATAAGAGTAATACATGAGACTTTATACATCTTAAATAAAAATAAGAGTAATACATGAGACTTTATACTTAAGTTAGAACAAAAGTTTTGTCTTTAATTTAAAATTTTCAAGGTTAGAAGGCAAAATACTTTTGTTTTCCATTAAAGAAAAGTTGTGGTGTCAAGTCTAAAATAACAACTGCAACCCACCAAATAATAACTTTGAAATATTTATTTATTCCAATAAATCAAAGGTTAAAGGAAATAGAGCTTAAGAAAATTAATATTAGAGTCAATCATGTATAAAATACGCTAGGATGAAATGAAATGTTCATTTGTAGAACTTATCTTTCGGAGTTAAATTAAATTTACACAACATAAAAGAAAAGAAAGTAGACACCAAGGTGAGATCAATGTCGTTGTCATCCGCATATGTAGACGAAGCATTGGACTAGTACATATACCAAATAAATAGTAAGAGTCATTGTGTCTATTCGGTTTTGGTCAGATTATGAACAAAATAGCCATCCTAATGGGGGAACCTCTCAAGTCATTTAAGATGATGTCAACTGTAAACTCTAGTAGAACAAGAATGCTTCTCAGAATTGAGCAGTTATGAGCAAACGGGAGGTACGACAAATCTTTGACATAAGAGGTCGAACTCCTCTCCCTTGATAGCCTATTCCCTTCCCATTTGGAAGAAGCCAAGATAATAGTTTGAGTGTTGTCTCTATAAACACCTTTACACGGAATGAAAATGAATAAGAATAATAAAGATATAGCGAAGAATCTGCGCCAGCATTTCATGAACATTGATTAGGTGATTGACGTACGCCCATGTATGATTCTGACATGTGTAGCATTTACAATCATCGATAATAGGTGATGTATCTTTCCTAAACAATGAAGTTGCAAAGAAAAATCAAGAGATTGTCATAATTATGAGCGTAAGAAATAATAACAATTGCATACCTTTCATATTTGGTATTTAATTACAAGAAACCGAAGTTTTAAAGTGACTATCTCGCAGGTTTCGCGAGATAGTCACTTTAAATCTGCGAAATTGTCACTTTAAAACCTCTGAATTTGTTACCGTTCACGTTTTGATAATTAAAATGAACAATGAGCTGGAATCATAAATTCTTCAAATTCAGCTCACGAAATGGTAATTCACCCTGATTACAAAACTTTGAGCAAAAATTAACTATATAGTGAAGAGCAAAATCAGAAGCTGTTTCATCAAAATTCAACTTAAGAACTTAAGAATACCAAGAAGAGCAGGGCAACCAATCCAATTTCAATTTAAACAAGAGTTTCCTGGTTTTATCCACTTAACCATCATATGCTCACTACTCTTTTTTTTTCTCGACTTTGGGGGGCGGGGGTGGGGGTTAGGACTCGAACCCGCAACCCATAGTCATCTGATGCTCACTTTCGTTCCCTTATAAAAATTCTACTTAATAATGCCCATTTCGTATTGAGTCACGATCCAGAATGATGACACGTTCCTATAGCAACATACAGTGCCTACGTGGTATGTTTTGGTTGGATATAAAACACATAGGGCTGCGTGCACGACTTGTTTAGGAGCCCGATGTTTTAAAATACCAATCAACACTTGCCACGTAGACACCATTCCTATTCTATAAGAATGAGACACCATCCTGGATCTTGATTCTTTCTCGAGTCTAAATCGTATGCACCCAGGGTAGAGGATTGAAGCCTCCTCCCACACCTCATTATACGTGCCATGTAAGCCAAAATCCAAGAAAATTTTAAAATGGAGATATTTTTTACATTAATTCCTTGAATTGTGGCTTACATGGCATGTCACCCTAGAATGATAGTCGAGATAACAATCACAATGAAAAAAGGAACCTATCAACACTCTTATTGAAAAAGCAGTGGAAAGCAAGGGTGGAGCTAGTAAGGAGCTGGTGGGGGCACATAACTTTGAGACACCCCTATATTTTCAACTAATTACATGCCCCAATTGTCCTCATTCCCTCACCTCTCTCCCCATTTGCCCCCACACCCTCACCTCCCTCCCTTTCAATTTTTTTGCTGATGACATTGCCTCTTGATCGGGCCTTCTCATATACGAATTGGAAATGACCTAAATATTCTTTTCTTCAACTACTATCCAAAAACCTCTGAATTTCTCCTTAAAACCATTCATCTTCAAGTTCTTCAACTATACAACTAACCCTACTGCAAGAAAATCCTGGCTCCGCCACTGGAAAGTCCAAACCATAATAAAAGAGAGAATAACAACCAAATACACCTGAAAAGAACTAAACAAGAGCAAATGGTCCAACATTTGATATAGATTCAAATGGGCCTAGCGTTGCATGCATTTATTAAGTACTTAAAAGTTATAAACATGGATTAAAGTTTCGTACCATATTGGTCGAGAATAAGTCATGCCTCTGAAACATTCAATGTTTCAGATGATCTTGGATTATTTCAGGATGTCTCAAATTTTTCTCGACAAGATTCTAATCCTCACTTACAAATTTAATCCTATTTTCTGAATTTACCCGTTATTCTTTATAAAAGTATAGAAATACGTACAGAGCCTACATTTACGTATGGTAGGGAATCATGATACAACACGAACATGAGCATTAGTTAAGGTACAGACTAACTGGAAAGACGGACGATCACCTAAACATAAAGAGCTTTACTATTGAAAATAATAGTATGAATAAATCTTCCTAAGAGCTTAGGTTAAAGAAAAAGAGGAATGAAGGAAATATATTCGAGAAGATTCAATCGCCCTTTTTAGATGGATTGAGTCATTGATTTCTATCTTATTTATAGATTTACAGAAGTATATATGTTTCCTTGATTCCATTAAACATAAAAAACAGAAAATCTAAAAGATACACACATATACAAGTGGTTGGATCATCCAATCATCAATTTGAGGCTGATCTAATCCATTCTGTTATTGCTGCTTCTGTTGGCGCAGTCTGGATCATCCAATCTAATATCTTTAACATTAGGTACCATTTATCATTTGATATGTCCTCAAATTCACTGATTCAATTGCTTCCACTTTTACAAAGAACTTCCATAGATTTTCTTATAAAAGTAAATTAACCAACTAAAATATATAACATTATTTACCTGAAACTTATTCGATTTCATGAACCTCTTATCCTTCCTCATTCGATCAACAAAAGACGTTAAGTCTAGAAAACTTTCCATACTTTTGTTGGGTTTACATGCATCTTTTTTATTCATCATGCTTGGGTTTCCTGCTAAGTTCTGCATATCGGCCCCCCATGAGCTGCAAAATTTCCTCCCAAAGACCTTCTGAAGAAGAACCTAGCGAATCCCCACATAACAAATTTGCACTACATGCAGCAACATACCAATAATCTGATTCTATTTCCTTTTTTAATTGCTCTAGCGTCCACCCGGCATACCCAACAAAAAATCTGAAATCCTGAGGTCTAACTATTCCTTTCTTCACTAAGGCCGCAGCTTCATCGAAACTGTTTTTACCACCAAAACGAAGGCCAGAGATGACCTGTTCAATCCCAGGAAGGTGCGAGTTCTCCTCTGTATTTAACAAGAACATAGTAGTCTCAAGGGGGCCGCCAAAATATAAAGAACAATCTGCAAAGGTTGTAGCCAGATCAAGATTTGTGGGATTCATATGCTTGATCTTTTTGTGGACTGGGTGGTTGATGATGACCCCGACGGAGTCCTCCCATTTTTTTGGTATCGGTAAACCTGTTTTAATTGAGATCAGCTTCCTTGGGTCCTTGGTTCCTGATTTGAGGAGAAGGACAACACTTCTTTCAAAAGCACTAACACCATCAAGCTTGTCGGTGGCAACCAAGACACATCCAGTCTCTGGTACTGAGATTGGATGAGCCCATTTCGGGCCAAGTGGTATGGAAGTTAAGTGGGAGACCTCACCATGGCAGGGAGCATCAATGTCCAAGAGTTGTTCCTGCATAAGACCTTCAACTGTTTATTTTGTTTTCATTTGTTCTAGAAGTAAGAATTCCAAAGTGTCATTTACTTTTATTTATTTACTTTTTTGTAAAATATAATATATTAACATATAAAGAAACCGATGGTACACATGACCATTGCCATACAGGAGTTACACTAGGCCAACCCTCTGGTTTAAATATCAAATTCCATCTTAATAAAAAGACATCTATATAGTAATCTGAAGTGAGAAGAAATAGGGCAAGTCTTCTTCATTCTATTTTTTAAACTTCATTAATTTAATTTTATCTTAGGAAGAATAAAAATACATCTATTGTAATCTGATGTTAGAAGAAATGTAATAAGTTACCTGCTCCCGCTCCCGAGCAACAAAATTTGCTCTGAAATTTCTCCAGTCCGAAACATCAAATTCGTTGTCGTAGCAAGTAGGATTGATTCCCATTGAACCATTCCCCTCTGGAATAGATTGATCACTGCTTCCTGTAATGAAAAGTATTCTCAAATATACAACTTGTTTTCAAATTTATATATTACACTTGAAGTTTTTGAAAGGAGGTTATAGCCTTCAATACGCTTCATGTGACGTAGCACACAAGGCACTATTCAGATTGCCCTGGATAGAGCAAAATTTATAAGGGTCAAGAAATCCCAATGATCTAAGTTGAGAAAAGATTTCTTGATGCTGATGGTCCAATTGTGGACCAATGAATGTGATTTCTAAATGTCCAGAATGCATGATCTGGATCAACAGATGATCTCCACTTTGGGGTTGTAGTTCATCTAAGGTTCTGACTCATAGAAGGCTGCAATGGATGAGGAAATTGTCGCAATCCATTACAACAATACTTGGACCTTGCACTCTTGAATGCCTTGTATCAATGAGATGATCTTTCCGTAGGTATTTCACACCAAATATCTCCCTGATGGCACAATTGACAAGTACAAAGCTCGCCTTTGTTGCTAAAGGCAATACACTTACATGGAATTTTGATGAAATGTTCAGTCTAGATTCTAGTGGTGAAACCTACCACGATTCGTCTAGTCCTGATATTCATAGTCAGGGAAAACAGCTTTTTTTTTCCCCCGTAAAAGTCACCTTCAAAGCACATTCTGTACCTCAAGCGAATAAAATGAGTAAAAAATACCCCTAAAAAATTATTACAAGACAACAATAAGACCAACAATGATTTATGGAGCTATATGTTGGGTGATGAAGAAATTAACGACATGTTCATAGAATGAGTACCATAACAATGGATAAGAGATTGTTAGGATGGATGAGTGAGAAATCTAGGAAGATAAAATCAGAAATTTCCACAATTGAAACTTTCAAATAGCCCCTATAATAGATAAATATAAAGCAAAGTAAACAGAAATGCTTAGGCCATGAAAAATGAAGACTATAGCACCAGTGAGAAAGAGCACCTTACTACATGTTGCATGGTGAGATGGATAATTGGATGTATTAAGAAAGAAAAAATTGGAAATGAACACATGAGAAGAACGTAGGAAAAGCCCCATTAGGAGATAAAATAAAGTCAATTGAGATGATTTGAAGATGTTTATTAATAAAGAGCAATGGCAGCATCGATGATGAGTACTTTATTCAAGTTCATCATTCCAAGACACTGAGAGAAATGCCATTAGATTTATAGGTTTGAACAAACCTCTTGACGAACACCTTATGAACCTTGAACACGGAATTTAGATGCTTGGATATTAAAATTTTACTTCAACAACTATAATTAATCAATCAATCAAACTGGTATAACACAATGGAATTGGTGGCCAAAGTTCATATAAATGTCATTTTTATTGCAACACTAGCACTTTAGCTCAAATATTATTTTCTCACTAGTTTTCCACTGCAAACCACGATTTGCTCTCGTCAAAATAGAGAGAGATGTGCAAAGAAATAATTACCTACTTCAGTACAATCCAAAGAAACTATTTTCTCATAATAATTAAATACAATCAAGAAACTGAATATAATCTCCTTAAATCTTAATTATACCCAAACTTATAACCAAGGACTCAGGGGTGTCATTCGAGCCTGCCGGCCGGCTAGCCCAGCCCAACCTTCCCGCCAAAATAAGGATAGGCCTTCATATTGAGCCCACAAGGGTAGGGCAGGGTTTAATAATTTTCAGCCTGTCAAATCCGGGTTGGGCTACACGAAATAGTTCTCGGACCGGCCTGACCCTGGCCCGCTATTAGCCCTCATTATATGTTAATAATGTTAATAAGGCATTAGTCACCAATTTGATAAGATAATCTTCACACACACAACTTATTGTAAAAAATATACTTCTTTTCATTAAAAAAATTGAATTCTAGACATTTTATTTGGCTTGAATCCGGCCAAAATCAAGACTGAGCCAGTTAGGACCAGGCTAGAGCTTAGAGGCTGTTTGTTTGTGCTATTTTCAGCGCTTAATGCTGAAAAAAAAATTCAGCACTTTTTGTCAAATTAGCATGTTTGTTTACTCCATATTTTCATCGCTTATAACTGAAAATAAGTGAAAAAGAATTCAGCACTATTTTAATACTTTTTGCGTTGAAGTGGTAAGCACTTCTCTTTTTAGGCAAGGACAAGTATGGGCTTATATTTAAAAGGATATTACCTTTTATATCCCATGGATAATTATATAAGCACCCCCACAAATTAATAAACTCACACCATGACCAAATTGTTTTGTCTTATATGGGTTAAAAGTTTTGAAATGAGTTAATTTTTGGTGAGGATGATCTCTACAATGAGGAGATCATCCTCACCAAAAATCGGCCCATCCCGAAACTTCTAACCCCATCAAAACAATTTCAAGAATCGTAAATCATCCACTTTTTTTTTTTTTTAAACCAGTTTTGATGTGGTTAGAAGCTTCATAATGGGCTAATTTTTGGTGAGGATGATCTCCAGACCATATAGATCATTCTCGCCAAAAATTGGCTCATTCCAAAAACTTTAACCTATGTAAGACAAAAAAAATTAGCTATGGTGTGGGTTGCCATTATTAATTCGTGGGGTGCTTTTATAATTACACATCCTTCATTTCCATCGAAAAGTATTAATCCAAAATTAAGTTCTTTCAATGTTGATTTCAAATTTTGGTAACTTGTGTGACATTATTATTTTTAATTTGAAATTTATAGGATTTTAAAATTAAAAATTATTATTTAGAAATAAAAAATTTGAGTATTACTTATTATTTAAAAATGAATTGTATTTTAATTTTATAAAAAAAATAATATATTTTATTGTATTTGATAAGAAATAAGCATTTGAAACATGCAAACAACGTATAATATGATTGTAAGGGTAAAAAAGGTAATTTATCAATTTCAACAACATGTAATTAACATGATTCTACATCTAAACAATTAACTTTTTCAACGCTTATAAGTTTCAGTACTTATTTTTTTCAATTTAACAAATAGCAACTTTTGGACTAGGTTTAGGTGGTGTTTGTTTGTGCTATTTTTTAGTGCTTATTGCTGAAAAAATAAAATTCAGCACTTTTTATCAAAATAACACGTTTGTTTACTTCATATTTTCAACGCTTATTGCTGAAAATAAGTGAAAAAAATGTAGCACTATTTTAATGTTGAAAAAAAGTGTTAAAGCTGTAAGCACTTCGCTTTTTTCGACATAGACAAGTATACCCTTTATTTTTTTGGGCATGGACAAGTATGCCCTTATACTTAAAATGATACCTCTTATATTCCATAGATAAGTATATGAACACCCCACAAATTAATAAACCCACACCATGACCAAATTGTTTTGTCTTATATGGGTTAAAATTTTTAAAATGAGTTGATTTTTGGTGAAGATGATCTCTACAATGAGGAGATCATCCTCACCAAAAATCAGCCCATCACAAAACTTCTAACCCCATCAAAACAAGTTCAAGAATCGTAAATCGTCTATTTTTTTTTTTTTTTTTAACTAATTTTGACATGGTTAGAAGTTACGGAATAGGATGTTTTTTGGTGAGTATGATCTCTAGACCATATAGATCATCATCACAAAAAATTGGTTCATTCCAAAAACTTTAACCCATATAAGACAAAAAAAATTGGCTATGGTGTGGGTTGCCTTTATTAATTCGTGAGGTGCTTTTATAATTACACATCCTTCATTTCTATTGAAAATTAGTCATCCCAAATTAAGTTATTTCAATGTCGATTTCAAATTTTGATGACTTGTATGACATTATTGTTTTTAATTTGAAATTTGTGGGTTTTATGAATAAAAATTATTATTTATAAATTGAAATTTTGAGTATTACTTATTATTTAAAAATGAATTGTATTTTAATTTTATAAGAAATAATATATTTTATTATATTTAATAAGAAATAGGCATTTGAAACATGCAAACAATGTATAATATGACTGTAAGGGTAAAAAAAGACAATTTACCAATTTCAGCAATGTGTAATAAAGATGATTCTGTATCTAAACAAATAATTTTTTCAGCACTTAAATTCAGTATTTATAAGTTTCAGCGCTTAATGCTATTCAACACTTATTTTTTTCAGTTTAACAAACAACACCAAAGTCAACAAAGGCCCGACAAGGGTACAGGGGTGTTTTAAGTAGAGCCCGACTCTTTTGGGCCAGGTTATGGTTCAATCAAAACCGGTCCAAACCCACGCATTGACAGGACTTACCAAAAATAAGATTTTTTCCGAAACTAAAAGTACAAACTTTCCCAAAAGAAAATCCCTCAAACCAGTCATCTTTAACCTCAAAATTTCTATCTACTTCAACCAACGAACCACAAGAACAAAAAGGATTTTTGGGGAATTAGAAGATGAAATCTTTTGCCCTCATCTTGAATCTGAAAAATATAACTACTTCAACAAGCTACATACTTCATGAACGAAGATGGGTTTTGGGGGAATTAGAAGACGAAATCATTTACTCTCTATCTTCAACCAGAAAATTTTTCTTACTTCAACAAAGATGAGTTTTGGGGCGAAAGACACGGAGTTTTTTGGTTATTATCTTTGAAGATGACAGATTTTTGGGAAGAAAATCGCGTTTGAGTTAGAGGTTGAAGACGAGGACATTTAGGTCATTTTATTTAGTCTCTTGGAAAAAACCTAGGTTAAGGGGCATGTCAATGCTTTGAAAATACAGGGGTATCTCTGATATTAATCAAATCGTAGGGGTATGTCTAAATCACTCTAATGTTAAAGAGAGATTTACCGGGGCAGAACCATCAGTTGCAATTTTATTACACAAACTGACGTACTTCATCAAATTTGTTACTTTAACAAACCTTACTTTATGCTTTATGAATTAGGCTATATTAAGGATCGTTGGGTAGGATCGGTGGGTCTACATCATGATTTTTAAACTCGTCCGAGACCGAGACATATCATCCGAGTTAACTTAGTATCAGAGTTGAACAAGACCAACTCATATAATATTTTGAAACGATCGTGTATCGTGAGATAAGCGAGTCGTCTCGGACGATATTTTCTAATATCTCGGGTGATACAAACGAGACAAGATAGAAAATGATTAATTCACGAGTTAAACGGGACGTATCGAATAAGATTTTCAAAATCTCGTCCGAATTAATCGAGACAAACGAGTTAAAGTCTCAACCCTCTATTCTTTCACCTCCAAATTGATTTTTTTTTTTAATTTTACATTTTTTGGGATTCATTTTTTAATAGGAATCACTTTTGAATTTTTTTAGATTTTTTAAATGGTTAAAAATCATTGTCTCAATGTCGAATAAGACAATTCGAACGAAATGAGATGTATCATCCGAGTCAACTCGATATCAGAGCTGAACGAGACGAGATGAGATACCGAGTTTAAAAACCATAATCTTCTAGATTTCATAGAAAAAAACATATCCAATGACATAAAATTCAAAAAATAATTTTTTTGAGTTTGATCGAAATATAATGGTGAAATTTTACTTTTATTATTATTATTATTATTTTAGACTTCTTAGAATTTTATCCTTTATAATTTGTGGTATCGGATCATGTTTTTTTATTCCAAAACTTGATGTAGTTAGGATCCACTCCAAATATGTTAAATAAAAAATTAGTTACATCAATTTGAATTTTATGAAGTGGATCGTTCTTACAAGGTTTGCTGAGTAACAAACTTGATAAAATAAGGTTTGGTTGGTGATATCTTAAAACTAAGATAAAATATGAAAATAAAACTTAACTTTCTACACATACATGTCGGATTCGGATTAAAATGGTAAATTTCATCGTCTAGAAATACCAAATAGCAGAATTTTTTTTCCACAGCTATATATCCAGGGATTCTTCCAAGCTCAACCAAGCAGAAGAAAATCATTTTGGAGCATAAACTTACTTACCAAAAAAATAATCTGGAATAAAGTTTTTCCAAGAAGTTTTCTTTTGAGAATCAACTGAACTTAAATGCTTTTTTTTTTTTTTTCAAAAACATTTTTGCAATCTGAATTCAAACAAAACTGAACTCTTACCAGAAGAAGACGAATTGTCGAGATTCTTCTCTCCCATCGCTGTCACCACAAGAGACGGAAAAGGCTTCGACTTCAAACCCTTAATCTTGAAAAAGCTTCCATTTTGAGATCTCAAAGAACCCAATCTCGTAAAATTGCAGGAAAATGATCTTCTAGACCATGAATTTGCCTGCGAAAAGGAGCAGAGTTTGGGACACACAGAGCCTCGATTACAGTTATTTAGACTGAGGTATCGAAGATCCATAGCTCCTTCACAGAGAGTATCGAAGGATTCTCTGATTCAAGATCGAAATCGAGAGCTGTTGCTTCGATTTTAAGGAAACGATGAAACATGAGATAGATGAAAGTAGCTTTAACTAACTGCCTAACAATATAACTAATAAAAAAAAATGTATACATAACAATATGGGAAAATGACACTTAACCGCGAAGTCTCGAATATGGAGGGACATACCAGTTCTTTGCCTTTATTCTCATGCTGGGGTGACAAAAACGAGTGGTGTCGCGCACATCACTTTAGATGCTTTTCCACGAGATACGTGTAAAAAGCATATACGGTTATGTGTGCGCCACCCCATCATTTTTTTTCTTCACCATTGTGTCATTCCAGCCTTTTTCTATTCACATCGATGTCATCGACCAATATCTTCAAGAACTACAAAATTTTGATAGGACCTTTGTCATCAGAGTAGTCTATTTTTCCTTTTTCTTTTTTCCTTAAAAACAACTGGTTAAGGCAGACCCACACCAGCTACAATCCAAGTATCAAGACATCACAGGCATCCTTAAAAATAACTAGGATTGTCTATTTGCACACATCAAAATGGTAAAATTTAGCCCCTTGCTTGTTATACCCACATTAACTTTAAAATAGGAGTCGTGATAATATGACTTGCCATGTGGCATAATCAATTGACTCCCTGATGTGACAAGCTCGAGAGTCATAGGTTTGTATCTTTCAAGATACACGATTGCACTTTCTAAAACAAAAAAGTATATCTCGAGGGAGTCATGTATTCCAAGGGGATACAAATTTATGATTCTTGAACTTATCCACGTTAGGGAGTCGGTTGAGTATGCCACCTGACAAGTCATATTATCAAGACTCTTAAAATAATTATCTACGCACCAAATAAATGTATTTGAACCTAAACTGCTTATTTCACCTACCTAAGGGCATTGGACCATTCTTCTTCTTCTTCTTCTTCTCTCTCTCTCTCTCCTCTCTCTCTCTCGCTCTCTCTCTCTCATTTAGTCTTCTTTTCATCTAGAAAGATTTCAAAGAGAGTTTTAAGTTTTCATTTTATTTATTTTTCATACCTAACCCTACCAATCAAATCGAAGTCATTCACATGAGAAAATTATGTTTGGTAAGTACCTACGAATTTGTTTTGTAAGATTTGATACCTACTAAATCAATTTTGTAATTTTCGATAGTGAATTTTGCTTGTAGGTACTTACCAAATCTACTTGGTAATTATATTTAGTAGGTATCTACCAAATTTTATAAAACAAGTTCAATTTGAATCTATCAAATAAAATATGTCAAAAAATCTATGAGTTCTTTGATTCAAAATTGTTGTTTTATGATTTTAATAATGATTTTTCCATCTTCCTTGATAATTAAATGCAAAAAAGTAAAAGAAATATAATAACTTGAAAAAAAATATATAAAATCTAATTTTCATTTATTCAACCTCTCACAAAACTTAAAAGGAGATGAATAATAATAATAATAATAATAATAATAATAATAATTAGTGGGTTTTGGGCTTTTTGTCCAGTAGGTGATATTGGTGTGTGCAATAAGTCAAAATGAAAGAGGTAAAATGATAATTTGAATTTTTTTTTACAAAAATCATTTAAGTGGATGTAATTTGCTATTTCGGTGTGCAAATAGACCGACTCTTGTCTTTATATAACACGCGCCATTGTACATTTTGGTGAATATTTAAGGTATCTTTATATTTTCAAAATGGTAACACGTCTCTTGACATTGGTCTTCTCTTACAAATTACTAAAAAATAACCTAATGCCCCTCATCATCATCATCACCACCATCACCATCATTATAGTCAACTTCTTAAATAAGATGATGGTATTGATTATAATGATGATGAGGGCACGGGGGTTATTTTCTACTAATTTGTGAGAGAAGACCTTGGTCAAGATGTCATTGGCTTGAGAACTTAAAGAGGTATCTCAGATATTGTTAGAAATATAGAAGGGCATATCAAAATTTTAAAAATATTAAAAGACACGTGTCAATAAAGGGAGAGTTCATCCAAAATTTTGAAGCTGATCGGTTCAACTTGGAACAGAAGATATGTGGGATCATGCATATGTGCCACGTCAACAAGTCAGTTTTAATGCTGATGTGGGACGCATGCAACTTCGCACAATGCTTTCCTTGTGAAGTCTCTGCAACCCTTCTTACACGCTACGTTTCCCATTATGGTCTTCAAAGTTATAACTGATGAGACATGCCACCCTCATTTTCTCCATACTTTCAAACTGATTCGGAACTCCCTTGGCCTTGGTCTGCGTTGGCTAAATGTCCTCGTGATTCGTGTTAGTTAGTAAGAAATTTGTTAATTTTTTTTATTATTTTTAAAAAGGATAAATATTATTCATTTGAATTATTGAATTATTTAGAATAATTTATAGGGATAATGACGGCAAATATCTATTTTTTGAAAATATGTATAAAAAAATCCCTCCTAAAAATCTATGCACTCTTTAATACCCAATTTATCAAATATTAATTTAAAAAAGATTTTGTAAACGGAAATACCATAATTACCTTTTCAATGATTTTTAAAGATTAAAGAAACATGTTTATTTGAGAATATTTGAACTATTCCTATATTTTATAATGACATGCCCCTTAACTATGATCATCTCTTATAGAGCAATTAAAAAATAAATAAATAAATCTTGTTTTTCTTACCAGAATTAGTAATCTTTAAATCACATAGATGATGATGATGATGGAGATGAGCTTGATCATCATCAAATTGATTTGGTTTATGTATATTAAATTTATTATATAAATAATTTTAAATAATTAAAACATAATTTTAAATTTTGACTTGAATATTTATCGAATTGATTCAACTCAAAAATTAGCAAAGTCGATACAAATGAGTCAAATAAAATTATATTGAATTTAGTTTTTAATAAATAAAATATTTATTTTTTATTTTTAACAAAAATATTAATAAGTAAATAAATTAGTCCAAGTTTTTTATTTGACTCCCTATATTTTTAGATCAAACACTTTGTAAAATTGTTAAAAGGTATTTCAGGTATTTTTTTTTTTAAATCTTCAAAAGATCCTTAGTAGACAAATATTTTATTAAGTGAGACTTAAATGATTCGTATTCTTTACTAAGGGACTATTTGGTACATATTCTCAATAAAGAGTCCATCAAAATCATTCTCCCTAATTTATATATTTAATTAAAAAATAAATAAATAATATATATTTTTTTACGAATTTTTATAAAATAAGATAAAAACACTATTTTAATATGTTGTATGTTGTAAATTGTAAGTTGTAACATGTAACACATTTTCTTTTTATACATTCTTTCAAAAATAATGACATATATTCCCCTTTACATTTGAAGTACCACCCCCTTCATTTTTCAAACTCGTGATTTGTCTCTAGACTTTAGTCTTTTATAAACCAATGAAAATAACCTCAAAAGAAGTCTTGTTTATTAAAATATTAAATAATGCAAATCATTACTTTCTTAAGGATTAAAAATAATAAATAATAAATTTTCTTTTCTATAAAATGTCTGTTAATTTTTTTAATCTAATTATCATTCTTCATTAATTTTTTATATATTATTTTTTCTTTAATGTATTGGAGAATGCTAATGTTCCCATGAGATCTTGGATGTTTGCATTCCCCATATATATAAGATGGTGTTCAGTAGCCAACGTTAGGGAGCCAATTTTGTCCTAAATGACTTAAAATTTTCAAATTGAACTGATTTTTTATGAGGATGATCTCTAGGGTGAGTAAATCACCTCATAAAAATCAACAAAATCTGAAACTTTTAAATCCATCAAAAGTGGTTTACAAATTATCGGTAAAAAAATGATGGTCCACAATTCTAGTCACTTTTGATGGGGCTAGAAGGTTCAGAATTGACTAATTTTTTATAAAGATGGTCTCCTCATCCTTCCCAAAAAAAAAATCAGACAATTTCAAAAAATTATCCTGTATAAGACAAAACTCTTTATTTAAGAATTTGACAAATGAACGACACCCATCTATATGGATGGCGTTCGACCCACCCAATGTCAGGGAGTCAATTTTGCCTTATATGACTTAAAGTTTTGAATTGAGTTGATGTTTACAAGTTGAATGGACATATGTAAAATCAAGAGTAAAAAAAAATTCATTTTTCAAAATACGGGGAGCGTTCAAGTATAATTTGCCCTCACGAAAAAAGAAAAAAAAATCTTGACTCCCCTCCTGGACTCGCATGTCATATAAAAGAGAGGGTTTCTCCAAATATTTGAAGCAGCTGACCATTCGACGTTGGACTCGTCAACACCCGACCGAACCAAATCCAAAAGCAAAATTGATCTCCCTTCATGTACTAGAAACATTACAGCTAAGGTGCCGTTTGTTTTCTATATTTTTAACTACTTGGTGCTGAAAATGTGAATTTTCAACATTTTCGTATTTTTTTTTTTTTTTTTTCTTTTAGTGCATTTGTTTCAGAAAACATCCAGTGCCAAATTACCGGAATTTTGGCCCCTTTTTTGTTTTTTTGTTTTTTGTTTTTTTAATAAAAAGAATTGGAACCTATTGAATACAAGAGGCTCCAATTCAAGATACTTGGATATCTTAATTGAACCAATGGGATCCGAAACAACAAATTTATGGGGAGCATACTCATTTAGTGTAGTACATTTTACACGATTGAGAGAGGATACCGACTTTGATGGGGGCAGCTCGCTTTAAATTTTGAAATAATATTTTCTCATTACAAGACACGTGGCATTTTGAGATTGAGAGAGGATACCGACTTTGATGGGGGCAGCCCGTTTTAAATTTTGAAAGAATCTTTCTCGTTACAAAACACGTGGCATTTTGAATTTATTTCACGCTATATATTTTCATCAAAATTTGAAACACTTTCTTGAAAATGCCACATGTAATCCAATGGAGAAGGTTTCTTCAAAATTTTGAAGCAGACTGCCTGCTTCATAGTTTTTTCCATTGAGAGAGCATCACATCAACAAAACGTTAAAATCCAATAATTTAGATTTGAAAGTTTGGTGACCTTCTATTTTCAAAGGCTTCCATTATTTTATTTTTTTTCAAATTTGATCTAGACCAATAATCTTATATGTGTATTATTATTATTATGAAAAAAATTTCAATGTGGGGCTCTAAAACCATCTAAACAAATTCTACAGGATTTAAGACTGTGCTTGGATTGAAAGAAATGGAAAGCAAAGGATAAAGGAAGAGAAAATAAATGAGTTTCTCTCCATTTCCCTTATTTGGACTATTAAGTGGGAGAGAAGAGAAGGGAAAAGAATTTGAGAGAAAAAAAAGGTGAGTTTTCTCTCTCCAAAAGTGGAGAGAAGAGAGAAATCCTTTTAAAATATTTTATAATTCCCACTTTACCCTTAAATCTCTTTTTAAGGTATTTTAAAATTTCAAAGTTGTCCCAAATTCTCTCTTGTCAATCCAAACATGGCGGAGAGAAATTGAATTTCACTTCTCTTCTCTGTCAATCCAAACATGAAAGAGAGAATCCGAGAAGAGAAGAGAAGAGAAACTCAGTTTCTCTCCTCCATGTTTGGATTGACACGAGAGAACTTGGAACAGCTTTGGAATTTTAATGAATTTCTCCTCTCCACTTCTCTCAATCCAAACATAGCCTAAGTATTACAGAGGATCTGCATAGTGCCAAGATTAAGATGTCAAGTTTATCCTAAGTATCACAGAGGATCTGCATAGTGCCAAGATTAAGATGTCAAGTTTATCCGAATATATATATATATATTTCCTTTATATGATATTTGATTGGAACAGAAATTGGAAAATAGAAATCAGGACAATTTATGCTCGTCCGGGGTCTACCCTTAACAATTCCAGAACAATAAGAATTTTTTCAAGCCAACTAAGATTTTAGTCTATTAAATTAGTAAATATTGCCTAAAACTTATGAAAAACATTGATGATACACACTTCGAAACAATTAAAAAATAATAATAATGATGCTGATGATGATGATGATCTGATAGATTCCAAGGTTCGATGTAAATGTTTGACCATCTTACCCTTTCAATCAACATTGTAATTGCATAAAGGGTCAGAGAGAAATCATTTGATGTCGCGGCCTGTTGGAAAAATTATCTACCTCATACATGAACACCCAATTGACTTTATTCGATTTGGCAATGATCTCGTAATCCATTTTCTAGACCCGAATAAATATTGTGGTTTTGATATTTTGGGTCCGACTTATTACTACATTCCTTTGTATGTATTATTACCATCAAAATATCTATTAATCATGTTAAAAACTAACTTCAATATAAAGAGAAACAGTAGAGATTCTTTACATTCCAAGTCTCTATCTAATAAATATTGCTTTAAAAAGGAGAGATTCTTTGACTTTAAGGCTAAATCTATTATGATTGCAAATATAGTCTAAAGAAAAATCATTTTACAAGATAAAATTTAGTCCAAAACATAATGGACTTTTTCCAATGCTCCAACTGTACAAATAACAGTACATTGCAACTTATCTTTTCGCCTATTGGGTTTGTGAACACAGGAAGAAAGCTGGGTGGTCTGTATGCGTTCTAAAGCATTACGAGGTATAATTATAATTGTTTTCAGATTATACACAATTTGATTGCAAATTGAATCATTTAGTAGAAAACGAATAATGTCTAAGAGTCTTCAAGAAAATCAGGAAAAAAAATACACACACACACACGAATTTTCAAAGTACAACTCAAAGGGTACAATGTACATGCAGAAGCACGCCTATGTTATAGCAACATTTGAACAACAAAAACTAAGGCGTAATCACTGGGATTACTAATACTTGCAAAGGAGGTGAGGGAGTATCACATCAAAGTCCAACCAAAATACTTTTGTTTCCATCCACGAAGAGGTTGTGTCGAGTCTAAAATAACAACTGCCAACCAACAGATCAAATGTTTAAGGAAATATAATTTTGAGAAAATTACTAGTAGAATCAGTCATGTATGATAAGATGAAATGAAATGTTCATTTATAGATCTCATCTTTCCAAGTTAAATTAAATTTACACAAAACATATAAGAAAAGAAAGTAGATACCAATGTGAGATTACTATCGTCGTCTGCAAATGTAGATGAAGCATGGGACTAGGACATCTACCAATTTTGGTCAGATCACACGAGGAAATAGCCATCCGAACAAGAATTATTATCAGAATTGAGAGGTTATGAGCATGCGACGGCAACAGCTAGCTCACGCCTACTCTCAACAAATCGTTGACGGAAGAGGTCGAATTCCTCTCTCTTGATAGCTTCCCTTATCATCCGGAAGAAGCCAAGATAATGGTGAGTGTTGTGTCTGCAACACGTAGGACAAGTTCGTGTAAGATATAAACACTATTACACAGAATGAAAATGAGTAAGAATAACAAAGATAAAACGAAGAATTTACATTTCTAGTAAAATCTGAGCCAGCATTTCATGAACATTGAGTAGGTGATTGATGTATGCCCGTGTATGATTCTGACATGTGTAGCATTCACAACCGTCAATAATAGGTGATGTATCTTTCCTGAACAATGAAGTTGCAAAGAAAAATCACGAGATTATCGTAATTATGAACATAAAAAGTAGTAACAATAGCATACCTTCTTTTCATATTTGGTATTTAATTACAAAGCTTGGAGCAAAAAAATTAACTGGAATAGTGAAAAACACATTGGAAGTGGTTTCACCAAATTTCAATTCAAGATCAGTCACCTATAAATTGTCGCTCGCAGATTTATCTTTGTATGGTCTCCACCTATTTCACTCTGTTGAGAGTCGGGAATACTTCTCTCAGTTCTGTTCAGTGGAAAAGTGAGCGCAAAACCTCCTATTGTAAGATGATAAATGTATCTGTAAAACAGTAATGTAGTAGTTCAAGTTTTATTGAAAAATGAAGAATAGGACATTAAAACATTGGCTTGAGCTACATACGTAGAGTCAAAGAGATCAACGCCAGAAGCAACACCCTGCAAGACCTCCTCTGTAAAGTAAAACCAGAATTTCATTTTGAGACAAAATAAATCAATCTAACACCACTTATTTTCCAAGAATGTGGCAGGATATGCCCTAGTTCTAATTAATGATCAAAGCTTCATATAAGGATAGAATAGTCATTCCTAGAGTGCAACTCATTGAGCACTAAAACTGATTCAAGCTTGAGCCAACTTGCCATTACTGAGTTGACTTGGAATGGAAGCCACAAAAACTGAATCAACTCAAATGTGGCAATATTAATTATGAGTCATGGCTTGGCTGAGACTTCAAATCAACCCATAGGCTATAATTTGCATTTACTTCTATGTTCGAACTATTCATGCAATAAGGGGCTTAATTCTTGGATCAAAGAGAGGAAAAGAAGTTCCACCTTTTAATTCAAATGATGAATTTTGTAGACAATAGTTGTGTTTGACGTGTTATAGAAAGGGTTTGAATGTCCAATAAACGGGAGTATGAGTAAGAGAACTCATACCTGGAAGTCCAAGTCCACAAATCTGGCGTGGCCTTTCTTTTGGCAAGATATCCTGAACATTGAACAATGACATCAGCTCCCTGAATTAATCAAAGAAACTATCGATATTTTTTTTTCTGAAAGATGTAAGATATGTTTATAAAATTAGAGTGATGGTCGAGATGACAATCACTATGGAAAGAGCAAACTATCAACTCTCTTATTTGTTGAAACAAATGCATTACTGTTTTGTGATGTTTATTTTTCCTCCACTTAATAGTATGTTCTTCTTTGTATGCAAAGAAATGAACATCTTACCTTTCAAAAAAAAAAGAAATGAACATCTGGATATCTTACTGGAATAGGACACTGTCCTAAAGTAACTTGCTGATGTTGAAATATTATAAAAAAATATTTTGGCAAATTGGTGAGTCTTGTGGTATGGTGATACCTACTTATGAAGAAAAAAGGGCATATGTGCAAAACTACAACAATTACCATAAGATCAAACTAATGAGTCACACAATGGGTCTATAAGAGAATGATGGAGCAAAGATTTAAGATTAAAGATGAGAGAAATGATATTAAAGAACCAGTTTGGCATCATGCCTAGGAGGTTAACATCACAGTTATCCCCTTACTCAGACAATTAATAGAGAAGTTGCAACAAAAGGCAGAGAATCTCCATATGGTATTTTATTGACTACAAGAAAACAAATTACAAATGTCCAAGAGTGTTAATTTGGTGGGTATCTGAAGAAAAGAAAGGTTTAAAATCTCATATCGATGTGTTGTTTCAGTTTTCCAAAAAAAATAAAAAAAACGAAATGGAAATGAAACATTTGGGATGTTCCAAGACATTATGAAGCATTCACTTTAAATCAGAGATGGAGCTAGTAAGGAGACAGAGGGGGCAATTGCCCCCCACAAAACTTTGAGAAACCCCTATATTTTAAATTAATTGCATGCCCCATTTGATCCAACTCCCTCACCTCCCTCCAATTTTTGCCCCCCTCAAATTTGTGAAGATGACCTTGCCTCTTGACTAGGCCTTCTCTCATAGACTAATTGAAAATGACCTAAATATCCTTTTCTTCAACTTCCAACCAAAAATCTCAAAATTTCTTCCCAAAACCATTCATCTTCAAGCTCTTCAACTGTACCATTAATTATAGTTTGCCCCCACTACAAGAAAATCATGGCTCCGCCCCTGTTTTAAATCATTAATTTAAAAAAAAAAAATTATTCTAATTAAAAATAGAAACTATTTTTTAAGTGTTTAAAATTAAAGTTACAATTAAAATCATATTTTTCACATTGATAGGCGCTAGAAATGCTTTGGAACATTCTAAAACAAAGATAGGAACCTCAAAATATTGCAATTGATGCATATATAATGTTGCCAATATATTTATTTGATTAAATGGATCTTATTAGTTGCAAAACTTTTTAAATGGTTAATCTAGTCAAAACATTGATTTCAAAATGTTAAGGGTTCAAACTTCAAAAAAATACCTTTTTTTTTTGTATGTATTGAAACATTCCAAAACAGTGCGATACATTTAAACTTCGCAATGTTTTAGCTTCAGCATGTCAAAAAACCAGAATGCACAGCCCTAACATCTCAAAACATTGAAATTTATAGATGGAATATTATAATTATAGGGTTTCAACTAGTCTAGTCTTGTCCCTTTCTCTTTTGGGAAAGGCTCCTCTCTTTGGGGGTTCTCCCTTCTCTATGAACTTATTCATTTATCAAAAAATGGGAATGATGTAGCAAAACTTAGAACAATGTAGATAAAAGGAGAGAAGATGCACATATAAAGTGTTATTTAACATATCAAAGTAAGGGTATGCTTGTTTATTGGGAAAGGATTATACTCAAAAAAATCGTGTTCTCGAGAAACCATTAGCGTAGGAAACAGTTTTCTCGAGAAAGTGGAACATTTGTGTAGGTGTGCATGAAGGAGGAGAAGATGACGTACCAACATTAGCCATTGAAACCAGTCATTGATAACAGTGGTTACGACTATAGCAACCATAGTTGACGGTGGTGAAAACCATGGGAGCAAGATTGGCGACGGTGGTGACAGTGGGAAATGAAAAATAGATGAGGATTGACTATTGAGGGGTGATGAAAAATACAGTTAGATTTTCAAATGATGCAAGAAAATCAATATGTGCAGGGAGAATAATTTCCTGCTCCTGCAAGAAAATGATTTTCTCAGAAATCAATTTTCCAAGAATTCAGCGAACCAAACAACATAAAATATCGAACCTGGGAAAATTTATTTTCCAAACAATTTTCTCGGCAAACAAACACACCCTAAGGGGAAAATATTACAATACAATAATCAAACCAACTAAGATATATGGGAACATTTCAAGCAAAATATTCCTTTGATCTATAACACACATGTATGCGCCCACCTATCCATGTCAGTTGTTCTTTTCTCTAATATTTCTACCTTTTATAAGTAGATTTATATGCTATTGCATGTAGTCCTTATTTGACCTTCTCTCAGCCGATTACAACCCCAATTCGAAGGAAAAAATGCAAGTTGAATGTGCTAACAGGGTCATAGGAAGACCCAAACGATCGAGGATTGAGATAGTGAAAGCTGATATGAACACACTTACAATAACAGAAGTCATGACTGTAGACAAATTGAATGCGTGATTTGTTTAGCAGCCCCCAAATCATTGGGATAAGATTTTGATGATGATGATGGTGATAAGATACATAAACAATCTTTTGGCAAGCATAAGATATAAAAACAAGGAAAAGGTTGAAGCATCCTACATTGAGGGTTAGTAGCTTACAGTAATTGCACTAAGGAGAGTGGGGCGCTCATCCATACTCTCTCCGAGTCCAAATCCTCCAATCCAATAACCTGCATCACGCAACCCGAAACCATTTTTGAAAGTTAAGATTATCAAAGTCCCTACAAAATTCAGTCAAATCAACAAATATAGGACTTTCGAGTTTTCCACATAATTCACAAAAGATTATGCATCACCATAACGTCCATAAAAGAGAACTAGGAATGTTAGGGAATGGATGAATTTTTATCTGCAAAATTATATATGTATGCAATCATTTAGTTATCAATCTTGCAGAGCTTTCTTTTCAACATGATCTTCCCAGTCAATTGAGGGTTTACTAAAAGTTGTACCAGTCAACATCAAGTGACCAAGCATGGACCAATGCAAGGACCAGTATCGTATTTCAGTTAACTGACTGTATCATTTTTCCCATAATAAATTTCAGGGGAATCCTGAAACACACAAAAGTTAGCGAAGTAGTAGTTGAGAATGTGTTCATACACGCATAAGACATGTGATGCAGGACAACTAGATCATGTACCAAAATTGATGTAAGACAAAAGAGTAAGCTTTTATTGAGTTCGAAGATCCATCAAAGTGTGTGCTGTAAATTTATGGTTTTATGGGCTGAAAAGTATGGTTCAGAGCAAAGGTTTGTCTTGGCATGCCATTTAACAAGGCAGAGATTTTAAGAATGAAGTTGTGTTTGGATCATTTTATGGTTGGGTTTAGTAGAGAAAGAAAGAGAGATTTGTAGGAAAGGTGAGTCCCACCACTTAGCTTATCTAAGCACATGACTCACAAAATAATTTCCATTCTTCATTCTACTCCATCTACTTTGGGATAAGTGGTAAGAGAAGCGGTTTCGGATCAGTGAACGCCTCCCACCCATGGCGAAAGATGGGGTTGTTCAATATCTCCAAAGATAAGGAGGCACCAGATCCATCATGGAAGCTAGCATCGAAAAGGAGGAAAAGGTGGAATCGTGCATCTAGAAGTGGTTCTCAGTCGTAGAACGGGATGCTATGTGTGTAGCAAGGCGAGTCGAAGAGAAGAATATTGCATTGGGGTTCACTCACTATAAGTCGAAAGGCGGCGACAGGCCCGTCCTTACTCGTCAAGAGCTGGATAGTCTTTTCTTTTAGTGGAGCATTCCTCCTTTATTGGTTATTGGTTGGCGTCGACAGGAATATGATTGGTGGAACGACAGAAGCAAGAGTCTTTCTTCGGCTTGAGGTCAGATCTCCTCGGATGGGCAGCTCCTGTTGCAGGGAGTTTTCACTTGCGGGTAGCGAGTTTAGGTGGGCGATGGAATAGTCACAGTGGAGAAAGAAAGCAGGATCAGTTATTCGAGTCAGCGAGTGATGCAAAACAGTGAGGGGAGAAAGGAAAAATAGGGGATTTAGGAAAATCCTGTTGGGGATTGGATTAAGGATTGGAGATTTGGTTAAGGATTTGGGCGACAATAGGAAAATGATTTCCAAAATACTAACCGGTTATATGTTGAAATGTAAAACATAAAGTTTTCACATTTTGAAATTACAGGTTTAGGGTATTAGAATTAGATTTGGATAAAAAATCAATGAGGTAAGGGTTAAAGAAAGTGGGGAAGAATTAAAGGTAAAATAAAGTGGGGTTTGTACGTTTCAAGAATCAAGAATCAAGAAAGAGATTTCAAGAATCAAGCATCAAGAATTCAAGATTTCTTGAAAAAAATCAAGAAAACAAAGTTTATGGGTTGGGTTCTTGAAGGATTAGAAGGCTCTTGATGGTTTCAAGATCTCTCACAAATAAACAAAAGAGCATAGAGGATAAGAAGATTAAAGAAAAAAAAATGATATTTACCTTGGAATCACCCCAATGATTTCTGTAGAGGTAAAATCTCGGATGTCGTCGATTCCTCGAGATTTACCCCTAATAATCGATCTACACTATTATTGGTGCACACAAAACAATAAAAAAGCACGCAGAAAAATAATCAAAGAGAAAGAGAGAAGATAAGAAGCAAGATTTGTTCACGGGGTTTGTCCCAAAACCGAACTACGTCCCCGGGTACTGAAGAGTCATTCCATTATTCTTGAAACCATTACAAGATATACAAAAAACCTAGCTTCTTATATCTTTCTCCTTCTCCCAAGAGCCTTCCTCCTTCTACCTAATAACTCTCCTTATATAGATAAAAAATCAAACCCTAAAAAGAAAGTAAAACCATTCAGGATTCTCTACAAAATCTATCTTTATATAGAAATAGATATTCTCTAGTAAATTATGAGACTTTTTATTTCAGGATAAGATTACAATCTTAACCTAATTTATTAGTAGAGTTGACCCAACAAAGTATATGAGTGGGGGCTAATTCCGTGTCCAATTCGATCAAGTCTATAAACTCAACCAAGCAAAATGGTTCGGTTTATTATTCGATTTTTAACCCACCAAGTCACGGTATATTAGAACTCACTTTTAACCTAATTTATGAGGCAAAATTAGTAAATTACAACTTGGGGGCTAATGGCCACGTTATATTCCATGCATATACTTTTATTTTTGGTTGCTGTTGCCAAAGAGATGCAAGTTACAGGAAAAACATTTAGCAAACTAGACTTGTTGATAAAGTCCAATTTACATTCTAAGAAGATTTCAAGCGATTAAGTTTCTACCCCGAGTGGCAAAATCGTCTAAAGTAGTGATGGTGGGTCCAAATTGACCAAGTTTCTATCTTGAGTGGTAGAGTAGTCCCAAGTAGATAGGGATCATGAGTGGCCAAGATATCACGAGTGAAAAAGCTGCCCTGAGTTGCTTAGGGGTCTTGAATAACTAATGTCCCGAGTGACAAGTCTGTAATGAGAGGATGAGGGCCCTGAATGACCAATGTCCCAAATGACTACTCTACCTAAGTAACTAAAGATGTCCTAAGTGACTATAGGGTTATAAGGGACTATCATCTCCTCAAAAGAAGATAAAAGAACAATATTTTCATAAAGCAAAGAGAAGACACGAGAGTAGTGTAATATTCTCTTAAGTGAACCTCGACCTCATTAATCTCCACCTATGAGAAAGCTAACTATAGAGGGTAAAATTGATATTAGACACGTAACGTAAATAAGGCGAATATTGGTCACATAGCAGATTTAATACGTATCTCAGGCATTGATTGGTATATCTTAGATTATATTTTATTTGGTTAAGATTGTACTCTTATCCAAAGATAAAAAATTTCCTAATTGACTAGAGAATATCTATTTCTAGATAATGATAGATTTTGTAGAGAATCCTCAACGGTTTTACTTTCTTTTTAGGGTTTGACTTTTTATCTATATAAGGAAAGCTATTAGGTAAAAGGAGGAATGTTCTTGGGAGGAAGAGAAAGATATAGGAGACTAGGTTTTTTGTAGATCTTGTAATAGTTTCAAAAATAGTGGAATGGCTCTTCGGAACTCGAGGACGTAGTCTGATTTTGGGACGAACCCCGTAAACAAGTCTTGTTTATTGTCTTCTCTTTCTCTTTGATTATTATTGTGTGTTTTTTTATTGTTCGTGTGCATCAATAATAGTGTACATCGATTGTTAATCTCGAGGAATCGGCGGCTTCCAAGATTTTACCTCTACAAATTGGCATCGTCCGTGTGAAACGAAAAGGGAAAACCACGAAAAATCACGTGGAATTATCTAGGCTTCAATCAGGAATTGGGGGCTGTAAAATGATTTGTTACATATTCTTCAATTTGAAGAGTAAATTGATTTGGATTTTCAAATACCACATGATGAGCCGATCAAATAGCAAGATTTTGTGCTTAGTGATTGCAAAATTTTGAGTTTATGCGAAGGATTAATGGGGGTTGAAACCCTAACTAGCGACAACCATGGTTAAGTTTTAAGAACACAAAGGCACCCATGGGCATAATCAACATCACATAGGGTTGTGGATCGTGACATCACAAACGCCATGCAAAACAGAGGAAGGTTGGGAAGGCTGTGTTAATGGAGGTTCGTTCTATAACAGAATACAAACAAGGTAAAGAAAGGTATGTGTTTAAAAAGATTTTACTTTAATATATCCATTACACATCAAATATTGATGTGTAATGCAAGCTATTGTTTCTGCATCAGTGAAAGGCACTTGAAAAGGAAAAGTTGGTGGTGTATCTAAGGGATATCAAATTTGATGTGCAGTAAAACCCCACATTGTAAGATAACATTGGAATCTAAAAGTGATAAGTAGGAATTGGGTTAAAGTTATGTGCTTGGCCTATACATGATCGTTGATGTATAGGATCCCTTTCCCTTGATTAAAAAAATAAAAATAATATTGGGTGAAGAATAATAAATTGTCAAAATAAATTGGGGGTTGTTGGATGCCTTAAGTGCATACCAATTTTATTTTCCATTGAAACCCTATCTAGATAATGGAATCATGGTATAAAAGGTAAAAGACTGGCAACAAAATTGATGTTTATTGGGACTCAATTGAGTTGATAGACCTAACTGGTTGGTTGGTTGATGACTCAATTGAGTCAGAAGGGTTCGATTTGACCCAATTTGTAATTTTGTGACTCGATTGAGTTAAACAATAGAACTTGGGGGCTTAACTCATGACCTTATTAGGGACCCATTTTATCCAATTTATTAGTAGAGTTGGCCCAACAAAGTATACGAGTTGGGGTAAATTCCGTGCACAACTCGATCGAGTTTATAGACTCCACCGAGCTAAATGGTTCAGTTTATTATTCGATTTTTAACCCACCAAGTCACGTTATACTAGAGCCCACTTTTAGCCTAATTAATTACAACTTGAGGGCTAATGGCCACATTATATTTCATGCATGTATTTTTAATTTTTGTTGGTGTTGCTTAAAGAATGCAGGTTACAAGAAAAACATTTAGCAAGCTAGACTCGTTGATGAAATCTAATTCACATTCTAAGAGGATCTCAAGCAATTAAGTTTCTTCCCCGAGTGGCAAAATTGTCCTAAGTAATGATGGGTCCTAACTGACCAAGTTTCTATCCTAAGTGACAGAGTAGTCCCAAGTGGATAGGGGTCCTGAGTGACCAAGATATCCTGAGTGAAATAGCAGTCCTGAGTGGCTTAAGGGTCTTGAATGATTAATGTCCCAAGTAACAGCTCTATAGTAAGAAGATAAAAGCCCTGAATAACCGATGTCCCAAGCTACTACTTTGTACAAGTGACTAAAAATGTCCTGAGTGACCACAGGGTTCTGAGAGACCATCGTTTCCTCAGAAGAAGAGAAAAGAACAATATTTTCTAAAGCAAAGTGAAGACACGAGAGTAATTAATACTCTCGTAAGTGGACATCAGCCTCATCAATCTCCACCTACAAAATGGGACAAACTGTAGAGGGTAAAATAGATATTAGACACGTGATATGAATAAGGCAAATATTGGTCACATGGAAGATTTAATACGTATCTCCAGGCATTGGTCAGTATATCTTGGATTAGATTTTATTTGGTTAAAATTGTAATCTTATCCCGAAATAAAAAATCTCATAATTGACTAGAGAATATCTTTTTGTAGATAAGGATAGATTTTGTAGAGAATCCTGAATGGTTTTACTTTCTTTTTAGGGTTTGACTTTCTATCTATATAAAGAGAACTATTATGGAGAAGGAAGGAGGCCCTTGGGAGGAGGAGAAAGATATTAGAGGTGTTTTTGGTAGATCTTATAATGGTTTCAAGAATAGTGGAATGGCTCTTTGGAGCCCGGGAACGTAGTCTGATTTTGGGACGAACCCTGTAGACAAATCTTGCATTTTGTCTTCTCTCTCTCTCTCTCTGATTATTTTTTTGTATTTTTTGATCGTTCATATGCACCAATAATAATGCAGATCGATCGTTACGGGTAAATCTCAAGGAATCGACGGCAACCAAGATTTTACCTCTACAAAAGATTTCCCCCTTATTCGGGATTTGATTTGTGAAATCCCACGATCATATGAATCTTACTCAAAAAATGGAACCTTCCCTATCGTATTCCAGGAATCATGGGATCCTTCCTAGAATTTTGGATCTTAACGAACGAAGTAACGAATTGAATGGATACTCAGATTCGGCAAAGCTGAATTATTGACTCATCTTGTATACCCTTTGCCCTTCGTAATCTTCTTTTTCCACTCTCCAATTCCTGTTCTCAACGAGACACGTGTAAGGTCTCGATGAGAAACTGATTTTACCCTTTACAATTACCCCCTCTCATGAAGACACGAATCTCCGCTACCATCTCGAGAAATGTTCCCTCTCCCGAACGGGCGTCATTAAGAGCACTTAATTTTTAACTCTAATCATTTTTTTGCCCCTAACGCCTTATCGCATTAAATGGAATGTCATTTCAAGTTACGGATGGCCGAGATGCTATGTTTTCTATCGTTGGTCGTACACGCGTCCCACTTAGTGTCATAATGAACCCTGGAGTGGCAACGGTTAGGTTAGATGGGATTTCGCTAAGGGGTGTACGTGCTCTCCTACATTCAGGTTATAAATAGGTCGCCACTTTGAAACTCCTATCTTTCTATTGCCTACTTCTCTACTTCTGAAATTTTGTCTCTCTGCCTCTAAACTTTCTAAGCCATCCAAGCTTTGAGCATTTCTCACTTCTTATTCGAAGGAAATTTCTTCCCTTTCTTCTTTGCTTATTTCGAATTTTAGATCCTAATGACCATTAACCTCACCAAATTTTGCAAAACCTATTTGATCCCTTCGTCAATGTCCCTTAGGGTTTGTAATGATCCTAAAGATTCTAATGAGCATCGTCAAGGGGAAATAATGGTTTATGCTGGTAAGATTAAGGCCAGCCTAAGTTTTCCCTTTTCTCCCTTTCTGAGAGAGGTCCAAAGCAAAATAAACTGGGCCCTTAGCCAGATGTCATGCAACTTCTACTGTCTGATTGACCGAGTGGAAGAGTTGGGGGTAACCACCAATGACTTCCTTTCCAAGTATAACCTGAAGTCCAACTTCCACCGTCTTGGTCATTACTCCATGTCAGCCAAAACTGCAGCACTATCCTTAGTGCCTGCCCTTCCCAATGTTGATAAGGAATGGCACAAGGATCCCCTAATCGTTTATGGGGACTAGGAATTTGGTTCAGGCGTTCCTCGTGATGGGTTCAGAGTGCCCCAAACATTTCAAGGTGAGTAGTGCTCCTTATACTTGAAATTTTAATGTTTGATTTCTTCTTGATACTACCTCTTTTTTCTTTTACTGATCTTCAGATACTTTTGCTTTTTCTATCATTAAGGCAAGGAGGGAGCAAAGACAACTCGAGAAGAAAAAGGCCAACAAGGATCTGTTTGTGGTCAGAGCTGCTCAACCTGCTCTGCCCTCTCTCGCTCCCATTCCTCTTTCGACCCAATCACCTCTTCTTGTCCATCCACCCCAGCCCATCCTGCAGAGCAAGTTGCGAAGAGCAATTCTCTTGTTATTAGCCTGCATTCTAAGAACTCTTCCCAGTTTTGTCCAAATTTTCTATTGTTAAGCTCTTCTGTATTCTGAAAGACTCTTAGGAGAACCAAATCCCCTTATTTGAATTCTTTATTACGAACCTTCTTGTTGTAGTGACTTTGCAACCTTTGATGATAACTTTCCAATCTCACTCATGCTGCCTTACGTTTTTCTTCTAACATATCTAGCTCGACCACCAATTGTTTGTCGTTCTACTCTGATTGTACTATCCTTGAACGTGTAGTTGGGAAGCTATTTTCTATTGGGATTATTGCCTCTATTACGTATGTCATAACAAGGAGATAATCGAGTTGAAGTCCTTGCAATTGTCCTGTAAGCCCAGAGAACTCCATGTAGTACTGATGTCATTTGTTTTTGCCTCTCCTAATCTTCTCTTCAATATGTCGACCAAGACTTTGTTTGTGGCCTCTGCCTGCCCATTCCCTTGAGGGTATTGAGGAGAAAAAACTTGGGTTATGTCATGCTCTCTGCAAAAACCTTTGATCTGCTCTCCTGAGAATTGTCTTTTATTGTCTGATATGATGGAATGTAGCACACCAAATCGGCAAATTATGTTTTCCCAAATGAACTTCTGTACTTCTTGCTAACGAATCCTAGCCAGCGGGCATGCCTCTACCCATTTGGTAAAGTAGTCCATTACCACAAGTAGGAAAATTAGATTCCCTGGTACTTTAGGGAATGGTCCAACTAAATCCATCCCCCGCTGGGCAAAAGGTCAGGGACTAATTACTGAGTTAAGCTGAACTGTTGGTTGGTAGATGAGTCTCCTATGCCTCTGGCATTTATCGCACCGTCTGACATATAGGGTAGCATCCTTCTGTAAATAAGGCCAGATATACCCTTGCGAGAAAGTGCTTTGTGTGCTAATGATCTGGCTCCTGAATGATTTCCACAATCTCCCTCGTGGATCTCCCTCATTACTTGTTCGACTTGTGGCCCACCATATAATCTCCTATAGAGCTAATCATCGATTAGGATGTATCGTTCTGTTTTGGTCTTAATTTGTCTGGATTCTTTCGAGACGAGGAGAAGTTGTTCTGATCAGAGGTAGGAGATAATCAGGTTCTTCCAACTCTGATCCCTGGATGATGTTACACAACTGACCTGCTCTGTTTCTTCATTAGCTAGTCTCTCCTGAAAATCAAGTAGGAGCTCTCTCTTGTCTTGCCCTGCTTACATAGGAGCTACGTAAGCTAAAGCGTCAACATATCTGTTGTCAGATCCTGGTATGTGCTCCACCATTATTTCCTCAAGCTAGTTCTAGATTGTTCTGATCTTCTCTAAGTAGAACTGCATTTTGGGATCTCGTGCTTCGAACTTTCCATTGACATGATTAATTACCAGTTGTGAATCACTGTAAACTACACCACCCCTGACTTCGAGCTCAACTAGCATGTTTAATCCGAGCAGCATGTTTTGTACTTAGCTTCATTATTTGAAGCTCTAAACCCTAATCTTGATGTTTTTTATATTTTTGTGTTTCAATGGTGACCACCATTATCCCTATCCCAGAGCCTTCCGAATTTGAAGATTCGTCTACAAAGACTTTCCATCCTAGTAGGATGCCAATCTCTTCCAACCTTTCTTCCGTACCAAGTTCCTTTACTTGGAGGTCTGCCTTGTCTTCAGTAGGGAAATCAGCCAAGAAGTTAGCTATCGCTTGTCCTTTTAACGAAACTCTTGGTTTGGATTCAATCTCGAACTCGGCTAAATGAATTTGCCCATTTTGCCATTCTACCTAATTCTTCTACTTTCCCCAGTACTGATATCAATGGGTAATCTATTATGACCTGAATTTTGTGAGCCTGAAAGTATGGTCTCAATCGGAGAGCAGAGTATATTGGGGCTAGACTTAGTTTCTCCATCTTTGGTACATCTAGTCTCCGCATCTGTGAAGGTTTTGCTGAGAAAATAAATTGGATGCCCCTTTGTTGTTCTTGTTTTCACGAGGACTGAGTTGAGCACACACTCCGAAGATGCCAGGTATAGGCTGAGTTCCTCTCCTTTTGATTTGGAAAGAATTGGGGGACGCCCCAAGTATTTTTCTGCAAAAGTAGGTAGAGAGCCCTTTACTTATCTGACAATCTGGAGATAAACCTGCTTAGAGTTGCTACTCTTCTTACTAACTTTTGTACTTTCTTTTTGATTTTTGGTAAAGGCATTTCGAGCAATACCCTGATCTGATCAGGGTTGGCTTCAATTCCTCTTTTTGTGACCAAGTATCCCAAAAACTTGCCTGATGTCATCACAAAGGTACATTTCACTAGGTTCAATCTCATCCCAATGTGTCTTACCCAGGAGAATATACTCTCGAGGTCTACAATGTGATCTTCCTTCTTCTTACTCTTAAGTAGGTCATTTATGTAAACCTCAGCAATCTTTCCGAGTAAATCCCTGAACAGCTCTGCCACCAACCTTTGGTACATCGCACCAGCATTCTTTAACTCGAACAACATGACCTTGTAACAGTAGAGCCCTTATTCGATAATGAAGACTGTTCTTTCTCTCCTAGTCTTCTATACTGAGTTGGATTTGATTGTTACCTGAGTATCCATCCATGAAAGATAGTCTCTCATGTCCTGAAGTAGCATCTACTAGCTGTTCAATCCTTGGCATTGGAAAGTTATCCTTTGGGCAGGCCTTTTTTAAATTTGTGAAATCTATACATACCATGACCTTCCCATTTTTGGGGGGTACTACCACAATGTCAGCTATCCAATCTAGGAATTGCACTTCTCTGATGAATCCAGCCCTGACTAACTTCATGACTTCTTCATTCACTGCGTCTCTCAGATGCGGTGCTAGTCTTCTTGGTTTCTACTTCACTAGTCTTACGCTTGGCCCTACGTTGAGGTGATGGCAGATCACCTCTGGGCTAATCCCTAGCATGTCTTCGAATAACCAAGCGAAAATATCTTTGTTCCTCTTCAAATAGTTCGTCAACTCCTCTAACTCTTCCTGATCCAACTTTGCTCCTACCCCGGTTTTCTTCCCTTCCCCGATATCTACCATTCTTATATTTTCCAAATATGGTTTGATTTCTTATTATATTCAAGTCACAAATTTTTTACAAAGAATTAAAATCTCATATGTCATCAATTCCTTGATATTTACCCCTAATAATCAATTTACACAATTATTGATGCACACAAATGATAAAAAAATACCGAAAAATAATCAGAGAGGGAGAAGACAAGAAGCAAGATTTGCTCACGGGGTTCGTCCCATCTAGACCACGTCCCAAAGATTCATAATGCCATTCCACTATTCTTGAAATAGATACAAGATCTACAAAAAGCCTAGTCTCTTATATCTTTCTCCTCCTCCCAAGAGCCTCCTCTCTTCTACTTAATAACTTTTCTTATATAGATAGAAATTCAAATCCTAAAAAGAAAGTAAAACCATTCAAGATTCTCTACAAAACCTATCATTATCTAGAAATAGATATCCTCTAATCAATTAGAAATACAAGATCTACAAAAAAACCTAGTCTCCTATATCTTTCTCCTCCTAAGAACCTCCTCTCTTCTATCTAATAGCTGTCCTTATATAGATAAAAAGGTAAATACTAAAAAGAAGTAAAACCATTCAGGATTCTCTACAAAATCTATCATTATCTAGAAATAGATATTCTCTAATCAATTAGGAAACTTTCTATTTTTGGATAAGATTGCAATCTTAACCAAATAAAATCTAATTCAAGATATATTAAGCAATGCATCGAGATACGCATTAATTGTCATGTGATCAATCATCGATATTTGCCTTATTTACGTCACGTGTTTAATACCGATTTTACCCTCTACAATTAGCCCCCTCTCATAGGTGGAGATTGGTGAAACCGAGATCTACTAACGAGAATATTACACTACTCTCGTGTCTTCAACTTATTTTATGAAAATATTGTTCCCTCCACTTCCTCTTAAGGAGATGACGGTCCCTTGGAACCCAATGGTCACTCAGGAAATCTTTAGTCACTCAGGGCAGAGCAGTCACTTGGGACATCGGTCATTCAAGGCCCTCATCCTATCACAACAAAACTATCATTCAAGACATTAGTCATTCAAGACCCTTAGGCTACTCAGGGTTGCTCTTTCACTCAGGATATCTTGGCCACTCATTACCTTATCCACTAGGGACTACTGTGCCACTCAGGACAAAAACTTAATCAGTTTGGACCCATTGCCACTCAGGACGGCATTGCCACTTGGGGCAAAAATTTAATCGTTTGGGATCTTCTTAAAATGTGGATTGGACTTCCTCAATAAGTCAGATTTGCTAAGTGTTTCCCTGCAACCTGCGATTCTTAAACAACACCAACAAAAAACAATAGCAAATGCACAAAATATAACATGGTCGTTAGCCCCCAATCTAGTCACGTAATTCGACTTAGTTTCCTAACTTGATTGAATTCTCGAACTATAAGCTTGACTAAGTGGAGTTTTGTGACTTGGCCATGTTCGTGAATTAAATGAAAATGTATTTTATTTCAAGATTGTGAATCATGAAGAATAGAAAACTCGTTTATAATAAGATAGCGTGCCTCGATCTCTGCCTTTGTATCCTTACCGACCTATAATCTAGCTTCTTGTGGGATCGTTGACCCCGATAACGAGTCATAATCGCCTAGAATTAACACTACTCAGGTATACACCTTCAATGGATTCAGATAGGCATATCAAATACATGATTGGCATTGTAGATATTTTTGGGTCAACAAGATTTGACCTACGTACTAGATTTGAGACCCTTAATAAGCATGAGTTATATAACATGCACATACCCATTGAACCTTGTTACAGCAAGGTCGAAATGGTAATATTGTAACCCAAGAACCCTCTATGACGTGTCATGCTTGGTAGCCATTAAAGCCATATTACTCAACACCTAATTTCCATCTTTACCTTTCATGCCCCGAAATCCCAACACGAATCCCTATGATTCACCAGTCGAAATCTCGAGGTGTGAGGTAACCAATCACAAAATTTGTTAAAACATTCACAAGTAATAATACTTATGGAAAAGAAAATATACGCAGCAGAAATAAACATTTGACTAACATCTATACGAGAATCTAGAGTAAGCAAAAGAAATCGACAAACACTGATTTAAATCAAAATCCTCAATCTCATAATACATCAGGTTACAAAAATTTCTAAACTAACATGTTTCTTATCTACAAGCAAAAACTACTAGGATCCTCTACTAATCCTCAAAGAAACGGCGGCGACAAGACATCAATCTGACCCTCCTCAAGGACTTCCTCAAAAGACTCATCAAAGAATGGCTCTTTAATAATTGAATAATCTATAAGGGGAAGGATAGGGTGAGTAACAGGGGAATGTTACTCAGCAGGATGAACGTCGTTCTAACAGTGAGTCATACATACACAAGTAATCATTTGAACAGTTAAATAATGCAAGTTTTTCATAATGTATCATACGATAAATGTCTAAACAAACTCAGTAAACAGTTACAATAATTTCAATCTATCATTTAAACTAACCTATGCATCTTTCAAATAAAAACATTTATCAAACATCACAAAATAAGGAAAAGATACAAAATAAGAACACGGCGGTGTAGTCGATAAAAGAGTAGAGGAACACACCAATATAACCGCCTCGGCTATGGCAATCGTTATTCCAAACTTCCAATCCGACATGGAATCCCATCATTATAATCTGATTTTATGGCCGGTCTAGCATACCACAGTTAGATGACCATTTATCCGGCTCAGACTGGCCGTTGACCAAGAACCCAATACTGAGTTCAACTAACGGTGAGGTCAACCATTTAATGACTACAGACTAACAGCGATCACTAACTAGCCCAAGAGACCCCTCGTGTCGAAGCCTATTAAGAGGCAATGCATGTGAACCCCGCTTACCTCTACACTATACAGAGACCGCCTTTACACGCAACGTTCCCTAGAAATTAAGTAGGAGAAATTTTCGTATCTCATAAGGTGTAACATGCTTTAAGGTATCCCATACTACCGAAGAGCATATGACATCTAGCGCTATCTTACATTGACTCGCCGCTTCCGGATACACAGCAACGCGTCACTCTTTATAGGTTTTCTACGAACCTTTTCTGGTAAACAAAATAGTTTATTTTTGTATACTATATACTAATTTCTTTGTATCGAAAATACAGACAAGGTCTGGTAGTACTCTCCAGTGATAACCATCTACCATTTCCATCTATCAATCATCCCATCCATCTATCTATCTATCACGTATTACGTGGCATGACCACTACGTAGAACTGGAGGCATTGTCCCAACAATCAGTCAGGAACATAAGTTCTCTCTACCCATCCATCGATCAATCGTCTAATTTCCTACATATCTATCAAAGTATCTTTGCTTTTAAAGCTGTTTGAAATCCATAGAATATCAACCAATTCCATTCGATGGTTTTGGTTGAATAAAAAGGCTCGAAAAGCGTATTAAAATCGTAAGACGTAAAAACTGAAAATCTGTGAAAATTTGGCTAAAGTGTAAAAAAAAAATGATTTTTCAAAGTTGTCAAAATTGAAAAGCCCTCGACAACATGAGAAACACCATAATTGTTTTATTATTTAATTCAAAGGAACGCTTAAGATATCACGTTTTGAAAATCGGGAGAAAACGTCGAATATTACGTTTTGTTTTTTAAATCAAAAATCACATTTTGATACAATGAGATTTTGATCTTAAAACTATTCCCAACGTTTCACAATGGGGGGTAAAACCGTAACTTCATTAAAGAACTTAAAGTAATTGGAAATTATTTCAATGTTTTTAATGAAATAAAAGTAGGAAATGGGTATACATACTATAGAAAAGCCACACAAATAAAAATTGGAACTAAACTCAACATTTTGATTTTTTTTTTTTTTTTTTTTCGAATTACTGATTTTTTTGTCGAAACTTGACAAAAATTGATACAACCTTATACTACTCATAAAATACATAAAATACATCAAATAAATCAAATGAACTAAGATAAATAAAAAATAACCATGCAAACATGATCCAATATGTATAAATGTAATGAAACAATCGATTTATCGAAGATCACATGGATTTTCTATTAAATTATTGCATAACTAGAAGGTAGAAGGGAAGGCAACCTACATTAAGCTATATTCGACGGTTGAACGGAGTTTAAGATCGCCTCCGGCCAATCTCCAAATTTTTCCTCTGGCGAAAATCGAATTTCTTTACGTTCACGCATAGTCTTTGACGACGTGCACCACTTTCATTCTTACGGCAAAGCTTGAATCGTTCTAGTTCAGTGTAGATCTAAGTTGCAAATTTTGAGGAAAAAATAATGAGTTTGTTTGGAGAAGAGAATTAGAAGAAATCAGATTTTTCTAATAGAATTTAGATATTTATAACTTAAGTGGGACGTAAGCGTCATTTCAGGAGTTGTTTTTCCAGAATGCCAATTTAGATAATCTTATACTCTATTTAGGATTATTTTTCGATACGAATCTAATAGTATGATCAGAATCCTCAAATTATTTCTCTAAAGTGTCATTTACCTATTTGGTAAATATCTAAAGTGAAACTCGAGGATTTTGTAACTTTTCCGTCCGAACTCGAATTCGAGCGTGTTTACAGGGTAAAGTATGTTTTTTGATCATTTTGAATCCAATGGCAAAATCAAATTTCGTTAAAGATAAATAGAATAAAATCTGAGTATTTTACCTTAAGTCCCTTTGTTAGAATTTCTCCAAATTTCACTATTTTTTTTTTCGAGATACTAATTAGAATTTAGGGTATTACATTCCCTATTCAGTTCTTGATCATTCTTCAAAAAGAAATTAGGGGTTCCTATATATCAAGCATGATTTACATGCTTAGCATCGAATCTAACAACTTTTTTATACCTCCTAGTACATCAAGGGTTTAATGTAAATCAAAGATGATGTGCGGGACATGCATCCAAGCCAAACATTTTCCCCTTTTGTTTCCTTATCCATAGAGGTGGGTTTCTATGTACATCATGTTTGATGTCCATGAATACACACCTTAGCCTCTACCTTTTTCATTAATGTACATTAAAATTGATGTACATATGAAGCACCTAACTTTCTATTATCCTAAGTATTACTATTATTCACTGATGCATCAAGTGAGATTTATAGGATAAAGTGCTCAAATTAAATTTTGTACACTTACCTTCTTAGGAGTCAATTCTTCCATTTGTTCACTCTAAAGCCAGCTTCTTGTTATTAAAACCTCATATGAGACAACTTGCCATTATCAATGCTTTGAAGTGGGTTTCTCATAAACCGTGTTGATGGTGTAATTTGAGCATAATGTATCGGTCTTCTAGTACCATCAAATCACCGCCCAAAGGTATTGTATCCCCGTCCAAAGTGTTTGATAGCCGCATGAACCCTACGCTATTCCACGGCCTGCTTCAACTAAACAAAATTGGTTTTCTTCTTCACGACCTGAACAACTATCGATTTGATTGGAAAAATCAATCGGTTTATCAAGAACCAAACAATTGGTCAGCATTTAATAAATCCAACACAAGTAATAGATGTAGATCTATGGAAGAACCTCATAGATCGAGTAGAAAAATTCCAACATCATGGAATGAAGATTGATGAATTCGAAGAACACAATTTCTAGAATGAGAAGTCGATTCCCACAGACGGTGCCAAATTGTAGAAGTTGTTTTGGGCTTACCTCGATCTACTCTGCTGATGCTCCAAAAATACTCCTCGATCCCGCTAGCACCGATGTGGTACCTCCAATAATTCTCCGACTATCAAGTTAGAATTTTAGAAAATATGTTGCTCCTTTGTCTCTTAATTTCCAAAGACCGAGAAAAGATCATTTTTCCTTGGATCGTTCCTCTATTATATATCCCACCTTCAAAATCAGAGTTTCCCCCTTATTCGGAATTTGATCTTGTGAGATCCCACAATCATAGGAATCTTACTTAGAAAATGGAACATTCCCTAATGTATTCCAGGAATAATGGGATTTTTCCTAAAATTTCGGATCTTGATGAGCGAAGTAAAGAATCGCACAGATACTTAGATTCGGTATGCCTTGCTAGTCAAGGCAGACTTCAATTCATGCCCTACTCTTCTGATGGGCAAAGCCGAATTATTGACTCATCTTGTATACCACTTACCTTTCGTAATCTTTTTTTTCTACTCTCCAATTCCTATTCTCAACGGGACATGTGTAAGGTCTCGATGAGATACCGATTTTACCCTCTACAGGTTTTCTACAAAGAATTACAATCCTGGATGGATCAGGAAAATAATCGTCCGATATCCCACAGACGACACTAATTTGTAAAGATAAAATCTCGAATGTAGTCGATTCCTCAAGATTTCCCCTTAACAATCGATCTGCACTATTATTGGTGTACACGAACGATCAAAAAGCACACAGAAAAATAATCAAAGAAAAAGAGAGAGAAGACAAAAAACAAAATTTGTTCACGAGGTTCGTCCAACAATCAGACTATATCTCCGGGCTCTGAAATACCATTCCACTATTCGTGAAACCATTACAAGATCTACAAAAAACCTAGCCTCTTATATCTCTCTCCTCTTCCTAGGTGCTTCTCTCCTTCTACTTAATAGCCCTCCTTATATAGATAGAAAGTCAAACCCTAAAAAGAAAGTAAAACCATTCATGATTCTCTACAAAATCTATCATTATTTAGAAATAGATATTTTCTTGTCAATTTGGGGACTTTTCATTTTCGGATAAGATTACAATCTTAACCAAATAAAATCTAATCCAATATATACCAATCAATGCATCGAGATACGCATTTAATCTTCCATGTGACCAATATCCGACTTATTTACGCCACGTGTCTCATATCGATTTTGCTCTCTACAATTTTCATGGCAACAACAATGTTCAATGCACCAACATTCAAAGAAAATAGAAACTTCTGTAATTTGTTTATTCCATTCATTCTCCTTGTAAATAAACTCTAATACAATCTATAAATAAAAAATATGAACCAAGAGTCCTAATAAATTAAAATACTAACTTTCTCTCCTAATTTTTCATCCCTAATAAATTTATATAAAAGATAAACTAAAATTACTAAATTGCCCCTACATATTAAACTAAGATAATGGGCCAATAAAACATGAAAATAAGTCCAAAAAACATAAAAATAAAATCCTAAAACAATTCAAAACTTTAAAAAAAATTATAATTAATCTAAGATAATCTTGAATAATAAAACGATAAATCTAGACCCAATTAAGTAAAAATCTAAACAATTGCAATTTTTTTGTCGGAACCCTTAACCGTTGGCTTGATTTGTGTTCCGCATTAGTGAGCTACTCGCCAAAGAAGTAATGGGCAATTTATTGCTCTTTCTACTTTCTAGTTTAGATAGGCGATAGAGTAAGTCAGCAAAAAAAAGACACTCTCTCTAGGTGGGTAACCACTCACTTTATTCTACACCATTCCAAAAGTAATTGCATTATATTTATAGAGCCTTCAAAGCTTCTAGTTTATGATCTTAAACACCTCAATTTATAAAACCAGTAAAACTTCAAATTCTACCAACTTACTAATCAAGCAACTATTAAAAATACTAATAATTTAAAAACTTATCAACTACTCAATTTGAAAAATGGAACATAGCCTAGCAAGATTCCAAAGAATTAATCTGTAATACCCCGAATTCTAATTAATATTTCAAGAAAATAAAATAGTGAAATTTGAAAAAAATCTAACAAAGGGACTTAAAGTAAAATACTCAAGTTTTGTTCTGTCCATCTTTAACGAAATTTGACTTTGCCATTGGATTCAAAATGATCGTAAAACATACTTTACCCTGTAAGCACGTTCGAATTCGAGTTCGGACGGAAAAGTTACAAAATCCTCGAGTTTCGCTTTAGATATTTACCAAATAGGTAAACGACACTTTAGAGATATAATTTGAGGAATCCGATCATACCATTAGATTCGTATCGAAAAATAACCCGAAATAGAATATAAGATTATCTAAATCGGCATTCGGAAAAAATAACTCCCGAAATGACGTTTACATTCCACTTAAATTACAAATATCTAAATTCTATTAGAAAAATCTGATTTCTTCTTATTCTCCTCTCCAAACAAAACTCATCCCTTTTTGCTCAAAATTTGCAACTCAAATCTACACCGAACTAGAACAATTCAAGTTTGCTGCAAGAAGGAAAGTCGTGCACGTCGTCAAAGACAACGCGTGAACACAAAGAAATTCAATTTTCGCTAGAGGAAAAATTTGGAGATTGGCCGGAGGCGATCTTAAACTCCGTTCAACCATCGAATATATCTCACAGTAAGTTGTCTTCCCTTCTACCTTCTAGTTATGCAATAATTTCATAGAAAATCCATGTGATTTTCGATATATTGATTATTTCATCACATTTATACATATTTGAACGTATTGGATTATGTTTGCACAGTTATTTTTTATTTATTTTAGTTAATTTGATTTATTTGATGTATTTTATACATTTTATGAGTAGTATAAGGTTTGTATCGATTTTTGTCAAATTTCGACAAAAAAATCAGCAATTCAGAAAAATAAATAAATAAATAAATCTAAATGTTGAGTTTAATTCCAATTTTTTTTTTTTTTTTGCTTCTATATAGTATGTATACCCATTTCCTACTTTTATTTCACTAAAAACATTGAAGTAATTTCCAATTACGTTAAAAGTTTTTTTTTATGAAGATAAGGTTTTACCCTCCACTTCAAAACGTTGGGAATGGTTTTAATATCCAAATCTCATCGTATCAAAATGTAATTTTTGATTTCAAAAACAAAACATAAAATTCGACGTTTTCTCTCAATCTTTAAGACGCGATATCTTAAGCGTTCCTTTAAATTAAGTAATAAAATTTTTATGGTGTTTCTCATGTTGTCGAGGGCTTTTCAATTTCGACAACTTTGAAAAATCATATTTTTTTTAATACTTAGCCAAATTTTCACAGATTTTCAGCTTTTACGTCTTATGGTTTTATCGTGTTTTCCGAGTCTTTCGACTCAATCAAAGCCATCGAATGGAATTGGTTGATGTCTTATAAGTTTTGAATTACTTTAAAATGAAATTACTTTGATAGATATGTAGGAAATTAAATGATAGATTAATCGATTTGATTGATGGATGGATAGAGAGAACGTATGTTCTCGACTGATTGATGAGACAGTGCCTCCAGTTCTACATAGTGGCCATGTCACGTAAAACGTGATAGATCGATAGAGAGATGAGATGGTTGACGGATGGAAATAATAAATAATTGTCATTGGAAAGCACTACCAAACCTTATTTGTATTTTTGATTAAAAATAATAATATATTATATACAAAATAAACTATTTTGTTTACTAGTAAAGGTTCGTAGAAAACCTATAAAGAGTGACGCGTTGTTGTGTATCCGAAAGCGGTGAGTCAATCTAAGATAACGCTAGATGTCATATGCTCTTCAGTAGTATGGGATACCTTAGAGCATATTACAACTTATGAGATCCGGGAATTTCTCCTACCTATTTCCTAGGGAATGTTGTGTGTAAAGGCGGTCTCTGTATAGTGTAAAGCTAGGCGGGGTTCACATGCATTACCTCTTAATAGGCTTTGACGCAAAGGGTCTCCTGAGCTAGTTAGTGATCACTGTTAGTCTGTAGTCGTCAAACAGTCGACCTCACCGTTAGTTGAACTTTGGTCCCAATTTGAGCCGGATAAATGGTCATCCAACTGTGGTATGCTAGACCGACCACAAAAATCAGATTATAATGATGGAATTCCACGTCAGATTGGAAGTCTGGAATGACGAATTGCCATAGCCGAGGCGATTATATTGACGTGTTCCTCTACTCTCTTATCGAGTATACCGCCGTATTCTCATTATGTATCTTTTCCTTATTTTGTAATGTTTGATAAATATTTTTATTTGAAAGATACATAGATTACTTTAAATGATAGAAATGATAGATTGAAATTGTTTAACTGTTTATTGAGTATGCTTAGACATTTATCGTATGTTACATTATGAAAAACTTGCATTATTTAACTGTTCAAATGATTACTCATGTATGTATGACTCGCTGTTAGAACGGCGTTCATCCTGCTGAGTAACATTCCCCCGTTACTCACCCTATCCTTCCCCTTTCAGATTATTCAGCTATTGAGGAGCCATTCTTTGAGGAAGTCTTTGAGGAGGGTCAAATTGATGTCTTGCAGCCACTGTGTCTTTGAGGATTAGTAGAAGATCCTAGCGGTTTTTGCTTGTAGATAAGAAACATGTTAGTTTAGAAATTTTTGTAACCTGATGTATTATGAGATTGAGGATCTTGACTTATATTAGTGTTTGTCGATTTCTTCCGCTTACACTAGACTCTCGTATAGATGTTAGTCAAATATTTATTCCGCTGCGTATATTTTATTTTCCATAAGTATTATTACTTGTGAATGTTCTAACAGGTTGTGTGATTGGTTACCTCACACCTCGAGATTCTGACTGATGAATCATAGGGATTTGTGTTGGGATTTCGGGGCGTAACATAATCTTTACTCTAAATTTTATTAAAAATATTAGACAATAATTTATTACAAATGTAAGTCCAAAAATTATTATACTTCGAAAAAGAAAAGTAATTTAATAAAAATATAAATTATGCAATCCTAGTTTGAATATCCCAAAATTCTCTTAATGGGCTGAACTCCGGGGCTCATTGGACATCTGCATAGGCCTCTAGAACGGGTTAAAAGTGGCTAGACCCTATGCTAAATAATTTTCCAAGTGCAATTTGGTCTTAATTATTCTGATAGCTCACTCTACGCTGAAATGGTCAGATATCAACCTAAATAAATTATATTTGACCATGGAAATGCTTGGAGTTTCAAAGACAAGTTCAAATAGAAAAATAAGGAACTTGGAATCGTGTAGAGATGAACTAACCTGATACATTTCGCTTAGCCACTTCTTGAGCACAACGAACGCGTTCTTCTACACTAGATCCTCCAACAATGGCTCCCAATACAGATTTTCCACCTGCCTAAATTGCAAAAAGAAATCATCCAAAACGTCAAATAATCCAACTTCTTAATATAACGAGTTTGACAAAAGCATGGAAGGCATGAAGAAGGCAGGCTCTTTGGCCTCAAAACACAATGCCATGGGCCTTAGAAGTGCCACGACACAATCTGACATCCATCAGGGCCCATGTTCAGTAGAATTTTACCAAGTTTTTTGTTAGTTATATATTATTAGGTAGCTTAGGATCACGGTTCTAAAAATCAAATTGTGTTGAAGAATTTCAGCCAACACGTGTCTCTTTCCCTAGGTTCTGAATCAAAAAACACCAAGAATATACAAAATATTGGTCATTCCAGACCATGTCAAAATAAATATTGGTCATTCTAGACCAGGTGTATACATATATATAAGTATCTATGTATCATTGTTTTCAAGTTAGGGGATCAATTAAACTAATCAAGTATCACCCGTATGTGTTTGCCTTCCTTTCCTACTTCTTGTATTATTATTCTATGTCATGAACTTTCTCAATTTTCTCTTTTCTAATTCTTAAACTACTCTACTAGTTTCAATTAATGTCACCATTATCTTCACAATCCAAATGGATCATAAGTTTTGCTTTTCAATGTTTGTAGGAGATATCAAAAAACAAAGCATAACCCAAGGTTCTGCACCCCATTAAAAAGTTAGAATTCTTGAGACCAAGGGGTGTCTTAAGTACCGCTCTTTAAATGACAAAAAAAGACTTACAGGAGGACAGAGGAAAGCATCCAAATTCTCAAAAGAGAGCATTGGAATGGTTATGTGGGTGTCAACACCGAAAGCCTTACAATCCACTATGTAGCCTCTCGTTTGAATACTCTTATTCATTGCTCCTTCTCCAGTGGTATTTGGTCTTCATTCCTAGTTTTGTTTCAAATAAATTGGGTCTTTCCTAGAAACTTCCTTTTGTTGTCAGAAGGGTAGGTCTTGAATATCTTCTCTCACAAAAAGAGGTACTTGCGGGCTATTCTTCCTTCAGCCATAGCTTTGGGAGGAGAGAAATAATAGAGTGTTCCAAGGCAAGGAGAATAACACACATGGGTTTATGGAGATTTTAGGGCTGTTGTTCTTTTGGTTGAAGTTGAACAAGGAGTTCGCCAGGGTTATTTTCGAAGACTTTGGGTTTAGATGGGACAGCTTATGTCATTCGTAGCTTTGATTTTGGTAGCTCTCTGTACTTTCCTTTTATTTCATCAAAAACAAAAACAAAAACAAAATCTACAGCATAACTCAGACAGCTCAGTGCCATTGGTTGCAGAGTCCACGATGGTGGAACCCACAGAACAATTGAAGATGCTACCTCTTGAGCCTCCCGAATTTTGGGCCACAAACAATAATACTGATTAAAGGTAGGAAGCAAATGCATACATGTAACTAACCGGGTCTAAAGAAATGCAGTCATCAAGCCAGCGCACGGTTCGATCTACAGAAGTCCTGTTTCGCTTTTCAGAAACCCAGGCAGGCACTTCGTCTGCCAAACTAACCCATAGATTTGGCTTTAAGGATGAAATCATTTCCACATATTCAGCAGGTTTTATCTGTGAACGTTAGATGAGATGGAGAAGAATATAAAAAAGTTAACAAATTTTACATGTACACTAAGAACTTAATCAGAAGATGGATGTAGAAACATTACCAATCGACGACCACAAAGTGTCTCAAAAGAAGCTCCAATTTTGTTGGTGCTTTCGCACTCTGGAAGGCAGACAATAGAATCCCTTGGAGTAGCTATTAAGCCATAGTTATGCAAGCCTAACATTTGGTGAAGTCCTCCAATATTTGAAACAGTTCTTGGTGAAGGGCATTCTAAGCTGTAAAATTTCCCAATGTTGCACATATGACTCAGTTAAGAACTAAAAAACACAAATAAATAAATAAATGATAGATAAAATAATTTATTCATAACGAGCAAAATGGAGGCCAAGGCAGCTGCCTACAAGAATCAAAACAAAGCCAAGCAACTGCTATGATTTTGCAAATTTTCCCAAGTATCAAGCAACTGCTATAATGATCTTCCCCAATACAAAACCACAACATTATCTCTCTTACTCAGAGACAACGACACAACTGTTATTACCAAGTGAAAATCTCTCCTTTTTTGCCTATAACTAAAAAAAACTTTCCTTCTTAACTTAGTAAGATTTTAAGTCTTACTAAAGGTCATTTTGTTCAAATGGATTACCACATTGGCAATCCAATACCACAGCCCTCTAAATTTCATGGAAAAACTCAGACCAAAAAATAATAATAATCGAACAAAAAAATTGGGCTTCATCCAAGGTTTTCAAAATGGACAGCTACTGAACCTCCATGGAACTCCCAAATTTAAAATTAAAACTCAAGGGTGAAAAAAAAAAAAAATATATATATATATATACATATATATATACAGCTACCGAACCTCCATGGAACTCCCAAAATAATAAAATATATAAATATAGATATATATCAAAGTTCATAAAATTTTGTCCTCTACAACCTTGTGGGATAAGATCATGTTTTTGGATGTCATAACGTAAGGTTTAGGACACTTAGTAAGAGTTAATATCTTACTAAAACAGTAAACCTAGTTGGACTCAAAAAAAAAAAATCTCTTTTTTTATAAATTCTTAGAATAAAGTAGTTTTAGAGTAATGATATGGTTAGAGTTACGACTACCTACAAACATATACATCAATAGGAATAAGTTTCATGTACCCAAAAGCAATTCCTTCTTTTGGTGATGAATCAATTGCATTGCATTAATTGTAGTTTTGTGTAAAAGAAGATTTAACTGAAAAGCATAAAAGGATCTCTTACTATTAAAATCTTTGTTTGTCGATACCCAAATGTTAGTACATTTAGGCCAAGCCTTAAACCATATGGTTGAGTCAATCCTGACTAGAATGTGTCACTGCCACATTGTACCATGAAATAGTAATGACTCGGCTGCTGAGTCTGTTTAGGATTTTTCACAAAGCAACATCGAGGGACTCGATGTTAAACCATTGGGAGGAAGCCTGAACCATTAGGCTCCAAAATATATCCTGCTTGGTCATGGCCAACACTAAAGACCGAACCTAAGTTATCGGATTCATCCATCCTATACCGAACTGCAAACCCGCTTGTGGTACAGTTCATTTTGGGAACATGGAATTCAACAAACCATGTACCAACAGATTTGTGAACCACCATTGCGAATCACTGAATTCTTTTAATAGGGCTCAGCGAACTCAATATAGTATTTGAGCGAACCATGTGAATTTTTTTTTTTTTATCGATAAAGATAATTTATTGATAAGAAAATAGGGGGTCGAGGTGACCAACCCAAAACAAAGAGGACCAACCAAACAAAAGTTAAAACAAAAGAAACAGCGAAACAAAAAAGAGCTCGACCAACGAGTTAGACTCACTATAACAAACACACCCTATCCCAACGCACGACAAAGTCTTCAAAGAAGACCCCCTTGAACTCCTTGTAAAGTTTACTCCAAGAGAACATGATCTCTAAAACAGAAAGAATTAATCATTCCATCGTAAAAACCTTCCCCTCAAAGATACAACAATTGTGTTCTTTCCAGATACCCCAACAAATTGCAAACGGAGTTAGGAACCATAGAATCCGTTTAGAAAGCGAGAATGAAGCTCCCCAAGCTAACCAAGATTCCAAAACCAACTTGACTGATCGAGGAAAACAGCCCTCTACCCCAAATAGAGAAAAAAAGTGCGACCAAATGTGATGAGCCACCCGACAATGGATGAATAAGTGATCCACCGTTTCCGCCTGGGATCTACACATACAGCATTGATTTGGCGAGATGAAACCCCTTCTGATCAGTTGGTCTAGAGTTGCGAGTCTCCCTAAAGCTACCAACCAAAGGAAAACCGAAATCTTCGGAGGTATCTTGCCACCCCAGACAATAGAGTGAGGAAAAGACATTGTACTACTTGGCGCAATGCTAACATACAACGATTTGACAGTGAACTTTCCATCCCAGGTACCTACCCACAGTTTCTTATCTATCGAGGAACTCTGCACATAATTATTCTCCACCATAGCAATAAACCTCTCAAGCATATCCTCCTCCCAATCATTGAAAGTTCTTCTAAACCCAAAGTCACAGTTAATCTCTCCATTTTCCACTTTCTTGAAGACAGAAAGAACTTGCTTCTTCTTCAAAGATAAATTAAAAAGCACCGGAAACGAGTCCTTAAGGGGACCATTCCCACACCACCAATCCTCCCAGAACCTCACCTTAGTCCCAGTCCCAACCTTGCATTTCTCTTTGCTCCTAACTGCCGGAAGTCTCCTAAGAATTCCTTTCCAAACACCACACCCCAACGCACCTTTCGCTGGGCCACTCTCCCACCTATTCCCACTTACACCATATTTTTCCACGATTACTTTCCTCCAAAGACTATCCCCTTCCTCGCCGAACCTCCAAAGCCACTTCCCCAACAGAGCAGAGTTCATAGTTCCGAATTTGCGAATACCCAGCCCCCCATTTTTCTTGGGCAAACATAACTTACTCCAACGCACCCAATGGTGCTTTCTAATACCATCCTTGCCATGCCATAAAAAATCATGGCATATTCTTTCCAACTAAACTTCCACATATTTGGGCAATGAGAAAAGAGATAGAGTATAGATGGGAATACTAGTTAACGCACTTTTAATGAGAGTGATCTTCCCACCTTTCGTTAGAAGCTTCGCTTTCCAAGCACTAAGTCTCTTTCTCATCCTTTCTAACACCGGCTCCCAAATATCCTTGCTAGTGTAGCCTATCCCCAAAGGAAGCCCCAAGTAAGTAGATGGAAGCTCCCTTATCTGAAAACCAATCGATACCGCCGCTACTTCCAATCCTTCCTCTTCACCAACCGCAAACAACTTACTTTTGCGAAGGTTCACTGGGATACCAGAAATGGCCTCAAAACACCCAAGAATGCCACTTAAGAAACTCAACTGACGTGGGGAGTAATCCAGAAAGATTAAGGTGTCATCTGCAAACTGGAGATGAGACACCACATGGCCACCCTCCCTAGTGGAAAAACCGGAAAGATCCCCCATATCCACCGCCTTGGAAAGGATCCTTCCCAAGGCCTCCATGACTATCACAAAAAGAAAAGGCGACAACGGATCTCCTTGGCGAAGACCCCTTGAACTTCTAAAATACCCTATCGAAGATCCATTGACCAAAATCGAGAACGTGGAAGTTGAAATGCATTTCATGACCCATCTAACACACCTATCGCCACACCCCATCCTCCTTAACAGATACTTCACCAAATTCCAGTTCACATGGTCATAAGCTTTCTCTAAATCAACTTTGCATACTAAACCTAGAATCTTAGCTTTACGGCGCGAGTCGATACATTTATTAGCTATCAGAACCCCATCCAAAATATGTCTCCCTGAAACAAGAGCTCCTTGAACCGGACCAATGATATCCCTCAACACAGTCTTAAACCTGGAAGATAAGATTTTCGAGATTATTTTATAAACTGAACTCACCAGACTAATCGGTCTAAGATCCCTTATGTCCTCAGTCCCCGACACCTTAGGAATCAACGCAAGAAAGGTACAGTTAGAACCCAGATCTAGAAAACCTTCCCTATAGAAGTCCTCGATAGTTGCCATCATGTCTTCCTTCACTGTCTCCCAACAAGCTTTGAAAAAACCAAGAAAGAAACCATCTGGCCCCGGGGCCTTGTCGCTCGCCAAACTACTCACCACTCCCCACACTTCTTCGACTTCGAACGGCCTTTCAAGCCACTTCTGTTGCTCTAAGGAAATGGCATCAAAGTGTAGAGAATCTAATAAAGGCCTATCCACGTAATCCTCCGTATACAAGTTACTGTAGAAATTTACCACCCCCTCACACACCTCCTCTTACCCAATCTTCCACATATCATTTACTTTAAGTTTCGAGATGAAATTCACCCGGTTGTTAAAATTCACTATACGATGGAAAAAAGTAGTATGTTTGTCCCCCTCCTTGAGCCACCGAACTCTCGACTTTTGCTTCCAACTAATTTCCTCCATAGCAGCTAATTTTTGAAACTCAACTTTAAGGTTCGCTCGCTTTAGCCTCAGCATATTTGCCTGAAAATTCAATTATGTCTAATGGTCTTCTTTTATATATATAAACAGAAGGAACCAAAGAGACTTTCTATTATGCCTATGTGTTTTACTTCTCCTCAAAGACATCTTCAATCCCCACAAAAACTTTAATCTCTCTTCAGAGTAAGTCATCATTGACAAAGACGAAGAGGTTTTTTTTTCGCTATCTTCTAGTCGCCATCAAATGAGTATTTTTTTTAATACTTTTTGAAATATGAATACTTGATGGTTATAGTTAGATTAATCTAACATTTAAACTAGATAAGGTAATAGTTGTAAAATGTGGTACTTTTTTATGTATATGTACTTTTAAGTTCATTTTGTTACTTCAATATGTGATAGATATTATGTTTTTTTACTTTTTTTTTTTTTTTTTTGCAAGGCGAGCAAAATAAGTGTTTAGTAATTAATAGGTGAATGAGGGTTTTTAATCCAGGTTGCCGTATCAATACCCAGATTTTTAACCAACTTAGCAAGTTGGCACCTTCATATATTATATATTTAGAAGTAATATCATTGTATATAGTTTCTTTAAGAATAACTTAGGATATGTAATAATAGCCATACTTTTTTTTTATCAGTGCAATATGGGTGTACTTACTTGGATGCTTGAATAGTTGAATTATTTACATAAGCATTTTTTATATTTTATATTTTATATTTATTTTAGGATTTGTAACAAATGGTATAAAAGCACTTTTTCGGGTTAAAGATTGTGGGCTCAATGGTTAACAAGAATGTCTTTGAATATAGCAAAGACTTGAAGGACAAATTAGTTATGATCAAAGGAAGATTTTAATCCACAAATTTTCAAATTTGAACCAGCACAAGGTTTCTTCAAGCATGATGGAATGTTAACATCCATATTTAACAATTGAAATAAAATTAAAAGATATTTAATAAGAGTAGGGATCCAAAACAGGTGTCCGTACCTAACCAACGTCAGGCGGCACCCCATTTTGTGCCACATGGCATTTTTGGTCACCCACTGACCGAATGAATATGTGGTCCATCCCTTGAGAACCTAAAAATATCATTTTGATTGGGGATGTTCATCCATTGATGATAGCATTGTCTTAAGAATGATTTCTAATCGTTAGATTTAAACTCTTTTTCAAGACCTTAGATCTAGTGGATACAAGTTATCAAACACTATGATTTTTGGTACATAGGTTCACCAAGAGATGGACGACACATCTCTATGGTCAGTGGGTCCCCCAAAAATTCCACGTGGCATAAAATGGGGTGCCACCTGACCTTGATTAGGTACGGGACACCGTTCTGGATCCCTACTCATTTAATAGTTCCTCTGAATGTACACATCAAATCCAAATCACAAACAAGTGGTGTGCATCATAGATTGTAATCCTGAAAACCTAATACACATGGCATGCAATGAATTGGGGTTTTTGATTAATATGCGGGTAATGAAGTATAAGTTACTTAGAGATGGTAATTACTTACAAGTGGAGAGGACTAATTTGGAAGAGATGAGAATCGGGAGAAGGAAGAGAAGGAAGGAGATCAGGGGCAATGAAAACGGGCAGCCCTTTCCTGGTATAGAGAAGAAGAGTCGGAGTCTCAATTGGGTTTGGGCAGCTGCCCAGTTGTACAACACCTACACGTGCCCTTCCACCTTTGCCGCTCCATGTTTTCACAGTGAACTTCATTTTCCTCCCTCCTATTTCTTCTCCTCCTCTTGATACCCTTTGTTCTCAAAGTCTATTTTCGGCGTTGCTGATGACTTACAAGTACATGTCCCGACTCTCGACTTGGGGAATGGACCCTACCGAGATTGTGACTTGGCAGTAACCGGCCAGGCCTCTGCTAGAACACTGCTATATTACAAGGAGTGAACTTGTGTAGGGTGAATTTAGGGCATAAAATGGGTCGGATTTGATCCGAAAATCGAATTTGGATCCTTTGAATAGATCCGAGTAAAAAGAATGGATAAAGTAAATATGATTTAACGTACCTTGACTTTACTCGGATCTAGGTCAGACAAGGATCTATCCCTAGATTTATCGAGACCCTAATGATATGTTACTTTGAAAACTATAGTTTTTGATTTATCAAAATATTAGCTCTATTATTTTTCTGTAACATAGATTCTTATAAAATGAAATGGACGTAATGGCATACTAATTAACAAAGAATTAAGATTTAAAAAAGAAAAAAAAAATACAAAATTACGCCAATCCAACCTGAATGAAGTAATTCAAATCGAGTTGAGTTGGATCCAAGTCTGGTGAAAGACAAAATTGTCTATCTTCATCTGTTGAATTGGGACATCAATGTGGTGCCCACCAAACACCCTTGGACGCTCAATTAGAATAGAAGTTGCAAGAACTAAGGACTAGCAAGCTCCACCAATTTTCATAAAGGTCTTTTTCATATTGGTCTTCTCTCCTATTTATAAGTTAATCACATTTCTTAACTAACCCCTTAAACATGGCACTCCTTTCCTTATTTATAGGGATTTATAGTGATCCTTTCCTAGATTGTGGGATTAGTTAATGGAAAGTCGCACAAATTAGAAAGTTATCCACTTTAAAAAATAACATGACCGATAGGCACAATCAATCCTAGTTTTATAGTGATCCTTTCCTAGATTGTGGCATTAGTTAATGGAAAGTCGCACAAAGTAGAAAGTTATCCACTTTAAAAAATAACATAACTGATAGGCACAATCAATCCTAGATTCCTAATATACTCTCTCAATCAAGCATGAAATGTACATGAGCTCACCCCAAGTAACTACTCTTCCAACGGGTAATCAACTTGATTCTAGTATACCGAGTTGATTAGCACATCAGGTATCACGGGGTTGATCAATGTTGGTTGTCAAACACCACCCATATATAAGTATATTTAACTATATGACAAACTAAAATCACAAAGGCTTATAACAAGTTTTTTTGACTGGATGGAGTATGACCAAGATAAGATTGCATGGCTCATTATAATGGAGTTGAGATTTGGGAGTTCCAAAATAATCTCCAAATCACTTAGAGCATCCCAACACACTACGCATCCCCTCCCAACTGCTGTTTTGGATGATAGAGTCAAAAAATAGTGTCTCCAACACAAGACCCATCCCTCAACATTTTAAATTTGAATTGAATTAAAAAATTATTAAACAATTTATGTTAATGGGTAGTACAGTTAGAGTACGCCCCATGAATACCCATAATTGTTACCCACAACTATTAAAATGAGTATGGGTATAGGTAGTAGGGTTGGAGTTGCTCTTAATATCAGTATATACTATACACATTAACCAAAAAAGGTAAAAACTAGGCATACCCTTCCATATTAGAGAATATTTGAGATACCCCTTTCAAATTGATGACATGCCCCTTGTCCGTGGTCCTCTGAAATAGATAATGGAAATACCATTCCAAATGCCGTCCCCTCTTCAACCTCTAACAATAAAATGATGGATTGAAGGTCTATGTGAGAGAGAGAGAGATTTGAGAACTCACTTGAATAGTTGAATGAAGGTCGATAAGTCGCCAAAGAAAAGGGAGTGTGTGAGAAATCAAATCCCCTAAACCATGTAAGACAATGAGATAAAAGGGTGTGAGAAATCTTAACCTCAAATGAGAAAGAGGTGCATGTGAAAACTAAAGTTTACTAGAGAAGAAGACCTTGTGTTCCCGTTGAAGAAGATGGCGGAGAAATCAGAAGAAGATGAGCAACCCTTCACCATATTTCTCTCTTCTCTATTCCAAAGGGAAAGACCAAAAACAAAACCTAAAACTAAAAGGCTAAAAGTTTCTCGGAGAAGACAAATACGTGAGAAAATTATAAAAATAACAATTAAAGTTATTAAATTAATACGTTAAAAAATATAAATATTTTAAAATATATAAACAATTCGAATCAAATCGGATATTATCGGATTGGATATAGCGACATCAGTATCTGTATTTGAAATTGTTTCGAATGTTAAAAAACATTTGAATTCTAATCCAAAATCCGAAAATTCGAATTCAGATTTTCAACTATCCGTTGACCAACCTAATCCCTAGGCCTCTTCTCCAATTTCCATTGAAATCAAAATAACAAAAATAAAAACTCCATTAATATTGTTTGACATTGACTTCATCGAAATCTAAATAGGTATGGCTTATTCTAATTTTTTTTATTGAATGTTATTTTTTTATAGATACCCAAGAACATTTCTCTCTCTCTCTCTCTCTCTCTCGTTCAGTGCAAATTATCAATAAAAATAAAAGAGAACAAAATACATAAAAACCTTGAAAAGCAAGGGGTCTCAATCATAGAGACAACGTTGATCCAATAATTTTTTTACTTAAAAATAATCACAGTACAAAGCATTAAAGAAAATTGAAATAAAACTAATTTAAGACAAACAATAGTAGGAATCACAATGTAAAGAATTAGATCAATCAAATCCACCAAAATAATTTATCTTATAAATTTATTTGTTTACTTATTATCTCGATTTAATCAATAAAGCTAATGTTATTGGATCAGAAGATGAAATCTATTAATCCAAATATTGATCATAAATTTTGTGGTGATATTTAATAAGACGAAATTAAAAGGTTAAATATTAAATCTCTAACAAAACATAGTTTAACTTGAACTTATCTAAGATTAAACTATCAAAAGCATGAGAATAAATATTATATCTAATAATCACTACTTGACAAATTGGTATCACAATAAAAAATTGGAGCATCATAAAAAAAAACAAATAAAGTTAACTAAAATAATCTTGATCAGACTTCATCGACCTCTCTAATGGAGGTCTAGACACATATCATATCAAGAATAATAAATGCAAAATAAACATTAAATAAAGAAGAAATTGGGAAAAAAAATGATGATCATTTTTTTAATCTTGACCTGAAACTGGCAGAGTACTTATTCTATTTACAAAGCTTGAAAAAAAAAGTAGACTAAAATAAAAATTAGAAAAGATAAGAGATAATAAAAGAAGGTGATCCTAAGCTCTTATCAGGTCTCTTCTTTATAGAAGTCAGATTACAGTTCATTTAGAATTTGTAACACTTTCGTGTTTTACAAGGACTCTAAACCTTAACTTTCTACATTACAAATCACGCCGTCTTAACATTGCACGAATTTCGAGACAAAGTTTGCTGACATCACTGTGCCACCCAAGGTGTTTATCGCATCGCAGTGCTAGGCCCAATAACTTTGATCTTTGGTTTGTGGTTTTGTCTTGGGTCTTGAATCGTAATGTAAGTCTTTAATTATTTTGGTTCATCCTTTTGAATTTCGCAACTTTGGCCTATCATAAATAAATAATAATAATAAGTCCAAAAATTCATGATTTATTCAAAAACAATAATAAACATAGATTATCAATGTATTATGTCTATTTAGGGGATTTTATATACTATTAAACCTTAACGTCTCCGTAAATAGGACCTTAGAAACAACTTTCTAGGCCCTAATCATCTCTCTCTCTCACGGTCTGTGGTCCTCTGCTAGTAATCCACACTATCGATTCTTTAACATTTCTAGATGTTTCATATTTGTTTTGAAGGTTGTAGGTGAAATACATATTACATATGAAGAAAATTGTTAAAATTCCAAAAATTGATATTGGATCATGGCCGAACCTTCGATCAAGTAAGAAGAATATTAGATCTAACAATTGAAATTTGGTGAAATATCTACTTTTCTTTTTTTTCTTCTTTTTTTGACAAAATTAGATAAGATTACATGAATCTTTTCCATTAAAAAATTGAATTCTAAAGCGTTGATCAATTGTATAAGTTAATCTCTGATAAGAAAAAGAAATTCATAGGAAGACTAATTTTCATGTTTTTATTTTTATTTTTAATTCAACATTTTCTTCTCCCATAAAGAAAAGAAATTCAATGGAAGTCCCGAATTTTCATGTTTTCTTCGATTTTTATTCGATATTTTCTTGTATTATATTTCCTTGAAGATTTATATATTGGGTGAAGGCATGAAACTCTCATTACTTTTTTATTTTATTTATAAAAAAAACTATTATTGCGTCATTGAGATTTCAAAATAGATACATTTCAATTTATGATTTCATTTATTAAATATCTTTTTTTTTTTTTTTGCATATGTTATATTAAATGTCTACGAATATGACAACTACCTCAAATCAAGTCATTGAGAGAATAAAACCATTATTGTTCGCACTATGGGAAGAAGGAATTGAATGTGTAGAACAAATATTTGAAAGTGGTGAAGATTTTTGGTTGACACTGGAAAAATTTTCTATTGATTATCGACTTTCTACTCTTTCATCAAGAACAATAAAGAATGTATTAAGGTAAAATTCTCAATTAAAGGGTGTGATTGAAAGGTATTCGCTAGTAAAATTAGTATGGCAGTAGATTCACAATTTACAAGTAGATGAGTATGCATACACAATGTAATGTCACAACAAAGCTAAAGATCTCAAAGAAGTTGGTTGTTAATGTTGTGATTAACAAAATTAAGGATACGCCAGCTTATGCACCTATGAAAATATTAAAAGATTTTTTTCGAGGTTATGTTGTTAAGTTACAGTATAAGCAGCATGGAAAGGAAAATAATTTGTAAATGGTGAAATTCATGATGCATCAAAAGACTCATATATGCGATTACCATGGTATTGTAATTAGGGTTGTCAATGGGTCGGGTATTGGCCCGATACAGCTCGCCATGGACCGAGTTTGGGTTTAATAATTTAGCACATTTAGTTATCAGTCGAGCTAAGCTTGCTTTATTATAGGGTCGAGTTTGGGTATTGAATGTATGCATGTTGGGTGGCCCGATCCATCATACTATATTAAAATATATTGCATAATAAAAATTTTATGAATTAATAATGGTTCCCATAAAATTTTATTATATAGAATACAATTAATTTTGTCAAGTATGCTAGTAAAATACTATTTTAATTAATTTATTATTATTTGGTATGTGTTTTATACAATAAAAACGAATTTGGTAGGCGGGCTATAGATGGACCGGGCTTGGAGTAAAATTTTATTACTTAAGCTCGGCCTGGTCCAATATTTAGATGGGTAGTGCTCGGGCCAAGTTTTTTAGCCTTAAAAAGCTTAGTCCATTTAATGCCCTGCCTAGCCCGATCCATTAACAGGCCTAATTGTAATAGGATAATGGAGTTCGACCCTGGGTTCGTAGTAATTCATACAGTAATAGAGGATTCATATTTTCTCCAATTATTTGTTGCATTCCACGCATCCTTCCATAGTCTTTGGTCTGATTGTCATCCCATTTTATTTATTGATGGAACATTTTTGAAGGCAAAATTCAAAGGGACACTACTTGCAACGACAATTGTCGATGCTTGTAATGGCATATTCCCCGCAACATTTTTTGTTGTTAACTCGGAGACATATGAAGGTTGGAAGTGGTTTCTAAGTCTTGATAAAATGACTTGCTAGGTGGCATACTCAATCGATTTACTGACGTGGACAAGTTTGGAAAACATAAATCTTTTCGTCTCGGGATATACATCCCGTTCAGGACATTTTCTTTAATGGGAAAGTGCAATCGTGTGTATTGAGGCATACAGATCTACGATTCCCGAATTTGTCACGTCAGTGAGTCAATTGATTATGCCACCTGGCAAGTCATTTTACCATGACTCTTCTATTAACTCTAAAGATGACATTGAATGATGATTGGGATATCATATTTATTTCAGACAAGAACCAAAATATACTTTATGTTGTGGAAGATACTTTTGAGTCTAGATTTCATTCACATTGTTATTTCCATTTAAAACAAAATTTTATGCAACACTTAGTGGGATGTTACTTCTCGAAGCAAGTTCGGCAATCTTTGAGGTGGATTACCAAAAAACATTGAATGAGATTAAACTCATCTCATTTATGACTCATGATTGGGTGATAACACAATCACTTGAACATTGGGCGGAATGCAAGTTCCTGACCAAACGTTATGACTTGCTTACATCCAATCATACAAAATCATATAACAAATGGATTATAGAAGCATGTAATATGCCAATTTTAGGACTTATTGATTAGGAAAATGATGAATTTGATCAATATGCACTGTGAAGAACAATGGAGTGCTACAATTGATCATTTAGTTGATTTGAAAATAAATAAAAATACAACATGGAGCGAGAGTTTGGAAGCTTATCAAGCATCATGATTTGAATTTGAGGTACGTGGAGGATTGGTATACCATCGTGTGAATTTACAAGACATGACATGCTCATGTTATGATTGGATGTTTACCGGTATGCCGTGCATACATGCATATATTGTATTTTTGAAATTACATTGTTCAATGTATCCTTATGTCGACGATTGTTATAAAATCCATACACAAGTTATGATTTATTCACATCACATACGACCTATGTGGACACATGACATGCCACAGTTAGATGGTGATGGGATAGAAAATACCTTGAAAACCAATATACAATCTCCATGTACCATCCACCTGGTAGGTCGAAAAAGAGACATTGAATCTCAAGAAGTTGAAAAAGGCCAATACATTGCAGCCGCTGTCATGAAGAAGGGTATAATCGTCTTACATCCCAAGCTTCAATTTGAACATCCATATAGATAGGTTTTTAGTTATGATATTCTTCTTGTTTGAAGTCCATTTTTTTAATATTTTCATTAATTTCTTTTGAAAAACTATATTTTTGTGAGCCATCATCTTGGTTTTGTAAGATTTCTTTAATAGTCATTATTTTTATAAGGTTCTTTTTAATCTTGGTTATGTAGAATTTTTCTAATAGCCATTATTTTTTATAAGGTTCTTTTTTACCATAAAAATTGATTTGAATGTTGTTGGCCTAAGTTCTTGATATGACCATTTTAAGTGAAGGGTTGAGAATAAGTAAAAGTTGGGGTGCCAAAAGAAGCTCTCCCATTGTTTTGTTAGATTTTTTTTTTTTTTTTTTTGTTTAGAATTTTAGGACTCTAATCATAATTATAAACAATTATTAAAATTGTTTGATCGAATGTTATAATAGTTGATAATGTTGAGATTATAATTTGAGCCAATGTTTGAAGTGTAAGATTAAAAGATGATATAACAATCCGTAATTGCATAAGTGATAAAAAGAACTGGATTTGTAATTGTTAATTAATAATGGTAGATTCTCAGTTATAAATTTATAATAGAATAATGTTGAAGTTGCCTCAAGATTGGACCTCACATCGTACATCCTGACATGAAAGTGTATGGGAATCATAAATGCTTATCCTTAAGATACGAGTGAAAAACAATCTATGGTTCATATCCACTTTCATGTCAAGATGTGTGATACGAGGTCGAATCTTGAAGTCACTCCAGCATGACTCTTAATAATAGTTATAAAATCTTACTTTAGAAAAATGGGTCAAGCAATAAAACTTGACCTATCAACATTTAAAAGTTGGGTGTTATAAGTAATTTAAATAATTTGGGGTGTAATAGGTTGGGTATTAACATTTAAAAGTTGGGGCATGATAAATAATTTAAGAAATTGGGGTGTAATAGGTACAAGTTGGGGTGTAATAGGTATAATCAATTATTATCTCATTGAGAGAAACGAAAATACACATTGAACTTTCATGGTTCTTTCTAGGAGATTTGAAAGAGAGAGAGAGAGAGAGGAAGGTTAGGGTATTTTCAATAATTTATAAATAAATTAACAACTTAATATATATAAAGGGTATTTCTGATAGTTTTGGATAAAATTATAATGGATGTTACATAAAATCTCTATTACGAAAACGTTTCTAAAACATGATCTTTAAAGGTTCATATTCTATAACTAGGGACCTATTGGATCATATTTTAATAAATGTGATTTTAAGAGTAATTTTTTCTAAATTTTACAGTGTCGAGATTGGCAATTTTTTTTAATTATTGTTAACCTTGACAATAATTAAAACTAGTGAGGTGAACAATAATTTAAAAACAATTGTCGACCTCGACAATAAAATTGTCAACCTTGGCATTGTAAAATTTATTTGATTTCGTATTTTTCGAGTTTATTCAACTAAAATATATGGAAATATCAACTTAAAAGTTGACACAACGACTTTTATAGATGATTTCAAACCAAAAGAACCATCCGTAATTGATTTTAAAAAAAAAAAAAAAAAAACCTAATTTTTTATATATATATATTCAAAATGCTTGAAAATGACTTCTTCTTTCTCAAATCCTTTTCATCGGATTGGATTCTCCAAAACTTTATTGGGATGTTGGAAATCCAATTTTTTATATGAAATGGTGAGTTTGAATGGTTAGAGAAATTTTGGCATTTCAATATTGAGAAATGTCTAGAGTGGGATTAATGGACTGATTAAAAATTAGGGATTTACAAAAGGACCCTTCGCGGAAGGACATCTTTTTAAATAGTCCATAAATTTTCAACGATTGCTTAATAGGACATTTAGTAAACACATTTTTTCTAAATGGTCCTGTAACTCATCTCCCACATTTCTCAGGATTGAATGTTCTAACCATTTGAATTCATTATTTTCATCTAAGATTTGGATTTTTCACATCTTAATCAAGTTTCGGAGACTCCATTCCGTCAAAAAAGATTTTAGAAAAAAGAAAAAATCATTTTCAAATATTTTGAAGATGTATATAAAAAATTAGGATTTTTTTCAATTTTTTTTCTTAGTTTTTAGATGAAAATGGATTAAGAATGATTTTTTTGGGTTGAAATCATTTAAACAAGTTGTTATCTCAAGTTTTAAGTTAGAAAAACTCGAAATTGAAAATGGGTGGATTTTATCAGTGTCGAGTTCATCACTTTTTATTTAATAAGTGGTGAACTCGATAGTAAAAGGTGGTGAACTTGACAATAATAAAAAAGTATCAAATTCGATAGTAAATAAAAAGTAGTGAACTCGACAATAAATGGTGGTGAGTTCAACAATAATTTTTTTGAACTTGACACTAATAAATAAAAAAGTGTGGAGTTCACCATTAAAATTTTTGAACTTGTCGCTACGAGAGATCATTTAGGTGGTGTTTGTTTGCGCTATATTTCAGTGCTTATTGCTGAAAAAAATTAAATTCAGCACTTTTGTCAAAATAGCGCGTTTGTTTACTCGTGCTTATTGCTGAAAATAAGTGAAAAAAATTCAGCACTATTTTGATGCTGAAAAAAAGTGCTGAAGCGGTAAGCACTTCGCTTTTTTGAACACGGACAAGTATGCCTTTTGTTTTTTTGAACATGGACAAGTATGCCCTTATTCTTTAAAGGATATTACCTCTTATATCCCATGATAAGTATATAAACACCTCACAAATTAATAAACCCACACCATAACTAAATTATTTTGTCTTATATGGGTTAAAATTTTTGGAATGAGTTGATTTTTGGTGAGGATGATCTCTACAATGAGGAGATCATCTTCACAAAAAATCAGCACATCTTGAAACTTCTAACCCTATCAAAACAAGTTCAAGAACGGTAAATTGTCTCTTTAAAAAAAAAAAACTACTTTTAACGAGTTAGAAGTTTCAAAATAGACTGATTTTTGGTGAGGATGATCTCTAGACCATATAGACCATCCTCACTAAAAATTTGCTCATTCCAAAATTTTTAACCCATATAAAACAAAACAAAAAATGGCTATAATGTGGGTTGTCCTTATTAATTCATAGGGTGCTTTTATAATTACACATCCTTCATTTCCATAAAAAATTATTCATCCAAAATTAAGTTCTTTTAAAGTTGATTTCAAATTTTGGTGGCTTGTATGACATTATTATTTTTAATTTGAAATTTGTGGATTTTTATAAATAGAAATTATTATTTATAAAGTGAATATTATTTGAGTATTATTTATTATTTAAAAATAAATTGTATTTTAATTTTATAAGAAATAATATATTTTATTGTGTTTGATAATAAATAAGTATTTGAAACATGTAAACAATGTATAATATGATTGTAAGGGTAACAAAGACAATTTATCAGTTTCAGCAATGTGTAACAAACATGATTCAGCATTTAAACAAACAACTTTTTCAGCACTTAAATTCAGCGCTTATAAATTTCAGCGCTTAATGCTATTCAGCACTTATTTTTTTCAGTTTAACAAACAGCACCTTAGAAAGAAAAAATTTACTAAATGTCCTTCTAAGCAACCGCGCAAAACTCAAGGGACTATTTAAAAAGAAACTCTTATGCGCCTTTAAATAAATTTTCCTTTACTAAATGCACTGTTCAGCTCATAAGGATTAATCAAAAAGAAAAAATAGCATCAGGGACCATTAGGTAATTTTCCCTATATCTAAATCACCCAAAAACGATTTATCAGATGTTCTCTGGTTATCTTCTTGACTTCATTTGTCTCTGAAAGATGAAGAAAGAGCTATTGTCTTCAGCGCCATGGAGAGGAGACCAAGAGAAACCTGAAAGCTTCAAAGATGCGAAGCTCAAAGTCACCAACCAGCCTGGAAGTACACCCACCATGTATGTTCCTGGTAAGAAATCTGCCTCTTCGAAACCCATCAACGACAACGATTCCCTTTCGGAAATCGACCCAGAACTCAAATACAGCTTTCAGAGGAACTTTCAGGTGTTTTCTCTCTTCTCTCTCTCATACCCAATTCTCCTCTTTCTTTGCTCACTCTGTATTTCATCTCTGCTTTGGAGTTTACGCTTTAGAGATGAAGAATTAATCACTGGGTGTTACGCCTCATTTGCATTAAAAAAAAAATGAAATTCTCTTACGTGTTTATCAAAATGGGTTTTTATTTGGTACCCATTTCCTATTCTCCACTGAATTTCATTATTTGGGTAGTCTAATTTGAATTTGGGGTGTTTTCTTGGATACCCTTTTCTCAATTTCTCTGAATTTTGTGCTTCATCGACTGATTCCAGAGTGTCTTACTTTGAAGTTTAATTTTTTTTTTAACAATTTCACGCTTTCCTTCAATTTTGATTTGGGTGATTTAATTTGAAATTGGGGTGTTTTCTTGGGTACCCTTTTCTCAATTTCTCTGAATTTTGAGCTTCATTGACAGATTACGAGTATCGTGTTTTGTAGGTTAGTTTTATATACCAACTTCATGCTTTCCCTTAATTTTGATTTTTTTATTATATCTTTTCATTTCAATATTCTGATTAGTATTAGAGTATTAATTATGAAGATATACACTTATCAAAAGAAAGAAAAAAAATGAAGATACACCAAATCATGTTTGGTGTTGGCATGTGTGACACCTGTGTCAACATCTCGTCCAACACGAAGAATTCTTAGAAAGTGGGGTGTTCTTGCTGTTGGAAAAAATCTGCAGAATTTTCCAGATTTTTGTGACCAAGCGGGTCTTTTTGAGCTATGATTTAAGTGGGTCCCACAATTTATTTGAGGTGGGATCACTTGGAAACTTATTTTTCTCATTGAAGAGAATAATTTCCTTTATTTAATTTTCAAAAATCCCTTTTAGGTGAATGAGAAATAGGTTCCAAACAACACCTACTAGCCATGGTTTGTTGTATGTGGTTTGTAGAACTATTGAGTTTATTAGTAAAACTCTTTATTCTCACATCGGTTAGGAATAAGAAACTTGTCTAGTTCTTATATAGAACTTCTCATAGCACTTAAGTGAATATGAGAGAGAGACTTGCATAAGTCCACGCACTCGCACAAGGGGCCCATGGGCTCAAAAAGGATTTAAACCATTGGTCCAAAAAATCCTTAATGTGTGTGCGAGCACATGATGCGCGCGCAGGGAGGGTGCAAATTTCTACAATTTGGCTTCACATGGGCGTGCGCGACTTACGTGTTGGGCTTGGGCTTAAATTCGATTTTTCTTTTGAAGGAGCACACCTCTTTATTCCTATCACCGTCCATGGGTGCCTATTCCTTCATTTAGGACATTTCTTTTGATTTTTTGAGTTGTCTCTTAAGAGACACCTTTCCTTTTCCAAGAGACAGTATGTCTCTTAGAACCTTATTTTTTCAAGAGACACCATGTTTCTTAATATTCTATAAATAGGTCATTTCGACCTTAGTTTTTTCATTCAAAATTTTTTTCTCTCCTCTATTGTTTTAACGTGTTTGCATTATGATTTATCGTCTGCATTCCTTGAGAGTACAAATTTAGCGTTCGGTTCGCTAGACGTGTAGATTGTAGTGCTGCCTTTACATGTGTGATCGTTGTATCCTGGGAGATAATTGTTCATTGATCCGTGGGCACCAAATTACGGGAACAATTGTCTTAAAGACATTGTATCCAACACAAGCCTCGATTAATCTTTTTGTTCGCTTCTCGGGTATCTACTGGATAACAATCTTAAGATAATTTTGTCGGATTTTTTTTATTCTTTTTTCATAGATTAAAAAAAATGAATTACTCAGAAAAATTCGAGAAATTTAATGGCTCAGATTTCAAGCGCTGGCAACAGAAAATGTTGTTTTATTTGACAACATTAAATTTAGCCAAATTCCTTAAAGAAAATGCTCCTGTTCTTAAGGAGAATGAATCAGATAGCACAACTGTTGCTGCTATTGAAGCATGGAAACATTTTGATTTCCTATGCAGGAATTATAGCCTTAATAGATTGGATAACACCCTGTATAACGTATACAATCCAATCGCCATTGCAAAAAAATTGTGGGAATCCTTAGACAAAAAATATAAGACAGAAGATGCCAGATATAAAAAATTTGTAGTCAGCAGATTCTTAGATTATAAAATGTTGGATTTCAAAACAGTAATAAGTCAAGTCCAAGAACTTCAGATTATCCTGCATGAAATTCATGCAGAAGACATGTCTATTAGTGAATCATTTCAAGTGGCATCAATAATTGAAAAATTACCGCCATTTTGGAGAGACTTCAAAAATTATTTGAAGTACAAACGTAAAGAGATGAAGCTCGAAGACTTGATAGTGAGGTTAAGGATTGATGAAGACAACATAATGAGTGAGAAAGAGACGAAGAATAATTACTTCAAGTCTAAGGTCAATGTGGTGGAAGTTAAATGGCCTAAGTCGAACTCTCATGACAAAAAGAGGAAAATCTCTACTCTGGGTCCTTAAGGCAATAACTTTAAAAGATTCAAGGGAACCTGTTTTGTTTGCTAAAAACCTAAACATTGAGCCAAGGATTGCCGCGAACGCAAGGATCAGGATTCATCGAAGAATAAACTTGTTCAAGTCCAGTTGACTGAAGTGGAGAATCTTGTTGCAATTGTTTCTGATATCAACCTCTTTGCAGTTGTCTCTGAAGTAAATTTAGTCGGAAATCCTAAAGAATGGTGGGTAGACACAAGGACTACTCGACATATATGTTCTGACAAAAATTTATTTTCAGAATATATTAAAATGGAAAAGGATGGACAACTCTTTATGGGTAACTCTTGAACCTCAAGAATTGAAGGTCAAGGGAAGGTGGTGCCGAAATTTACTTCGGGGAAGAGCCTTACATTGACTGATGTGTTGCATGTACTAGATATCTGGAAAAATCTTGTATCCGGATCTTTACTTAATAAGAAGGATTTCAGATTGGTATTTGAATATGATAAATTTGTACTTACTAAAAATGGGATTTATGTGGGCAAATGGTACTTTACCTTTCTTACTAAGTAAAGATTCAGATACAAGATTTTTCTGGATGTCTGGTACGTGCAGCACATTAGTCAATGTAAGACTCTTCTTTGAAGTAAATTTCAGCACCACCTTCCCTTGACCTTCAATTCTTGAGGTTGAAGAGTTGCCTATAAAGAGTTGTTCATCCATTTTCGTTTTAATATATTCTGAAAATAAATTTTTATCAGAACATATATGTCGAGTAGTCCCTGTGTTTACCCACCATTCTTTAGGATTTCCGACTAAATTTACTTCAGAGACAACTGGGCTTGAACAAATTTATTCTTTGATGAATTTTGGTCCTTACGTTTGCGACAGTCCTTGGCTTGATGTCCAAGTTTGTTGCAAACAAAACAGGTTCCCTTGAATCTTTTAAAGTCTTTGCCTTTAAGACTCATATTAGAGATTTTCCTCTTTTTGTTGTGAGAGTTCGACTTCCACCACATTGGCATTAGACTTGAAGTAATTATTCTTCGCCCCTTTCTCACTCATTCTGTTGTCTTCCTCAATCCTTAACCTCACTATCAAGTCTTCGAGCTTCATCTCTTTGCCTTTGTACTTCAAATAATTTTTGAAGTCTCGTCAAGATGGCAGTAATTTTTCAATTACCTATGCCACTTGAAATGATTCACTAATAGACATGCCTTCTGCATGAATTTCATGCAGAATAATCTGAAGTTCTTGGACTTGACTTATTACTGTTTTGGAATCCAATATTTTATAATCTAAGAATTTGCTGACTACAAATTTTTTCTATCCGGCATCTTTTGTCTTATTTTTTTGTTTAAGGATTCTCACAGTTCTTTTGCAGTGGCGATTGGACTATATATGTTATACAAGTTGTTATCCAATCTGTTAAGGATATAATTCTTACATAGGAAATTAGAATGTTTCCATGCTTCAATAGCAACAACAGTTGTGCTATTTGATTCGTTCTCCTTAAGAACAAGAACATCTTCTTGAAGGAATTTGGCTAAATTTAATGTTGTCGAATAAAACAATATTTTCTGTTGCCAACCCTTGAAATCCGAGCCATTAAATTTCTCGGGTTTTTCTTAGTGATTCATTTTTTTTTAATCTGTGAAAACAGAATAAAAAAATTCCGACAAAATTGTCTTAAGATTGTTATCCGGTAGATACCCGAGAAGCGAAAAAAAAGATTGATTGAGGCTTGTATTAAATACAATGTCCTTATGACAATTTTGTTCCCGCAATTTGGTGCCCACGGATCAATGAACAATTGTCTCCCAGGATACAACGATCACATGTGCAGAGGCAGCATTATAATCTACACGTCTAGCGAACCGAACGTTAAGTTTGTACTTTCAAGGAATGTAGACGAGAAATCAGAATGTAAACACGTTAAAACAACAGAGGAGAGAAACAAATTTTGAATAAAAAAACTAAGGTCGAAATGACCTATTTATAGAATATTAAGAGACATGGTGTCTCTTGAAAAAAGAAGGTTCTAAGAGACATAATGTCTCTTGGAAAAGGAAAGGTGTCTCCTAAGGGACAACCCAAAAAATAAAAAAAGGTGTCCTAAATGGACGAACAAGCACCCATGGACGGTGATAGGAATAAAGGGGTGTGCTCCTTCAAAAGAAAAATTGAATTTAAGCCCAAGCCCAACACGTAAGTTGCGCACACCCACGTGAAGCCAAATTGTCGAAATTTGCACCCTCCTTACATGCGCATCGTGTGCCCGCATACGCATTAAGGATTTTTTAGACCAATGGTTTAAATCCTTCTTGATCCCATGGGTCCCTTGCGAGTGCATGGGCTTATCTAAGTCTCTATCTCATATTCACTTAAGTGATATGAGAAGTTCTATATAAGAAATAGACAAGTTTCTTATTCCTAATTGATGTGGGATTAAAGAGTTTCACTAATAAACTCAATAGTTCTACAAATCACATACAACAAACCATGGCTAGTAAGGGTTGTTTGGAGCCGATTTCTCATTGACCTAAAAGGGATTTTTGACAATTAAATAAATGAAATTATTCTTTTCAATGAGAAGAATAAGTTTCCAAGTGGTTCCGCCTCAAATAAATTGTGGGACCCACTTCAATCGTATTTCAAAAAGACTCACTTGGTCGCAAAAATTTGAAAAATTTTATAGATTTTTTTCAACAATCCCCCACATGAATGAAAATGGCAAGAACTAAAATGACGATAAAACAAAATAAAACTAAGAGAGTACAAATAGGAAAGATACTATATCAAGATAGGTAGCTTGTGGCTTTGAATCTTCCCTAGTAAAAATTATAGGATTTACTAGCTAAACAATGAACACGATGTCTTGAACTGTTGAACCTTAAGTATAAATCAAGACAATAAAATTCACATAGTTCCTTTCTTGACATAGTCGGTTTTCACGGTTGTGTTTATTTTGGCCCTGAACAATCTTAGATTCATGAGTGGTATAGAGAATTTTAACATTTATAAATTCTCATGGAAGCGGCCTAACTTCACACTCACATAGGTGATTCCTATTAAGAGTACCCTACTGTACCCCACTTGAGACTCAAGTTATAGGCATCATTTAAAGCAAAACTTACCCTAAAAAACCGTTACAAGCAGCATCGTTACATCATAGGAGTGGGTAGAAGGGTTTATCTCTTTAGTGCTATTGGTGAGTCACACACAACTAGTTATCCTATTGAACCTAGAGCTTGGGATCTCTAGTCAAATAAGTTGGGTTGCCATTGTGATGACCCTTTTGTGTAGGCTTTAATCCCATTCCTCTCAATGTGCAGTATATTTGCTCTCTTGTTAAATCTTTGGTAAACGAATCCATGAGGTTTTCCTTAGATTTTATATAATCAATGGAAATAACTCCATTTAAGAGCAACTGCTTAACAATATTGTGTCTATGACGAATATGTCGAGACTTACCATTGTAAATATTATTTTGTGCTCTTGCTATCGTTGCTTGATTATCACAATGTTTACAGATGGACTTGAGTAAGCCCATGCACGTGCATAAGGGGCCCATGGGCTCAAGAAGGGTTTAAACCATTGGTCTAAAAAATCCTTAATGTGTGTGTGGGTACACAATGCGTGCGCACACAATGCGTGCGCAAGGGGGGTGCAAATTTTAACAATTTGGTTTCACGTGGGTGTGCGTGACTTACGTGTTGGGCTTGGGCTTAATTTCAAATTTTTTTTTGAAGGGGCACACCTCTTAATTCCTATCACCGTCCATGGGTGCTTGTTCATCCATTTAAGACGCCTCTTTTGGTTTTTTGGGTTGTCTCTTAAGAGACACTTTTCCTTTTCCAAGAGACATTATGTCTCTTAGAACCTTCTTTTTTCAAGAGACACCATGTCTCTTAATATTCTATAAATATGTCATTTCGACTTTAGTTTTTTCATTCAAATTATTTTCTCTCCTCTGCTGTTTTAACATGCTTGCATTTTGATTTATCGTCTGCATTCCTTGAGAGTACAAACTTAGCGTTCGGTTCGCTAGACGTGTAGATTGTAGTACTGCCTCTGCACGTGTGATCGTTGTATCTTGGGAGATAATTGTTCATTGCTCCGTGGGCATCAAATTGCGGGAACAAAATTGTCTTAAGGATATTGTGTTCAACACAAGCCTCGATCAATCTTTTTGTTCGCTTCTCGGGTATCTACCGGATAACACTTGTTCCATAGCTTGATTTACTGTGGCACGAGATTATAACTGCTTAGTGTTCTTAGATGGTAAGGGTGACTGGGTTTGGTCCCCAGGTCACACCTTCGAATCTCTATATGCCCCTCCACAATAAGTGGTTATGTTTAACTGTTGTACATGTACATGGTGGTTGGTACAGGCGGCCCACCAAAATAAAAAAGAAAATTGATTAAATATATCTCTAACACTAATAACTTAGTTTTCCATGTTGCCATGCATCATCAACTGCATAAATCCTCTATTTCTCTGATTTAGATTGTTTTGCAAGTGATATGATCTTGAGTAATTTCTAAGATGGATTTCCTTTTTTACCCACAGTTTCTTCAACGAGTGTTTAGCATCGACACTGTTGTGAAACCTCTTCCTCCAGCAATGGCATACAATGTTTCTCGGAACTTGAGTTTTTTCACTCGCATTTTCACGCAGTTCTTTGGTAAGTTTATTGTAGCTAACATCATATAATTACTCAATTATTTATTTTGATATTACTTACTGTTTTTGATTCTCTATTCCATTGGGAACATACTAGACCATATGGACCAAAATTGACATCCAATAGCATCTGTTTCTCTTTTGCACTTTGTAGTTTATTTATTTATTGTTTAATCCATATAAACTATATGCATTTGTGCAAACTGCAAAGAGAACTTGCTACCAGAGATTTGATTATCCTTGGCACTCTATACTTTTGTATACCTAAATCATCATTAGTTTCTTCCCATGTTTGTGTGTAATCTTATTAGAATTGGAACTATTTCTGATTAAAAAAGAGAGAAAAAGATAAAGAAAAGAATGGGAAGTATCAATACAGGAATTCAGATTCATTTTTATATAGGTATGAATGTGTTTGATGCAAACTCCAATTTGTGGAGAAGGGTTATTGCTACTAAATATGAATGCGGTTTCTTGGGGTGGAAAAGTAGGAGGATGCGTTCATTTTTAATTTTATCTTTCTTAGTCTTTCCATTCATCACTCTTGTTATCTTCATCCCTGCTAAGCTCAACCCATGTAACGTTTTTTAAATACGTTGCATAAAAGTGGGGACCATTTGGAATGATGAGAGAATGTTTTCTGCGTGTTCATGGTAAGCTTGATGTCAGCCTCCCCGGTTATAAATAGGAGGATTGGTATCATTTAGAGAGTTCAAGGGAGAAAATTTTAGAGTTCATATGTAATTCATTTATACGTCTTTGCCTTTTGATTCTTGGAGAGGAGTATTTTTAGTACTGGCTGTTTCAAGATATGAACTCCTCAAATATTGGCTGACCTATGAGGTCCATAAACATTTGCTTGAGATTAGGAATGAGAAACCAAAACAAGTTGTTTGTAGCAATCAAGAATTCCCGCATTCTTAGATTTATGGACTAAATTCAATTCAGTGTGATCCAGTGTTTTAAAGTTCTTAAGGTGTACTTGAGGCATTTTGGGTTCTTGAGGCGAAGCGTAAGCCTCAATTAACTTATAAAAAAAATCGTAAAAATATATAACAATTATAATAAAGTTATAACAAATATAAAACTACAAGGAAATAAAAGAAGAAAAATAAAACAAGTATACGACCATCAAACATCAAATAAACATTATACAATAAAAATGTAGGGAAGTAAAAATGTAATATAGTAGCAATATATCATCATTCATAGTATCAAATATCAAATAAACAATTAGTCTAGGCTAGCAATGAAGATTTAAACCCTGATTATAAATTAGAGAAGAATTAAAACAACTAAAAATCATCTTCACTAGTAGGGTCCTCCAAAGAGTCATCATGATATCGGATTCCTGTATCATCTTCAGGATTTGTCTCTATATCTTGGTACTCTTCTTCATTGATCAAATGCAATGGATTGGTTCCTTTGGCTTTGCCCTTTCTTGCATTTAAAAAAAATTTAAAATTACAATAATTACTATAAGACAAAGTTGAAGAAAACTTGAAATTGTTTAGAAGTTAAGAACAACATAGAAGCCTAAACTAATTAATTGCTCAATGAACAAATCTTTGTGTAGGGAGAAAATATGGTTCAAAAGAGAGATTTCTCTACAAATCTTATGTTTCTTAACCTAAAAACACTTCTATTTATGACGTTTTAGTAAATAAAAGACATTGGGAGGTTTCTTTAAGTAAAGCAAAACAAAACAAAACAAAACAAAACAAAACAAAAAATAAAAACAAAAAACAAAAAAACAAAAAATAAAAAAAATAGACCCACGGTTGGGGTTTTTATTGTAGGTTTGTGGCTTAAGCCTCAAGGCGTGAAGCGTACACTTCAACTGTGATCTTGCACACAAAGAACATTTTTTAGAACTCTTTGAAGCTTTAATTTGGAATATCCTACTTTCATGTGATTCACAATGTTCAACAAGCCATCAATATTTAAGCATTGAACTTGTATAAAAACAAAAAAGTCAGGATTGATGATGTTATGCAACTTCATATAGTGGTCCTTATATATCGTACTAGTGATTGAAAGTCACTATTATTGTTGTAGATACCTTATTATTTGTAGGAGCTTCTTATTGAACAATTGAAACTTTTGATAGGTCTCATTTGTTGTTTTGAGCCCTTGTTGAGTTGACATTAATCCATCTAAAATCAAGGTCAAGGTTGGGGGAGTTGGATACAGGTTCTTGGGATGAGTTTTGGGATGTGGTGCAATTGCTTTCCCATCTACGTACCTTAGTTTCCCGTTGGGGGCCAACTATATATCAGAAGTTATTTGGGATCCCTTCATTGATGGATTTAAGCATAGATTGAATTTTTGGAAATCTTGTTTTCTTTCTATGGGAGGGAATGTTATGTTGTCTAGTATTATTGCTTACTTTGTGCCCATATTTCCCATTCTGATGCCCATAGTGAATAGAACTGGAAAATTGATTAGAGACTTTTTATAGAAAAGACTCATAAACATCATTTCGTGGAATGGATGATTATTTTCTCTTCCAAAAAATGGAGAGGATTAGGGGTTAGGAAACCCAAGATTATGGACACTACTCTCTTGGGAAAATGGTATGTAGGTTTGGCACAGAACAAATTAATCTTTTGAAGAGGATTATCTAGGCTAAGTATGGGAGTAGGAATCTTGAATGGGACATGGTGAGTTGTTTTTTCCAAGGGATATAAGATTTGGATAGGTATTCCAAGTTCATTAAACAACTCTTTTTTAGGATAGGAAAAGGAATAGGGTCTGCTTCTGGGAGGATTGGTGATGTGGGGAAAAATCTCGTGGAGCTTTGGATTCAGGAGAAATCTCAACTATTGGGAGACAAATTCCTTCTCTAGTTATTCGTTTGTATCAACAATATCCCACCCCCTCTTCTCTTGGTTGAATATAAGCGATTGTGGTTGAGGAATCACAATGGCTTGTTCACAATTAGACCATTCTATGTGGATTTGATACCACATATGGATCTTTCCTTCCTTGGGGTTCCAAAGCTCTAATCCTTGATTTTGGTTTGGCATCTTTGGACAAAATTCTCATTCTTGACCATTTAATTAATCATAGAAAGATAGTCATTGATTTTTTTTTTTCCATTTGCAAGTCTAGCAGTGACATTGGTTTTCATCTTCTTATCCATTTTAATGTTTCAAGGGTTGTCTCAGTCATCTTCTTTGGCCAATTCACTGTTCGTTGGACTATGCTGTGTTTTGTGTAATGTCTTCCCAAGTAGGTATATTTCGGGTTTGTCTTCTAAAGGGCGATAACTTTGGAGATTCTTGCTCTTTGCAGTTTGTTGGGGCATTTGGAAGTAGGGCTTAAAACGGGTCGGATTCCGGCCGGATATGAATATGTCCGTATCCATATCCGAATTCATATCTGGATCTGACTTGGATCCTAAGTGTTTACACCATATTTGAACCATTTTTCTTTCATTAAGTCTATATTCGGATCCAATCCGACCATTGATTCGGGTCGATCGGGTTGGATAATGTCAAACCGTTCAAGGTTATTTCAAATAAAAGTGCTAAAATGTAGTCAAATGGTAACTTGAACTCAAGACCTCTCCATTTTGAAGAGAGGCCTTGACCAATACAACCAACCGTTTTTGGTTTTTTGGTTGATGAAAGATAACTTGAAAAATATAAAAATTCAACTTGCAAAGTAATATATCATTTGGATCTTGGCGGAACTAAGGATGGATCCGGACCCAACTCAGGTCAAGGGACATTAACTCATATCCGAACCATATTTTAATTCGGATATACTTGAAGGAACCAAACCCGCTAAATTTGGATTTGGAACACTCGGATTTCGGATAAAATCCTTCCCATTCTAGGACCTATTTGGGAGTGTAATATAATGGTATTTGAAAAAAGAGGGAGAGACCTAAGTAATCGTATTAAAGATCTTTTTATTCAAATGGGATCTTAGGGGTCTCTCTCTCTCTTGTGCGTGTGTCAAGGGACATCTGTCCATTGCCACAGCTTGATGCACTATTTCCATTTAATCCTTAATACAAAATGCGAGAAAACAAGGAAAAATCCATGGATTAGCCCCATGATCTTCACATAGTTGGAATACCCCAACAATTGTCATCCAGGGGTCACAGATCGACAATATTGTTCAAAAACGGTACGCGTTAACTGTACAATATTAGTTGGGGAGAAAAAAATAGTTCCATTTCAATATTCTATTGGGACTAGTTACAATTTTTTTCACTGGAAACCAGGGAGATCATGTACTGATGAATGTGATCCTTCTTTTTTTGTTTATTGAAAATTACGTTTACATGAGAAAGTTACTATCCAAACTTAGGAAGCTGTCATCTTCAACTCGGAGCCTAACATGAGTTTTTGATGCATGATTTCTTCAAACACATTATTAGATCCATGATTGTTACTATTTACCATGGCACAAAGTAGAAAAGTAAAATGAAACTCACATGAATTTGATTGTAAATGATCGAACATGGGTTTTTTTTCCCTTCACATGGTTGCCATTTATGATGAACTTATAATCTGAGTTATTCTTGCAGATACTGAGGGCATCTCGAATGCCCAGAAATCTCTTGGATTGGGACAAGAAGAGAAAGTACGCCGTGTTCGCTGAGTAACTTCTCATGCCATACGCAACTCCCCCTCTCAAAAAAAAAGAAAAAAACAGAGAGAAATATGTTGTTTGGATCTTTTGTTTTCTTCATGTTGTTTGAAATAATTTTTTTTTCCTTCTCTAATACATTTGAAATTTGAACATTTAATCTCCCAACTATATGATAATCAAAAGTCGGTCAATTATAAAACCACAAACTGATTAAAGTACCAATAACTTAGCTCATAGCTTGCTTGAAACCACGTTGTTACTTTGCGAGTTTGCTGAGTTTTATTCGGAGCAGTTGAGCAGACAAGAGGTGAAACAGGTGTTACTAGTCAGGGCTCTTACGGGTTGCACCTCAGTATTGCAATAGTTCCGGGGGGGGAATCATCGATAATGTTAAAACTTTTACCCCCATATGCTGTTAATCTGCAATGTGTAGTGGTAGATAAAGAGTGGGCTCTGGTGGGGGCGTCCAGCTGAACTAATTTCCCGGCAGACTTGGACTTTAAACAGCAAATTGCACTTTCAAGAAAGATTATCAGGGGGCTTCAAACGTTCAGCAGCTTAATGCTAAGATGTTCAAATGGTGTGTGTGACCATGTGATCTTTAATCCATATTTTTTAAGAGCTACAACTTCGGATGAGGAACCAAAAAATAGGACCCAATTGTTCAGAAATAAATAAGTACACAATTTCCTGAACAAAAACCTTAATTTAGGGCTAGAGGAAGATTCTGGTTAGTATTGAATGGTCCCAAGGAAAAATGGTCCTAATAATAGAGACAAAAAATAATGTGACCCAATGGGATGATCATAACCTACCTTACCAAGATTTTCTCACAAGTGCCAAAACTTATTTGGACTGTGATAGGCTGGTAGATTACGATAACCCAATAAGCTAGCAGATTATGTTCGCACGATGGTGTTAATTGGAGTGCCAAAATATAATTGGTCCATCTTGGCATGATATGTTGATAGGTTATGATCACCCGATGGTGTTTATTAGAGTTGATAAGGACAAACAATTTTTTCCCTTTTAAGTCCATTAGCTAGCATAATTGATGCATCGGAATCAAATTTTATAAGATGAGACCAAGAAAAATATAGTTGGAAATGAATGTATTCCTGAAAATGTATGATTACCTGAATAAAAAAGTGATGATTAACTAAGAAAAAGTAAATTAAGATGATTTATTTGCTAGCTTTGAACACTAGAAACATAAGCAAAAATAAAATTTAAACAGAGGAAGGATGAAGTAGGGAGTCGATAAGGATCAACATTTTTCCTTCTGTTTACGTCGACTCATTCTGGATTACGATTAGATCAAGCTTTTGTAGTATTGGTGGCACCCCCCACCCCCAAAGACCCTAGTCTCAAAATTGGGCTTGGTAACGAACCCAAGGAGATACCTAGGTGTATTGGTTATCATTTGGCATCAGAGTCACCCATCACAGAGGGCCACCATGAATGTAAGCCCTGGCCCATCTGAGGCATGTCAATGTCAGCTTCAGCCCCGTGATTGAGGGCTTACGCTAGCTGGTCAAAAGATCATTGCAGTCTACAGCACCCCCCTCTCTTCAGTTACAATTCATATCATCAAGTTCCCAAAATAATTGAAAGAAAATTTGAAATGTACAAAATAAATAAATAAAAATAATATACAACAAGGTTTTATAACAAGCCAAGGTTTTCTTTTGAGAGACGACTGTACAAGAAGAATTAAACTTACAGCAGTGCTGGGAGCCTGCCAACCAGTTAGGTGCTTTTTCTCCACCAAGATGATCAACTTGGTTCACCGGTCCAGAAGACGCATCTGAGAATATTAGCAACCTTAGGAATATATCAATTGACATGGAGATAACATAGCAGCCAACTTTCACAACACAATGCTTTATTGAGGGGAACCTCCACGCCAATATCCCCAATCACTCATTCCACATTCTGAAAGGAATTTCTGATACGCAGGTTCAAGTTTGGTATAGGCATGAGAGATATCGTCAAAAGGAACTTGAGATTGATCTTCTTGAGGATTCTAGACAACAATTTCAGTACTTCTTGTGTTAGTTTCATTGTAAGAAAGTTTATAGACACTTGTTAGTAAGAGATGATTCAGAAACACTGGAAGGTTCTAAGTTTTCAATCATGGCATGTCATCTACACATTCAAAACTTCAATCAAATTGTCTTTCACTCTTTAGTCCCTAGTTTATTTTTGTTCTCAACAACTGGCCAAAAATCTATCTCACCTTTTATACAAGTCTGGGTGCAGTATTGCTAAGATTACACCAAAAAATGATACAATCTAGGAAAACAACCAAACCATGATCTAAAAAGAAAAGAGCGTTAATAGTAAAACATCCTAGAAAAGCCACATTGAATGCACAACAGACAGAAATAACAGAATTTTAAGTACGCTAAATGATACAATGCAGCGGATAGATGCATGATATGGAAGTTTTAACTTAACTCTACAATGTTAGGATTTAACTGCCCACCAAGACTCCAGATGCAAGATATTAAATCAAGTCTAGAATCATAAGAGATGTACTAGGACTTCTATTTTATTTAATAGAACTAAAAACCTGCCCACATTCTAGGCTGAATTGAAATTGGAGAACATAAATGACAATAAGGTTGTGTCGGTACTTACAACAGAATCTTGTCTTGACTCAGCATCCAAAACATCTGTTTCCCTTATGTCACTAAGCGCAATTTTCCACCTTATACTTCTGGATCCAGGATGGCATGCATCTGCTTCATTTACAACTTGATGTTTCAAATATTCAACAACTCTATGGTGAAATGCTCGGATAATGCATTTGATGCAAAATGCTATAAGAGGAACCAGAAGTAGGAAATAACCAGTGGCTTTAGCCTGATAATAAGATGGACAAGCCTGTCGAGGTCACTACTTTTGATAAACTTCCAATCTAAATAAAAAGTAGTATTAGGCACACACAGGACCCGTGAACCTATCAAAGGCAAGGAAAATTTCATATACTATGAATCATAATGTGAAAATGCTTACAGGTAGCAAACGATGAGAGGATAACATTGTGAAAACCTTATGGGTTTTATGTCTGCCCAAGATATTCAAAGAAGTTAGGCACCTTCGTTGTGCATCAACGCGATATAACCAACTTTTTAAGGTGAGACCCTGAGTAGGATACAAAAGATGTGCCATTTTAGAAGCCAGAAATAATCTGAACAATTTGAAATCAGGTTTTGCATTTTAAAGCAGTTCCTAGTATATTTCAAAATGAGTTTACACTATTCATGGTTATCCATTCCTTAATATGTTTTTGGTGCAACAGACACAGGTTTTAATTCATTATGAGGTTTACATGCTAAAGGAAAGCCCTTACACCAAAATTTGAAGATGCACAATACCAAGATTCTGCAGTCTTCACATGCACTCCAAAAAAGGGGTATTTGGTATTGTTGTAGTAATTTGGGGTATGTCAATGATCAGCCTAGATAAAATTTTAGCCTTTCCATATCCAGCCCCGAATGATACACTAGCAAGTGGAGATGACATTGATGAAGATGATGGTGACTATCTTACCAATGAAATGTTAGAGAATAAGGATTCAAATAACAACGACATTGAATTTGATGATTTTTTATCGGTTGATGGATCCTAATTTAGATTCATTATTGTAATATTTTTATACAACAAAATAAAACTTAAATGTGTAGGGGACTGTGATTACTTCTTCTGAATGATACTAATATGAGATTTGGTCATCTATTATTTTAATTTAATTTAGGATTTGATGATATAAGATGCTAACACTACTTAGTAGGAACAATTACAGTCAGATTTTTTCCCAATTTTTCTGAAATTTTCCCTGCCCGACTTTTTCCCAAACCCTGACTTGGTGACTATGATACCAACAATTGTTTTGCTCACATTGAACTTATGCATGATTAGTAGTTTGGAGAATGATAGGTAAAAGGCAATGTAGGCAGGGAAGTGATTGATCATTTGATTGAGATCCATGTGAGCTACATACAATTAGGAAGAATTGGTAGAATTTTCTTAGGGTCAAGAGAAAGATGAAAACTATCGTTAACATAAAAGCTCTCACATATAAATGGTCAAAGTTACCTGCAGAGTTCATACAGTTTTTCATTGAAGATTATGTATTAACATGGGAGTTCATAGTAAAAAGGAGAATAGGTCTAGTTCTATGCCGATTGTATCTTCCTTCTTTCATTGGTAAGTATGGAGGCTTAAAATCATTATCCTATTCAATCGACACGTATCTTGAGACATTATCATGTCACGGGGCCTTATCAATATTTGATCCTATCTAGTCAGGAAATAATCCCAATAGTAAAAGATTCTTTCCCTACGGATAACGGTAATATTTGGATAACTGCTATATTTGGATAAAGAAGAATCTGACAGTTACATCCTAAAGAAGATTATGATTCCTTTTTAGGGCTAAATGCAACCATGTAATATTAGAATACAAAATATAGTGGAATGGTTCCCATGGAAGCCATGGATGTAGGCATTTTTATCGAACCACGTAAAATCTTGTGTTCTTTTTTACACTTTCATCAATATTTTGTGTGATTTCTTTGTTGAATCAAGATCTCGAAGTGGATTGAGGATTGCAAAATTTAGCATCCCCAGTAGGCTTTCTACACCTCTTAGTATATTTTGTGATTATTGCCTTCAATAAATCCTATAACCTATCAAAAAGAAAGAATAAGCTCACCAACATAGTATCTTCGACCTTGGAAGAAGGTATGTTAAGGCATTGCCCTTCCAAAACTAGATCAATATCAACTATTTTAGCATTAGCCGCAGTAATCGACTGTATAGACATCCCATATCGTCTTGAGATTGATGTCAAAGTTTCACCTCTACAAGACAAAAATTTCAAATTTTATTAAGTGGGTATTAGGATTAACACCCAAATACAGACAACCATCTTAAATTAGATATTTACAAGGAACACATTATATAACTAAGTGAAAAAATTAGTTAGTATTACTCTTTGACGACATGAACCAAGAATTGGTTGGTGGAATTTTGACCCTTGGATCTTTCACGATCTTGAAACTTCCATCTCTGCGTCCACGATGGACCACATGTATGAATCTACACATACCCAGATTAAATTTACTCATGCATAATTGAAAAAAAACATCTTTTTATGAAAAAAATGAACTTTTTTATATATATATAAAAGTACCTCTGTAAGTAATCGAAAGGGCTTCACCAGGAATCTCTTCTTCTTCTCCCCAGATTCCAAACAGAACCTACACAGTAAAAAAGAAAAAAGAGAAGAATTTAGAAGCACGAATCAATGAAAATGAGAGAGAGGGAGAGAGAACCTGTGAGAAGGAGAAGAAGTAGAGCTTGAGGAGGATCGAAGAACCCTAGATTTGAGGATAATGGGGATTTCTGGTCTCTGGCTTAGCTTCGCTTCCATTACAAAAATACAAACAAAATTCTCAGATTTTAACTTTTCGAAGATCTTTTAAAGTTAATTAATTACATAAATAAATATAATTAAAAATTAAATGTTGTTGAGATATTGGTCCCGGCGGGGCTCGAACCCGCGACCTTCGGCTCATAAGACCAACGCTCTAACCAACTGAGCTACGGGACCATGAATACTCGTGTGTGATTAATTTTGAAATACTTATTATTTATTTATGAATTAATATTGTTTGTTACCCAAACTTCCATGATAACTGACTTTAAAAAAAAAAAAAAAAATACTCAAAATTCACTCAAACGACGTGGCATGTGGATGGAGCCATAGATTTTGTTCTTGGGATACACGAGAAATATCCTTGGTTCTATGCAATTGAGTGAATTGAGTGACCTTTTTCGAGTCATTTTATCATGGTTCATTAGTAAAAGAGAAAACGAAAAAGGGTACTTAAAAGCTTACAACGTCTCGTCAAGGGCAATCAAGCCCACAAACATTTGCTGTGTGAAAAACAAGCACTAGACACTACAAACATTTTGTTTTATGACATTTATTAATTGTCGATATTTTTTGTTCGACATTACATAGAACTTTTTGAAATATCCAAAATGCATATATCAGTGATAAATAATTAATATTCAAAGCAAACGTTAGGACTAAATCTTTAAAATTATGAGTTTGATGTTTCGATTCTTGAAAGTTATATCTAAATCTTCAAAATTAAAAGTATATTTGAAAAAAAATATCCCTCTTGACAAGGTCCATTTTATAATTTTTTTCTTCTCAAGTTCACATAATCCTCAAAGGGACTGCAACTTGAGTGAGTTGGACTCGGTTAGGAATGAGCCTAACTTGAACTTGACAAACAATGTGGATAGATCGAGTTAATTCATCCGGCATAAATACTAGATAACTTTGTAATGACGAGGACTTTTAAAAAAGAATATAACATGTGCAATTATTTGTTGTAAAAATGTATTTTAAGGTTTACATTTATAAAAATTAGAAGTAAATTTAAAGAAAAGAAGATGATTAACAACCTCTAACCTTAATAAAGTCTGAAATGCAAATTGTGGATGAGACAGAAACAAAGATATAAGAAAATATTTTTAAATTATAATTATATTAAGCTCGAAACTATTTTGATTTGATTCAGTCAATTTTTTTTTGGGTCAAGTAAATACAAGAAAGCTGTGACCCGGACTAACCCAAGGTTGGGTTCAACGTGTTAAGAAGTCCTACGAACATAATCTGTTAAACACCACCATGATCAACAATGTAAACCACTGGAACGTATATAAACTAGTATTCTTGAAGTGTAATCAGAAAAACAAATGACCATATCTATAAAATATCTTGAAAAATTTTCACCCCATAAAAGAAATTTAAAAGAACGAGAATTACACCACACAATTTCTTATATTCAAGTCTCAACTTCGTGTGTTGAAAGACAATTACCTACTTTTTTTATTTTTATTTTTTATGGTTATGTGTTAACTGTAATTTCTTAGCGGCATTTAATGTGATTTTCCGTGAGAGAAAGGATTGTAATTAACTTTTTTTTTTTTTTTGTGCGTCTCTGATCATCGTGAAATCGGTGCGGTTCTAAGATTTAGGATTTTCATGTAAATTTGTGTACTATGGTTGATTTCTTGTGCTTCGTTTTTTAGTTTCGTTTCTCGGAAGAATTTTGAACACTAGTAATGGATGGATTACTCACCCTAACCACTAGATTGTAGAGACTTTCCTCTTTGATCAAAATTCTGATTAAAGAGGTAATTTCCTAATTCAATTATAGCAACCTTCTAAACCATAGATTTTATTTTATCAAAAGTAAATGTCTAGGATCATTAATAGAGGCTAGTAGGTGGCACGTGCAAAGCCACATGTATTACACTTTTTTTTTTTCATAATTATTTAAAATTTTTAATAGATAATCTAATTTTATAATTTAATATATTATAAAAGCTTTTTTGTAATTTAAAATGTTAACTAAGGGGATTTTGAAGAGAGTAGGGATCCATTCAGGTAGGGGTGTCAATGGATAGTCGAAATCCGAATTTGAATTCGAAAAATCGAATATTATCCGAAATTTTCAGATATCGGATTCGGATTCGGATGTCAGTTTAACATTCGAATGAGTTTCAGATACGAATTCGGATATTGCGATATCCAATTCGATAATATCCGCTCCGATAAGAATATATATATTATGTATTTATGTTTTACAACAAAACTTTAACACATGTATATATGGTGCCGTGTATTTCTGTTTTATAACAAAACTTACCTTATAAAATATCTTCTTCTCTTTCAATCAAAAACGCAAAACCAGTCGAACGGTAATGGAGGTTTGGACTGTGCGAGGTTGCGAGCTCCAAAACCCCCAGTCTTCTCCGGCCGACGAGCATCCAGGTACGTACATACTCTCTCTCTCTCTCTCTCGGTAAAACCTATTTTCTCGACTTGTGCGAGCTCCATTACCACCGTCTTCTCCGACTGACGAGCATCCAAGGATACTTCCTCTCTCTCTCTCTCTCAAACATAGTAAAACCCTCTTTTACTCTCACACAAAGAGGGAAATTTCATTTGTAGGTTTTTATCGGATCGGATATTATCGGATATCCGATATAATTTTCAAGTTCGGATTCGAATGTTTGGTAGTGCTATCCGATCGGATTCGAATTCGAATTCGGATATCATTCTTTTTTTTCGGATTCGAATTCGGATATAGCAATATCTGATCGGATAGCTATCCGTTGACAGCCCTACATTCAGGTGTCCCGATCCTAACCAAGTTCAGGTAGCACCCATTGTATGCAGTCTGCTCGCACTAAGTAGCACCTCTTCAAGATCCAACCAATTATAGTTCCAAGGAAAGCCAATTAGCTACCCAAAAAAAAAAAAAAAAGCTTGATCAATCAAATACGTCATGGACATTTTGGAAGATCTCTTGGTGGATCTGTAAATGTATAATCAGTTTCATCACTACATAGGTAATATTATTGCGATTCGATTTGATCATTTTTTTCTTCAATTTTAGTCTCTCTTTTGAATAAAGAAATATAAGAAAGAGTCATTCTTGTAAATATTACCATTGATGCAAGTAGTAGTGAGAAGATGACACTAAATCAGTGATCGAAATAGGAATTGTGAACATTTCTGCTGGATGATTTTAAAAAGGTTGAACAAAGAACCAAGGTCTCGGATTTATAACCGATCAATCCTTAATTTCTAGAACAGTCACACCTCTGATGCCACCGAATATGATCCTTTCGGAGAATAACAAATAACAGGGCACAGTAAAATCTCATTTATTTAACATCAAATTCACAACTCAATTACTTGAAATAAGTATTTTACAAACTCCTATTCTTTTTCGTTCATCTACTAAAATCGGATTTTCTACACTATTTCTGAAATCATATGAAGCAAAATGAACAGAAAGCCTGACAAAAAACACTTCATAGAAGAACCATTGGAAACCCAAACAATCTTGACAACAACAACAGAACATAGTTCAAAACTAAAAACCATTGAAAACAATAACCCCCCAAAAAAGACTAAGATAGAAATCACCTCTACGATGAAGAGCAGCACGGTTTCTTTGTGTTAGCATCAGATGCTCCAACGTCAATTGTTTTCCCTTCTTTGATGCTAGCAGGTGCAGGGTCCCCTGAAGAGAGCGTTTTCTTACTAATTATACGGTATATCTCTGCTAGGATCGTCTGGAAAGCCTTTTCGACATTTGTTGCTTCAAGCGCAGAGGTCTCAATGAATGATAGACCTTCCTTTTCAGCATAACTCTGAGCATCCTCTGTTGCGACCCCACGAAGGTGTTTCAGATCAGTCTTGTTTCCAATGAGCATGATTACGATGTTGGAGTCGGCATGGTCCCGTAGTTCCTTGAGCCACCGACTAATATTTTCGAATGTCGTTGGTTTTGTCACATCGTAGACTAGAAGAGCTCCAAGTGCGCCTCTATAGTATGCGCTAGTGATTGCTCTGTACCGTTCCTGCCCCGCCGTGTCCCATATCTGTGCTTTTACAGTCTTGCCCTCAACCTGAACCGAAAGAGAGGAAAAAATTTAAGTATCATTTGTTAATTTACAGCGGAATCTGCAAAACATAGGACAAAATTATTGGATAAAAAAAGAGGAACGAAATCAAAATATGTAATTAAGAAAAAAATATTAATATCAGATTTAGTCCCTCAAAATACATAGTTAAAATGCAATATATACGTGTCAAAAAACAAACTTTTCTGCTTGTCAACACTAGCTTGTAGTTCAGCCAAAGAAAGACCCTCTCTTCCACATTTTTATTGAGTAATCATGCAAAATCTTATACTGCTGAATCTGTCACACCCATCTGACCCAATCGCCAAAATCTTTTATGCAATAGTTTAAAGATGAATGATAATGGATAATATAGAATTCCGGATATCCTGTGCTTGAGTAAGACAATAGTTGCAGACTCTTCCCTATTTATCATGATGATCATGTCTTCCAGAAAACAAAAATCTGAATCCTACAAAATCTTAGAAACACTAAAACCACAACGAAGGAACCTTATAACAAAAACTCCAGATGGGAAATGAATTATAACCCAAGGGCATGCATGGATAAACTTCTATCCCTGCTCTCGGTTGTCCTTCTTTTTAAAATTTTTTTGAGAACGAGTGTGTTGGGCAAAGAGAGAAAATTTTGGCACAGAAAAAGGGGCCCTAAAAGCAGGATTATGGCTATGACGAGGGAAAAGACCCCACACTTGGAGAGCTCGGAGAGAGCTGCATATGAATACAAACCTTAAGGGAATTTTCAGGATAATAAGTTGCACATGAGGTAATTTGGAGATAGAATAATGCTGGAGTAACCTCAAGATCGTACCTCATATCACACTTTCCTAACGTGGAAGTGTGTAGGAACCATAGATACTTTTCATCGAGATACGAGTTAAAAAGTATCTATGGTAACTACACACTTCCACGTCAGGAAAGTGCGATATGAGGTACGATCTTGAGGTTACTCCAACACAACTCTTGGAGAATGTCTAGGTTTTATGAAAGGTTGATGGTGGAACCATTTGAGTCAATAAAATGGCTTGGACTTGGATAGCTCAAGGTTTTGGCGTGTTACTATAATTTTTTTTTTTTGACAGGTAAAGATCAAATTTGATTAAAAAATAAAAGGAGACCAAGAAGGTGTTAACCAACCAACTACTCCAAAAGACTGATCTGTTGGAGAGGGGGAGAACTATGAATATAAGAGGGTCACAGGACTTATCTAGGGTATGACACACCCAAGAGTGGAGGAAAATATACACTCGACAGAAGGCTGCCTAGATACAAAAGAAAAGCAGGGGAAAAAAAAAAGAACGAAGAAAAAATACAGCCAAAAGAAAAACAGAACGTAGTATGACCTCGTGATGACTAGAATGACCTCGTGCAAGGAGGGCTTCTTCTCATAAAAAGCCTGATTGTTCTGCTCCATCCAGATTCCCCCACAAATAGCATATAGTGTAAAAAACCAGAGAATTCTTTTTTGTTTTTTGAAAGGGATTGCTATTGAATGACTACTTTGAAAGAGAAGAATTGAAGAAGAAGGAAAATACCAAGGGATTTGTAAGGTGAGGATAATTTTAACAATTTTATCTGTAACATCTTTGAGAGAAAAGAGACAGCTAGATGCAATGGGTGCTTGGTGAAATCAGGTGACTCGTAGAGGAGTCCAACCATGATCTCCAACCTTCAACGGTGATTTGACCAGCAGGAAGGCCACAATTTTTGCAATTGTTCCTAGCTACGATTAGTTCAACAGTGGATTCCACCATTGTATCCTAATTCTACTATCATCAATCCACCAACATTTTCTTTCTTAATTTTTTTCCAAGAAATTTCTCTATAATTCAATGACTTTTCAAATCAATGGCAAGTGATTCATTTGGGCCAATTGTTGTCCAAATCCTTTGTCCTATTGATGGACCAAGCAGGGAACAAGTAAAGTAACTCTGTTTTGCCCAACTGACCCCCCATACCAAACACCCTTATGAATGAAAAACAGGTTTGTTAATTTTTCTATTCTTAAGTTTGGGCATCCTGCAGTGGTCATGCAAAACACAAAGAACTGTATCTCCCCTTGAACTACACAACTCCGACTCCATGGGAAAATCCTCATTGATCACCCCTCATGAATAATATAACCAAGATGAAAGACATGGTTGCTTTGGACTATATCCTAGGCATCAATATTAACTTATTGTATCTAAAAATCTCCTCTAGATAGAAAGTGACTAAAGTTGCATTCCATATGTTTTATCTTGGCTCGAATTAATCTATAATGTTGGATACCATTGCCATCCCCCACCATATTTGCAGTTCTATATCTCTGTCCCCCCTTATGTCATACATACACCAACAATACCTTGACTATAAACCAAATATGGGCAGTTAATTCATCCATAACCAAAGCAAACAGATACGACCACAAGGGCAAGACCAAAGTTTCGTGAAAACTCACCAGAAATTCAAAAATCATTTCTTTCTCCACTCTATGATACCCAGAAACTTCAACAAGACTAGTAAACCAGTATCGATACATGAAACTAATAGTAGTACCAAATACAGCATATATACTTCCACAAAAACCATTGGTTCTTTTTCTTAACTTCTAACTATTTCATTACTTGTTTAGTCAGCAAATTGACATAAAGAGTATATTGGAGCAAATGTTACTGTAATGTACTTTTAATATTAAAAGTCCCATTACAAAGCAATTTTCTTATTTCTCACTGCAATATTGGTTCTTTTTCTTATCTTCTAACAATTTCCTCATTTGTTTTGTCAAAAAATTGACTCATTTTTTTTTTTTTAATAAAAAGATTTTTTTTATAAGTTATAAAAGGGTTACTTCTAATATATATATAATTTTTTATGGTTAAACTGGACTTGAACCAAGACCTCAAAGTCATAGAAAGGATTACTTCTAATCTTAAAGTTCCATTAGATTTCACATGAATTAAGTACTGAAAATGATACTCCGTAAAACTAATTATTGATGCATGGTATCAAAATAAAGAATGTGACACCCATATGTCCTAGATTCAAAAAAATAAAGATGTGGCCTGTTTGCAGTACCAGTATCCATGCCCCATATGGGCATTAAGTCACTACAGGTTTGACACAATCAAACATATAGATTGGATGACAACTAATGGAACTCTATAGAACACACTAATGATTCGAATGAAAAATCAGTATCATGGATATCAAATTGAGTGTAATCAAGGTTGGGGCCACTTTGATTGTCCCAAATCTATTTATGGAGTCAGCATCTTCCGATAAATCCATTTCAACACCATGAATCCTTTCACATTTATGGAAAAAGTTATTGATAATCAGGTTCAAAGCATCCATTGCCTTTTTTTCCACACATAGCACAAGCTTGAGGTAACTCTTGATGGTGAGATCTTCATAAGCACGGTGTGCAACTACCTTTCTTTTGAGAAATGATATTATAGAATCAATATTTTCAAACATTGAGGCATGAGGCAAGGCGCTTGACTTGACAAGGCCTCAAGGCATATGGCATAAACCTCATATGCATGGAATGTTTTAAATAAATAATATAACAAACATAAATAATTAATCTTGAAAAACATAACAATTAAGGTACCCACCATATATTTCTACATTTCAAGTTTCAAATCCACATAATTGAATTCCAACTTCTAATCCTAAGTAATATAAAACATTGAATCATCCAAAGTTTTTGGAGTAAATAACTATTTTGTATTTATTATAAAAATATAACTAAATACTATATTTCAATAATTTCTTTGAATAATACTAAATACTACAAAGTTTATTAGTGAACCAAACCAATTCAACAACTTTCCCATGTCATATTTAAATTCTTAAATATTCCAATTATATTGCATGCCAACATCAACTGAAAATTAGAAAAGAGAAGAAAGAAATAAAAATGATTACTATATAAATAAAAAATAGAAACAGTAAACAAAAAGAAATTAAAAAAAATAAATAATAATAATAATGTGTGAGGCGCATGCCTCAAATAAAAAGGCATGTCTTAGCCAGGCCTCACGCTGAGGCATAAGACTCTTGTTATAAGGCATACACCTTAGCTGTTTTAACATTTCTTCCTTGCACCTCAAGGTGTTTTTAGTGAGCCTCGCCTTGAGGTGCGCCTTGAGACGTATGCCTTACACATCCTTAAAAACACTAGTTAGATTTGAATCCGATCATAAGGTTAGTAGTTGGAATCAAATTGTTGGATAGCAGAAGTGTTAATGATTTTCCATGAGTTATAAACACGATAAAAAATTAAAATATATAAAATATTTGTAATAACTCCATAACTCAATATATAACAAGGTTTTGAACAACACTGTAAATAATAACAAAACTATTTTCCTAGCCATCCGAATATGCATTACTTAGATAGTTTCATGATTATACGAAAAGAAAATCTTTCCTAAGAGAAAGATCAAAATCATTTATCAGCACTTCATCATCAAATTAATCGAGTTTCAATCTCTCCTCAATTGTCTTTGATCTAGTTATCCATGTTATGCAATTAGTAAAACTAGTAACTTATGTTACTGATAGAGAAAAAAAAAAAAGATATGCACTTATTTTCTTCTTTGTAATATTTAAGGTTAAGGAAAGACAAATAATGCAAGCATAGGAGTCATTGTTTTCAAATGCAGATGTGACTCAATAATTTAATAATGAATCATACTCAAACCATAAGCTTCAAATATAAAAATTATACGAGTTTTATGCAAAGGGATTCATATAGAGGAGTTCAGATGAATTAGGTTAAGATTTGATTAAAATTATAGGATTCAATCTAAAATCTTGTGATTTTAACAGCATTGCTTCTAAGAGTTCAGAAAGTGAGATAGGCACTTCTGCCATCTATTCAGTAAACATTTCAGCAAATGCTTTGTCGGTTGCCTTGGACCTTCCAAATGAACGGAATTTAAGCCATTGGCATTTGATGTCAATATTGGGCTAACCCTTCGATTAAAAAGTCACTAGTCCATACCAACTACAGATTTCATAAAAAAATCCCATAATTGACTATAAAAAAGAGTGGGTCATTCAAGAACTGATTGAGTTTAACTGAAAAAAAAAAGACTTGATTTATTGGATGGGATTCACAACCTTCAACAACAAACAAACAAACAAAAAAATGATTACCCTTAAAGGGCCACATCTTCAAGTTTATTTCATATGGAAGGGTATTTGACAACAAATAAATCAACAACCATAAAAATTCAAAAGAAAAAATGGCAAGAAAATGTTATGCGTAGCATAACCTAAGGTTCAACAGAGATCAAGTGTTTCACTGGTTAAGCAAGTTATTCATTCGTATGGAAATAGTTTTTTTTCTTAAGTATAAGGCAGATGTTAGTAGCGGTTCTTAGTTTTAGTATGTAAAAGAGTTTAGTCTAAGTTATGTTAGCATCATTAATAGCTGAAATGATAACATTAATAAATATAGTTATGTCGTTCAAGGAGTGTTTGGAAAGGGGTTCTCAAAGTGAGCGAGGATTTTGAAAAAGGGATTAGGTACAAAGTAGGTTTGGGAGACAGAGTTAGATTTTGGGAGGACAGATGGTGTGGTACGACGTCTCTAGCTATTCAATTTCCGTCTTTGTACGCTTGTTCTATTAAGAAGAACCGCTCTATCCAGTAGTGTTTGAATTGCAATGAGTCTGGTCCTACTTGGGATTTGGGGTTCAGGAGAAACTTTCAATGATTGGGAGTTAACTGAGATGGCCTCTTTCCTTGATCTCCTGCATACGGTCCATCTCAACGACAGCGAACGGGATAAGTGGGAATGGACATGGGCTAAGGAGTTGAGATTCTCTGTCAAGTCTTTCTTTATGTGGCTCAATCCATGTACAGAGCGATCCCTATCGGGACTCATCATTTGGTCTAGGTTAGTTCCCTCTAAAATTTCTTTTTTTGTTTGGCCGACTTCCCTTAATAGGATCCTTACATTGGATAATTTGATTGTGCGGGGTTGGATTATTCCCAATTGCTGTCCCCTTTGCTTGAGAGATGGGGAATCGGTTGATCATATTTTAGTCCATTGTTCATTTTCTTATAATTTTTGGTCAACTTTCCTTGGTATGTTCCATATTAATTGGGTCCTTCCCCGTAGGTTCTCCTCGTTGTTAGAAGAATGGACCAGTAATGCTTTTCACACCAAAAAGCGGATCTTGTGAGCTATGCTTTCTTCGACTATTACTTGGGGGGTCTAGAAAGAGAGAAATAACAGAGTGTTTAATAACAAGACTAGTAGCTTTTATGCAACTTTCTAGGAGATCTTGGGGTGTTTATACCTTTGGTCCAAGCAGAACATAGAGTTTGCGGGAACTTCTTTCGATGATTTCGTATTTAGATGGAAATCTCTATGTAATCACTGAGATTGTAGTTTCTTTTCTTTATTGTTTCTCGTGAGGCTTTCTTGGCCTCCTTGTATCTTTTGCCATTATCAATATATTATACTTTTTCAAAAAAAAAAAAAATAGTTATCTCGTTCAAAGAATAGAGTTTTGCTTTCGCTTTGAAGAGAAAACCTTCCCTTTTCTCACTATCATACTTTCTCTTGTCCTGTTCATCAAGAAGGCAAAGTGGAGCGGACTTGAAAGATTTATTTTTGTAGGACCAACAAAATATTACCATCACCTTTCTTTTCTTCTTGTTCACAATAGTAGAGACTAATTTATTGCACAATACATGTGAACATTGGCTACTTTTATGTTCGCACACATACCACACGTGAACAGATCTGTAGTTTGGGGAATTGTTGATTGTCTTCCAAAATTGATCGTACAATCATTCAATTCATCTATTCTTGGACTACATCATTTGAAGAAAACCATCTTAATGTCATTAATAAAGGACAATTATATAATTCTGCGTTATTTGAATTTCTCCAAATCTTTTGACATTTTTTTCTTCTTCTGATAAGTGTAAAATTATATTAATAAAAGAATATTATAAAAGACAAAACAAAAGGAGAGGGTCAAGGTAGCCCCCAACAAAACAAGACAAAGGAAGATAATAACAAGGGAAACAAAAAGAAACAAGCAACAATACTACGTATTACAAATAGAATTCCATCTAAACACAAAATCGTCAAAATAAACCCCCAATAAATCCTTGCTCAATTTCTACCAAAGGTATAGCAAGCCCATAATCTCCATAAATACGCCTTGAGAACTCCATTCCTTGCGCAGAAACACCTTGTTATTTCTTTCTTTCCAAAGCCCCCAAGCAATAGTCGAGGGAAGAATAGCCCATAGGCAGGGGAGGATTTACAATGGGGGCACTTGCCCCAGCAAGAATTTTCAAAGTCTATGGATTAGGGAGCCATTGCGACAAATTTTAACGGCGGATAAAAAACACTACCACTATTGCCCCCAAATTTTTTTTCCACTCTTAGCTACCGTCACAACTATTTCTTTTCACTCTTAGCTGTCCCCACAAAAGATTTCTTGTCTTGGTTGCCCGCACATGGGCAAAATCTTGGCTTCGCCTTGTCCATAGGTGCCTTTTTCGAAAGAAAAATATATTATAAAAAAAGCGAGAAGAAATTTTGAGGTAAGACCAAATAATCTGAAACTGAGAAAGAAAGAGTGACCAAATATCCCGGGAAAAGGAATAATGAATTAAGGTGTGATCAACAGATTCCCTACCACTCATGCATAAGGGGCAGAAATTTGGTGTAATCCAACCACGGGCGATCAAGTTGTCCACAGTTAGAATCCTCTCTAAGGACGCCAACCACACAAAAAAAGGATACCATTGAAGAAATTAAAGCGGACCAAATGATTGACTCAAAGAGGATCGGTCAAACGGTTGTAATGGGATCTTGTATAAAGAATGGACAGAGAATCTCTTATCCTTAGCCTTTATCCATTCCCTCCTATCTTGTTCATTCTCCCTGAATTGAAAAGAATTAAGGATATCAAGGAAAACTATTACCTCAGTTAGCTCCCAATCATTAAAATTCCTCCTAAATCCCAGATCCCAAAAAGTAGTGATTTCGTTGCGAATCAAACAATGTTGTATCGAGCATTTCTTTTTTCATAGAACAAGGGTACAAGGATGGATATTGTATTGACATAGCCGAATTGTTGTATGCTTATCTTCCCAAAACCTAATTCTATCACCTGACCCAACTCTGAATCTAATCTCTCTGTGAAACTGCTCTACTACTTTAAGGATCCCCTTCAACACATTGCACATATGCATGCCTTTTGCCTCATCACTATACAAACCAAGCCTCTTCTTCCAGTATTTCGCTCGAATCACCTTCCTCCACAAACTTCCATTTTCCTCCCTAAAACGTCATAACCACTTGCCCAAGAGAGCTCTATTAGCCAATCTTAATCCCCTTATACCCAAGCCTCCATTTTTATTAGGAGTACAAATCAACTTCCACTTAACCAAATGGTGCTTCCTTCATTCTTATCACTCCACATAAACACTTTCATGAGCCTTTCCATTCTAACTTACACAAATTTTGGTAACGAGAACATGGAAAGAAAGCTTATCGGAATACTCCTCAACATACTTTTGATAAGAGTTACCTTCCCATCTTTGGAAAGGTTTCTAGTCTTCCAAGTGCTCAATTTATTTTCTAGTCTCTCGATAACTCCTTCCCAAATTCTCTTGTTGCTATAAGGTGCTCCTAAGGGTAGACCCAAATAAGACGAAGGAAGTGAGACACAACAACAACCCAGATTCTCTTTTGACATTCTTGTGACTATTAATTGTTCTACCATACACTTCATTTATTTGCTTCCTCTACCTAAAGTGTATTTGTTCTTAAATAGTTCAAAATGTATGAATTAATTGGAAATTCAATAGCTCTATCTTTGAACTCTAGATCATGTACAACATACCAATAGGAAATAGCTAATCAATGCGAGAGACATTTATAATTGAATACAAAAAATTATGTCATTATGGATCTCATTTTTAAATTGCAAAATCTAATGGCTTTAAAAATCAACACAAAGCGATCTCACAATTAGTCATGTTATATGTAAGGATTGCAACATGAATCGTTCTTTGATTATAAGATCAAATAAAAACAACACAATTTTTTTTTTTTTTAATTACTTCATTATGGATCTCACTTTCAAATTGCAAAAACAATTGGAAACAAACTTCGACACATATGAATTGTTTTTGGTTGTAAGATCGGATAAAAAACAAATAATTTACAAAATTACTTAATTATGGATCTCATTTTCAAATTACAACATCAATTGGCCGACACATATAAAAAACTTACAATTCATCATGTAATATGTACAGATTGCAACATGAATCGTTCTTTGGTTGTAAGATCGGATCAAGAGCAACACAATTAACGATAATTCTAATAAATTCACATTAAACTGATACAAATAGATCCAGATCTCAACTGTAAAAGTTCAATAGACTTAAGATCTAAAGTTGAGATCCAACAAATCAGATTAAACAGCTAAAGAAGAGAGTGTGATTAAGGATTGACCTGAAGCGTACGTGTGGCGAATTCTACACCGATTGTGGATTTGGATTCCAAGCAGAACTCGTTGCGGGTGAATCTGGAGAGGAGATTCGATTTCCCGACGCCAGAATCGCCGATTAATACGACTTTGAACAAGTAATCGTATTCCTCGTCCGGTCTCCTCGCCATCAGTTTATTGCGGAACTAACAAAAGAAAATCTCAAGATGTTTCTCGACTTCTGCAATTTTTCGTTTCTCGTTTCTAACTTCGGCTCTCTGCAGTCTGGACCCTTATTAAACCTCTCTCGCTCTCTCTTCTCCAGAAGGCAAGAAATGATGATTTTGAAACATATAACTTGACTAAAATACCCCTTACATTTCCTAGAATACCAACTAGGTGTGTACTGTAATTGTGACAAAATGACAGAGGTGTAAACGGATCGGATTCGGTCTGGGAAGAACTTTGTCTGAACTCCGAACCCTACATTTGATATATTACAGGTTACGTTTAGCCCGGATCGAATTATTACTTGGCCAAAGATTTCAGGCCAGACCTGGCCTAGTAGTGGTTTTAGGGATATGGGACATTAGATTTGAGTCTAGTTTAATTTTATGCATTACGATGAATGCATGTGGTCTTGGTACGCGGTGGGCTATGTAGCTGACATGGCAAAGACATAGAATCACATATCTTTTTTCTGTATTCCGATGAAAATGATCTATGGTTATGTGCACTTTCCACATCATCTGCGTACCCAACCACGTACCAAGACCACTTACATTCATCATGACTCTAATTTTATTTGGTAATTAGGGTTGTCAATGGATTGGATCAGACTTGAAATCCAATCGAATTAATTGTGGATTTGGATTTTGATCCAGTAATCTATCTGATTTTTTCTAGATCAACCCCCTATTGATTCAATAAAATGTTATTAGTATTAGTATATAAATTATGGGTCGAGATCTGTAGACTCATGAAAAGTAAATTCACACAAAATCCGACGATGTATATGTGAGGTCTAACGGTTGGGATAAAAGATATTTCTCGAGAATACATTGCAGATCTTTAAGATATATCTCAACCACTAGATCTCATATATACATGGTTGGGATTGTGTGTGAACATATAAGTTCACTTTCTCGAGACTATGGATTTGAACCCATAAATTATATTATGTATTTTGTTAATTTTATATAGAGAATTTATTTAGATTTAGTAGTCTAGGTTTCATTTGATCTGGATTCAATCTGTAGACACCCCATTTTTGCATTTGCCTGATTATTCAACTCATCAACCCGATTGCAACAGTTCCTAATTATGGATGTTTATTTCAATGTTTTATTTTGTTACTAGATATGTTTCAGAAATCCGGATGAGGTATCTCGAACTGACAAAACTATAGAAACCACGCTACGTTAGGAAAATATAACCCTAAAAACATATAAATCATCAATTTTCAGACAAAAATAAACTTTACGACAAAAATCACTAAAAAATTACCAAATTACCAAAATAACCCTAACCTCAAAACATTCATAGAGCCTACATTACGTTTAAGAAAACTCATTTAAATACATAAAATAACAAATCGAAACCAAATAAATCATTTCGCCAATTTTCACAAAATTTGACAAAATTACGAAAATGCCCCTCATAAAATTCACGACCATTTTGCACAAAAAATTTCATAAATGACACAAAACAATATTCACATTGAATTCCTTACAAAAAATCGATTCTAAAACATCCTAGAACATCAAAAATTGACTTCGCAAAAGTTCTCTTTAGGGGCAAAACGGTAATATTTCAATTAAATTTTTTTTAATTTTGAAATTAATAAATAAAAAAAATTAAATAATATAAAGTGAAACATTAATAAATTTAATTTAAAATTTTGAATAAAAAAAAATCGATCAATTAGGCTCTCAGGCAAAATTGTTGATGGTTGTCAAGATATTTATTCAAGGACCCCTCCATCTGGGAGCCCAAAGAATTAAAGATATAATAAAGGGGGTTCTCCAAAAAAATTAAAGTCAATTAAGTAAGACTAAATTAAATCTTAAAGTCAATCAAGTAAGACTAAAGTCAAGATCTTAAAGTCACTCAAGTAAGACTAAAGTCAAGATATTAAAAATCAACCAAGTAAGACTAAAGTCAAAATCTTAAAATCAATCAAATGAGACTAAAAGTCAAAACCCTAATAGAGTTCTAATTAAATAATAATTCTAAGTAATTATAATTAAATAATAACTCTATTTAATAGAAATCTAACTAAATAATAACTCTTTCTAAGAGAATTATAATTAAACAATAATTCTCTCTAAAAGAATTATAATTAAACCTTAACTCTATTTAAAAGGCATTTAAAAAAGTTTATAAATAGGAGTCTCCACACCCTATTTTCATATTAAAGAAAAAATCTTAAGAGAAGTAGGTCAAAAAGCTTCCCTAACCTCCCATAAACCCTAATTTTGAAGTCCTAACTCCTTACCTAACACCCATACATTAATTTTATCTCAAAAAACACCTAGAAGCCCTTCAAAAACACCTAGAAATCCATAAACAAATTCGAAGAATCCAGATCTAAGAAAGAGATACCTTGCCTCGGAGATCAGAAATCAGATCCGGAGATAGAACGAAGCGAGGAGTACTGTACAAGTAGTTACTCTACTAGATCTGAGGGAACAAGACCGTTATTTTCGGAAATGTATAAATTTTTTATTACTTAGGTCTTTTAGCAATGTAGTTTATTTGGGAATTAGTAGAGACCGGCGTTTGCCCAGCGGGGTTGGTACCTAACACCTTCCAACCCTGTAACGTGATCCCCGGACCTGTTTTTTTTTTTTTCCTTTCGTAGATTAGTAATATTTACCTTTTTAGAGTTAGTTCAGTTCCTAGACCGTAATAACTAGGTGGCGACTCTAAAACCTCAAAGGTCAAAAGCAGATCCACACACCCCACGGATCGAGGGCGCTTTCACAATCCAATTATTATGGGATTGGGTATGGATCCTAACATTGAGATAAAAACCCTATCCATTGAGAGTCTAATGCTTAACAAATCAGTTTCATCTTCGATCCTTACTAGATTGATCCCAAATTAACCCAGATCCGATTGATTGACAACCCTGATTTTTAGAAAGGACGCATCTATTAGATAAAATTTTAGGATGGCGGTGGGTTTTGCCATACGCTCCAATGAATCTTGTAAATTACAAAATTAGGTCTTTTACGGAAGTTTAGAATTATTTTTTCACATAAAAAAGAATTTTGCTTCTAGGATCCGCCCCGAGCCCCCGCCAAATTATAAAAACAAGAAAATATAATCATTTTGTGAATTTTTTTTTCCAAGTATCCATACATGCTATGATAAGGTCATTTGCAATGCTTACGTTTGTCTATTATGCAAGATCCTTATGAGATAAGTTTAAAGAACACTAGCATCAAACGATGTTGAGGCTCTCCATCAAATATCAAATGAAATGAATCCACCATAAGATGCATCTATTAATCATTAGGAAATCTATGTTTTTCCTTTCCATCTCAGCCATATGTCTAATGCAGTTGATCAAACTTGTTTGAGGTTAAAGAAGTCCATGTTTGAATATTCAAATTAAATTGCACTTGTTTGAAGTGACTACTTGTGGGGATTCTAGTCATTTTTGCTATATGCACCCAATTTAATTTCCAGTGATTCTTATATGTATTGCGGAAAAACTCCCAATGACCGAACAAGATGAATAAACTACAAAGATTAAAAAAAAAAAACAAATAACATAAGATATTTACGTGATTTAGCAAAATTCCTTACGTTCACGGATGACGATGATAATTATTTATTGATGAAAAGTGCGAAAGTACTGTGGACACATGATTTATTTATTTTTGAATGTATCAACCACTTTGAGGGATTTTGGAGTCGCCACCATTCATATTGGAAATGAGTGTGAATGGTCACCCGAGTTGCATTTTTCGAAAAATGTGTCATTTCGGCATTTGGTGACTCTCGTACGGATACGGCTTGTTTGGTCTAACCTTGGATTCTAGGTAAGGGGGTCCATATTATGAAATAGGCAAGGTATTAGGCACCCTACTCCATCCAGCGTTAGTGGTAACCTCTGATTCGATCGATTTTGAAGATAAAAATAAAATAGAAAGAATCGAAAAAGTCTGATATGTGCCTTCAAGTATGAGGGACTTTGATGTTAATTCAATCCATTAAGAGCACCTTTATTGAAAAATGGATCATTCGATGATTCAAATCATTTATGATGTGTGTATAGGTGTATGAAAGGGGGATAAGTAGAAGAGGGTTAGTTGGAGGGGTGGGAGGGTGAGAATCTTTGTCCAAAACCACCTTGTTCCTTTGTTGACTTTCCTTGATGAATCTTCTTTTTGACTTTCCTTGACTTCCTTGAGAAGAAGTTGAGAGTTGAGAATTGAGAATTGAGAATTGAGAGTTGAGAGTTGAAGGGATGGGTAAGTTGAGAGTAGAGGGTGAGTATTAAGAATTTTAGAGATAATAATTTCTTCTTTAGTCTTTTGAAGGTGTGGTGCCCCGCCGAACGCTAACACAAATCCCCATGTCAGATCTCGAGGTACTAGGTGACACCTCGAAAATTCGGCATGGTCTCCTCTGTTTATGTTAGCATTCCAAGGCGTTCAACCTGCACCTGATAAACGACATACAATCATGCATACATATACAAATTATAATACTAGCGGAAGCTTATATAAGTCTAATAACGTACGAAAGATCAGAGTGCGGAAGAATAACCAGAATACAGGATTACACAAAATTTCTCACTCTAACATAAGTCTTATCGCTCAGAACAAAATCTATAATATTTTTTTGGACAAATCGATACTAGTAGGGGTAATAACCCCAATACTCATCCAGTGACGAACTCTGGCTGTCTATCTGACCAACCAGATGATCCTCATTCGTACTCTATACTTGTCTCGCCAAGCTCTGAATCTGAAACTAAAAAATAGAGAAGGAAATGATGAGTAACAATGATTACCCAGTAGGGAAATAAACAATTTCTGCCAATAACCCCTCCTAGCATGAACAAATAAGCATACTGAATCATTTTAAAATAATCAAAGTTTTATATAATAAACTACGATTAACTGGTACATATAGCCAGGGATGAGCAACTAAACATTTTCAAACTAACATTACATCAATCAACAGTACTCACTATACCATTTTCTTTATGTACAAATCTAATTGATCAAATGGAAACATTAAACATGCATTTCATTTTATATATCAAAGTAAAGCAACAGATACATAATACACAATGGTGGAGTATTGGAATTAGAGTGTTGGGATTCACGACTGGATCGCTCCCAGTCGGGACATGATGTTACAATTTCTCTCTGACTTTTAGTTCTTGATTTTGTGGCCGGTCGCTGCACTTACCACGTTTGGTTGACCATTTATCCGGCTCAAGCTGGTCGTTTGACGTGACCGTAAGCAATGGGTCTCTTTTCGATGTGTTAGAACGTTCGACTACTATAGATTGTTAGTGATTACTGACCAATCATCTTCGTCTATGCCTATCAGGCGTACATGTGATTCCCAAATATACAAACCATTCGTATACGACCACCTTTACATTACAAGTTCACTGATAAAGATATAGAGGAATAAACCCGGATTCCAGTTGTGACTCTACTCTCATACGCGTCCCATACCACGTATGAGCTTGGTGGTCCCTACCGTACATCCCAGGATAGTACACCACTCCGGATGATATGACGCACTATCCCTTCAGGCATTCACAAACTCTTTAACAGCTCACAAAATAGCTACATATATATATATATATAATATATATATATATATTATTTTCATTTGAAAATGAAAGAGAAATTAACAATACAAGGTTGAGAATAGATATCCAGTTTCCTACTATGCAAGTGTGGCCACCCGGCCTAAAATAAATAACATAACGGAAACGTAAACAGCGCCTCGCGCTAACAGAAATGAAATAAACATGCAACTAATAATATTATCCCTGGATATCTGTTCACCAACCTACACACAACACAACAATGTAAAATGCAGACATCACCCCTCGGGTGTGACTCTGACATTTTATCGTTTCATACCCTTTTTCCCTCTTTTCGATTTTTACACTTTTCAATCTCTTCAATAAAACATCCATTTTCTGATATTCATCAACTCAATACGAGTTCATTGAATATTAAATCACGTTTTCCAACTAAAGAATTTATTTTCATCAATAATATTGAAAAGAAAAATAAATTTTATATCAAAACGGGGTCCGAGCAGTATACAAGACCCAATTTATGGAAATAACCCATTCAAGTACCCCACCCACGTATAATTTGTTAAAAATAAAATTAAACATATCAAACATGCAATTTCTAGCGTGAATTTTTTTGAAATAACAAAAGAATTCTATATTTCGAAAATACATCTAATTTTTTTTAATAAAATCCTAAATGCAATTTTCACAATCTACGATTACTAATAGAAATTGAGAGTTCTTTACAATGTCTAAGCAAAAGGATCGAAGCATGTGCGCGGAAATCGAGGTAATCTGTGCGAAAATCGAGATGGACTGAACTTCAAAGCGGTTGATTTTCGAAATCGACCCGGTGGTTTCGAAGATCTCGATGTGCTTGTCTCTTTTCCTTTCTACGGCGAAAGACAGTTTGACCCCGAAATCGATGAAAATCGAGGTCGAAGTTACGAAAATCTCCGTATAAAAATACGGCTGATTTTTGACTATACGGGGTGAAAAACACGATAAAACGGAAGGCATTTTGGTGGGTTTTATAGAGAATGAGGCTGCGGACGTTTCTCCCTTCTGCGTCGGAAGACGGTTTGACCCCAAAACGGACGAAATCCGAGGTCAAAATTTCGAAATTTCCGTATCTAAATACAACTGATTTTTTTATGATATCGGTTGAAATAGAAAGTGAAATGAAGAAAGGTTGGGTGGGTTTTGTAGATGTAGAAGCTGCAGACATTTCTCTCTTCTGCGTCAGTCGTCGACAGCGAGCCGTTTGCACGAGATCTGAGGTGGAAGTTTGTAAAAAAATAATTTTTTTTTGTTTCATATGTCTCGGCTGTATGTCGAGTTGGGGAAGATGATATATTAAAAAAATTAAAATATTATTTAAATGAAATTTGGGACGAATTTGGTATTTCACCTATTGTTTTGATCGATGATAACTTGATCATTTGGTCTCCAAAACTGACAAATGAATACTCTATTTTACCTAATTTTTTGTTCCGGATCTAATGGTGTGGTCAATTTCTATAAATTATGTCTCCATCAAAAATTTACATTTTTGGCCTAAGGTGACCCCTAAACTTGATATCGTTTTCGTTTTTGACGATAATTCGAGTTCCTGATCTCTAAAAATGACAAATAAATAGTCCATGTTGAATAATTTTTCATTATGAACCTAATGGTATAATCGAATTTTAAAAATTATTGCTCTAACAAAAAATCACTATTTTAGCCTGGTCCGACCTAGTAATCAAGGATTTTGTAACTTTTATATTCGGATTTGCATTTGAGCGTACTTACAGGCTAAAATATGTTTTTCGATCATTTTGAATCCAATGGTGAGGTCAGGTTCCATTAAAAATGATCAGAAATATTCTAAAATTTTACCCCTAAGTCCCACTTTCAAGATTTTCTTAAAATTCCACTATTTATTTTTTCCTCGAGATACGAATTAAAAATTCAGGGTGTTACAGAAGGGTTAGACATTAGGTTGTGAGTTGAGGATAAGGGAATTTTTTTTATAGGATTTGAGAGTTATTTTTAGGGGTAGAATTGGATGAAATAAAGAGAAATAGTAGAATGATGTAGGGTTCAAGAGAGAGGTGGGGGTAAATTAGAGGGGATTGAAGGGTATTTGTGTAAGAAAGTTAAATGGGTTGTTTACAACCCAAATGGGTTAATCTTTTGACCCATTTGGGTTGAATGTTAGGTGAAAGAGAATGAGTGATGAGGATGAGGGTGTAAGATAGTGATAGATAGGTTGAGTGCTTGGTGAGGTGAATAGAAGTGGTGTTCGATTTGAGAGAATGGGTGGTGTAAGAGGGTGGTTGATGATATTTTGGGAAGGTGAGGGAGATGATGCCATATGTCAAAATGGGTAAAGATGAGTTGATGGGAGAGACTGAGTGTTTGATTTGAGAGGAAGGGTGTGGGTTTAGATTGTAGATGTGAGTTTTGTAGGAAATGCTAATAGTAGATTAGGGGGAGGTATAGGTTGGAGGTGTAAGTAGATAGATTTTTTAGAGAAAGGATGATATGCTGATGTGGGGGGTAGATAATGTTTAAAGAAAATGTGATGGGATAAGTTAGGAATGAGGGAGGTGAGTTGAGGTGGTTATATGTGTTCCACCTTGATGATCATGGTGATTGGTTGTGATGTTGGGTTGAGTTGAGAGTTGGACTTGGGTAATGAGTTGGACTTGAGTAATGAATTGGGTTAATTTGAATGGGCTTAAGTGATGTGTTTAGGTTGGGTTGTGTTGAGGAGTGTAGAATAAGAATGAGTTTGGGCTTATAATGGGTTGAGTTTAGGAGTATAGAAGGGTGGTGAGGAGTTATGGTCCATGGGCCACGTGAGTAGGCTTAAACCATTTATTAAAAGATAAAGTGGACTTTTGGAGGTATGGGTTTTTTGAGGGCTCCATCCGATTTTTACTATTTTTAGGCATTTTGCATCGAGGGCTTGGTTAAATTTGGGTGCCTACAAGTACAATACAATTTTTTAAAATTTCTAAATTTGGAATATATATGGTATCTTAGGGCAAAACACAAATTTTTTAATTACATACAGAAATGCCCCAAAAGTCGTAAGGACACCCAAATCGAGCCAATTTTGGGCCAAATCGGAGGTCTGCGACTCCCACACCCCCAACTACAAGATACCCCAAAAAATCTCTAGTTAAGGCCATACGAAATGTGATGGATCCAACATTGGTTCTTACATGAGTGTTAGGATCCTCTTACTAGAAAATAAAAATTCAAGTTGCATTTTCTTTTGATTATCAATAAAAATCATCATCTGTCTCATTTTCTTTTGCTATCTTCTGGTTGAACTAATGTATTCTAACATGTTTACTTATAGTGAACTATATCTAGCTTTCCGCATGTAAGAACAAATTAAGATAGAATGCATGCATCTTGGACACCCTTATACCAATTTCACTTGCATCACCAATATGATTCACCAAATAAAGGTGTTGCTTAGAGGCCTCTTTTCAATAAAAAAAAAAAAAAAAATCATTCTTAAGCCTTTCCTAAGCAATCATTGCTCATAACACACAACAATTTGTGATACAAATGAACCCAAATGTGGTAAATCTTTTTAAAAAAATTCACTTTGAAAATATTTATGTTGGAAATGGCTCAATTGCTTTATCTTGTAGCATTTCTTTGTCTTGCTTTATCGTAGAGCATAAAAAATTAGGGAAGCTCATTTGCATGGCATAATTTTTTTTTATCATAATCCATGGAAATTTCGCCAACTTTTATAAGCCATATAACCAAAGATCAGCTTTGTTGGTGATTTCTCATTTTGAATTCAAACTATAGCCTATTATAAACTTGTTGACTAAACTCACATATTAGCTCCAAGTGCATGATGAAAATTATTAATTCCAAATAGACATCAATCAACAAATCAACGAGCCTAACTTTTGGTGTGCAGGTCCACCAAAGTGCAAACACAATATTCATTAGTTAATGGACCAAAACTATTTTTTCGTGTGACACATTAAATAGACGTGGAGTGCCTTGAGTAAATGTATGCACTCATATAATAAAATACATCAACTTTTGATTATAAAAAATAAACATAAGCACATGAGAAAAATATCAAGAAATTATTCTACTTTATCAAAGGCAGAGATTAGTTGGCAAATTTTTATTTAAAACATCATAGCTAGTAAATTTCAAGTAGTAAATGTCACTTTATCTAGCTTTTCACCATAGTAAATGTCAAGAAGTACCTCATTATTGAAAGGTTTTATAGATGCTACTACCAAACTATAAAAAACCTCATACAATACCTAGGCATAATCATTAGGAAAGTTATACAATTCATCACCAATTAAACACACCACACAAGTACATACATATAAACTAATACTCCTTTGGTAAAATCTTTCAACATTACTATGGATAGAACCTTAATAAATTTATGCAAGTCTTCCCTTCTAGAACTGGAATATTTCATTTGATATTGTTTGTTGATGTGGAGTTCCCATTAAAATTGGAGGTGCTTCAAAAATTCCATATTGCTCTTCCATCTGCAAGAAAAGAATTGTCCATGTAAGCGTTTTTTTTCTCATGTTTAAACCGTACATGATTTGAAATTACTTATAAAAATGGTAACAATCATACACATCAATTGTCTTTTTCATAAGCATTTAAATCTCTATTTATATATGTCATCATTGTAAGATGAATTTAATTTCTTATTATTTTATTTTATTGTTTGAATTCAATTAAAGCAAAATAATTTGAAAGAATGTAAAGACTTTGTGCCATTACCTCGTTTTGAAGATACTCATTAGCTGCTCTCAATATTCCCTCCTGTGTAATAATCAAACAACAATTATATTTCTCAATATAATAGAAAAAATAAAAGTACTATATGCATGTATATGTATATATATTATTATTGTTATTAATAACTAAAACAATGAAATATTTATATTGATAGTTAATCCAATAAAAAAAAGTTAACAAATAAAACTAGACTATGTTAGTAAATTGTTTTTTCCTCATTTGTCATGCAAAGCCAACAAGAAATTAAAAAAAGTTTCACAATTGAACCTAACAAAATTTTCATGACTTATTTATGAGTTTTTGACTAACCTTATTCTTTAACGATTGTATTTCTTGACACATAGCTTGTAACTGCGAATAAAAATTTCAAATTTTATGAATATTCAATTAAAAAAGTTAAAATAATGAATAATTAATGAAAGTACAAAAATTAATAAAATAAATGCATAATATATTCAATACCTTTGTTGAGCGAATATGATTTATCCAAATCTCAAGATTCTTTTCTAATAAGTCTAACTCACCGAACTTCATAGTTCCTGCTCCCCCACCAAACATATACCTGAAAGCATTTAAATTTTATGAAATTGCCTAATTTTATTAAATAATCTCTAGCTCTTTGTCCCTACTTATATATTTAAATGATTTAATTAAAGTGTGTACATGAAATTTTAGCATAAACAACTATTAAACATCATAGATTTTGATTAGATGACCTTTAAATATGAATAGGCTTCTATCAATATAACATTAATAGTTATCTATATCATACCTATTTATTAGTTTGAATGTAAAGAAGTATTTTGAGAGAGAATGACTAAAATATTTTTTTTATGAAGGATACTAAAAAAAATTGAGTAACTTTTTTTATTTTTTTTCTTAATTTTTTCTAATTATTTATTCAAACTCTCATTTCTCCAAATAAGAGCTCAAATAAGCAAATTCAAACTCGGCGTTAGACCCATAGCTCAGTTTTGACATATTGCAAAACAACTTTGAGGTCGTCGGTTCGAGTCCAACTTACCCATAAAAAATTAAAAAAAAAAACTCAATAAAATAAAAAATAAAATAATCATAGTCCCAGAGTTGGCAACACTAATCCTCTTGTTCTATTTCAAAAATGATTTCAACATCTTCTTACATTTGAAAACTCAAATGTTCACTTCTTTGGGACTAATATTCATAGTTGTCTTTATCAATGATGTGTATATATTACATAAATGATCATCATGAGAATTGTATTAACATTTTTCTTATTTACTAGAATTTAAAAAAATAATACTTAATTAATTTCACTGTGACGAGCAAACTACTAGTTTAAACTCAAGTGTGAGTAGAGTATTAGAGAAATTCAATAGATTTGATCTTGGAGTTATATAAGGATTAAATTAATCTATATTTAATGTGATTATAGTGGCAATTATGAAAGCAAAACCCAATAGCCAGCTTGTCAACATACATACGATGAAATTGATCAATATGAAAATATTATTTAATTTTTCATTCTGTAAACGACCATTTTACTTTTAAAATAAGAAATTAACACATATTTTGAGTGTTAAGAATTTTCACAAAATTAGATAAACTTATTTAAGTTGTTTCTAGAAAAAAATATAGTATTTTCTATGGCTTGAGTACACAAGCAACGTCAAGGTTGTGGTTTTGCAACAACAACTGAGAAAAATGTTGTAATTGTCAAGTTGAGGCATATTTTTCAAAAATATGTTAAGCATACAATAATTTTATATTTTTTCTAGGAATGCATTAAGGTCATGTATTACACACAAATAATGTAATAAATTGCTCACATTTGTACTCCTAGGTGACTTATTATCAATGCTCGATTGTCTGATCATAGTTTGGATTTAATAGTTTTATGACTGAAAATAATATTTATATATAGTGAGGTTGCATACACTCGCATCGCTATATGTATTCTTTTATTAAAATGATAATTTAATTTTACCTGAGACCTTTCTGGAGTAGTTGAATCTCTTGTCTCAACATATTCTCCTCTACAGATTCCTGATCAAAACAAATACATTGTTATTGGTTATTTGCTACAAAATAAATTATTTTTCTTATGATTTAAATGTACAAGTAAACTCATTTGGTAGAAAAAAAATTATTTTTAAAGAACAAATAAAGAGGATTTGAGAACCCTATTGTCACCGGAATGTGTCATAATGCACTACGATTTTTTTTTCTTAAGATGTCATCATTCACTAGAAGCATGTCTATTTTTATTTTTTTGGGTACAACTACAAGGGAAAATACAATAACAATTCCATTTAAGAATGACCATATTAGGGGAGATATTAACTAATGACCTCCCACGAAGAGAGGGATACACCTTTATATTACTAAAATATTTATGCCCACAACTTATTAGCTAAAGACTCTAAATGTCAATTTTGTATAACTATTGAAAATTTTAATATTTGATGTGAACAACACATAATTTATCTTCGAAAACTGCAAATTCTATTGATTAAATGTATATGAATTTGTCTGATAGAAGGAAAAATATTTGTCTGGCAAATCGTTTGTCGGGTTTGATTTGCCAGGCAAAACATTTCTCATAAAATCCTTTGCTCGTGTTTGAATGCACCATGGAAAATCATGAATTTTTTTATTATTTAAATAGAATTATTTTGATTACTATGTAGAAATAATGATGAAACCATTAAAAGTATGATTTGTTGTGAAGAAAAATCTTTCAATAACTTTTTTTTTCCTCCTAAAATTTCATGAAAATGAGTCCAGAAATTGTGAAAAAATATCAATGTAAAATTAATCATAATTAAATTATTTAATAAAGCTAACATCGTCAACGATGTTCTGTATTTCCTTATTAATCCAGTGTGAAATTTAAGCTTCTTCTTTTCATTGTGATATTTGTGAACTTGTTAAACATTGTCAGAAAAAAGGTCAATTTTTTCTTACCATAAATCTAAGAAACAAATATTTTTGACGATGAAAATGGGCAACATTTTCAACCCAAAATATCAAAACATATAAATAATAAGTGTAATTATAATTAAATTTTTTAAGAAAAAAATTAATTAAAAATCATAATAATTGAAAATTTTATTATAAATATTAGAAAACATTTAGAGTTAATTATTGGTATGAACAAACTTTTAATTGATTATAGAATATTTTTTTGGTTTTATATATTAGTGTAATTCAAATATTTTGAGTTATTTAAAGGTACCTTTTGTCTATAAAAGGTCATTCACTAAACATATTTTCCCCATGGGCTGGAATTTGATTTTCCTAGGGGAAGGGGAGAGAAAACGATTTGCTCATTTGAAGGCCAAATCTCATGCATTGGGCAAAAAAGTTTTCACCATAATTTGATTTACATAGCAATCAAACAAGTTAAAATAGCAAAATTTCCTGACAAATGATTTTTCCCAAGATTTGCTTTGCAGTCAGACATGCCCTTAATTCGCTCTCATAAAGGGCCCTAAATATAAAAAAAAGAGGGATGATGCATATTAAGCGTAAACCCCAACAAATAGTATTTTATTAAGTCATTATTATTCATTATAAATTGGTTTTGAAGTTCTCATACAAATATACCACTAATAAAAAATATGTAGATCTTTCAATGAATATAATTTTTGTTCTACGATTTCATCAAACCCCAATTTTTTGTTAAACATCTCAAGTTAGTCTTTCATACTTCAATCTTTTATATTTTAAATCTTGTCATGGTATTAGAGTCATTAATATTGAGTTAATGACTCTTCTCTCTTATAATTGAAAACTCAAGAATAAAGGTATGATTTTTTTCTTGAATAATTGCTAAACAAATTTCTTGTCTAACAAATCTTATACATTAATTATCTATGTGATGTGAATCTAACAGGGCATTTTGGTTGATAAAATAAGTTATTTTAGCTATTGAAGTATTTTCATAGAGCCATTTGATTTAAATGCTATATGAAGAACATAAGCCAGACCCCTTATAATGTAAAAGATCATAAAAAATTGGCATTATGTTCACATGGCAAGCAAGCAACCCACCGCTGAACCAATTTGGAAATAGCTTTTGGAGCCAAAATTTATTTGCGTAAGGTTTGCCTGACTAAGTTAGCAAGATTTCAAATCTTATTAAGGGTTGTTGGCTCAAATGGATTATCACATTAGCAAACTGACACCACAACCCTCTAGATCTTCATGCAAAACCTTAGATTAAAAAAAAAATTAAAATATATTTTTTCAGCTTCATATGAGATATTGAAATTTTATGGCTACCAAACTCTCAAATTTAAAATTAAAATTCATCGGTGAAAAATAATTATTTTAATTTTAAAAGTTCTTAAAATGTTGTGATCTACATCCTTGTTGCTTCCAATCACGTTTGTCGACACCACAAGGAAGCTTTCCTTGGTAAGGAAAGTGTTTTTCAAATTATTTTACTCCTAATTAATTACAGTTTTTACAAAGAAGGGAGCTAAGATTTATAGTATACACATACCAGAGGTTGGTTTGCTCCCCCTTCAGAAATCTGATCTCCTTGGGTTGAGTTCATGTACCTCTCAATCAGTCCTTCCATGCTTCTTCAACCAGTCAACAAAAACTTCAATAAAAAAAATCCACCCCCATAGAGGTATCTAACATTCCAAAAGAACATATGAGAGAGAGAGAGAGAGGAAAATTTTCAACAATTCAATAAAACTAGGTCAATTGCTAGGAAATTTTCACTAATTCAACAAAACTTCTACAAGGAACTCATCCGCATAATGGTATCAAACTTTCAAAAGGAACATTAAATGTTTTCAATAATTCCACAAAACTTTAAAAAGAACATTCGAAAAAACATAAAAGTATCAATCATTAAAAAAGAACACGAGAAAGACCCATTGGTGGAAAATTTTCAAAAATTCAACAAAACTCAATAAGAAATTAAGAAACTCGTCAATATAAAGGAATCAACTCATCCATACAAATGTATCAAGCATTTAAAAATAAAATAAAATAGAGAGAGAACCAATGGTTAAATTTTTTGAATAATTCAATAAAATTTCAAATAAGAATCCATATAAAGGAATCAAACATTCGAAAGAAAAATTAGACAGATATGAGAGAGAGAGAGAGAGAGAGAGAGACCCATTAGTGGAAAGTTGATGAAGCTTTCCATGGGTGGAGAAGATGATGACCCCAATATCAGCATCACAAAGTACAGATAACTCTTTAGCCTTCTTGAGAAGCCCTGCTCTCCTCTTGCAGAAGGTCACCTGTCTGTGAACTGGGTTCTCAACCCTCTTCATCTGCACCTTTCCTCTAACCATTATATATAATATGTATATCACACACACCACAACTCCTCTTCTCTCTTCCCTTGTACACAACCTCCCACTAGTTTAGACTAGCTTCGAGGTTGTTGTTCACCAACTCTCTTCTTTCTCTCACAACTTCTCTCCTTTCAGGAGAAAAATAAGTCTTATATATATTATTTTCTCCATCTCCTGGAGCCTGAAGGAAGAATATATTTGGTCGGCGTCTCTTTACACATCACAAGATCTTGTTTATTTAGTTTATACCTCCTCAATTAATAAAGTATACTATATTACATCCCTAGACTAAAAAAGATTTAATGTTTCCTCCCTTGACTTTTTGAATTTAATAAATCTATACCCTAAAAATACAAATTATTCATTTGTTTAAATTCCGAAAATGTGAATACTTTGGATAGAAATCTTATATACGATTCAAATTGAAAAACTCTAAATTGACTATGATTCCCAAGCTCCACACTAGCTAACACTATTTGGTGCATCACATATTCACGTCGGGATAACATCGGCTAGCTTGAGCGGATTAATCACCTATTGAGTAGAGCCGTTCCCCCATATGGTGTGCGTAGAAGAAGTGTAGTCAGGGTTAGACTCACTCAAAATCAAGCTTGTGGATTTTGTGTTAATACCCCTACTCTTAATTATGAAATTGAAATTATTAATATATAAATGTACTTCTAACATTTCAAATTTCAATTCAAATTTATTTTTCTAAAAATATTTAATACACATAATTAACTCGGTCAAGTTTCCAATATGACCTGATGGATGAGTCGACTTGATAAATCAATCCTTCAAAAGCTTGTATATCGAGTCACCTTGAAATTCTAATGAGTCAATCCTGACTCACAAAAGTTTCCTAAAACTATATGGTTAACTAAAAGAAAATTTTAGCCCTCTTTCATGTTTACTGCGAGCTTGCAATTGTTTTCCACCCAATAAAAGAGCACCATGTGGAGAAAAAAAGAGTACCAGTCTAAGAGACCTAATACATTTTAATTAAGATCTTTCTAAACTAAACCAGTGGATATTCCACATATTGAGAGGAAAGCAAATATGTAGTAAACAATAAGGTGAGCAAAAATTCTCTCCCCAAACTTATGAAAGTCAAAAGGTCAAGGGAGGCAAGTCTAATTTTCCTGAATTAAGGGAAAAAATCAAAAGAAAATCCATTGTTCTTCCTCCGGTCTTCTTTGGCCATTAAGTGGTGGATGGGGGGTCTTTGTAGTCTTAGTCAGCTTGTAATTGCTTTTCATGTGCCTTCACAAGCCAACGGGCTGCTCATGTTGGGTTGCCTTTTTTCCACCATGGGTGGGTGGTCTTCACGCTTTCCTGTTTGCTTTCATAGTGACAACTCCTGAGATTCTAGTGTTTCAGTTCTGAACTATACACAATAGGTTTTGATCCTGTGCTCCTGGACTAGGTGTAATGTTTCTTAACTGGTCTCCTTTTTTTCGCCACATGGCATACTCATTCCACCATTGAATTCGGGCAAGAAGTAACCTCAATTCACACTTTACTGACTTGGAAGTGTATACAGAACCATAGATGATTTTCATCGAATGCAAAGTGTGAATTGAGGTTACCCAGCATGACTCTTTCTCAATACAATGAAGATATGTTAATAATAATGCTGAAGTGACCTTAAAGATCAACCACATTGCGTGCTTTCCTGACGTGGAGGTGCCTATGAAACATAAACGCATGTTTTTATTGAGATACAAGTGAAAAGCATCTATGGTTCTGTGCACACCTCCACATCAGGAAAGTGTGAAATGAGGTCACTCAAGCACCACAATAATCATGAGTAGTAGCGTTAGAAGTTCAATTTTATTCATCCATGATCTTGGTAAATTAATAACAAATTATATAAGATTTACTAGCTTCAATAAAACATCTCCTTCTGAAAAAAAAAAAAAAAAAGAATTATTATTCTTTTATTATTATTTTGGTATCTAGTTAAAATAACTGAGGTAATTTATAACTTATGACCCACACTTAGCCCAAAAAAAAGAACAAAAAAAAGAAAGAAGAAAGATAATTTATGACCCATGCTTTAGGCCATTGAAAAGTGCCTTAAGTTTTGGCTTTGGACTTTAGAGAATTCTCCATGTGCGGACTTATATGAATCATTTAATGAGATTGATTAGACCCAATGGACCATTAAATCTAATGATAAGTGTATCATATGACATTATGGTGCATTGAGCAATAAGACCTCAATGCCTATTTTCTCCCTAAAATTCAAATAAAGGATCATAGTATCTTTTACTTTCAAGAGAGAAGAAAGTAGAAATCCAAAGATCCCTGATCAGATTATATTTCTTCCTAAAACTTCTCAATCGATACATTGACTTTAACAAGTACATACATTCTTATCGTACATGCACACCCTAATTTTATCCGATCAAACTTGAAAGCCCCAAAAACTTGTGCAAGGTCCTCAGTCTAAAACACAGCAAAAGTCCTAAGTGAGGAGAGTGTTAATGGAGGGAGAGTTGCGAAATTTAAGGGAGTTGAGCCAGTCGTGCCTAAGGTTTGGACCAACCAAACTTGCACTATGTGAAAATTGGAAAATTCGACATAAAAATTTGACGGGTCAAGGCTCACGAATTTTAGAAATTGAATTTTGACGGTCTAGGATTGTCAAAATTCTTGATGTTCCCAGATTTGACGGCTTAAAGTTGTCGAATTTCTCTCATCCTTCATTAATTTGACAGTTTCGACTTGTTGAAAAAAAAATTTGACAATGAAAAATTCAATACCAATTTGACCTCTTGGTTCATCAAATTTTATGAAATTTGACAGATTAAGGTCATCAAATTTGGGCTTTTTTCACATTGTGTTGGCTTGATTCGTTCCTAAAGCAAGGAACCCTTTTAGATTTGCCTGATCTGTGCATAGAGCAAGGACTAGTGCAAAGTTGCACATATCCTTGCCTTGTGTACCTATCAATTCGATTTCTGTTGAGCGTTGAATCTTACCCCATGTCATTACAAATTTTATTAAGTTGTTTTTACACCTTTACTCTCCTTTAAACTTCTCTTTGTCACTTCTATATTGAGAATTAAGAGATTTTCTTACTTTTGCCTATCATGTAATTCCATGAAAGTTTTCAAATAAGGTCTTCTTGTAATTTGTAGCACCCTCCAAGATACTTTCCTATCCTCTCTTAAAATCCAATCACCTCCCTAACCTCGAGGTGTTAACACTCAAGAAGACATAATTGACTCTTAAGACCTTGGATAATTGCCTGCTCTCTCCAAGTTTTTTTGTTGTTGTAATTTGAACAAGATAATTGGGTGTGAACCTTTTTACCCATTAAGTCGAATTCTGTAGAACTTAAGAAGCAATTACTCTCCTAACCCTAAATTGTTAAGACTCAAGAAAGAGTAATTTAAGACCCTTCAAATGTGAATAATTGCATGCCACTAATAAAGGATTTTACAAAAATTATTAAACTATTCTCAATGGCATGGACAATTCAACCCCTCAAAGAATATTCTTTAGAGACCTTGAGGGTACTTTACACTCTTAATCATTGATCATCAGGTAATACTTATTAAGAAGTAAATGACCATCAAGACCTCTAGGATGAAGGGAAAACAAGGTCATTCAAAGTAGTTTTCTTGAAATTAAATTGAGCATGTGATGTGTGGACTATTATATCCCCAAGGGTCTTCAAAGGCCTATAAATAAAGGAGGCTTCCAAGACAAGAAACCAAGCTTTTTCTTTTCCCAAAATTCTATTCAATTCTCTCTTCTTGAGAGATTCTAAGACTAAAAAATTATGTCCAACTCATATTTCAAGCATATTTGGAGTTAAGTCTTGAAGACCAAGAGAGGAAGAGTCTAATTTCATTTTTATTTTACTTACATCCCCCCTTCCCACTTCTAAACCCTCACTCTAATTTTTTTTTTTGTTGGCATTAGAGCCTTAAATAATCTAAATCCCTATCTCACTTAGTATCATGGTAATTCCACCTAGAAAATGTGACGGATTATAAATAAAGAGAAATGATGAATAAGAACCTCTATGACCTTTTAAGAACCCAAACATGTACTGTAATTAAATTTCAAACTCATCATCATGTAGTATAAGTATTTGCAATGATAAGGTGAAATAAGAGAGTATATCCTCTATGATGTGATCTCCAAACCTTTGAACTCCCTGAGATCATTTTTGCATATATATCATATAATTAAAATCATGACAAGCATAATCGTATTCTCCATGTAATATTAGCATCAGTTTACATATAATCTCTATATTCCATAAGTAGCAAAGTAAGGTTAGAGAATAAACATGAGGTGATGCCTTACATTTGTAAGTCCATGATATGTTTCTTTGGAAATTTTTTGCATGCACACTTGCATACACTCACTTAGACACATAATACATTTCTGTGCATAAATATAGTGTAAAGCATGAAAATGGGGAAGTCACAATAGGCACCCTCATTCATGCATGGGTTCTCTCTCAAAGCCTCACCTACAAAAATTAAGCACAATCTTAGGTGCACTTCATTAAGCATTCATCATTGCCATTAAAAATGCTAGGAGCAAATGAGAACCATCGTTATAGGTTCATACTCCTAACTCTAAGCAAACATAAAACCTCCTAGTGGAAACATTTCATTTGCCCTCTTAGAATTCTCATGCATAAACACATCATTTTACTAACCTAAAAATAGCCTAATTCTTCACATATGATCAAACTTAGGTAACCACCAATTTGGTGAGTAGGATGGGGTGCGTAACACCTTCCCCATCCTTCAGCTGAACTCCCTTACCCGAATCTTTTGATTAAGACTAGTTTGGGAGTAACTTTCAAAGGAAAAATTGAATTTTAGAAAAAAAATGTTTTGAGGTGATCAGTCACACCTTGATTCTATAAATGGTGGCAACTCCAAAGTTCAAGTAGAGTGGAGATTTCAAATCATTTATTACCATCTTGTAGATTGATGTTTTTTTTTTTTTCGTTAAAATTTATTGTGATTGACACAACGTGAAAAAAGCCCAAATTTGACAGTCTTACGCCGTCAAATTTAATAAAATTCGACGGACCAAGAGGTTGAATTGGCATCGAATTTTTCATTGTCAATTTTTTTTTTTCCGACATATTGAAACTGTCAAATTAATGAAGGACGAGAGAAATTTGACAACTCTAAGCCATCAAATCTGGAAATATCAAGAATTTCGATGGTCCTAGACTGTCAAAATTCAATTTCTAAAATTTGTGAGCCTTGGCCCGTCAATTTTTTCCGTCGAATTTTCCAATTTTCACGTAGTGTGAAGATCACATATAAAAGTATTGTAATTTTGCTAACAATGAGTAATATCAATTTTTATTTTTTAAATTATGGCTAAAGCCCAAAAAGGCTTAAACTTTCTCAGCAGTACTCTAAACAATTCTATGACAGTCGGTGCTCCACTTTTGCTGAGGCAAGAATCTTCTCAAAACACAAGCCATTCAATAAAAATCCCTAGTTGAGGATCCTCTCCTCTCCAATCTTCAAAACATTCGTTGCATTGGGAGGGTTCATTAACTGCCACGTGTATACTTTTTTTGTAGAGATTTGACACGTGGATGTCTGTCTTTCATCGTATATATAAAGCTTTAGATTCCATCTTTTTGTTAAAGAAATGAAACAGTTGGTAAAGTTAAAGGTTCTTTAGTCACCTTTCTTTTACTATAAATTATAACGTACGGCTACATGGAATTGGTGAGATCCAACTATCTTTGTCTAGTGTAGATCCAGTGCTTCCGGATGCTAATTTACAATCCAAGATCCGGTCTTCATTGTTCTTCGAAGGGCATAAAATGTTCGACCCACTTTATATAGTCCTGCACATCAAAAGTCAAATTGATTTCTAACCATTGAATTTGAACATTTTTGCTATAGACTTTACTATTGCATGGGAATTATAGTAGCTTGCGACTTACCAAATCAAACCTTATTTCAAATATTCAAGATTCTCTAGCCGCCAAATTAAAATAAGACTTAACAGCCAATCAATCGAGAGAAATTCCATTGAGACATGGTGTGGAATCACTTTTCACTATCATAATAATAATCTCTTAAAACAAAGAAAAGCTAAAATCAAGATTCGGAAATTCATGAAAAATGTCTGATGGGAAAAAAAAAAAGCTTGATTCCTTTGAAATATATTGTATATTCTATTAAGTGGGGATTGGGTTTTCAAATCTAAAGTAAAAAAATTATCTTCTATCACATAATCACTTATGATAAAATTAAGTTCTTAAGGGGCATTATAGAGTTTCCAATTTTGTTCTCCACATTCATTGTGATTGGACAAGTCCGTACAGTCACACCATAGACTGATATTATAAAGTATTTAAATCAAATAGATACAATTTTTTGATGAGTAAAATTATTTAGAGCATTTTTTTTTCCATTATCAATATACATGTTTTTGATGAGTTTATTCACTCTATGATGATCAGATTTAAACTCAGTCTCTAGTATCATGACCCAAAGACTTTACCAACTAAATCTATTGGCATGTGCAACATTTAGAGTATTTGATTTCTTTTGTGTTGGGATCCATAGATTCTGGAAGGGAAATTCATAAGTTTATTCACAATTCTAATTATGTAAACATGAAATCCAACGGTTGGGAGATCGTTTTCAATGCATTTTGGGATGTGGATCATCGAGCTCAAGATCACATCATTGCCCATTATAAATAGGCTGATTTATCAAAAGATGTATCAGAATTTTTTTATTCAAGTGCATTATTCATTTTAATTAAGAATAATGATAAATTGACTAAAATTTTTTTCGCTAACTGCACAGAACCATATATATTTTCTTTGTATATCTTGAGGAAAAAATCAATGGTTCTGTGCACATGCCACATCAATTGAGTGAATTTTGGCTGTTTTTTTTAATTAGTTTATCATGACACTTTACTTAAAGTGGGGAAAATTTTTACTATTTTATTGGTTGAATTTCTTTTAACAATTTATTGAAATTAAAGTGGTGAAAATATTTATTGTGTTCTAAAAGAATTGTGATAATCTAATTACCCCATGTGGCAAACTCAATCGACTATCCTGACGTGACAAGTTCGGAATCGTAGATCTGCGCTCCTTGAGATACATGGGCTGCACTATCCTATTAAAAAAGTGTATCTGGAAGGGACCGTATATCCCGAGGAACGCAGATCTACAATTCCCAAACTTGTCACGTCGGGTAGTTTTTTGAGTATGCCCCGTGGGATAGTCATATTATCATGACTCTTTCTAAAATTGGAAGCTTTTTCTCCACTTTAAAGGTGTGTTTGGAAGCAGGAGTTAATCGGAGTTGGAGTTAGAATTGGTGGAGTTAGTTATAACTCCTCAAATAAACTCTAATGTTTGGTTTATCTAGAAATTCAACCTAAGAGTTGTAAAAGAAACTTCAACCCTTGTATTTTGCTAAGATTAGCTATGACTCAGTCGAGTTAATTTAGTTATATATATAGGTCAAGTTCAAGGGCCATATGAGAAAACATATGTAAAAACTTTCGTTTTTAATAAAATTTTAAAATATGGGTTAGAAATTTTGGATTGAATTGATTTTTTGTGAGGATGATCTCTATGATAGGAAGATCATCCAAAAAAAAAAAAAAAAAAATCAGCCAATCTGAAACTTCTAACCCCATTAAAAGTGATTTAGAATGTGAACCGTCGATTTTTTACCAATTTTTATCACTAATTTGTAAATCACTTTTGATGGATTTAGAAGTTTCTGATTGAGCTGATTTTTTGTGAGGATGATCTTTTCATCATAGTGACCATCCTTGCAAAAAATCAGCTCAATCCAAAACCTCTAACTCTTATTTTGAAAAACGAAAGTTTTTTCATATGTTTTCTCATATGGCCCTTGAACCGCCCCCATATATATATATATTACAAATAATTAGCTTTAATTGTTAATTTACATTTTTTAATTATATTTAAGTTTATTTATTAATTATGACCTGATATTTAGATGGATTTAGTTAGGGCCTATTTTTTTGCCTAAAAAGCCCGACCCAATCCGGTCCATTGACAATCTTAATTTATATACTAGATGACTTAGTTGAGTCAACTCGATTTTTGAGATTAAAGAATTTTGTTTGGAGTTGTAAATCCCACCTACATAGGTTGGAGTTATAACTCTTTTAAAAATTAGACTTGAGGATCTTCTGAGAATTGCAACTCCATGGAATTGGTAAACCAAACAACTAATTAGAATTCTAAGTGGGGAGTTGTAACTCCAACTCCCATTTTCAAACACGCCCTAATTGTTTTGGAGAGTTGCTATTCACATCCTAACTTTTACTTATTACACTCTAACTTCTTAACTTATTTCTCACCCCCAATAAAGATTAAAACATACTCTTCAAACGATACAAAGGTTTGACTCAAATTATAATCTCAACATATTATGATACTTTTTCAAACAATTTCAGTAGTTGTTTACGATTAGGCACATACAAAATCCTAAACCCCAAAAATAGAAATCTAGCAAAATAAAAATAAAATTGATAGAGCTTCTATTGGCACCCCAACTTTTACTTGTTCTCAATCTTTCAATTATTTTATTTATTTTTAATTAGGGTGTAATAGGTAAAAGTTGGGGTGCCAATAGAAGCTCTCATGTTTTAATTATGAAATAAAATGAATAGTGAAGTGAAATGAAATTTTTACAATTATGTTTGAGAGCTACTAGTGGCACCTAACTTTTACTTGTTACACCCTAATTTCTTAAATTATTTATCACACCCCAATTAAAGACTAAAACACACTTTTTAAACGTTACAAAGGTTTGGCTCAAATTATAATCTCAACATTACAAAACATTATAACACTTTTTGGAACAATTTCAGTAGTTGTTTACAATTATAATTAGGCTCGTATAAAATCCTAAATCTAACAAATAGGAATCTAAAAGATAGAGAGATTCTATTGGCACCCCAACTTTTACTTAATCTTTACCATTCATTTATTTTCTTTATTTTTAATTTGAGTGTAATAAGTAAAAGTTGGGGTGCCAATAACAACTCTCTTTTTGGTTTTTTATGATGCCTTCTGACGTGGCATGAGTTAGAACCATAGATTTTTTACCCTTGGGATGTACAATTGTACATCCCCATGAATATGTGTAGTTGTATATCCCAAGGAAAATAATTTATGATTTTATCACATGTCACGTCAAGAAGCATATGGGGGCATGTGTCCAAGGGAAAAGGAAATGGGGAGGGGGGTGTCGATTATTCATAATTGTAAGCAACAAAAAGAACTACGAGAGAAGGATATCATAGGATGCGTATTACATGACAATTGATTCACATAGGATAACTATAAAAGCATCTCATAAATTAATAAGGACAACCTACACTATAGCCGAATTATTTTGTCATATATAGGTCGAAAGTTTTAGAATGAGTTGATTTTTGGTAATGATGATTTGTAAATCAAAGAGATCATCCTCACCAAAAATTAATAAATTCTGACATTTCTAATCCTACTAAAATAAGTTCAGAATCATAAATAATTTATTTTTTTATAAATCAATTTTGACGGAGTTACAAGTTTTGAAATAGGCTGATTTTTGGTCATCCTCAAAAATTCATCTCAATCGTAAACTTTTAACTTGTCTAAGGCAAAAGAAAAACTGGCTATGGTGTGGATAGCCCTTATTAATTCGTGCGGGTTGCCCTGTGATTGGATGGAAAGTAGGAAAATATAAGGTTATTGGAGAACTCTATGCTATCAAATCTTCGTATGAAATTCGATGCTGATATTCCTCAACATGCCTAGGACATATTCTTTTGGGCCCCACTATTGATCCACCTTTAATTGACTCACAAAACAAAACTAAGGCCAATTAATTATCTGTACTCATTGGTTTTTAGTAGTTCCTCATCTTGATCTTAAAGACCATTCTTGGATCAAATCTTCCTGAATATTTGAACAAAATGCTCAAATCTAATGGTTAAAACTCACTAAGTTTATCAAGTGGGAGAGCCTTAGTTTTGTTCTTTATGCTTGTAAGGTCGAAGCGTGTCATCTTGTTCTTTATGAGACTTATTGGTATCATCGTCGAGACCCAAAAACATGTACCACATGGCATGTTTTGGGTATTGATACTTATAATCATATAGATGGTTTGTTTAGATCAGTATTGATGATGCATCGGATCATTTCAGCAAGAAGGATTTATTAATCATTTCATGATGAGGAGAATCATTTGTAAAGAAAATTCAAATTTTATTTCAAAAGTTGACAGAGAAATGGAAGAAAAGTTCCTCCACAATCACCATTGATTCTAATATATCTAGTCTCTTCAAATCAATCAATCTTATGGGGGAATAAATGAATCTCATTCATCAATCTAAAATATTCCAAGTACAAAAAAATTATTATATACCATTGATCAATAAAGCCATAAACAAAATCAATCAGGATTAACATAACATTCTGCATTTCTTGCACAGGGGATATTGTTTTGTTTGTCACAATTTTTTGAGACCATATCAATCAATGAATAGAGTTTGATTCCTTTTATATTGGGATATCGATAATGTATTATACTTTTAAGTAGAAACGAAGAGTACTCTCTATAATAGAAGCTACTATTCATCATTTTATAGGTTCAAGTATGGTAGAGCTACGAGCCTTAAGTTATCGTAGAAGTTCTTGGAGTTTGTTATTGGAGAAGTATAATAAAGTACTCTAGACATAGTAGTGATATACAAAGATGCTTCAAGGAGATAGAATCACACACATAAACCAGGGATTTACATGGTTTAGGAGTGTTGCTGCTGTTATATTTATGTGTCTTTTATCATAGTTGTTGATTTTAATCTAATGGTTATGATAAGTTCTACTTTTGAAATCTTATAAATAGTAATGTCATGAGATTTTTTTTTAGTAAAAATAAAATAAAAATTAGGGTTTTCCTCTTTTAAGATTTGCTAGAGAAAATAAGAGTGGTGTACAAGGATTTCAAGTCTTAGGTTTGGGATTAAAATTTGAGTGACTATTTCTTATATTGTTCTTTTTTTGATTTTTTAGTGAAGAATATTGGATCTATCTGTGGACTAGGCATCGTTGTTGAACCATGTAAATCTTAGTGTTCTTTGATTTGTTTCTTGATTTTCTTCGTAATCGTATTAAACAAGAATCTCCAAATTCACAACAATTGATGTTAAAGTATCAAGTTCGTCTGAAAAGATTGACCGTATTTTGAAGATATTTTTCTTTTGATTTTTGTGAAGGAATGTGAAACAAAACTAGGGTTCAATTCAATGGAAGTGAAGAGTTTGGACATGAAATTTGAGGTCTAGAGATTCAATGAGAGTGATAGTTCTATTCTGAGGCAAAAAAAGGTGAAGGATATCTTGGTTCAACAAGGTCTGGATAGGGCGTAAAAAGGGAAATCTAATAAACTAGAGAAGATGACAAATGTAAATTGGGAAGACATCGAAGTGAGAATAGTTAGTATGATTCTACTTTGTCTTGCAGATAACGTCTTATTTAATGTTATGTAGGAAGAATCAACATCAAAACTTTGAGAGGAATTGGAAAATCTCTACATGGGTAAAAGCTTGAGGAACAAGTTATTTCTAAAAAAACAATTATATGCCTTGAAGATGATAGAAGGTGCAAATCCCCTGGAGTACATGAATGTGTTCAATCAGATCTTGAATCAATTGTAATGACTAAACCCTCGAGATGGAACCGATGGTCATGTGATACAGAGTCGCCACCATTCCTTGAGTTAACTGGGTGTGAATGGCTACTCGATTTGATTTTTGATTTAAAATAATTTATTTTACTAACAAGTTGTCTCAGGGGAACAATCTATGGATCATAAATTCAAGTTTGGGGGTTCAATTATGACTTAGGGAAGGTGTTAGACACCCCGACTCACCCGTTTACACGGTTACCAACTTAACCTCACTAAATTTTCTGAATCGTTATTTTTATTGATTAGATTTCAATATTTACAATTTATGTATAGTGAATTTGGTCGGATTTATGTGAACCATAGGTATTTGATTCACTTGTAGTTTGAGGACTTTCAATGCATGCTCTGTCACTGCTTTTGGTCACTCGTCCATTAGGGAATCAAAATTTGTGATTCAAGTTGATTTAACTTGATTAAATGTGTGTGCATGTGTTGTTAGCAAGTTTATGAAAATAAAATATATTTTTTTTATTTTTTTATTTTTTTTGTGAAACTCTTGAAGCCTCATTATAATTTGAGCAAAATGCAACAATTAATTATTTTTTTGTGCTTTCAATAATGACTAAGTTGACCCAATATTTCTTTAACATAATGGTCTTTAGTCTGGTTCCATAATCGAGCGACTCCCAAATCAATTTATAATTAATTTTATGCACTTTCAAGTTGCCACATCAGTGATAATTTTTTTTACAGATGGTAACTCATCGAGTCAACTCAAAAAGAACTGTAATATCGAAAATAACCCTATAAATACACCCCGAAATCAAATTTTGGGGGCACAAAATCGATATTAAAATCCAGATTTTTTATCTCTCTCAAGCAATTGAAAAATCTGATTTTACCAGTCCCACAAACCAATTTTGTAGCATAAAAATCAAATTTTCCATCTTTAAATCGATTAAAAAAACTCTTGTTTAAACCATTCAAAATGATTCTAAAAAAAAACCAACTTTTTTTCTTCAAATCTCTACAATAGCAACTGAAGATATCACAAATTTTTTTTATTTTTTATGAAGCTTTCTTTTCTTTTGATATCACCATATAAAAAACTTTACCCATACACACTCAAAGAGAGAGAGATAGAAAGTGAGAGAACTTGTTCTATGGACATTTTCCTTAAAAAATGGGGTGCCTTTGCTCCTCGGGATCTAACCACTTTTATAGAAAAAAATTAAGAGAAAGAGGAGGTGAATATTGACTAGTTGGATTAAGAGAGAAAATAGACGATGATTATTAACTGAGAAAGATTAGGAGAAGTTGGTTTTTTATTTGAATTTCAATTCAAATTTAGGTTTTGACTTGGTTTAGGTTTGGGTTTTGGATTTGGGCATGGATTCATGTATTGGGCAATCTTGAGTGTCTAACTACGCTTTTGTACGAGAAAAAGATACGATGAAATTGAAAGATGCTAAAGGCACACTCCTATCAAACGATATTAGGGGAAGGGCCAATCTTGAAGGTAATGCTCAAGGGTTGATCATTCCTAAAGGGAATTAGAGAGTAAAAACTTTGGATAGAAAATCTGAAAATAGGAGTAGATTCAAAACAAAGGGGAAGGACAACAAACAATACTACTACTACAAGGAATATGTTCACTTAAAAAATGACTCTCCGATTCGTGTAGAAAAGATAAAAAAGAAAATAGAGATAATTTTGGTAGTGCATTGGGAAGCGAAGTTGGAGAGGAAGATTATTATGAAGATGTTTTCATAGTCTACTAAGGTATATTAGATTCAAGTTGTTTTGTTCACAAAGGATCTAGGAATGATTATTTTGATATGTTCCAAGAAAGGAAGATAGATGTGATCTCCTTGAGTGGTGGATCTATTTTTGACGTCACAAAAATTGGTACGGTAAAGATCAAAAGGTATGATGAAACGATAAGTAATTTTGATGGTATGAATTTTATCCCAAATATACGAAAGAATCTAATATCACTTGGAAGGTTGGACTCCATGGATTGTAAGTATTCAGTTGGGGGTCGAGTTATGAAAATTACACATGATTGTGTGGTCCTAATAAAGGGAGAAAATTGTGGTGAATTGTATCGAGCGATAAATACAATGATACATATTTTTTCAAGATCCTGATGGGTGGTTAGACAAGGGATATGTGATGTAGTAGGCAACTACGAAGAGTCTCTTTCACAAATGGAGTAGAGACAAATTTGAGTTTCCAAGTTGCAGATGATCATGAGGAGGTTCCTATGGTTCAAGATGACAAGTCGAGGTTCCTATCTAAAGTTGACTAGGTGACTAGCTTGGAGCATGTACACATATGCATTGGTCATTTGATAGAGTTAGTGTGAACCAGGATGATTCGATAATTGTGTAGTTGGTGGCTTAAAATATTAATGATTGTTTACGGTCTTAGCAAACAAGTGACTGACTCTGGTTGATTCCGGTTTGAGGTGGAGTTGCATCCCAGACATAGGTGATGCAAAGTTCATTTTGAAAGACATGAACAATTTATCTCCAAGTTGGTTATGGTATTAAGGCCAAGGTAGAGTGATGAGTACGCGTGACAGGTTATTATCCCATGTGATCTTCGATGTGGTTGTGATAAAAATGAATGTGGAAATTGTTATATTTATGTATTTTATCATAGTCGTTTGATTGGTTTTAATCTAATGGTTATGATAAGTTCCACTTTTGGAATATTATAAATAATAATGTTATGGGATTTGTTAGTAAAAAAAATAGAGTTTTTTCTTTCTAGGGTTTAAGAGAGAAATGGAGATGGGTATACAAGGATTTCTGGGCTTGGGTTTGGGATTAAAATTTGAGTGACTATTTTTTGTATTGTTCTCCTTCGATTTTTTAGTGAAGAAGATTGGATCTATCCGTGGATGTAGGCATCGTTGTAGATTCACGTAAACCTGTGTGTTATTTGATTTGTTTATTGATTTTCTTTATTATTTTCTTCGCAATCGTATTGAATAAAGATTTCCAAATTAACAACTACCCCCACAGACTAGATCGAAATCTAATCGCACTATATGCTTTCAAAGTTATAGTATTAGATTCTCTAGAAAATAAGAACAACATAAAATGTTATCCCTTTTCTCGAAAAAGAAAATCCTAGACAATTTTTCTCAAAAGAGTACATTTATACTCCAAATTTTTTGCTTGCCCCTGAACCCTGCACATGGGCCTCGTCAAGAAGCCTAACTGACAACTTTACCCTAGCGTAAGGCTTAAACATAATACAAGGCATCTTACATAACATATCTTTTGAGGGGGAATCCAGGTGTTTGGGATTTTATCACCACAAAATTGGATTAATTGTCTCCAGGTGTTTGGAAAGGGTAATTTAAGGTACTTTTTGGGTTTGTTGTGGGCTTTTGTTTATAAGAATTACAAAAATAAAAGTGTGTCGAAAGTAAATGCAGTGGAAACGTGGTTGTGCAAGTTATTAGTTGGTAGATGTGTTTGTGGGCAATGAAAATTTGTGAAAGTCCTCAGAAATTTTATAAATTAAAATAAAATCCTTAGAAGTCACAAATGGATTCACATATCCAAATTTGGCTTCATTAATTGAAAATAAACCTTCTAAAATTTGCATTTTGGATTTTCGCAGATAAAGCCCATAATCTAATAATTCCAAGTGATCCATATTAAATATTAGGTTTTACACCCAAATAAATGAATTTGACTCACTAACAATCCATAAAATTCTTAAAATTGGATTTGAACAAATTTAACTTTTAGATGAACTAATCAAAACTCTTTAAGTCGGGATATAATTAAAAATCTAATTACCCTTAAGTCTATATATATATATATTAAAGCCTCCCTCAATTAAAAGGGAATCTGATTCATTTTTTCTCAAAAAACAGAAGCTCACCCGTTAGAGAAGAAGAAGCTCTCAAGCCATCCTCTAGAGACAAAATAAAATTTTTCAAGAAACTCAAATTCTGATTAAAGAGAAGATTAAGCCTAAAGTCCTTCTTCGAAAGTCAAGAAATCCTTCTTAATCGATAAATCGCAAAGTCCAAAGAGAAGAAAATTTACATAAGCTTATAAGAAAATCAAGCACAAACAAAGCCACAATCAAAGGAATCTTTTCAACCGATCATGCTCGAAGCTTGGAGAAAAGAAAGCTACACACGTCAGCTTTATTTTTATATTTGACTATTAATTAGAGAAAAACACTAAGATTTATATTATCATTTTTATCAAAATCATTTACGATCTTATTTCACAAATCTCGAGGTAGATTTATGAAATTTGTTTTTTCATTTGAGTTCAAAATCTTTATTTTTTCAAGCCAAAATTTCAATCCAATGAAAAAATTTACCAGCTTTCATGGCATTCCTTGTAGCAATCATACCTAATGTTTTAATGCGGAAATGTACCTTGTGCTTCTTACAAAGGGTAAGAATGTTATTTGAATTTTTTAGTGATCCAAAAAATCTATATAATAGACTACAACTGTAGACTCTACCTTGTTATAATTTTGTGGGGGATAAACCTCCTCTCAAGGCCTCTCTCAACTATAGTTTTGTAGAGGACAAATGTCTAATTGAGTTATAATTTTTATAGGATTTACTTTATTATCTCTCCATTTCACCTCTCTAATTTTATTATATTTTCTCTTTTATCCCTTTAACCCTTTTTATTGTTTTTCATCTTTTACACCTTTAACTTCAAAAATATTTAATAATACCCCTCCAACTTTTTTTTCCTACTTTTATTACCTTAATGCCAAAGATGATGCTTGTGCTGTAGGGCATAGGCAAGCTCCAATATATTTATGTTTTTAAAAGTATTAAAATACGCCCTTAATTTTTGACAATTACATTTGAACCTCATGTATAATAAGTCAATCAAAGAAAATTTGATACTCCAGTGATATGTAGAAGTTTTTTTTTTTTTGTGATCGATCTTGATATACAGAAGTTGAAGTCACAAATCTTTCACTTTTGATATAAGTTAATTATGCAACATTATGTTAAGGGTTTAAGGTTTAGGGTTTGTAAACATGATCTTGACCATGTAAACATGAAATCTAATGGTTGGAGTTCATGATGAATCTCGACATATTAATTTTGAGGTCACATAGTTGGAATCATTTGTTTTTCACAAGAGTCATTTTCCATGAATCATCAAACTTGACCCATATTTATATAATAAAACAAGATAGTGACACCTTTCCTCTTTGTCTCAATCTTTATTCCCCCCCCCCCCGTAAAGAGGGGAGTGATTTAATCTTGTCATGAATCTCGAGAAATTTATTTAATTTTACTATCTTTTCTCTCCAAGAATACCCATTCAACTTCATCTATTGCCTTTGAATTTTATTATTTTCCTCTTCTACCCCTTAATCCCAAAAAAGATGCATGTGCCTAAACTAAAGTACATATAATCTAGATTGAGATTATCATTTGAACCACATGGATTGTCATGGTGAGATCTAGAATAGGTTTAAAAAGATATTTAGAAAAACTTTATTTTTTTTAGCCTAATGAAACTTTGTAAATGGACATCCACTTTTTTATTTTTTTTGAAAATATTTCCAGATTAGAAATCTTAAAATTTTGTTCTCTACTTCCATGTTGGCATTATATAATGCCTTTTTGGGTTGCATGGACTTGAAGGACCATCTACATCTACCTATATGGACTATGTTCACGAGACACCTTAAAAATGATTGGGTGCTACATGAATCATGAACTCGAATTTGTGACAAAGATTGATATGATTCATCTATTCATTCTATGAAAAGGAGACAACTTCAAAAGAAAATGCAAAACTAAATCAGAGAAAGAACTTGGAGCAAACTAACTAAAAAAAAAATACATTATGGCAAAATCAGACATACTTAAACATAAATACTCCCTCAAATGAGAAAAATAGTAATACAAACTCCACTTGCTCTAACATTCTCAACTGAAACCCAATCACTAAATTTATTAAATGGGTGCAAATAATCACACATTTTTCAATTAAAAGTCTGAAATTCAAGAAAGGGGTATAGATAATAATATATTTTCAATGGGAATTGGAACTGAATTAATCTGAAAACCAGATCCAAGAAATGGGTAATTAGTGTAACCAATAATAGGATCAGTGATGTAGAAAGTATAGACACCCCATTTTTTGCATTCGCCTGATTAATCAATTCGTCAACTCGATCACGACGATTCCCAATGATGGATGATTATTCTAATACTTTATTTGTTACTAGATATGTTTCAGAAATTTAGATGAGGTATCTCAAATTAATAAAACTGTAGAAATCACGCTACACTAAGAAAATATAACCCAAAAAATATAGAAATTATCATCTTGCAGACAAAAATAAGCTTTACTATAAAAATCACTAAAAAATAATCAAATTATCAAAATACCCCTAACATCAAAACATCCTTAAAGCCCTCTTACGCTTAGGAAACTCATTCAAACACATAAAATAATAAAATGAAATCAAATAAATCATTTCGTAAATTTTCACCCAATTCAATAAAATTACGAAAATGCCCCTCATAAGGGTTGACAATCATTTCATGCCAAAAAATTCGTAAATGACACCAACCAATAATCCCATTGAATTTCTTATAAAAATCAATTCCAAAATATCCCAAAACATCAAAAACCGACTTGAAACGCAAAAGTTATCTTTGGGGGCAAAATGATAATTTTCTAATTTTTAAAATTTTTTATTTTGAAATTAATAAATAAAATATTAATTAACGTAAAGTAAAATCTTAATAAAATTAATTTAAAAATCTAAACCAAGTCAATCTCATAAGACTTAAGTCAAAACCCTTATTAGAATCCTAATCTAAAGAAACCAAGTCAATATCATAAGACTTAAGTCAAAACCCTAATTAAAATCCTAATCTAAAAAGACCAAGTCAATCTCATAAGACTAAAGTCAAAATTCTAATTTATCTTATCTAAAAGAAACCTAATCAAATACCAACTCTACCCAAAAAACTCTATAAATAGAGAGCCTCCACAACCTAATTTCGCAGCTCAAAGAAAATCCTAGAAAAAGTAGGTCAAAAAGTCTCCCTATCATCTAAACCCTAGTTTTTGTTCACAAACTCCTAGAAACTCTCCACAAAACACCCAGAAATCCATCAATAAATTTAGGAAACACCTATATCTAAGAAGGAAGTACTTCATCTTGGAGATCTGAAGCAGATCAAGCGATAGAAACGAAGCGATGAATATTTTACGAAGAACCATTCTACCAGTTCTGAGGGAACCAATTGTTGTGATCGTACATATATATTTTCTTTTTATCTTTTTTATTTATTTTATTTATTTAGTTTAGGTTTTTTTAGTAATGTAATCATTTTTTGGGTAATAGTAGAAACTGGCGTTGCCGGGCGGGGTTGGTGCCTAATACTTTCCAATCCCGTAACGTGATCCCCGAACTTAGTTTCTTTTTATAGATTAGTTGTTTTTATCCATGTTGAGTCAATGCTCGGTTTCTAGACCGTAATAACTAGGTGGCGACTCCTAAACCTCGAAAATCAAAAGCGGATCTGCAGCCCGCGGATCGAGGGCGCTTTCAAAAAGTATCTCTATTGTACTTGTTAAGATGAGCATTAATTTCAAATCTCTTTGACAAATCAGGGTTGGCTAGGAACAGTCTTCCATATGCAATAAGATCTGTATAGTTATCATCAATAGCTTTGTTACTATTTTCTTTACCATAACCCCCAACAACAATGAAAGTCCCCTTAAATGCCTTTCTGATTAGTAGAAGACATAAGGTTGTTTTCAACATCTCTTCTATTGTATCCGTTCTTGGCTTGACCATGTGGGAGTAGAGAATCCTGTATTTGTTTAGAGATTCGACCATGTACAGGCCAAGAGCTTCGGGATTTGAGTCCCCGAACTCCATGTTATCATCGAAGGGAGATAGCCTTATCCCTACTCTATCAGCTCCAATTTCATTGACAATAGCTTCTACCACTTCTAGAGCGAAGCAACATCGATTTGCTAGTGTTCCACCATATTTGTCTGTTCAGTCGTTTATCTTTCATGAACTGATCGACAAGAAAGCCGTACGCTCCGTGGATTTCAACTCCATCAAAACCTGCATATTAAAAAGAAGTATTAGAATAGTCTAAATTTTAGTGTTCATTCAATACAAGCATAATAGAATGATTTGTATCTCATCATCGTTATCAAATTAAACCTTATCCCAAATATTTTGGATACTGTGTCAAAATTAAGTCGCCTCTTTTTGTTGTTGAAAGTGTGTTCATATCTGCTCTCACTATCTCAACCCATATTTTTCTTTATTTTTCTTTCAAAACGATCAATTTGAATGTTTCTTCTAGATAGGGTTATAATTGGTCTTTATTTTGGATATGATCATATTATTTCAGTCAATTTTCTGTTAATTTATCATCTACTAATTTGGACAATCCATTTTTCTATAATTGTTTCATTTCTAATTTTACATTTTGACGTCTCTCTGCTCATCCATCTCAGCATCCTCATCTTTTTCACGCTCAATTTATTAATATGATACTTATTGACCATCTAACATTTAACTCCATAAAGCATATTTTCTGTTTGGTTAGTTTGTAAAGATTACTAAATCCAATTTGTAATAAATGTATAACAAAAGATATGTACTTTTAAAAAAATATATTATTATACCTCTCTTTTTTCATATCCCTTTTCATAGATCTTTTCATCTTCTAAACATTCAAAAGCATTTCTTTGTGGTAAAAATTAAATTCATTGGAAAAAATTACCAGCTTCCATTGCATTCTTTGCAGCAATTCGAAAATCGTTGACAATTTGAGGGATTTCATCCATCCTTAACTGCCGGGGAGATGAGTAAGCGTCAGTGCCTTTGGATTGCATTTGGGGCTTCAACGGCTTGTCTGTACAAGAGATTGGAGCTTGCCCATTTGGCTGAAAACCTATAAACAAGAATTCATTTAGAAGATATAGAAGATCAAACAAAGAATAATACTTTTATGTATGTGGGTTTGTAGAGAGCTCTCTCTATTAAGGTCCATGGGCCTAACTCAAGCTCCAAACCATGGTCTTCAGGTGAGGGCTGCCTTCTCCTTATATGCCGCATGGATTAGGCTCCCACAAGCGATGTGGGACTATCGTTCTAACACCCTCCCTTACGTAGGACACCACATACAGAATTAGGGAAATGCTTCCACACATCTAGAAACAAACAGGCCCAGCTCTGATACCATGATAAGTTTGGGGATCCAAGTTAAAACCAATTGGCTATGATTGGAGAGGTCAAGGAGATTATAAGGAGAGAGACGAGGCAAATTGTCTCTAATGTGGACTAAACTCAACATTCACCATCATCATTAAAGCCTTTATCTTTAAAATTTGGGGTCAGTAAACAAATCTTACAGTTCCTCCATTCAATTATGTCTAACGTCATGTATTTTATTCTTCATAATTATGTATGACAATTTAATAAATTCAAAACATACCATAATTGGATATTCTCCCAACATGTGCTATCTGACAAAAGAAAATCCCACCTTTGGCATGAACATCATCCACAATAGGTTTACAAGCTTCAACTTGTTTCATTGTCCAAACACCAGGGAAACCTGTGTACCTAAAAATAAGGAGAAAAAATGATAGCCAATGACATTAGGATAATCAAAGGGTACATACATACATACATACATACATACATGACTTGAGAAATATTAAAGCACAATGCCTAATCGTTTTCTCCACATAGAGTCCTAAAAACAAACAATTTTATCTTCTATTAATGAAAAGTAAGGATTTTATTGTCATTGTCCACTCAAAGACAAATCGGATTACTTTTTAAAAACCTTTTATAAGAGAACAAGATATCGAAGGTTGCTAACATCCAATGTTTGCATTAGACATTTGCATTTTCCTATATACATATAATTTTGTTAGCACTTACCCTTGAGCAGTGTGTGGAAATCCCCGTGCCTTTGAATATAAGTAGTCCTCCTTTGGTGGTTCGTAGTAATATAAGATTGCATCCGACTGAGGTACATAGTTGTAAGATCTTTGTCTTGTCATCGGTGCCATAACTGTTCTACAAAATACCCAACAAATATTTTTTATATAATTAAGTGTGTTATAATCTCCTCATCAAATAAATGCGATGAACCAACAGAGTCCGTAGTTGCGTATACTATCATCATCAAAGTGTTTTACCAAATATTCGGGATTGATTAAATGAATGTTTTTCCTCTATTCAATTCTGTCTAAAACCATACATTTTTCTCTATTGAGTATATGTTAATAATATCCATTCTCACTACCTCAATCAACTTTCTATTAGCACATTTTTAATACCTTCAACTTGAACCTTTCTTTTATTTGGTACCGCTATTGGCAAATGCTTATAAAAGAAGGTAATTGACTCCATATTTATGTTGTTATAAGAACTTATCCACTAATGGAAGTGTAAATAATCAATTTTTTAAAATTAGAAGTAATTCTAAGTACAAATACGATAATTCAGACTCTTCGAAACAAGGTCTAAAAGATATTTTTTTCCTTGAAAAAAAAAAAAAAACAAAAAAACAAAAAAACAAGAAAACAAAGTTCAGCTCATTATACACCAAAATGAAAAACAAAGTTAAAAATAATAGTAATACTAGTAAGCTTGTTTTTGCAGTAATCAGAAACTCAAAGGTGGAAAACTAGTTTTTCGATGCCTTTTGATGTCGTGGAAGTGCTGCATGCTCCAAATGCACATTTTTGACAATAAATGTTAAATTTTATTTGTTTGAAAAATTATCAAATTGATACTAGACCAAAGACTTATGTATCAAGTCTCGCAAACTTCACTAATTAACCGAGTAAGTCAAGCCCTTTCGGTCATGATGGGTCAAAAGTTTAATTAGCAATACTGTTAAGAGATGTCTAGTATTCCTAAGTTGGGCTAAAGTTTCAAGTGGCTAATTAGAACTAAAGGGACCTTATCCATGGTGTAGGGGCTCAGCCTAAGAAACACCCAATCATGCTTCTCAAACTGCCCAATGGGCAACCAAGAGCCCAAAAAAAAAAAAAATTTGTGGGACAACCAAACGAATAATTTTTTTTTTTTGGGAGCGGCAACCAATAGAGGAATAAAAATTGTGGGGGATTTTATTTTCTGCCACTATTATTTATTGCAATAAACTCATGTATACTCGTAGACTTAAAAAATTCTTGTGGGGACAAGTACTCCGACTGCCCCCAATGTAAATCTGCCATTGCATGCGAGGGTTCGGGGGAAGGGCCCCCAAGGAAAAAAAAATACTTGGGTATATCGTTTTCACTACTCTGTGAAAATTTTTAATGGCTGAGAGAATTGTAGAGGTTTGTAATCTTGAAATATTTATCCTTGATAGTGGAATTGATCTCCCTCCCCTCTGAGGTGGACGTAGGCAATTTGCCAAATCACTTCAATTCTTATGCTCTCCTTGGATTTTTTTTATTATTATTTTAATTTCTTGCATTTTTCACTTCCGCACAACAATTACCCAAGTCCACATCTCTATTACCCACCCATGGGTTGCCTAAGTGGTAAGGGAGAGCACGTGATGTGTGGGTTAGGCGCACGTCATGGATTCAATTCCCCTCTTGGGTTTTCTCATGATTTAACTAGGGGACCATGGCGGTGGGTTGCTGTGGTAGTCCTCCCCGAAATTATTCGTGGTGAGTGCAAGCTGGTCCCAACACTCGTTTAGCAAAAAAAAAAAAAAAAAAAAGTCCACATCTCTATTTGTTTTTCCAGATAACGTATTATTTCAGCTGTAGCAGCCAACAATTAGCGTATGGCCTTCACCTTGGTGGATCCACAGTATACTTAAATCATGATCACCTTTGGAATTGGAACAATTATCAGCTAGGGTCCAATCATCATGATGATATTAAAAAAAAAAAAAAAAAAAAATTGAAATACAAACATGAGAATTCAACAATCAAGTTGATTTTTGGTATGCTGATCTAAGAAAAAGAATGATGGGTCAAGTGGGCCCAAATGAGAGGACTAACATAATATCAAACAACATATGCAAATATCAACATAACTAAACTTAGCCACCAAAACAATGATGGGAAAGAAATAGAAGTATAGACCTGTGGGAAAGATTGAAATTTCCAAACTTATGATATGGAGGTGAGAAGTGGTATTCTTGTATCTCCCTTCTCTACTTCCTCTGATTTAAACTCCATTTTCTTTAATCTCTCATTATATCACAGCTTACGTGTATTTATAAGAACCTATTATTTGGTGCGCCCACCCACCGACCCACCGACCGACTGCTTCCTAGTATTTTAAGAAAGCCTTCCTTCGTCACCACGCGCACCTACTCTCACTAAATTAATACTTTAATCAAACATTAACTTGCCACGTGTCATATTTTCATTTCTCCTCGTATCTTGCAAACTACTCATCAAACGTACGGTAGAGATGATAGGGATTCCCAAAAGGAAGTGTTTTTCGTCTTATCCTAACCACCAGTTTGAATGGGAGCCACGTGACTTGAGAGGCTCTCAATTTTACGTTTGAAATAAGAGGAAAAGCCAATAGGGATTAATATAAAGTTAAAGTTTTTGGCAATATGTTTCTCTGGGAAATTCAGAACATCTCAAACTTTTGTTTAGTTATGATGGCCATAGTAACAATAGTCGAATTTGGGAATATTTCATTAATTCAAAAAAAAAAAAAAAAAAATTGTAAAAGATTTTAAAAAATTTAGGGGATTATACAGATAATGCTTTTAGGTATTGTAGATGGTGAAAATTGTAATAGGTCTGGGGGCTGAGTAAATATCAAGACCACTTGAGAATAGGAGTTGAGTAAGACTCCAAAAGTGGTGGTACCTAGATGTGCCATAAAGCCTAGTCCTGCCAGGTAATATATCTAGGCAGGATTAGTTCTCTGCCATGATGTCAGGGTACGGGAGGTAAGGGTGGAATGATGGATCTGATCTCTGATGATCAAGGAAAGATATCAAGATCTAAGGAATCCAAATTGGAATGATTCTGCTTCGGTTAAAGATCTCAAAAATCATGGGATCGTCGATGATTATATCCTAAATTAAGGGGAGCAGAATCTAAAAATTAGATTCAAGGGAAATCCTATAAATAGGGTGAAGATCAAAGGAGAATGAGATCTTTTTGTAAAGGTGTTTTTCGAGTTACCTTAATCAACTTAGCCCTACAAATCAGATGGAAGACTCACCTTTGAGCACCAATGAGGTATCATAGCAGGGAGTCTTCCATCTGATCTGCAGGGCTAAGTTGATTAAGGTAACTCGAAAAACACCTCTACATGTATCTTCCGAAGTGTCTCCTTAAGAAATATATCTTGTTCTTGTTAGAAAAAAAAAAAAAACTTCCTTCTTTCAACGAGTCTGTTTTTAATGAGTTTTTTTTTTGTTTGTTTGTGAGATTTGAAGGTTGAAGAAGATAAAATATTGAGAATGAAGGGGGTGCAAAATGTTACCTTTTTAAAAAATTAATCAATAAATCATCAATTAATTCATTGATTCGTCGCTTTAACCGACTGGTCCCTTATTTGGTGAATTTTATGAATGTTGGAAAAAGTCAAAAGAATAAAAATTGAGACTATGGTTTAGGTTATTATTTTCCATATTTTAACTCTACAAACCATGGATTCATCAGATTTAGTTGTCCAACATCCAGAAATACCACGTGGCACACTCTTATAGGCCGACTTCTTGAACTTTTTGTCCCATTGTCTAATGGACTTAAAACAATGAATTAGTGATTTACAATATTTGGATTTTAGCCTTAATTTTCATTCTGAATTAGGGCTATTGATCAAAATCATCAACCAATTCAATTTAAATGAATAAATAATAATTATTTTTAAGTCAAAAAAAATATGCTAAAGCAAATTGAATATGTGAAGTTTTCATAAACTCTTATGAGATTCTCAAAAATATCGAGACGGTTCACATTGCCTATCTCGCCCAGGTGTTTTAAAGACAGAAATGGCCACTAAAAGTTAAGAATTTCTACCCAAAAATCCATATGAAACACTCTTTGGGATACTCTACTAAGTGTGTATAAAGTGTAGTTGGTCCAATGGTGTTGTGGATCTACACAGTCTACAAGTGAACCTATCGAAGATATAGTGTCCGACCCTATGTTGTGACCTTGGGTTAAAAATCAAGGCCCTTAGGACCTTGATCTCTAGCCCATAAAATAAGATCGGACACTATTTCTCAAGCCCATAAAGTTCATCGATCTATGGTCATACATGTTGTAAAATGCAAATGCGCCACCTTTCATAAGTTGGTTAAAGTCTGTAAATGTTGATATCGTGGCATTGGTTTAATACTTGTCTTCACCTACTCATTATTGACCATTAATCTTCCTTGTCTAACCATAGAATAGAAGAAAAAAAAAAACTGCAAAATACATCCTAAACTAATGGCCGCCAGATTAAAAGCAAACAAATCTCGACGACAATCAAAATCATATAAATATTGGGTTGGTATTGCTATAATTTATGAGTAAGTGATCCCATCACTTGTTCCTAAAGAGGAAACTCATGTAATTAGTCACCTTGTATTATTGTTTGATCCAATTTTTCTTACTTGATCCTAATCTTTGTTAGCAATTTGGAATACAACAAAAATTCGAGTTCTATTCAATTTTGGATTGCAAAAATCCGATCTAAAATTTAACCAAAATTTTGATAAATGGAAAATATGCGGCATACTCTTCATGCGTGTATTATCCGTTTCATTTCAATAATTCGGCCATATGATAGTGATGTTAATAGTGATGGTAATAATGAGGACATTGAGATTATTGTTCCATTAATTTTTAAAAGAAGACCAAAATCAATGGACAAATCATCAATTTGAAAAATAAAGGTGTAATCTCAAATAAATGTAGAGGGTCGTGTCATTATTTTTTTAAAGATAAAACGGACATTTGTCACGTAAAAATGTGGATTCCTCTAAAATTTTCAAGAATGGCCACTTCAAAGTTGACTTGTGTTACACGTCACAACTTACAAGTTTACACTTTGCAACATATAATAAAATTATAGAAGCAAAATTTTTTTCCACTGAGTTTTATAAAAATTAGTAAAAATCGCGTTTTATTCTTTTTCAAACATAAAATCCATGAATTATTCAGAATAATTCAATAATCTGGAGAATTGAGAATTAAATGGGAGATTGCTAACAATTAAGGATCCCAATTGCGACTTTGTCCAATGAAAATAGAACTTGTTTGATGTGTGACATAGGAACCCAACTATTAGTCTTCTTGTGGGTCCGACTAGGGCCTTCACGGACTTGGCTTGTTCAGGCCCTATAGGGGTTTAAGGCACCCATCTCTTTAGGGTTGGGTTAGGGCTTAACCATGTCCGTTATAGTTGAATAGGCCCAACGACTTTATATTCAAGGAATTCCTCCTACCTAATAATTCCAGCAAAAGAACAATTAAGTATTTGTTGGAATCTTGGATTACTTCCAATTTAATTAGTGGAGGTTTGATTTATTGGTACCACCTCTTTAAAAAAGTAGTACAAGTTGTAAGGATTCAATATTCAAATGATATATGAAGAGTAATTTAATTTTTTAATAAGATTTTTTGTTTTTTTTTTTTGTTTAATATACTATTTATATATATTTTTTCCATAAATCATTATTAAAAGAAAAAAAAAAATTGTTTATATTAAGATATAATTTAAATCATAATTGAATAGATGAAGAAGATTCATTATAGATTTTTTTTTTGTTTTGTTTGAGTCCTGATAATATGACTCACAGGTGGCATATTCAAATGACTCTATGACGGTGGTACTGGAGATCTGTATGCCTCGGGATACACCATAAAAAAGTGTATCCTGAGGAGTATAGATCTATGGTATCCGAACTTGTCACATCATGGAATCATTTGAGTATGCCAGAGTCATATTATTATCAATATTATCACGACTCATTGGGATGAGGAAGGTTTTATTATATTATATAGATTCTTATATTGAATCTTAAATAAAAGATCATTTTGTATAAAACTAAAGTCAAGGATAAATTCAATTAATATGATTGTATAGAGACTATCCATTTTGATTAAATGTAATAAATTTCAATATGGTCATATATATACATTTTTTTAAGAACATGTTGCTCCTGCAACCGTACGTTCCCATTTTCATAACTTCCTGTAAGAATAAACCCTATTTTGATATTTTCTTTCACGCAAACAACTATTCTCCCATAAATCCAAGAAGAATTTTTCTCCATAAATCATTTTCTAGGGGGTGAAAATCTTGTCAAGAGATGTACACATATTAAGCCATCAGGTCATATCTTTGAATATGAATTAAGTGTATTAAAAATAAATGATATTGGTTATGTGGTGTAGGACTGTCAATGTGTCTATTATATCGATCAGGGTTGATTCGCGCAACCAACCTTATAAAGTATTGGATCAGACGTTTAATGAATTTCTTATCAGATCAGGATTTTATTCGATCTTGTTATTAATCATCCAAACCTGATTCGATACGGATTGGATTTGATATGGATTGGGCCAAATCTGACTTGACACACAAAATTAAAATAAATTTGATATATATATATATATATATATATAGGGTAGCGTTCAAGGGCAAACTTTTTAGCAAAACATTTTTCAAAACATGGGTTAGAGGTTTTGGAATGGGCTGATTTTTTGTGAGGATGATATCTACGGTGAGGAGATCATTCTCACCAAAAATCAGCCCATTCCAAAACTTCTAACCCCATCAAAAACAGTTTACAAAAAATGGACGGTCCACGATATTTCAGCTTGTAAACATGGGTTAGAAGTTTTGGAATGGGCTGATTTTTGGTGATGATGATCTCCTCACCATAGAGATCATCCTCACCAAAAATCAGCCCATTCCAAAACCTCTAACTCATGTTTTGAAAAATGTTTTGCCAAAAAGTTTGCCAAAAAGTTGGCCATTGAACGCCCCCCATATATATATATATATATATATATATATATATATATATATATATAATATATATATATATATATATATAATATATATATATATAAAATTGCATATTCCTCACATTTTATCTAATCGGATCGATACATGGTTGATCCAAAGCCAATCAGATAAGATATCGGATCAACACCTTATCAAATCGGATCAGATCATATCAGAATCCAAAGCCTTGATCCACAACCAAAGTTATCGGATCCAAAATTATTGGATTTGGGGTCTGATCTGAACCATTGACAACGCTTTGTGCCGATTTGTCTCTCATGAAAAGTCTACCAAAAGCTTGCATGTGCTTTCCTCCATGTGCGTGGTGATGCTACAAACAAAACTATAAAGCGCAAGCACCACTTGGAAAAAAATATATATATTGTAGATCTGGTACTTCTGGAAGCATAATAGTTACTCAACTCAAAGATTCTTTTGCATATCAAGGCACAAAAAAATTAAATAAAGTGAAACATAAATGTCTTCATTCAGTGGGTTTGGGTTTGGGCTGGGATCTCTAACAATATGGATTAGTGGAGTTGGGTAGCTTTCCTACTCCCTTCTATGCAGGATCCGAATTCAATGAAACCGTCCTCTTAGCTCTATCCCCTAATTAGATTCTATTACATGGCTTTTCATTTTCTATTTTTCTTCTTTTTCAATGTTGTTGAATCACACGTGATTGGGTCCACTTCTTCCCACCCAACTAGCTCAATCATTGAACCTATCATCTCATATTCTATTATATTATACATATAATATAGAGGTAGATGAGCTATGGAATCTTATATATAGAATTACAAATAACAACCTAAGTAAATTAAGGTTCACAGATCTGGGTGCCTAGGCCTTAGGAACCAACTTGCCGAGTTAAACTTTAAAAAAAAAACAAATATCTGTGGGGCACCTCAACCAAGTCAGCTCGAAAATGCACAAACTCAAATAAAAATCTGACCAATCATTTGGCTACATAATGCTTTTTAGAAAAATAATAATAATAATAAGTTTTTTAAATTACAAGAAACTATTTATAAAATTTAATATAATTTTATTTTTGACTTTACTCGACTAAATGGGGATTCAAGTCAAGTTTTTGATTTCTAAACTTGGGCTTTTGCCATTGAGGTATAAACCTAACCATTTGAGTTTGGCCCATTCTTACCTTTTTGACTCAATAAGTGGATGTTGATGTCAAAATCTTATTGCCAACCCTTTTATATAAGGTAGCATAAGAACAAACATCTTCAGAGACAATTCTATCTCAATCTCATTTTTGATATTAATAAAAATGGAAAAATGTTATATTTGGCATGGGACAATCCAATCTAGGCTGATTAGGGTTAGGTTTGGGCATAGCCAATTTAGGCTTGATGGAAATATAGGCTAGTATAAGTGTAGCCCACCTCTTTAGGATCGGGTTAGAGCTTAACCAAGCCCTGCTCGATCCCACCCATTCCTAGTCTTACCAATTGAGTCATGTTCTCTTCTCGAAAAACTTCAAATTGGTTAATATTAATTTAATAATCTATATTTCAAATTTCAAATATATTTAATTTTTTTCAATGACAATTTGACCATGAGAAGCTACAATCACAAAAGAAAAATGACTAAAACAGTTATTTATATTGTCAAATTTATTGAATCAATCATGTTATTAATATTTTTGAAAATAATAATTTCATAATTTTTTACAAAGATAATTATCCGATTGAGAGAGAAAATGCTATTATAATGACCAATTTCAAATGAGAAAAGGCTTATGGTAGATACTTACTTGGACACCTAAAGATGAGGAAAAGTGTCACAAACGATTATATATTCTCGAGAGTTGAATGTGTACATATTTTTGGAATCAATCGATCTTTTCCAAATTATATAGACAAGAGACAGTCGAGTAAATTGAAACATATTTAGAATTAGGGGGGAAAAAAAAAACCCCCAAGATCTAGCAACTCCTCTAATAATTGCAATTGCGATGAAGATGAGAGTAACCCCAACAATGAAAATGACTTTGTGGCACATGGGATAGAATCACTGCCTTACACTCTAAGTCATGTAGTATGGTACACATGAAATCTGACGCTATAAACGAAATCATTTTGGTAAGATTATAAAATTACAAAATCGGGTATAGAGTTGATTGAGTAATTTGTAATTTTTGCAAACATTATTGATAATCCGATTCAACTCAGACTCGGCCGAGTTTTGATTATTAGTCTGCTTTGTGGGTCCTGCTTAGATGCGGTTCAGATGGTAGTTATATACTTGACTCTGACTCGGAGAAAACTCAAGTACGGAATACGTAGGTTGATTACCTTATCATACGTTTCACAGAAACATCGTTGTTTCTATATTAAATCCACTCATCTTCCTCGAGAAGCACATTTAAGATAACATCCAACGGTTTATACCCCGTGGACGTAAAACTACTGTAACCACTACTTAGAGTGAACGTCAACGTCAATCAATCAAAATCCAGCTTTTAGCTTTCTGACGCAGTGTTTGTCCCCACATGTATATTCTCTGCTTTTATCTTTATTTCTGAACCACACTAAGTAAAATGACTAAAACACCCTTGTTGTCACTTCACTCTCAAAAGTCGTCCTAGCGTGAGGGGGACCTTAATTAATTTTGGGCTTGTGTTCCTACTTTCTTCAATGAAAATGGGTGAATTTGATGACCCTATGAGACTAAAAAGTTTGATGTGATCTTCCCCATAAATGTTTTGTGGAAGCATCTTCGGGTCCACATCATGATGTATCTACATTCCAGATACTCATTGATTAGTGATTCTGTCCTTTATATTTCATCATTTTTCATTAATTGAATTAAGTGGTTAGAAACCATCTGATCTGATCAAGAGGTGAGCAAATTGTTTAGGTTCAATCCTCAGTGGGCCCAAATAGAAGTGAGACAATAATACCTGTTTCCCTTGGCGCACGGTAGGACTAAAGTAGGATTTGTTTTTCTGTTTTTAATATTGGTAAACTTATTTAAATGAGATCAGTAACTTGATGATGGTGATGATGATGGAAATTACTGTTTTCCATGATTTCAACGTTTACTGCCATAGTCAACACATAATAATGCCTTATATATGACCCATGAACATTTGTCCCACCTTTCTATATACCTGTACATAACGTATCCATCAAGATTTGAACATTGTCCTTTATAATTTCTAAGCATTGAATTTGGTGTTTTATGGAATTTAATGGCAAAATTTTGACCAAAAAGGTGCCACAACGCATTGGGCATCAAATTTTCTCTCCCGTGTTCCCTTGAACAATTGCTCGACTTGCATTTGGATCACTCTTAGAATGAGATTTAAAGAACAACCCCCTATCAAATTGGTAACTTTTCTAAAGTTGAATAAGTTTTTGTTCTTATCCATAAAAATTATTTTAAAAATAAATTTTATTTTTCTAAAATCATTATATAAGATAGGGTTATATGGATTGAAAGATCATCTATCTCTATGGCAACATGTCAACGTGACATTCAAATACACTATTAAGTGCCACATGTTGAGAATAAAATTTTATGAACTCTAAAATAAATAAAGTTGCAAAAAGAGATTTTTTCATTTTTAGATTTAAATTTTAAACCTAAAATTTTGATGTCTGTTCATTTTGAAACACAAAATATGATGCCAAAAATGCTTTCTTTTTAAAGATAATTTTTTTTTTTATAAGCCCAATCTAGACTAGAAACAAATACCCCAAATGTAGACCTTAGTCCATGATATATATATATATATATATATGGGTCGCGTTATTACGACCCCCTTTGCGACACACCTTTTTGTCTTATATGGGCAAAAATGTTTGGAATGGACTGATTTTTTGTGAGGATGATCTCTGTGATGAGGGGATCATCCTGGCAAAAAATCATCTCATTCCAAAACTTCTAACCCCATCAAAATTGATTTACAAAAATTGGACGGTCTATAATTTTTCAACAAAAATCGGACGGTCTAGAAGTTTTGGAATGGGATGATTTTTTGCCAGGATGATCCCCTCACCATAGAGATCATTCTCACAAAAAATCAGCCCATTCCAAACATTTTTGCCCATATAAGACAAAAAAGTGTGTCGCAAAGGGGGTCGTAATAACGCGACCCTATATATATAGGGAAATGTTCAACACCAGCTTTACCCTACATTTTAACAAATGTGTTTTGTCCTATATGGGTTAGAAGTTTTGGTATGGGCTGATTTTTGGTGATGATGATCTCTATGATTAGAAGATCATCCTCATCAAAAATCAACCCATTCCGAAATTTTTAGCCCCATGTTTACAAGTTGAAAATTTGTGAACTGTCCATTTTTTTGTAAATCATTTTTTATAGGGTTAGAAGTTTTGGAATGGGCTGATTTTTGGTGAGGATGATCTCCTCACCATAGAGATCATCCTCACCAAAAATCAGCCTATTCCAAAACTTCTAACCCATGTAGGACAAAACACGTTTGTTAAAGTGTAGGGTAAAGCTTAGGGTGGGGAACGGGACCCATATATATATAGGGTCGCATTATTACGACCCCCTTTGCGACACATCTTTTTGTCTTATATGGGCAAAAATGTTTGGAATGGGCTGATTTTTTGTGAGGATGATCTCTATGATGAGGGGATCATCCTGGCAAAAAATCATCCCATTCCAAAACTTCTAACCCCATCAAAATTGATTTACAAAAATTGGACGGTCTATAATTTTTCAACAAAAATCGGACGGTCTAGAAGTTTTGGAATGGGATGATTTTTTGCCAGGATGATCCCCTCATCACAGAGATCATCCTCACAAAAAATCAGCCCATTCCAAACATTTTTGCCCATATAAGACAAAAAGGTGTGTCGCAAAGGGGGTCATAATAACCCGACCCATATATATATATATATATATTATATATATATATATATATATATATATATAGAGAGAGAGAGAGAGAGAGAGAGTTTGCCCTGTATTTAGGGGTGTCAATGGATAGTCGAAATCCGAATTCGAATTCGAATTCGAATTCGAAAAATCGGATATTATCCGAAATTTTCGGATATCGGATTCGGATTCGGATGTCAGTTTAACATTCGAATGAGTTTCGGATACGAATTCGAATATTGCGATATCGATTCGATAATATCCGCTCCGATAAAAATATATATATTATGTATTTATGTTTTACCAACAAAATTAACACATGTATATATGGTGCCGTGTATTTCTGTTTTATAACAAAACTTACCTTATAAAATATCTTCTTCTCTTTCAATCAGAAACGCAAAAACCAGTCGAACGGTAATGGAGTTTGGACTGTGCGAGGCTGCGAGCTCCAAAACCCCCAGTCTTCTCCGGCCGGCGAGCATCCAGGTACGTACATACTCTCTCTCTCTCTCTCGGTAAAACCTATTTTCTCGACTTGTGCGAGCTCCATTACCGTCGTCTTCTCCGACTGACGAGCATCCAAGGATACTTCCTCTCTCTCTCTTTCTCTCTCTCTCTCAAACATAGTAAAACCCTCTTTTACTCTCATACAAAGAGGGAAATTTCATTTGTAGGTTTTTATCGGATCGGATATTATCGGATATCCGATATAATTTTCAAGTTCGGATTCGAATGTTTGGTAGTGCTATCTGATCGGATTTGAATTCGAATTCGGATATCATTCTTTTTTTTCGGATTCGAATTCGGATATCATTCTTTTTTTTCGGATTCGAATTCGGATATAGCAATATCCGATCGGATAGCTATCCGTTGACAGCCCTACCTGTATTTATAGTATGAGCATCCTTTTTGAGATTAAGGGTGAGAAAGAGAACAAATAATAAAGTTGAAAGGGTATTATTTGAAAAGAGGAAGAAGACAAAAGATAATAAAATTTGAGGGTTATTCATAGAAAGGAAGGTAGAAGAAGAGAGACAATAAAGTAAGAAATGCATTACCATAAAGAAAGAGAAAAACAATAAAATTAAAAGTTATCCTTGATATTTGTAATAGAATTAAATCCCAAACCCATTTTTTTGGGAGATAAAGAGAGTGCGGGTCACTATTGTGTTCAGGGGCGGAGTCAGGATTTAACTCATGTGGGGGCAAAGTAAGAGTAAAAGTTTTTTTGTGAGGGCAACGAAGATTGTAATTTTTTTTTTGTGAGGGCAACATAACTATGGAAACTGTTTTGTGGGGGCAACTAAGAGTGTAAAATAAATTGGGAGAGCAATACTTCATTATTCACCATTATTATCTATTGCAATAGTTCATTACTCCAAAGAAGGTTTGAAAATTCTTATGGGGGCAAGTGCCCCCATTGCCCCCACTCTAAATCCGCCCGTGATTGTGTTGTATTATATAAACTAGAGTTCACCAATGCCTACTTCATAGGCATCCTCTCTCAGATTAAGGGGTAAAAGCGAAAAAAATAAAGTTGTAGGGATATTATTATAAAAAAAATTGAGATTAAATGGGTAAAAGATAAAAAAATAATAATAAAGTGAATTAAAAGAGTAAAAAAGAAAATATAATAAAATTAGGGGATCTGAAGATTAAATGAAATAAAGTGACTCTCAAGAAATTATAACTTGATGAAAGGGGTATTATTAAAAAAAAATTGGGATTAAAAGTGTAAGAGATTAAAAACAATAAACAAGTAAAAGAGAAAATATAGTAAAGTTAAGGAGCATCCTCTTTCGGGTTAATGGGGTAAAAGTGAAAAAAAGAAGTTAGAAGGCTATTATTAAAAAAAAATTGAGATCAAAAGGTTAAAAGATGAAAAATAATAAAATGAATTTAAAGGGTAAAAGAGAAAATATAGTAAAATTAGATGAGGTGAAGAATAAAGAAAATAAAGTGGGTCCTATAGACACTTTAGCTTGATGGAATCTTTAATTCACAAAACTGTAGATGATAGGTGGTTTGTAGTTGGATTTGTCTCTCGCAATATTGTAGTTAATTAGACATTTGTGTCACACACAACTGTGTTCAACTCAGTTGTGTTTTGTTATATAATTATATTAGATTGATCACTAATAAATTGAATCTCTTCTTATTTATTAGTCAATGATGATTTTTCAAAATCAAAATTCTTGATGAACATAGGAATAATACCATTGTATCACTATTTTTGTTTGATAACGTATCAAATTAATAATTGACTCATTCACTTCAAATTTGTTTGTTAAATTCAAACATAAATTATGGACACAATGGGAACCCCAACAATTAATAATTCTCAAAGATAATTTTCCATTTTGGAAGATACAAGAGCGAAACAATCGAGCTTTGGATGAATCATGCTTTAGATGCTATGTTGCTTCTTTATCTTGGGTTTCTGTGATTGCCTCCACTTGAAAATAGTTTGACGATCAAGTTAATAATAAATCAGATAGAGTTTAGGTTAAAGATGAAACTTACATATTATTCTTCTTAATTAGAACTCTATTTATAGCTTTTTGGCGATCCTTATTTGAATCACTTATTGTTTTAATCGAAACGTACTCCACATCTGTGCACATATTATGACATTATGTCTCGGAATTTCCTCTTGCATGTTTTAACATGTGTTAGGTTTATCCGCTAAATAGTTGTAAGGGTATGCCCTTTCAACTGCTCCCATTCGATACTTGCCCATGTGAAAATTTCATTGGTTCTCGTGCTTCAATGTCATAGTCTTTGACACTTTTTTGAATCATGAACCAGATTTTGAGATCACTTCCTTACATGCTAATACATGTTAGTCCATGAGCTCTTTAATGATAGTTACCCAGGGCGGAGTTAGTAAGGAGACATTGGGGGCAATTGTTTCTTCTCAACTTTTTTGAGCATTTTTAGATACCCTTGAATTTATGCTTTAATTTGAGATATCCCTACATTTTGAACTACTGACATGCCCCATTTGACCTTATTGCCTCCACTCTCTCATCTCCCAACAATTTTTGCCCCTCACCCTCCAATGAACTATAAATTTGCCCTCACTAAAAGAAAATCTTGGCTCCACCACTGATGGTTACATTTGCCTACCCATGTGGTGTGATCTCGTCCCTTGGGGTTGGTCCCCAAGCATGTCTTAACACATGTTAAATGGTGTTTGTTTGATAGTCTTTTGGGTGACTGACCGTATGACCTTAGAATTCACTGGTGAATTTGATGATCCTATTAGACCAAGAAGTTTGATGTGATCCTCCCCATTAGTGGATCTTTGGGTCCACTTCATGATGTATCTACAGTCTAGATACTCATTGATTAGTGATTCTGACCTTCATATTTCATCATTTTTCATTTTGTAATTTTTAAGCATTTTAATACTTGAATTAAATGGTTAGAAATCATCGGATCTGATCAAGACGTGAGCAAACTGTTTAGGTTCAATCCTTAGTGGGCCCAAATAGAAGTGAGGCAATACGTGTTTCCCTTGGTGCCGTAGGACCTAAGTAGGATTTGTTTTTCTGTTTTTAATATTGGTAAACCTATTTTAAATGAGATCAGTAACTTGATGATGATGATGATGATGGGAATTGCTGTTCCCCATGATATCAAAGTTTACTGCCATAATCAACACAGAATAATGCGTTATATATAACCCATGAACATTTGTCCCACCTCTCTATGGATCTGTACATAATATGTTCATCAAAGATTTGAACATATTTTTCATTTATAATGTCTAAGCAATGGATATGGTATTTTATGGATATACTTGATTTTAATGGTAAAATTTCGTCCAAAAAGGTGCCACAACGCATTGAGAATCAAATTTTCTCTCTCCTATGTTCCCTTGGACAATTGCTGGACCTGGATTTGGATCACTCTTGGAATGAGCCTTAAAGAACAACCCTTTATTAAATTGGTAACTTTTCTAAAGTTGAATGTTCTTTTGTTCTTATCTGTCAAAAATATTTTAAAATCATTATATAAGATAGGATTATATGGATCAAAAGACCATCTATCTCTATGGATCACATGTCAATGTAGCACTCAAATACACCATTGGGTGCCACATGTTGAGAATAAAATTTTATGAACTCTAAAATAAACAAAGTTGGAAAAAGAGATTTTTTCACCGTTGAATTTAAATTTTAAATCTAGGATTTTGATGACTGTTCTTTTTGAAACACATGATATGATGTCAAAAACCCTTTCTGGTGAGGGGGGGAGGGAGATTTTTTTTATGAGTCCAATCTAGATTACAAACAGGTAATCCAAATGTGGACCCCGGTCCATGATATATATATTAGAGTTTGCTCTGTATTTATGGTATGAGCATCCTCTTTGGGATTAAGGTTGGGAAAAAGAAAAATAATAATAAAGTCAAATGGGTATTATTTGAAAAGGGAGAGAAGACAAAAGACAATAAAGTTGGAAGGTTATTCATGGAAAGAGATGTAAGAGAAGAAAGACAATAAAGAAAGAGAAAAATAATAAAGTTAAAAACTATCCTCAATATTCGTAATAAGATTAAATTTCAAATCCATTTTTTTGAGAGATAAAGAGAGTGGGGTCCATTGTTGTGTTTTATTATATAAAGTAGAGTTCACTTGTACCTACGACACAAGCATGTTCTCTTAAATTAAGGGCTAAAAGTAAAAAAGAAATTAAAATTGTAAGGGTATTATTAAAAAAAAATATTGAGATTAAAAAGGTAATAGATAAAAAATTAATAAAATAGATTAAAAGAGTAAAAGATGGCATATAATAAAATTAGGGGAGATGAAGATTAAATAAAATAAAGTGACTTCTAAGAAATTATAACTTGATGGAAGGAGTGTTATTAAAAAAATTGAAATTAAAGGAGTAAGAGATAAAAAATAATAAACAGGTAAAAGAGAAAATATAGTAAAATTAGAGGGTATCCTCTTTCGGGTTAAGGAGGCAAAAGTGAAAAAGAAAATTGAGATTAAAAGGATAAAAGATAAAAAATAATAAAATGAATTAAATGGGTAGAAGAGAAAATATAATAAAATTAGATGAGGTGAAGAATAAAGAAAATAAAATAGGTACCATAGACATTATGACTTAATGGGATGTTTAACCCAAAAACTATAGATGATGGGTGGTTTGTAGTTGGATTTATTTCCCGCAACACTGTAGTTTATTGAACGTTTCTGTCACACACAACTGTTTCAACTCAGTTGTATTTCGTTATATAATTATATCAAATTGATCACTAATAAATTGAATCTCTTCTTATTTATTAATCAATGACAATTTCTTAAAATCGAAATTCTTGATGAACGTAGGAATAATACCACTGCATCACTATTTTTGTTCGATAACATATCAAATTAAATGATTGACTCATTTACTTCAAATTAGTTTGTCAAATTCAAACACAAATTATGGATACAATAGCAACCCCAACAATTAATAATTCTCAAAGATAATTTTCTATTTTGGAAGATACAAGAGCAAAACAATGAACCTATTGATATTGAAAGTTCCAAAAGATTCTTTCAATGTGTTTACTCTAGATTCAATAGAATTCATAGGTGTGTGTGTGTGGTTAACAATAAGAGCTTTCGACGAATCCTACTTTAGATGTTATGTTGCTTCTTCATCTTGAGTTTCTGTGATTGTGTCCACATGAAAATAGTTTGACGATCAAGTCAATGATAAAGATGGAGTTTAGGTTAGAGATGAAAATTATATACCATTCTTCTTGATTATGACTCTATAGATTTTTGGAGATCCTTATTTGAATCACTTATTTTCTTAATAGAAACGTACTCCACATCTATGCACATGTTATGACATTATGTCTCGGAATTTCCTCTTGCATGTGTTAGGCTTATCTGCTAAGGGTATGCCCTTTCAAATGCTCCCATTCGATACTTACCCATGTGGGAATTTCATTGGTTCTTGTGCCTCGTTGTCATAGCCTTTGACACTTTTTGGATCATGAGCTAGATTTTAAGATCACTTCCCTGCATTTCAAATATGTTTAACTTGTTAGTCTATGTGCTTTTCGATGATAGTTACATTTGCCTACTCATGTGGAGTGATCTAGTCCCTTGGGATTGGTCCCCAAACATGCCTTGAGACATGTTAAATGGTGTTTGTTTAATAGTCTTTTTGAGTGATTGACCATATGTCCTTAGAATTCACTAGTATTGGATGTTAGGATATAATGCCTCAACATGGCAGAGGTGGTGCATTGGTTTTGCTATACTCATTTGGCGTCTGAGTGCTAAATTTTTCTGGGGACCGTCGTCTGTATAATACTTCTCTGACTCGATGATGGGCTACCTCCCAATTTGTGGAACTTCATCCTTCACCATAGGTATAAGAAGAAGACCAATCAAATAAAAACTGCATTGTGATCGTGAAATATCAATTGCTTGTTGAACCCAAATACTCATTCCAAAACTTATGCCCCGTTTGATTTAGTTGCTAGAATCTGCTGTTAGAAGCTGAAACACTGAAAAGTTTGTTTGGTAGAGCTTTATAAAAGTGCTGTGTTGTTTACAAGAATCTGGTAATTATTATTTGATACAGTTTCTAGAATCTGCTGTATTAAGGTAAAATGACCATAATACCCTTAAGGTTGATAGTGCACCCAGAATGGATACAAAATTATCAAAATACCCTATAAATATAAAATTACACTACATATATATATATATATTAAATTTATATAAAAAATTATAAAAAAAATTATTTTAATTTCAAAATATTTATAATTCTTTAAAATTTTATAAATTTTTTTATAATTCTATAGAAATTTTGGCAGTATCTCATCTTAAAAATAAACATAAGAAATTTTCCTGATAAACAAAATACCTGCATAATACGCAATGTTGATAATGCACTCAGAATGCATAAAAAATTAATAGAATACCCCTATATATATATATATATATATTAAATTGATAAATTTTTTTATAAAAATAGTTATTTTAATTTTAAAATATTTATAATTCTTTAAAAGATTTATAATTTTATAGAAATTTTGGTAGCATCCCCTCTTAAAAAAGGACATATAAAATTTTCCTGATAAACAAAATACATGCATAGTATGCAACTCAACATTCACATTACATCTTATATACATAACACATCTACATTACATCGTATATATATATATAACATATCCAAATAACATCTCATTTATACTCTGACATCATTTAAATATAATAATCATAGTTAATATAATAAGTAAAACCAAATCCATGAATCGATGCATTAGTTATATAAATTCTTGCAAAAAGGCTCGGGTCCCCATCATTCTTAGTTATAGCTGAAGACACCATCTAGGATAATTATAGTTAATAACATATCAGTGGCTAAATTCCAAAACTATGATATTAGAAGTTATTACTGAAATGCATTAAGAATAAAATCACTTAGATGCCCAAATTAGGACATCCATATCAATGACTACCTTGACCTGCTAAATAAAAGAAAAATCTCAAAAGACTATTATCAGAAACAGAACATGAATCCTACTCACATGAGATAAAGCTTGACTGATAAACTTCATTATAGAATTAATTTTAGAAGATTATTAAATCCCCAAACAAATAGAGGACAAAAAACTACTATTACTTTATAACTTTTTAAGGAAATACAATTTCTACAATATTAAGAACATAACCAACTACATCAATTTTTTAAAAAGCAGAAGAAAAAAATTCCAAAAAAAAAATCAGAAAAACACTCAAATAAAAACCTTTTATTTCAACCCATAAAAACTCCTATAATCTGCAAAGTCCCACAAATACCCATATTTATTTATAATAGGGTCTCTGAAAAAAATATAACAATATATACCTAAAAACATAATAGTATCAATTGAAGATCATAACATATTTCCCTAAACAATGAAACAAAGAAACAGAGAGAAAACTCAACAAAAACAAGTTTATCTAAATCTCTCAAATCAAAACAACCATAATCTACCTACAAATACCCTTAAATCGAGAAAAAAAAACCCAATTGCGATTTTTAGGTTTAGTGATCATCAACGAACGTTCTACAGACAACAAATAAATAGAAGAAAATAAAAATAAAAAAATGTAACACATAACATGAATAAAGGTGAGAAGAAAACTACATGTAGAGAGAAAAAGACAGATAAAAAGCTAGATAGAGAGGGGTCGATCACTGTTTTAACAAAGAAATTGAAAATTCCTAACTTGGATTCTTGAATCGACAATTGGATTCTTCTTCTAGAGGGCTGTGGTATGTAAGATTCAGTTGAGATGAAGATTTAGAGGGATGTCTGAGGTTATATCGACAAGAACAACTTCGTGCTGTCGAGAAGAAGAAAGAGAGAAAGAGAGATGATCAGTGGTTATTCGAGGTATTTTCGAGAAGAAGAGATGAAGAAAAGAACATATCTGTGATCTGTCGAGTAAAAACCGAGCTACTGTGTGAGAATAAAATGAGATCTGCTGTGTGCGGTTCTTCGACAGAGAAGGGAACGAGGGAATAACAAATGTGTGACCGAAGAACAACTACGTGCTGTCGAGAAGAAGAGATAGAAATGGAGAACAGATGTGATCTGTTGAGTTGCTGTGTGGTTCTGTCACAGAGAAGGGAAGAAGAGAAGCAAAGAAGAGAGGGGTGTTTCGGTCTTTCAAGGTGAGCAGTTTTTCGGTGTTAGATTCACCCGCAAATGCGAATGTAAAAAGCTCATTTCAGTAGCTTTTCCTATCTGCGTTTCAAACCGTGATTTTTTTACGCGAATTTTATTATCAAACTGTAATTTCGGAGTGAGACACAGATTTTCGACGCAAAAGAGCAAAAAAACACTTTAAAAAGCGGAAACAAACACCCACTTAATTATCAAATCATAATCAAATTTTCGATACATCAATAGTAGAAGAGACTCTTATAATATTTATCAATTTTGATTTCCAAAAAAGTTTGTACTATACCACAATAAATATGATAGTAATTAACTTGGATGATTAGATAAGTAGGTTATGTAGAAGATCTTCATCATCAATCATGTTTCTAATCATATAATTAGCAATTTATCATACATTTCCTTCACATAATTCTTTTTCTACTTTCTAACCGTCCAAAAAGCATAGAATTAGTTGGAAAGTGAGGCTCTTTATTTTGGTGGGTGAAATTCGATCCAAAAAATCTTCTAGATGGGCCCACATTAAGAATAAGTAGAAAAGTTACGTACTACTAAAAGTATGGTAGTACGTGGAGTACCAAAATGATATAAATCGACTTATTTGAGCCACACTAACAAGAGCGAGTTGACGACCAAATTTATGTAAAAAGAAAAACTCACGACTCGGCCAAAGAAATCTTAGTTTACAAGAAAAGGAGGGTCAAAGTGGAAATAGTGACCTTTTTTACTTAACAAAAAGTATAATAAATATATAAAATTGACCCTACTCAATTGAATTAATTAACTAAACCAACCTACAACAACTTTCAAAAAGAACATTTTATTAAAAGAGATATTGCTTTTATTAAGAAAGTGATTTCATTTTTAAAAAATAATAATAAATAAAACGTACTTTTACCACTTTTCGATTAACAAAAGTAATTTATAATAGGATATGTTAATGTGACTCATGAAAAAAACACATGATCCCAACTTAGTAAACATGAAATCGAGTGATAATTATTATTCCTCTGTATAAGTATATCTTCGAGATGTGTGTTTCATGATACATTTGAATCTCGATGTTTGAATTTCATATTATCCCAGTTGGGATCATGTGTTTCTCATGAATCATTCTTTATGACTAACCAAAACCCGATCCATTTTTAATAGATATTAGAGATCGAATACTTGCAAATAACCTACTATTAATTAAACTCTATCAGCTAATAATCCTCCTTTACACTCCATTGGCATGGTTGCACTCCTTTGAAAGTTTAAATCAATTTAATATCATTCCATTTTGTTTGGAAGTTATATGCTTTTAAAAATTACTTGATGGTGCAATAAAATGTACACATAAAATCATTGAAGTGGGGTGCTACTAGTACAAATTATGGGGTGCTACTAGTACAAATTAATTAAAACATGAATTGCATTACGAATCTATCCACCTATAATTGATCGGCTTTTCCTACTTTTGAGGGCATAGATCCTCTAATAAGTAACAACAAATGCAAGTAACTTAGATCGAAAGCGACAAACTCTTCTACTATACTTGGGAGTCATCCATGTGATTTGTTTTTAGAGTCGTGTTGTAATGACCTCATGTCGCACTTCTTGACTTGAAAGTGGATAGAAATCACATATATTTTTCACTTGTATCTCGATGAAAAGCATCTATGATTCCCGTACACTTTCACGTCAAGAAATGTGACATGAGGTTCAGGCTGAGGTCACTACAGCATTATTGTTTTTTTTATTTTTTTTATTTACAAGCACTTTGAACTAAAAACCAACCTTTCAAGATTTCCAAAACTCAAATCATTGCAAGATTAAAAATACTAGAAAATGGGTTTTCAAAAACCAAACCGGACCGGCTAGTAAACCAACTCCAAAATGGTTCGGTCCAATATCAATAAAAATATTTGAATTAATGCAAAATTTTGTCATAGATTTTTTTTTAATTTTTAATTTTTAAAAAGAAAAATCCTGAATAATCTTTTTTCTAACTGATTGAACCATTGACGCAATGAACCAGACAACCAGTGACCTCAGCTTTGATTGTCGGCGGTTTTAGAGTATGGGTTTATTACTAATTATACTATTTATGAAGGGATGTTGTGCACAAACTGCCAAAAATAAAAGGTTAATTTAGACACAGCCTTGATTTTGATGAATAATAGAGTTACTATTGTCACACCAACTTTTACTAACAACACACCAACTGTAAGCAATTCTTTGATGATTTACATTGGAATTGGTCTGACATTAGTAAAAATTAGTGTGGCGATTCATAATATATTAGAAATCCCTTCATTTAAAACTTATGACAATACCTTCTTTATCTTACCGGGATAAAAGAAAATGATCAAAATACCCTTATCAGCTTCTTAGTAACAAAAACCTTACATTTTCATCTAGGAAAAAAAAATTTCATCTTCAACCTTTGGTTTTGGTGAAGATCACCACTCTTAGATTAGTTAATCTATTTTCACTTTTGTTTCATCTTTTAAATAAATGAAAATGGTAAATAAGTTTGAAGGGAAAAATAAAGTATTCTAAAATAAATTGAAGTTCATATGATAAAGACTAAGGAGTTGACGATGATAATTTTTTGGGGGAAAAAAAATAAGGGTTTTGCATTATGTTCAAGATGAGGATATTTTTGAACACTTTCTATTAGACTCTCAATTAAGACAATGGTCAAGGAATAGGTCATGTGTCTAAAAATATAGGGTGTATCCCAAATATAAATAAAAATATAGGGGGTTATCTATAAATCACCCAAAAATAAGTTCAAATAAAAACAAAACAGGAGCATTTCTTTCTTCCCCCAAAAGATAATAAAAAATAATATTCCTCACACAAACACTATAATTACAGAGAAGGAAACCAAAGCCAAAGCAATAAAACCCACCAGAAATTCAGTGTCCCTACTAATTGTGGATGACTCATGCTGGCCCCACTTCACTCCACCAAACGACATCTCTCTCTCTCTCTCTCTCTCTCTCTCCCTTTAACCATTTGTCTTCTTACTCCAATTAGCCATCTCTCATCCACCCCCTCTATTCTTCTCCCCACCACCCTTTCTTCCCTTCCCTCCCTACACTTCCACCATTTTTCTGTCTTCTGGTTTACTCATACCCACCCCTTCTTTAAGATTGTAGTCTGGATTCAAAAATCCGGTGAGAGTCTTTGAATCATCGTAATGGCGAAGCTAGTCGTGGAGGTTCTTGATGCTAGTGACCTCATGCCCAAAGACGGGCAAGGATCGGCAAGTCCGTTTGTTGAAGTAGACTTCGACGATCAGAAACAACGCACACAAATTAAGTACAAGGACCTTTACCCATCATGGAATGAGAAGCTTGTCTTCAATGTATCAGACCCGAGAGACTTCCCCAACAAGACCATCGATGTTGTAGTCTACAATGATAGTAAAGGAGGCCACCACAAAAACTTCCTTGGTCGAGTCAGAATATATGGCGTCTCCGTCCCTTTGGAGTCAGAAACAGCCGTTCAGCGATACCCACTCGATAAGAGAGGCCTCTTCTCCCACATACGTGGCGATATTGCACTAAAAATCTATGTCGTTCAGGACCCTTCATCATACCAAGCACCGAAGCAATCTGATGGGACCAACGTCGTAGAGCCTCCTTTCCAGGAAATCTACAATGGAGAAAATATGAACAATGACCGAAAGAAGAAGAACAAGAACAAGAGCAAGAAGGAAAAGGAAATCAGGTCGTTTCACTCCATCGGAACTACTGCTCCTCCTCTGGCTACTACTGCTGCCGCTGTTGCTCCTCCATTGGTCCCTGGTTTTGGGTTTGATATGAAGGACAAAACCGTGACGGTAGAAAGCAGAAGTGATTTTGCTCGTGTTGGACAACCAATTCCAATTCCAATGTATATGCAGGGCCCTGGACATCCCGAATTTGGACTAGTAGAGACGAGACCTCCCATCGCAGCCCATATGGGCTATAAAGGCGGATACAAGACAGCTAGCACTTTTGATCTTGTCGAGCCGATGCACTACTTGTACGTGAGCGTGGTCAAGGCAAGAGATCTCCCTGTCATGGACTTGACAGGTAGCCTCGACCCATATGTGGAAGTGAAGCTCGGAAACTATAAAGGTACCACAAAGCACTTTGAGAAGAACCAGAACCCAGTGTGGAACCTAATCTTTGCCTTCTTGAATGAACATTTGCAATCTAATCTGCTCGAGGTGGTGGTGAAGGACAAGGATGTCCTCAGCAAGGACGACTTCGTGGGTAGAGTGACTTTTGACTTGTCAGATATCCCCCTTCGAGTCCCTCCCGATAGCCCATTAGCCCCACAGTGGTATAAGTTGGAGGATAAGAAAGGAGTGAAGACTAAGGGGGAGGTGATGCTTGCCGTCTGGATGGGCACCCAAGCCGACGAATGCTTTCCCGAAGCAAGGCACTCTGATGCTCATTCCATCAGTCATGAAAACCTCTCCAACACCCGATCAAAGGTATACTTCTCGCCCAAGCTTTTTTACCTCCGAATACATGTCATAGAAGCTCAAGACCTTGTGATCTCTGACAAAACACGGGCTCCCGATACATTCGTCAAGATACAAGTGGGGAGTCAACTCAAAGTCACTCGACCTTCTTCTATGCGTACTATCAATCCAATATGGGGTGATGAGTTCTTGTTTGTGGTGCCTGAACCCTTGGATGAGTTCATAATTATCACGGTGAATGACAGAGTCGGACCTAATAAAGATGAGATCTTAGGAAGGCTTAAAGTGCCAGCTTCGGTCGCTAAGCCAAGATTTGAAAACAGGCTTGTTGATGATCAATGGTTCAACCTCGAAAAGCATTCAGAAGATGCAGAGAAGAAGAAAGAAGTGAAATTCTCTAGCAAAATCCATCTTCGTCTATGTTTGGATATGGGTTACCATGTCCTAGATGAAGCAACCCATTACAGCAGTGACCTCCAACCATCGGCAAAGCATTTCAGAAAGCCAAGGATTGGAATTCTTGAACTAGGCATCTTGAATGCCAAAAACCTTCTGCCCATGAAGACCAAGAATGGTAGGACAACCGATGCCTACTGTGTTGCCAAGTATGGGAACAAGTGGGTTCGGACTAGAACCCTACTCGACACCCTTGCACCTCGTTGGAATGAGCAGTACACCTGGGAGGTTTACGACCCGTGCACTGTCATCACTGTCGGTGTATTTGATAATTGCCATGTTAATGGAAGCAAAGATGATTCTAAGGATGAGAGGATCGGAAAGGTGAGAATCCGTTTGTCGACATTGGAAACGGATCGAGTATACACTCATTTCTACCCCTTATTGTCCCTCCAGACATCTGGTCTCAAGAAGACTGGAGAACTTCACTTGGCACTACGGTTCACGTGCACGGCATGGGTGAACATGGTGAGCCTATACGCCAAACCGTTGCTCCCAAAAATGCATTATATCCAACCCATTCCAGTTAGCCAGCTTGATTGGCTCCGGTACCAGGCAACGCAGATAGTAGCGGCACGACTCATCCGAGCCGAACCACCACTTCGAAGGGAAACTGTTGAATACATGCTTGATGTCGACTACCACATGTGGAGTCTCAGGAGAAGTAAGGCCAACTTCAGCCGCATAATGTCAGTCCTATCTGGGCTGATGGCGATTGGCAAATGGTTTGACGACATCTGTAATTGGAAGAACCCAATGACAACTTGCCTCGTTCATGTACTTTTCTTGATACTTGTATGCTACCCAGAACTGATCTTACCAACGGTGTTCCTCTACTTATTTGTAATTGGGTTATGGAACTATCGGTTCAGGCCCAGGAATCCACCTCACATGGATGCGCGCTTGTCACAAGCAGATAGGGCCCACCCAGACGAGCTTGACGAAGAATTCGACACGTTTCGGTCGTCACGACCAACAGACATTGTGAGGGCGAGATATGATCGGTTGAGGTTTGTTGCGGGGAGGGTGCAGTCAGTGGCAGGGGACTTGGCATCACAAGGGGAGAGGGCTCAAGCAATACTGAGCTGGCGTGATCCAAGGGCCACGGCCATCTTCATCATTTTCGCATTGATTTGGGCCATTTTTCTCTATGTGACACCATTTCAGGTGGTGGCGGTGTTGGAAGGGCTGTACCTGTTACGGCATCCAAGGTTTAGGAGTAAGATGCCCTCCGTCCCTTTCAATTTCTTCCGGAGATTGCCTTCCAAGTCAGATATGCTTCTCTGAAAGGAAGAAAAGAAAGATAGTCACTAAATGAACCCACCAAAATCTAAGAAGAATCAGACAAAAACAAAGAGAAAAAGAAGCTTTTTTCCCTTACTCCACCCACAAGAGAATATCAACTTTTCCAAGACATGCATATTCCAAATTCCTTCCCCCAAAATGAAGCCAAACCACTCATTTCTATTTTTGAAGAGGGTTCGATGATATGGCCTTTATTTCAGATTCTCTTGGAGTTTCATGAGCTAATAGGAGAATGGTGTAATTTTATTTTATTATTTTTTTTCCACATTTCAAGCAAATGTTTGAAGACTGATGTAGGAAATAAAACCAGAAAAAGATGCTCGCCAGTTGGGCTGTGATATTTATGAATAACAAGTTTAAAAAATAAATGAAGTTTGAAATAGAAAACAGAAAGGTACAAGACCAACTTTATACACTTTTAGTTGGAAGAAATCAATGAGAAAAATAAGGAATTCATGTCACTTGATCCTGACAAATCTGGACTGAAGAAATGGACATGCCTTTGAGTTCTGTTGTGTAGAACAAGGACCAGATGTATCAGAAGGAAGCATTGTTGCGACAATGTTTGGCCACAAAGACCATCTTAGGAAGCAGACCCATCCCACCTCTGGAACTCTGGTTGTAAGAAATGTGTTGTTGAACTTGGAATGAATACAACACCAGTAAGCTCATATTCATTGAAGATAAATAACTTTAATTAAATTAAGGCATCGACATACTTCAAAATTCAGTATCTAACAATAGCAAGTTCATACAGAACTATGCAAGGAGGTCAAGGAGAAATGTCGCAGGTTTTTTTTTAAGGTAAATGTTGCAGCTTTATCACTCCAATCTTACCTTAGATGCCCACATGTTCTAATGTGGTAAGATAAAAACAAAAGTGTTTTTCATATAACAAATTTATCCTTAAACCCAGCAGTAACAATAGAGCTACAAGTGTTGGCAAGCTCAAGCTCACGCATTCCAAGCCTTATCTACAACACACATTTTACCTATTCCCAAGGCTTGGCCACCTTCATCTCTCATGTCTGTGGACCCTTATGCTTCCCTCAATATCCACCAATTGAGGTTTCTGCTGTTTCCATCTCCCTGACATGTCTTTCCCTGGTGGTTGTGCTCTTGTACACAGCATTTTGTCCTCCACTGCATAAGCACACGGCCCCCTCTTTGGACACGGTCAAGTCTCCTCTAGGTTGGAGCAGGGGGAGACATTTGATTGAAATAGATTTTCTTCCAAAGAAAATAGTTTCTCTTATTTGTTTTGGAATCTTAATCACTTCATTAAACACAGACCACCTACAAATGTTCAGAGTTATGATTTTAGGAGAAACAACAACCACATGCATGTCCATTGGTATAACACACCTTCGGCCATGACAGAAGAAAACCCAATTGAAGATGAATTTTAACCTAAAGGCACATTAAAAAAGTGTTACTCAAAAGAGTTTGGAAGAAAATAAAGAATCGGTAAGGACAAACTAATGAGAAACTTGTGCTGGGCTAAGAAAGTAGCAAGATCACTGTCAAGGGTTTGACACTCGGAATCAAATGTTTTTCTGTCAAACTCTACATCTCCTTTTCGTTCATCTGGGAATAAGCTGGACGATACTACAGATACAATCCTGAACTCACTGTTGGAACACAACATTCAACCAAACAGCTTTAACACACAATACCTTCACAAGATACTGTCTTAGCAAGTGAACTCCATTATAAGAGGAAATTTCAGTTCTGTATCTCTACTCAGTTCTGCATTCCTTGATACAGTAATTGAGATTTTCTTCATCCTTGCAGCAGTAGCTCTTGGATTCACAATAGAAGAACAACCACCAGTAATGATTTCTCACCATATAAACCCAAACAAAGTACGTATCACCATTTTAAGGTGTGTTACCTAGATTAAGAAAAAACATGAAAAAATTGGAGTGCTCATGTGATGTGAGATGCATTAGGAACAAGGAGTGTGCTACTTCTAGGCAAGGTTTAAAATCTCGTTTCAATACAAAGTTTCGGTCAGGAGGGAAATCAAGAAGATCTTGACCAAAACATCCTGAGACAATTCGAAACATTCAATGTTTCAGGGTCAATGTTTTGTTCCAGAATGTGCGGTTGAAGCATTTGAAATGGCACGAACGTAGAACCATGCTTTTAGGACGCACTCCATACACAACATAGAGGGAATATTCTTTAGAAATTGATAGCACATTTCAAACTCTGAACATCAAAATTTCTACATAAGAAAACTAATTTGCTCTTGAATAATTCTCAACTCTAACCTAATCCATAAGTAGCATATGTAAGTGTTGAACATAAACCAAAGTGTACGACTCACATCAGACCCAAACAACCCAATCTGAAAAGTTGGCATGGTTTAAAGTTTAATTCCATTTCAGAATGTTTTGTTGTAACATTACAGTTTTTTGATATACCAAAACATTGCAAAACTTTGAATGTAATTGTTTTTTGGAATGTTTTCGTGATATACACCAAAACATATCATCAGTACATACAGGAGTAATTACACAAATTCAAATGTTTTAGAATATTTCAGAACGTCTTGGAATATTCCCCAAAACATATTGAAATATACCAAATGCATTGTTTATATACTAAATTGATCACTAAACAAATCTTATAATTTCAAAGATTCATTTAATCAAATAAAAAAGGCTATAACATTATATATGCATCAAATGCAATGTTTCGAGGCTCCTGTGTGTTTCAGAATGTTTCAAAGTATTTCCAATGACTACTAGCATGCAAAAAAATGCAATTGTTAATTCTAACTTTCATCTTAATTGCTTATAATTTTTTCCACATTAATTTATGAATAAAATTACAGTTTAATGATTTAAAATTGTTAGGAGTAATATGTTATTGTCAGTATGGGTAGTATCATCATTTTTTTTTTCTTTTGTTATTTGGTTATGATATATGATAGATGGTGCAATTAGGTCTGGAGTTAGTGTCGACTCCTCTCATGTTTCTCCAATCTCTTCTTCTATTCTTCTTTTCAAACTCTTAATCTACAAAAATTGATGTTTCAGAACATTCTGAATGCTTCCAAGTGCCACAGTTCCATTTTATTTCTGAAAAATAAAAATAAAACAATGAATGCTATGAGATTTTAAACCTTGCATGCAATTCAATTTATATTCCATACGATTAGAGGAAATAGTATTAAAATATTTAGTTCAGATAAGCTACACACTATAGAAAGAAGATGTGTTGATGTACATGAAAAACATCATAGAAACAATGTGCAAGTAGCAATTAAATACAAGATAATTAATAAATTCAGATTTTCATTGTATATCAGCATGTGTTTATTTCGTAGCAAGAATCTTCTATTCAACATGCCACTCCCACTCTGAAAATCCACACCTGCTTCTGCTTCCGAGTCATAAATAGTTTGTTTTATAGTCGTTTAGAATTTTATCTTAGAATATGAGAGGGTTGGGTGATAGGGGAAAAATGGCTGTAGTGAAAGTTTTTATTAGAAGTAAAAATCCCCTCATTTTTACACTTCAAGAATCGAAATTAGCTAATTGCGATGATAAGATCATCAAGGAAATTTAGGGGAGTAACATCGATTGGATAGCCTTCCATGCTTTAGGTTCAGCCAGTGGGATTCTTATGATGTGAAACAAAGATTGGATCCAAGTTATAGATAAGTTAGTGGGGGTCTTCTCTATTTTTATTTTATGTAAATGTAGTGACAAAGATTTTCAGTGGGTGTTCTTAGGGATTTATGGGCCAACTATTAATAGGGAGAGAATGCAATTCTGGGAGGAGCTTGAAGATGTAGCGGGTTACTGGGAGACTCCTTGGGTACTTGGAGGGGACTTCAATGTCACCAGATTCACTTACGAGAAGAATAGGGATTCAAATATTTCAAAAGGGGTGAGAAATTTCAATGAATTTATTGGTAGACATTGCTTAATGGACTTCCCTCTTTTGGGTAGACGATTCACATGGTCTGATAACCAAAGTAACGTAAAGATGTCCAGAATAGATAGGTTTTTGGTTGACAATATGTGGGAGGATAAGTTTCAAAATGTGAGTCCTAGCCCAATTTCGGATCACACCCCCATTTTTCTGAAGGTAGGGCAACCTAGAAGACACCCCATACCGTTCAAATTTGAAAACATGTGGCTAGTTCATCCCAACTTCTTAGGTCTCGTCAGGAATTGGTGGAATGAGTGTCCTTCCATAGGAAATCCAGGTTGTGTTTAAGAATAAGCTCAGATACTTAAAAGATAAGTTGAAAGCGTAGAATAAAGAGGTTTTGGGGAGAGTCGATGTGAAAAAAAATGAGATTTTGAAAGAGATTGAAACCTTGGATGAAAAGGAGGAAGAAGGAATATTGAATACGGTAGAAAGAAGTAAAATAATGGAGTTGAAACTTGAATTTCAAAGAGTGACGCTTATGGAGGAAATAAGTTGGAAGCAAAAAATCGAAGGTCAAATGGTTGAAAGAAGGGGATAATAACACTAAATTTTTTCACAAAGTTGCCAACTTCCATAGAAGAAGTAATTAGCTTATCAAATAGTCCATCAGAGACATTATGGTGGTTGGAGAGGAGTAAATTAGGGAAGGGGTGGTGGGCTATTACGAAGATCTTTACAAGGAAAAGGAATCCATAATACCTCAACTGGATAATTTAGAGTTCAAGTCGTTAAATCAGGAGGATAGGGTGTGGTTGGAAAGACAAATTAGTGGGGAAGAGGTTAGATCAGTTCTTTCTTCGATGAGTAGGAATAAGGCTTCGGGGCCGGATGGATTTATTATGGAATTCTTCAAACTTTGTTGGGACATCATCTCGAATGACTTCATGAAAGTCATCAAAGAGTTACAAGAGAAGAATTGTCTTGACTACAGCTTTAACAACACCTTTGTGGCCTTTATCTCCAAGAAAGTCGAGGCGGATAAGCTAGGAGACTTCAGACCTATTAGCCTGGTGAGTTCAGTGTACAAAATTATCTCAAATGACTTCGAGATTGAAAGTGGTTCTTCCTAATCTTATCAATGAAGAGTAAGGGGCTTTCATTAGGGGAAGACAAATTCTTGATGGAGTATTGATGGCTGACGAATGTCTTGATTCGAGGATTAAGGAAAAAAAAGAGGGGATGATTGAGAAAATAGACTTACAAAAGGTTTATGACCATGTGAGTTGGGACTTCTTGAAATATATGATGGGGAAGATGGGTTTTTGAGCGAAATGGATCAGTTGAATCATGAAATGCGTCACAACAGTGTCTTATTTGATTCTAGTCAATGGGAGTCCAGCTGACTTCTTTAAGAGCTCGAGAGGGTTGAGGCAAGGGGATCATTTATCTCCGTTGTTGTTTCTTATAGATTGTTTAAAAAAACGGTTGATTTAGAAAAGTTAATGGGGTTTAGGGTGAACATTGACGGTCTTCTAATTTCTCATTTATAATTTGTGGACGATACTTTGGTCTTTCTGGACCATTCGAGAGATCAAGTGAGAGTGTTGCATGTCTTATTGTGTTGTTTTGAAGCTATTTCAGGATTACATATAAACTTGCAGAAGAGTAAACTTTTTGGGGTTGGAGATGTGAATGATATTCATTTGATGGCCACGATTTTGGGTTGTGGGCATGATACTTTACCCACATCTTATTTGGGTTTACCGTTGGGAGCTTCCTACAATAGTAATAGAATTTGGGAAGGTGTGATTGAGAGATTAGAGAAAAGGTTGAGCATGTGGAAGGCCAAATATTTATCAAAAGGAGGGAAAGTAACTTTGATCAAAAGCACCTTGACAAGTATCTCGATTTATTTCTTCTCCCTTTCTCGCTTCTTAAGTCCGTAGAAATCAAATTGGAAAGGCTTATGAGAAATTTTTTGTGGAATAATAAAAATGGTAGGAGGAAGTACCACTTGGTAAGATGAAAGTTGATTTGCATGCCCAAAAAGAATGGGGGGTTGGGGATTAGGGGTCTGAGACGGGTGAATAGAGCGCTTTTACGGAACTAGCTTTGGAGATTCGGTAAGGAGAGGGTTAACCTGTGGAAGAGGGTCATTATGGCTAAGTACGGGGTGAAGAGGTTAGGTTGGTATAGTGGTGAGGCTAAAGGCTCGTATGGGTGCAGTATGTGGAAGGGGATCCTCAAAGTGAGTGAGGACTTTGAGAATGGGATTAGATTCAAAGCGAGCACGGAGAACAAAATCAGATTCTGGGAAGATATTTGGTGTGGCACATCGTCTCTAGCAACTCAATTTTCGTCCTTGTACTCATGTTCTCTTAAGAAGAACTGCTCGATCCAGCAGTGTTTGATTCGCAATGACTCCACTTCTACTTGGAAGTTTGGGTTCAGGAGAAACTTTAATGATTGAGAGTTAACATAAGTGACTTCTTTCCTTGATCTCTTGTATTCTTTTCATCTCAATGAAAGCGTTCAGGATAGGTGGGAATGGACGAGGACGAAGGATCTGAGTTTCTCTGTTCGCTCTGTCCACAAGTGGTTAATCCCTTTCGCTGGCCTCCTTAGAGAGGGTTCTTACGATGGACTATTTGATTGCTCAAGGATGGATCACTACCAACTGCTGTACCCTTTGTTTGAGGGATGGGGAATCGGTTGATCATATTTTGATTCATTGCTCTTTTTTTCATGATATTTGATCCCTTTTTCTTGGGCTTTTTCGTATTAACTGGGTCTTACCTGAAGTTCTTGTTGTTGTTAGTAGAATGGCCAATAATGCTTTCTCCTCCAGAAAAAGACTCATCTGGGCAATACTTCCCTCGGTTATTGCTTGGGGGTTGTGGAATGAGAAAAATAACAGGGTGTTCAAAGGTAAGGCAAGAAGCTCTCATGACATTTTCTTGGAGATCTTGGGCTTTTTGTACCTTTGGTCAAATCTGAACATAGAATTTGCAGGAACTACTTTCGATGACTTTGTTTTTAGATGGAATTCCTTGTGCTATCTTTGATGTTTTGGTATTTTTCTTTCCTTTTTGCTTTTCTTTGAGTGGCTACCTCGGTCCTCTCTTCTTGTATTTTGTTCCTCTATTTTCTTTAATATATTTTATACTTATCAAAAAATAAAAAAAATTTGGATTGAAGATTGCTTGATAGTCATTAATGGCTGCTCAAGCAAGAGGATGCGAGTCCATGGTATAGCTCTGATACCATGAAAAGAGAGATGTTTTAGATCAACCAAACTTAACTCTGTAACTCTCAATGTATCAATATATATAGGCCTTTACAAGAAGCTTCTAGACTGAACTATGATACTGTTACAACTGACTACTTACAGTTATAACCAACTAGGATACAATTACAACAGAACAAATGAAAACCTAACAAATTAACTAGTGTAAGATTGATATGATAAAACTATAGTGTCCTGTTTATACTAATCACCGAGATTTGTCTATTGTTGAAGGATGTAGTTCTGAAAACATGCATTAAAAGGCCTTAACTGATGTGAGACATGAATAAGTTTATGGAAACCTCTCATGGTTCAAATCAATAAGCTTACAAAGAACATCACGTCTCACTGGTAAGATCCAAGGAATCTAGGTTTGGGTTTCAGTTTCTACATGGTGATTGGGAATTAGATGTTCCGGCTTCAAAAGAGACTGCAAGTGGATAGAACTATATTCGTGATTTTTATCCATTGAAAGAGATGCCTATATTTTTTAATATTCTGAATAGTTTTGAAAGTTTAAGAAGTTTCATATGAACTATAGGTACTGTGTAACAAGGGTACTCCATTGTTCTTAACATTTGGCCATTTCGGGCACCTGGTCCTTATTGTGTTAGATCTTAGTTACTGGAAACGTCTGCCAAGCAACTTTGTGTTGGGAGCAGAAGCGTCATGGAAACCAAACAAAGACCCAAAACAACCTACCTCTTCTTCACCCTGACCAATTCCTTATTCGCTTTTGTTCTGAGTAATCTCCTTGTCATCTCTAAGGGGGCAATCACCACCAATTCATTATGCTCACTAACCCTATAGCTACAAATTTCTTGATTATTCGCCGAATTTATGTACCCAAACTTCTCAATTTCATACACTCTATTGTTGCAATTAAGTTGCTCCTCTAGAATAGTTCTCTCTCAAGTCCCCGACAACCACTCTCTATTCACTGTCTCTGGGACTATACCAAAATCTTCTACCAAGTTCAGGGCTTTGCTAGCTAGCCATTCCACAATTTCCAATTCTGTCCTAATTACCTCTTCCTCACGCATTGCCATTGATGGCTCACCCTTGTCTTTGTCGGCCCAATTTCCATTGTTATACATCTTTGTCCGATGAGCAACTTCCACCTCGATTGGTTTCTGAGTAGGATGTAGTGATACCAAAGCTAACTGACTGATATTTTTCCTATTCTCCCTACTTCTCTCTTGCTCTAAGACAAGCTCAAAGGATTGGAAGGAATCGATTGAAGCTACAGAAAATCGAGACCTGTCCACATAGAAAAAACCACGAGAAACAAACAGATAGGCATCCCAAGAAAATTTCAAAGAAGCTAACACAAAACCCTTATGGAAAACAAGGTAGGAATTATCACGAGGATACAAGGAAAGGACCTAAGGAAGAGTGTATGGGGGAGTAAAGTCTCCCACCTTCGAAGCTCTTGGGTTAACAATCCCTCTATTATTACTACTTGGAGGTCCCACAACTTTCAATCTAGCAGGGTGGTGCCAAAGATCAGCTCGAAGTCTGTCCCAGATTCTAGTTATTGCAATAAGATGGTGCTTGGACTGAACACTTTCACCTTTCTTCTGTTTATATGCTTTTGTTATCTTCACAACCTGTTCTATGCCCAAAGATGCGCTTCCCGCCCGACTCGTTGTTTGTTGACCTTGTTCTTGAACTAAAATCCATGAGTTGTTCCTACCCTTTGTGGTTCCCTAATCTAGGTTGTCAATATGAGCCCCCCATCTACAGACAAGATGTTACCACATGTTACGATTTGAACATGGTTGTCGTTCTTGCTACGTTCCATCACTCCTCCCCGTCGCAAGAGCTTACAGTACCTTAGAATTCGTGCCACCTGTCCAAGTCTCCTAACCAGCTTTATACCCCTACAACGTGGTCTTTTCATGTTCACACCTTGCACTGCATTGCCCCCATGTGTAAATATTTTAGACTGTCCCTTCGCTGATTTACAAATAGGAAATATGACCACCTTATTCTATACGGTTGCCTCCACAGGCTTTGATTCCTCCAGCCCTATCATGTTAAGTCCAGGTTTCTCCTTCTCCCTCTGAGCTTCCAAATCAGATCTGGGTTCCATAAGAGGAGCTGATCGATTAACAATCTTCTGATTTTTGCATTACCTATTCGTCCTTACTGTTAAAGTATCAACTGCACTAGTAATGACCAATACCTCATCTTGTTTTACTGTGTCGATTTCTATCCCAACTCTGAATCTGTAACCTCCACAATACATGCACAAGCTCCTGAAGATTTTCCATATTGGGAATCCCACCTTCAACCTTGCGAAGGTAAAGTCCTCCCACCATTTGGTTTTGAAATCCACTTCTTTCAAACCTCTTAACTGATTACCAATCAGTTTGAAGGCATATTCATCCCAAAGGTGGAATGAAATCCCTCAAACTTTGATCTAAGTTACAGATTTTCTCTAGCTTGAGTCAAGGCTATTGGCGTCTGCAAACCAGGACTTGATAAAGACGCAATTGTCTTTGATTACCACCTCGTGCAAATCTCTTATTGTTGAGGCTTCAAATCTGTTCCCGAAGAATGGAATTCTCTTATAACTACCCCAACTAATAAGCTTCCTATCGAAAGTCCCCTTCTATCTTAAAGCAAGGCTGCATATCCTCAAAAACTCTGCCCAGTCGAACTCCTCTGACTTCATTTCACAAATCAGTGCACAACTCCATCTACCAAAGGCTCCTTTACTGTTATCTCTCTTGTCAGTTAGAACTTGGGATACTGATGCTTTCGCACTTTCATAAAATGTCTTGTTCTCCTTTGTTACATTTTCTTCTTTCAGTATCTGAGCATATTTCTTTGTGATATGTGACGAAGCTTCATTCCCAAACTATTGAAAATGTTTCTGCTTCTTTTAGCTACATCTATCCATCGCGTGTCAAGAACAGGTCCCTGGTTTTCCCCTCTCCAGCTGGACATGGTTACCTCCAATTATAAAAGAAGCTTCAAAGCCAAACTAACTTCGTTCCACCCACCACCTTCCCTTCCTTCAGGGAACACTACTGATAATCTTTTGGTCAAGTTTGAAAATCTCTGAATTTTCAGAAATCTTCTTCCTTTGTCAGCGTCTTTGGTTGTTAGGAGAAAATTCCCTTCGAATGAGAACTTGTCTCTAAAAGATTCACTTGCTGCCCCTACTGCTTTTAAAACCTTATAGGGCCACATCCCTTCCTCCAAAAGCAAAGTCATTTGAGAGGTCCAACGTCTTCTAGATTCCTTGATTAGTAACCCTTTGCAATTCTTCACCTAACATCTTTTAAACTCAAAATTCTTGGCTTCGATCTTCAGAACTTTGCTTCCCATTCCTTGATTCATCTTTGATACTCGGTGTTCAATCTTTTATTTTTCCTCTCTGTATACAGATCTGAGATTAACTTTCATTTCCTCGAACACTTTTAGTTCATCTGGTCCACTAATAACTATAACTTCAACTACACAGCAGCAGCCTCAACAGCCATCTACTAATTCATCCAATACTGGTTCGACCCAGCAGCATCAACAGCCACCTGTTCGAACTTCCAGACTCATCAACTAGCAAACTACAACTATACAGTAGCAGCCCCAACATCCATAATCGGTACAACTACATAGCAGCAACAGCCACCTGCTCAAACTTCCAGAGCAGGTCCAACCTAATGTCTTGCCTCAAAAATGCAAACATTTTCTAGATCTGAATGTTTACAGCTGGTTTAGGACTTTTATCAAACACTTACGAGGTAAGACCTCTCTGAATCTTGAAGACGACCAGCAATGTCACTAGATGAATTGCTAGTAACCTCAGAGAGATCCAGGAGAAGAGGAGAGAAGGTGGCAGCAAGAGAGAGAGAGAGAGAGAAAGAAAGAGAGAATCAGAGACGAAGAGTGAAAGATATAGGAGTTAACAGAGCTTTGCCAACATTCTATCAACATTCTCATGAGTTGTTGCTTTGAGATTAATGACAGATCCCACCCACAAGATCACTGATATTGTTTTAAACATCCCTGAAGGAAGCTTAAAGACACTGTTTTGGTTTGATTTTCTGGTATGAGCCCTTGTTGATGTAGCTAAAATCCATCCTTTCTCTATCACCAAGAGTCTTTGGGTCATCAACTACTTTGAGCAGACATCTTCTCCTTCTTCCCTTCCTCTCCTTCCTTGGGATTCTTTTCGTTCCTTGGGCATTCATCCCATCATGAAGGCATTAGCCCTTCCTGCTACTTCAATGACTTGAGGCAAATCTAAATATCCAAATTTTTTTACTTCCTTTTCTTCCTTGATCTTTGATCTAATGGTAAATAACTTCTCTTATTCAAGGAAAAATTATTTTCTCCTTAAAGGAGGGAAAGTTACCTTGATCAAAAGCATCTTGACGAATATCCCGGTTTACTGTCTCTCCTTGTTCACACTTCCTAGGTCCATCGAAATTAGATTAGAAAGGCTCATAAGAAATTTTTTGTAGAATGACAAAAATGGTAGGAGGAAGTATCACTTGGTCAGATGGAAGGTGATTTGCATGTCCAAGAAGAATGGAGAGTTGGGGATTATGGGTTTTAGATTAGCTAATAAAGCGTTTTTAGGGAAATGACTTTGGAGGTTCGGCAAGGAAAGGGGTAGTCTGTGGAGGAGGGTCATTATGGCCAAGTACAGGGAGAAGAGGCTAGGCTAGTATAGCGGCGAGGCTAAAGACTTGTATGGGTGTAATGTTTGGAAGAGGATTCTAAAAGTGAATGAGGATTTCGAGAGAGGGATCAGATTCAAAGCGGGTACGGGAGACAAGATCAGATTCTGGGAGGATAGTTAGTATAACACATCACCTCTGAAAACTCAATTTCCATCCTTATACACCTGTTCTCTGAAGAAGAACTGCTCGATCCAACAATGTTTAATTCGCAACAATTCCAGCTCTACTTGGGATTTGCGGTTTAGGAGAAACTTTAATGATTGGGAACTAACAGAGGTGACATCTTTCCTTGATCTCTTGCATTTGTTTCATCTTAACGAAAGTGAACAGGATAGGTGGGAATGGACGAGGGCAAAGAATTTGAGATTCTCTGTCAGTTCCTTCCATAAGTGGCTCATCCCTTTTGCTGAGCAATCCTTCTTGGGGTCCATCATTTGGTCCAAGTCAGTTCCCTTTAAAATCTCTTTTTTTGTTTGGTTGGTTTCCCTTGAGAGGATTCTTACGATGGATAATTTGATTGCACGGGGTTGGATCATTCCCAATTGTTATCCCCTTTGTTTAAAGGGTAGGGTATTTGTTGATCATATTTTAATTCATTGTTCTTTTTCTCATAATATTTGATCAACTTTCCTTGGTCTATTTTGTATTAACTAGGTCTTTCCTCATAAGTTCTCCTCGTTAGAAGAGTGGGCCACTAATGCTTTCTCCTGAAAAAAAAAAGATTCCTTTGGACTATGCTTCCCTCGACTATTGTTTAGGGGGTGTGGAATGAGAGAAATAACAAGGTGTTCAATAGTAAGATGAGAAGCTCTCACGGCAATTTCTTGGAGATCTTGGGCTTTTTGTACCTTTGGTCAAAACAGAACTTAGAGTTTACGGGATTACTTTTGATGATTTTGTTTTTAGATGAAATTTTTTATGTAATCATTGATGTTTTAGATTTTTCCTTTGTTTCGCTGCTCTTTGAGAGGCTTCCTCGGCCTCCCTCCTTTGTTCTCCCTCTTTTCTTCAAAATATTATACTAATCCAAAAAAAAAAAAAAAAAAATTAAACTTCTCTTATTCAAGCATTTATCTCCAATATGAGCTCTCTCATCACAGTTCGGCTCAATGATTCAAACTATCTCGTGTGGAAGACACAATTCCTCACAGCACTCAGAGCACATCAGATTCGCTTTCTTGCGGATGGATCCAAAGATCCACCACCCAAAAAGATGAGATCATCCAATGGCAAAATGGTGGAGAACCCTAGGTATGCCGAATGGGTTGTTTTCAATCAACAAATCCTTACTTGTATCATTGCCACTGTGAGCGAATCTGTTCTTCCATACCTTCTTGATATTCAACAAGCTAGGGCTGCTTGGGTATTTCTTGAACAAAGATATACCTCTAGATCTAGAATCAACATTTTACAATTGAAATATGATCTCCAGCATGTTGAAAAAGGCTCTAGCTCCATTAAAACTATCACTGATAAACTTGCAGCAGCTCTATGCTCTCTCGATCCAGAAGACATACTTCTTCATATTCTTAATGGTTTGGCATCTGAGTATGACTCTTTCAAGACTTCATTTCGAACTTGACCAGATGCAATCTCTTTGGACGAATGACATCGTCTTCTTCAGATTGAGGAATCCGTTTATGCCACAGCAGCAACTAAGGCTGCACAGATCTCGAGTACAATCTCCACAGCCATAACTGCATCTTCTTCTCAACACTTTACTTCTAACAAGAATAATTACAGTGTGAATGCTAATCCTGGTAATTACAGAGGCTACAACAATTTTCAAGGGCATGGTCACCGTGGCAATAGCAATGGCATTAACAGGCGTGGTGGTTTTTCTTACAAGTCAAGAATATGGTGTCAGATCAGTGGAAAGAGAAACCACACTGCAGTTGAATGTTACCACATGCTAGACTTGAAATTTCAAGGCCCACAATCTGCTCCTTTGTCTGTTCTGCAGTCAGAACTTGTTGCATCACATCCATTGCAATCCGAAGCCTCATGGTAAATTGATTCTGGGGCAAGTAAACATGTAACATCCGACATGTCAAACATGTCCATTCATGCTCCTTATCACAGATCGGACAATGTGGCAGTAAGTACTGGGCATTCCCTTTCAATTCATCACACTGGGCAAAGTCTTCTTCCTACTCCTCTGAAATCTTTCAAACTTAAGAACATTTTACATGTTCCACAAATTTCTACCAATCTCATTTTCGTTCACAAACTTGCTAGAGATAATAATTGTATTATTTCATTTGATGCTCATGGTTTTGCGATACAGGACAAGAACACGAACAGGATTATATTTCGTGGACATAGTGAGCATGGTCTATACCCATTTCAAGGAACCAATTCGCAATCTCCTCAATCTCTTTTTAGTTCTAATTCAAGTCTTCCTACATGGCAACAAATTACGTCATCCATCAAAGCTTTGTTTACAGTCTGTTTTTTCTTTTAAATTTGTCCTCTAGAGGCATTGATACTTTGCATTGTACTGGCCGCTCCCTAGCCAAGAGTCATAAACTCCCCTTTAATAATTCCTCTACTAGATCAAATTTTCCTTTAGAGTTGGTGCATTCTGATGGGGTGGGGGGCAGCCACAGAAGCTTCTTTTCAAGGACTTCGCTTTTATGTGTTGTTTGGAGACAATTATTCTAAATTTACATGGATTTACCCAATAACTAAGAAATCTGATGTGTTCAATACATTAAAGGACTTAAAATCCATTGTTGAACCTCTTTTAAAACACAAAATAACTACCTTCCATAGTGATGGTGGTGGTGAATTCACCAGTTGCAAGTTGGAGACTTTTCTTCTCTCTAGCAGAATTCGACATCAAGTATCATGTCCGCATACCCCAGAACAAAATGGGGTTGTAGAATGAAAACATAGACATGTCATTAAAACGTCTCTTGCTCTTCTTAATATAGCCTCAATGCCAACCAAGTTTTGGAATGATGCCATATCTACCGCTGCGTTCTTAATTGATAGGCACCCACACCCCTTTTGGTAATTTTTCGCCCTATGAACTGTTATTCAAACGCCCACCAAATTACAATATTCAACGCGTCTTTGGCTGTATGTGTTTTCCATGGCTTAGGCCCAATACGAAAGTCAAACTTGAACCTCGTTCAAAACTGTGTATTTCCATTGCTTATTGTGGTCGACCCAAGGGATATCGATGTTTAGATTGTTCTACCGGTATCGTTCATGTCTCTCGCCATGTACAATTTGTTGAACATCTATTTCCCTTTTCTGGGTCTGGTGGACACCATGCTCCTGTGCCTACAACTCCTTTAGTGGGTCTTAATCCTACATCACATATCAGTGATATACAAGATAACAATATAAGCGAACCTACACCTGAACCAATTCCATATTACCTAGATCCAACATGTAAAAATGACCACAATACAACACTCATCAATAAGATCTCATCACACCCTTACCTCCAACCATGCTATCCAGAGAGCCATCACATCCTTCACATCCTATGCGTACTAGAATGAAAGATGGAATTAAAAAACCAAAAAAGCCTTTTTTGCTTGTCTACTGTTTCATCTGTTGGATCTACTAGTACAAAGCCCAATTGCTACATCGAAGCTGCTAAACTTCAACAATGGAGACAAACTACGTCTCAGGAATTTTTGGCTCTTCAACGTCAAGGTACTTGGGAACTTGATCATCTACCTCCTAATAAACAAATTATCAGGTGTAAATGGGTATGTAAAGTAAAAACGTGATGCACAAGGTCGCATTGCTCATTACAAAGCACGCCTGGTGGTGAAGGGCTTTCATCAACTTGAGAGGTGTAGATTACCATGAGACTTTTAGTCCTATGGTGAAACAAGCTACAATACAATTTATTTTATCTTTAGCACTTCATTTTTCTTGGTCGATTGAGCAACTTGATGTCCGCAATGCTTTTTTTGCAAGGACACATCAATGAGGAAATTTATATGCAGCAACCCCAAGGATTTATTGATCCATCCTGTCCAACACATGTTTGTAAGCTCTGAAAGGCACTCTATGGGCTAAAATAAGCACCACAACCATGGTATGAGCAATTTTCTCAATTTCTACTTTCCAAAGGATTTACATCAAGTAAAACAATGATCTCCGAGTTACACAATAATTTTGATAGGAAAAGTCTGGGCTCTCTTAATCATTGTTGGGTTTTTAAGTTTTAAAAACCCCTTCGGGAATGTTCCTTTCACAAAGAAAGTATGCTGCGGATATTTTGGAACATGCCGGCATGGGTAATTGTAAACCGTGTGCTACTCCAATTGGCTCACAACAGCCTGACCGGACAGCTCCTTCCACACTCTTTCTGGACGTCACTCTTTATAGGCGACTTGTGGGAGCACTGCAATATTTTACTATTACCAGACTAGATATTACGTTTGATGTAAATTCAGTTTGCCAACATATGCATGCTCCTATTGAGCATCATTTTAAGGCAGTCAAGTGTATTTTACGTTATGTGCACGGCACCCTACAGTATGGTATTCACTTTCAGCCTGGTCCATTACTTCTCAGTGGCTATGATGATGCTGATTGGGCAGGTGATTTGGCAGATTGTTGATCCACTACAGGATATTGTATTTTTCTAGGTGCAAACCAAATGTCGTGCTCTTGCCTCCATTGCAACCGAAATTGCATGGATTCGAATGATTCTTCATGACCTGTCAGTTACACTACCTGCTACGCCTGTAATTTGGAGTGATAATATATGGGTCACAGCTCTCGCATCAAACCCAGTTTTCCATGATCAAACAAAACACATTGAGGTGGACTATCATTTCATATGTGGAAAGGTTCTCAATAAAGAAATTGATGTTCAATATGAGTCTACCATTGATCAAACAGCTAATGTATTCACTAAGGTCCTATCTTCTTCTCAGTTTGCATGTATCAGAGACAAGCTTATGATACAAGGTGTATCTTCAGCTAGAGGGAGGGTATAAACAGTACACTATAGTTTTCCCATTTCTGTCTTACACTAGGTAATTCGTTAGGTTTTCATTTGTTCTGTTGAAACTGTATCCTAGTCAGTTGTAACTGTATCATAGTTCAGTCTAGAAGCTTCTTGTAAAGGCCTATATATATATATATATATAGATACATTGAGAGCTACAGATTTAAGTTTAGTTGATCTAAAACATCTCTCTTTTCAATTAGAGCCATTCTTTCATTCCCCCTGCCCCCCTACTATGCAACAAGGACACCTGCTTACTAAGAATTTTCCATGTTTAACGTGGTGTGCATGGCTGCCCTTGGCATTGAATTGTGGTACACAATCTCTCAAATAACCTAGATTCGTACAATATAAAAGAGATGAACATAATGAAAAAAATTAGATATGGATGAGGGAGTTAAGAGATTTCCTTATGAGTATAAGGATGCTACACTTTTTTCTTAATTTTCATTGTCCTTTCTTCACTTGATAACCTCAGTCTTCTTTTTTGGAGCCCCCAAAGAAGAGACTAGTGAAGAAGCAAGAAACAGGTTGTTGGTTATTAATTTTCTCTTTCATCTAGCATCTGAGAGTTTCCTCTCAAAACCTACAGTCTTTCCTCTCTATTTTGATATTGCCTGCCTGTCTTCACACATTTTAATCTTTGTAAAAAGGAATGTTACATTCCAATTTCCACGAATATTTTGTGACGGTTACTGTTGTACTCATACAGCAGATACATGCAGAGACACTTAACTAAAAAGATCTTTAATTTATTCTAATATTTTGTTTTCAGCTATTATTTCTATATTTTCTATGTGATCGTAATGTATATCATATCATGTAAATATGTCCTTCCATATTGTACACTTCACATGAAGTGAACATGTTCTAAAAGAACATATCTCCCAGCATAAAACTGTAGAGGACGTCGAGTTGTCGAGATGGTACAGGTAGTGTAACTGAAACTTTAGGTCAAGCACTGACACACTGGATAACATCTTTGTCACATAAATGTTTCCTTGTTAAAACATGTTAATAGGTCAGTACAACCAAAACAGGGCCCGACTTTTTATTGGAGGAGAAAAGGGTACATGCATATGAAGAGGTGGTACAGTTAGTCTGTCTGTCACTTTATATTACTGTTGGGCACTAACACACTTCTTGGCATCTTTGTTGCATAGATTTTTACTTGTTAAAACAAGTGAATATGTGCAACCAAGGCCCCAACTTTTTATTGGAGGAGATGAGGATACATGCATATGAGCAGCAAAAAAAACTAGAGCTAAGATTGGGCAGTCAAAGTCACAACATGCTTACCAACCAATGGAGTTCTATAATAATAAGGTTCGAGAGCGAGACTTGGTGTTCATAAGTGCCCTGGAGTCCCCAGAAAACCCAATAAATATGGAAGGTTGTAAGCACGTGAGGCTGTGGTAAATGAGATCCTCACCCTTTTTTTATAGGTAAATGAGATTCTTACCTTAAATTCTAGGGACAAGATTCGTGGGGGAAACAAACTTTATAACTATAAGGAAAGCGATGCACGTGTTTATAGAAAGATACAGGAATGGAATTCTATAATGAAAAACTACACGACCACGCTTCCATAACCTAGAAACATATTGAACTAGGAGTATGCAACACTAACATTTGGCAAGGTTGGCAAAATTCTATAAAGGATCAATCTCTCTTCATTGGTAGTGGTAGGAATTTGATAAGCCGTAAGATGATGATGATGGTGATTGACGACTTCCCAACTTCTTACTTGAGCATCAAAGTGCCGTTTGTGAGTAGACCCTGTAAGAGGACCGATTCCAATAAAAGGGGATCAAGTTAACTTAGTCAAGGTGTAGTGGAGATCAAAACACCAGATTTTTACCCACAAATAATATTAATATCAAATTGAACTAAATGAGTTGTCTTTTCAGTGGACAATATAGTTCGGGCTTAGACCGCAAGAACCTTGGGCTCAGAAAGACATGTTGTACCCATAGGATACACTAGAGGGACCTAAACCATGGCACTATGGCAATTGTATGGGGTTAAAAAAGTCAGCTCCCACAATGGAAGTGATGCCCTACCAAAGGTTGTTGGCTAATTGAAATAAATTTCAAAAATCTAAACATATGCATCAACCATACACCTTATCCCAAATATAGGGTTTGGCATCAAAAACCATATTTCTTCATTCAACTTTATCTTGGCCATATCCTTGATCATGTAATACATCTTCATATCCTCTCTTACTTCTTCCATCCACTCATTTCCTCATTCCTCTTGCCTTCAACTTGCACCAAAGCACTCCTCAGTGGTGCGCCGTTGATCTTCACTGTACATGCCCAAACTATCTCAATCATCTTTTTCTAATCTCCAACAGGAATCTTTTATAGAATTATCCATCTCAACATCATCAACTCTGCTATACACATTCTACAAAAATATTTATTGACTTCTTCCCAACATCCTGCTCCACACAACATGGTCAGTCTTAAAGTTGGCTAGTAAAAATTTCTATTTAGTTTGATTGGTACAGGCTACAGACTGCATGTGCTTAGAATGAATTAAGGTATGAATCTTGTGATTGGAATTCAAAAAAAAAAAAAACGGCTTATATGAGTAAAAGAACCCATAGAATTATAATTAGTAATTAATAACATTAGCATTAGAAAACTAATTCCAATTGATGGGTACTTGAGCATCCAAAAGTTTTCATGAAAATGATCGTCACAAAAACAAAAACAAAAAAATAAAAGACAACAAGGATGGATGAAGTGAGGGGGAACTACCTGGAATTTCAAGCCAAAGAGAAGTGAGTCTTCTTCAATTTGATGGGTTTTTTATATTGTTGTTGTTGTTCTTCTTCAATTTGGGATTCGTATGCTTCGTGGCATGAATGAAGGACAAGCGAAGGCTTTCATAGTTCATACTCCTCGCTCAAGTCCCAACGAACAAGACTTCTAACTCATCCATTTCAATTTTCAGCAACAGAAATTAGTTCAAAAACTTTAACCTAACTACCAACATAGATCCGATCATTTTTGGGTCTGGTTATGGGTAGCCATCTTAAGGATCCGTTAAGAATAGGATATCTGATGGGTGACCGATTAATAAATTTATTATATTTATTAATATTTACCTTTTCTCTATTATAGTTACTTTCATTCATTTTTCATATATTTACACACTTTCAACCATAAATAAATGGTTTATAATGTAACTTTCTACACTTTTATTCTCAAAAGTTTGATTTGTTTGAAAATTTTATTATTAATCTTAATTTTCAATTGTGTAATTACAAGTTAAATTGTTATATTTATAAATAATTATCTATTTTACAAGATACGTATTTTTTTTTTAATCTATTTTAATAAATATCAGGTTGGTTCTAATTCTAAGGATCTCATACCTAGAATCGAAATCAATAAGAACTCGAATCAAGATTTTATTTAGGTTTCAATTCTAGGCATATGTTGAACCGACCCATTTACACCATTATTTTAACCCATTTTGATTTGAGGCATGGTTTTAAAATGGATTGTCCTATTTATACCCACCATTTATGCTCGATGCACCCACTTACCTTTATAGTCTATAATTTATCCAACCTACTCCAAGCTCCAAAATCTGTTTTAAGTGGGTGCAACGAGCACAAATGATGGGTGCAAAGCCCGGCCCTAAATTGGTTGAGGATCGAGTTGTCCATTGACTTGTCCAATATTTGAAAATATAAGTTAATAAACAAAAAAGACTTACCAATTCGAAAAACAAAAATCTTGGATGCTACTTCAACTCATGGTTTTAAAACTTGGTATCAGATTGTCTCACCCCATGAATATTGAGTGGATTCATTTGGATCCTCTCATCTCAGACGAGATAAATAATTCAACTTGATTTACAATTATTTATTAATATGTTTATATACAAATATTTATAATAAAAAAATTTAGAAAATAAATGGATTAGAAGATGCTTAATCACAAGATCATATTTTTATACATATAATATATATTTCAATTAAAAAATAATTATTTTAATAAAAAAATACAAAAAATCAATTGACTTGGTCAAAATTTACTCGCTCTGTCAATATTTTCAAAAGATTGCCCAAATCATGTCAGTTATCCATCAAGACGATAAGGAGGATGATTTACATTGAATGTCTTGCTCATTCTTGAATGATACTGAGATGACTCTTGTGAGTCATCTTAGTCTTGGAAGAGTTTTAAACCACGCTTCAACTCGGCCGAACCAACTGGTATGATTCAAGCTGGTGTTTTTGTTTCATATAGATGCAAGTGGATCTTTGATTATTTGAATAGTTGTGACTTTTGTTGTAGCACCATCAATTAATCCTGTTTCAATAAGAAAAATAAATGCGTTTAAGGTCAAATACATATTTATTTAAATCTTTTGAATCAATCTAGGGTGCTTGACTCATCCAAATAACATCGGATCATCCAAGTCAGCTCAGACTCAAGAGTGCTAAACTGACTCAAACATGTCAAACCCGCCCAAATTGGATTAAACTGATTTTTAACGTAAAATCTAGTCGGCTTCCGAATGAATCAATGAGGTGATCGATTCAAAGTGGACAACAAGGTCAATGGTATTAATTTGTTGTCATATTCTTCTGTTTTGGGTCTCATTTTTTTTTTCTCCATCGCTTTGGGAGCCAATCCTCCAATATCTTTGATACCACAATGTAAGAAGCCCACTCCCAAAATTTGGAAGTCCATTCTCCGGGTCGGCCGAATAAGGCCGTTGGGCATGTGGATGGGTTCGAATCCCATCGTCCTTCCATAAGTATAGTGGCACATGAAACTTTTCTATGTAACGCCTTTACCTTGTCGAATCTCACCTCATCAATTTTATGAAGTAATTTTCTTTTCTTAAATAGATAAAAACAATGATTATAATGAAATATTGATTATTATATGACAAGTTGGAAGCAATACTTGTGTCATAGTAGCAAAACTAAAATGTTTATACAATTATTTAATTTATTTAAAACTTTAATAAAAATTGCTAAAGCACCTTAAACCATTATTACTAGTACGCAATAATATTGATAAAGAATTGTTTGGTTATTAGCTAATTTGAGGTTTCAAACCATCCCAAGCATAAGAGGAAATGCTCTCAAGTTATGAATATGAGATAAATATATATAAAGTAAAGTCATGCTAGAGTGACCTCAAGATTGTACCTCATATCACACATCCTAACGTGGAAGGGTATAGGAATCATCTCAATGAATAACATCTATGATTCCTATGTACTTTCATGTCAAGATGTGCGATGTGAGGTACAATCTTGAGGTCAATTCATCATTATTCAAGTCCTTATTGTCTTTTCATGGCACAGATTAGTTAAACAAAATTGATTATCTTTTACTTTCTCATGGATATTATCAATTTTAAGTCATAAAATAAATGATATTGTTATTTTAGTAAAAAATATTAGCTGAAGACTCTCCATCAAATGAATGACTAAGATGGAAGGAAATTACCTAGGGTGTCCTATGGAAATGGATCCTTAATTAGGTAGCATGTACTGATCCCCTAGGGAACCAATGTTTCTTCCTTACATCTCAGATTATGCATCATGACGTGCATTTGAGGTCAGAAAAGTCGATTAAAGTGCTGCCTTCTCTTTAATTTCACATTTTAGGTGTTATAATGCGCTGGAGGGTAGTGTCAAGTGGGCTGTAGAGCGCACATGAAACGTCATCTCTTTCATTATATGGGTTAGGTTTAGGAGATTTTGTAGGGTTGGGTCATAAATTGTGTTGAGAAGAGCCCACCAGTAGTGGGTTTTCAACTAAACATGTGCTTTCTCTTTTTTTCCCACTAAAACATTTAATAAATCCAACTTTCCATATTGGTAAAATGTGAGCCAACACTTTAATATAAACCCATTTGCATCCCCTAATTTAATTGTTTATATAAAGAAACTGAGTATTAGATTCAAATGGGAATCCAAGTAATGGCCATGAAGCTCTCTTGTCTTCTATTTGGCGTCTTAGTTATATTTTTGTTTTCGTCAGGTACATTGATGTGTTTTATTCTAATGTAGATTTCAACAATGGGTCTCATCATCATCAAAGTCTGATCCCCCCTCTACCACCACAAAAAAAGGACATTTCTAGGATCCAATGATGAGTGTCCTATGGATCACTGAGATGGGAATAGAAGTACAGGTTTCCTATCCCATCATCCATAAGGAATATCTTCCCATCTCAATTGTTCATGGGATATTGAATGGTGTTGGGCACTAGATTGACTAAATAAATCTTGTTTCTTCGTTCGATTTTGTTTGAAGTCACGTTGTCAATATTAATTTTTCGTATTGTTTTTTATTTATTAATTAATTACTATGTTTTTGTGAGAATGCAGTGGAGATGATGAAGAGTGAAGTAGAAAACAGTAGGAGATGCGTAGCAGTGATGGACCCTGGTGGCTGTAATCTCCCATCATGCAAGCAACACTGCTTTCAATTGAAGAATGGAAATGGGGTCTGTCTTGCCAATGTTCAAGAGGGTTATCAATGTGTTTGTTATTACAACTGCTGAGTCTTCCTTTCGGAAAAATCTCAAGAGCATCATAAATTAGTTGATTCTCCATGTTTAATGAAAATTTATGCCTAATGAAATCAAAACCATTAATTGAATGATAAACCCACATTTAAAAAAAAAAAATATTTACAATTTGAAACTATGGATGCATTTGAACAAACCTCCAAGGCACAACTATTGCAATTTTCCTACACTTATTAAACCTTTTTTTGGGGAGTTAATGTGATGGAATAGTACTAGTTTTGTACTTTGAAATTCAGAATGGCTTCAAAACAACTAAAAATCAGTGAGGTTTGTAACATTCACTGGTTTAATAAGCCAAATAGATCCTAAGAGAGAGAGGGGAAGAGGCAGAGCTTCATTTTCTTTTTTAATTAAATAATGTACATGTAAACAGGCATCAGTAGAACCCAAGTTGCATAGGCCAAAACACATAAGCAATATTTTTTTTTTCGTAAAATATGAAGTGAGGAAACACTAAGTCACCCAAGATGACTAGACTCGATGTCTTCGTGGTGGGATCAGAAGGGTTGCAGCATAGTGTGTGAGCTTTCGACAGGGAATAAAATGGCTAAGACACCCGTGAATAACAGCAAACAAAGAATTTCTGTAACAAAACATTCAAGTATATATCTTCTATTTAATGTTTTCAAGCTTTTGATAAATTAAATTGGATGATATATGAGTTCCCGAGAAGAGAACACTTTCCGCAATTGTAACAATTGCATAGATTAGCCAAACATGGCTTAAATGACATGGAGTCCATTATTCAGAATAATAGAGCATTCAGATATGCATTGAATGTCAAAACTTCATAACAGAGAAAAATGTAGAACAAGGCTGAAGAATTAAATGACAAAGTCCAAGAAGACAGGTCCTGGTATAGGTCCCCCAAGATTGGTTAGAACTATCTTCATAATCTCACACGTCATCTCAAATATTGGAGTGGGAAATTTATTAGGGTAATTTACCAAAATGTGCACTGAAAATTGAAAAAAAATATATATCAAAACAGTACACTATTCAATTTAATTACCAAAATGGTAAATTACTATTTTGGTAAATAAGTTTTTACAAAACGATAATACCCTTTTAGCTTTGTTTTATAAAATAGTATACATATCCCTCATTTGAGTAAAGAGATAGAAATATCACTGTTTTAGTACACAAGGCCTCTTGAGTGCTGAAAATTTCTTTCTTGGAGCTGTATGAAGGAGAAATCGAATACTATTAGTCTAGATCATGAAAATATTATTGTCATTCTAAATTCTTCCATTGTTATGTTTTTCTTTTTGATAATCAAAATATTCAATGCTACGGAAATAAAGTAAATCTTGAAAGCAAACATAATTATACTAAAACGGTGATATTTCTATTTGTTTACTTAAACAGGGGATATGTGTACGGTGTTTTATAAAACAAAGCTAAAAGGATTTTTTTGGTACAAAACTTACAAAAACTGGAGGGAGGTGATGGGGTGGGAGCAAATAAGGAGGGAGATGAGTGAGTGGGGGCAAATGAGGCATGTATTTAGTTGAAAATACATGACTGTCTCAAAGTTCTATGGGGGCAATTGCCCCCACAAGCTCTTTACTAGCTTCGCCCTTGCTCTCTATATTGTTCTAGTATTGACATATGATAGTCTATACCATTCATAAAAGAAAACGTTGAACTGATTTCATTTGACACTCGCTCAACACTATGCTGACATGGCAGTGTGGAGAAAACCGATTGTATCTTGAGGAAAAAATCAACACTGTTACGTCAACGGAATGTCCAACGAAGTCAGTTTAGAACGACTCTTTATAAAATTGTCCCTATTGTAACATTTTATTTACATAATGATTCTTAGCCATGTATGCATATTTTTCTTTGACTGTAATCTCTAAAATCCGTAGTCTATTTGCAACTCTAGCAATCTTTGTCTCTTCTCTTTCTTCTAATTTTTTTTTTTTTTTTAATTTCTTTTTTATCACTAAGTCGAACCTGTTCATTCACTTGTTCTTCTAGTATTAAGGTGATGTTATGATTCTTTGATTAGAGTATTTATTACTCCCTAAGTGTTGTTTTGTTTGATAGATTGAAACTTGGAAAGCTATAGGTATGAAAAATTATGGGTGTGGCTCCAAAGTAATGTGATTGTGACCAGTTTGGAATTGTCAATTATCATAATGTTTATTGTTTGAATTAGCATCCATGTTCACTTCATGTCCCTAATTTCCATCCCAATATCCATGGCAAAACAATATAGAAAAACTTATCCAAAAATTTTAGTGTTTGTTTAGGTTGTTTGGAATTCGGGGTTATTTGGACCTTGTCTTGCTTTTCATTGGACCTCTTCCAAAGTTGATCTATTTGCCTTTTTCCTTTTTTTCTTCTCTAGAGGTCATTTACTTTGATATTATTTTAAAGGAGATGGTTTGCACCCCCTCACCTTTTTTTTTTTTCTTCATTTCATTTTCTCTCATTTTATGAATCTCTGGTGGGCCAACCTCATAGTCTTTCATTCTCCTATCTAAAGCTCTTAATAAAATCCTTTGTAAAATAATAAAAAGAAACATACATTATTTAGCTAAAATATTAACAAAGGGACAACTACACCTACTGTCACGAAGTATATTAAAATATCAATTATAATGCTTAATTTTGATCAAATAACCCTAAAAAGAAAACCCATAAGCAATGGCAGACCAGAGTAAGCAAAAAAAAAAATGGAGACAAACCTCCGACAACTTAATAAATATAAAAATGAATTGTCTTAGAGTGCACAAGATACTACGTTAGACACTGAGCTGATGAAGAGTTATCCACAAAGTTGTAGATGTCTTTCACTCATATCTCACTATGGTTTTGTGCACATCTTCATGTCAGTTAGTTGTCTAATGTAGTGTCCATCCTGCACAGTCACTTTGGCATTTTCGTTTTAAAATTTAAATTTAGAAAAAATTAAAAAATAAAAAAAATCAAGGGTTTTGTTATCATGTAAGGCACATGTTAAGAATAAGATGCATTAAACACACCTCAAACTTCATTTTCCTACCAAAAAACCTCAAAAAATTATTTTTCTACCAAAAATGCTTATTTTCCAAGGTATTTCAAAACCTAAAATCAAAAGAAACAGATGAGTGAAACAATTTTAAGCTTCGCAAAATTTAACTTTTAATGAGATATCATTTCTTATCATTAGATTGGGTGATTTAGACTTGCCTCCTATAATTTTATCAATATTAGAGATACCCCCTTCTTTTTCAAATTGATGACAAGCCCCCCTTAACCTAGGTCCTGTGTAAAGACTAACTTGAAATGACATAAATGCCCTTGTCTTCAACCTCAAGTCAAAATCTCTTATCTCTCACCTAAAAACTCTATCATTTTCAAGTATAATTCCAAAATGATATATTATTTTTACTTATTTAACATCTTCTTCAATCCATTATCTTCCTTCTATTATAGAGAAATATTGATTTTTGGGTTACTATCATTGATTTTTCTATACAAAAAAATAATAATAATCAATTCTTCTCATCCAAAAACTTATCTTGTTATGAGGGTTGAATGTTGAAGGAGTTTCTATATTCATTCAATGTCTAAGTGGAAACCCTTGATTTTTCTACCTAGAAGTCCATCGATTTTCTTTTTCTTCAAAACCATATCTCATTCTTGCAGTTTGAAGGTTGAAGTAATGAGATCTTAAACTTTACACTAAGGTTGAAAAAGAAAAACTCCACCCTCAAGTTGAAGATGACTAATTGTGGGGACAAAATTAGTTAAACGAGTAGTTGTGCAATATAAAGATTGAAGAAGATAGACTCTTAAGCTTGGAGAAGAGGGCTGAAAACTTCACCCTAATGTTAAATATGAGTGATTTTGGAAAGAAAAATTAATTTACAGATGACTAGGTTTTATTAGATTATTAAGTATGATGCAAAGTAATAAGGTGCATTGTAATGCACAAATCATTCTCATGTGAGGATTAAGATAAATATCGTATTTTAAGGGCTTTGATTAGATTAGGATTACATCTCTTGGATTTGTTTTTCTATATAAATCCTATTAGAGTTGATTGTTATTCATCGAAGAATTCAAGAGAATCAATCAAATCTCATTCTTGTTGAGAGTATATTTTGCTCCACTCTCGAGTGTGTCATACACCAATTAAGCCCTTTGACCCTTTTATATTCAGAGTCCCCCCCCCTCCAACAAATCAGTCTTTTGGAGTAGTTGGTTGGTTAACATGGTATCAAAACGCTAGGTTCGTATACGTCACAAGTTCGATTCTTAATTTCTAGTCTTATGGGTGAGGGGGAGTTTCGAGTGTATATTTTCATCCACTCTCAAGTGTGTTATACCCTAATTATGACATGTGACCCTCTTATATTCATAGTTCTCCCCTCGTCCAACATATTGGTCTTTTGGGGGGTTTTGGGGAAGAATATTAGCTTGAGAGGCTAAAGATGGTGACATTTAGGTCATTTACGTTAATCTCTCAGGTCCAAGGGGGCATGTCAACAATTTTAAAACATAGGGGTATATCTAAATTGACAAAATATAGAGGGAAAGTCTAAATAACCCCATCAGAGATTCAGATTAGGAGAAATTTAACAAAAAAAATGGAATTTCCATCAAGTTGTCGAATATTCCTTATAGAATTTAGTGGAGATCTTAAAATTGCTCAAATATGAAATAAAATCTGGGAAATTTCCAGAAATTGAAGCAAATGAATTGTCGAAAAACAAACTAAGAAACCAATATCTAATTCCAAGTTTAAGCAAAGATAACACTTATGTAGTGGATAAAGAACCAAAAAAGTGAGTTAGGAAGGATACCCACCTTAACTTTAAAATAACTATCTACACACACTTAAATATACTTGAACCTAAATTGCTTATTTCACTCACCTAATGGTACCAAACCAGTCTTCTTCTCTTTCCTCCTCTCTCTCTCTCTCTCTCGCTCTCGCTTTCACTTTTTCTTCTTTTTCGCATTTAAAAAGATTTCAATGAGAGTTTTAAGCTTTGATCTTTCTCATTTTTCTTACCCTAAACACTTCTAACCGAGGCAAAGTCATTCACATGAGAAAATTTTATTTGGTAGGTACATACTGAATTAATTTTGTAAGATTCAATAGGTACTTACTGAATTGAATTTGTAATATTCGGTAGGTACCTACCGAATGTGCTAAAACAAATTTGGTCTGAACCTATCGAACATAACTATCAAAAAATCTTCGATGTCTTTGATTCAAAATCATCGTTTTGAGATTTTAATAGTAGTTTTTCCATCTTCCCTGTTGATTAAATGCAAAAAAGTAAAAAAAACTTCAAAGAAATAAGATAACTTGAAAAAAAAAACCTAAAACCTAATCTCCATTTATTCAACCTCTCACAAAACTTAGAAGGAGATGAATATGAAGAAGAAGAGGAGGATGAGGAAGGAAGGAAGAAGAAGAAAGTGGGTTTGGGGGTTTTGTTCGGTAGGTAGTGGTGGGTGTGCAATAAGGTAAAATGAAAAGGTGAAATGGTAATTTACTTTTCTTTTTTACAAAACTCACTTAAGTGGGTGCATTGAGCCATTTCGATGTGTGCAAGCAACCGCCCCCTTGTCAAAAACATAATTGAACCAAGGTTTTCTAAATAAAAACTCCATGGGCCCTCAACAGTCTTGGAGAGTTAGAGTAAAGTTTTAACATGGCATTTTACTTCCACATGGATCTGTCTAAAGCTACACAAATTGCCACATCATACACCATTCTTTACTTTGATTAAAATTCAAGAGTTGCTATTGCCTCACCAACTTTTACCATTGCCACACCAATTAATTAAATTATATGTGACACAACAAAAAACAAAATGTGCACCATTTATTGAAAAAACAAATGTACACACCTTTTTATTACTACATACCAATGCTTAAGGACAAAACAAAGTCTTGACATTTTTCTCGTGTCAATGTCTCACAAAGAACCACACATCTATGAATATTGAGCACAAAATCTTCATACCAAAAGTTGATGTGTTCTATACCTCTCTCTATATGAGATTCACATCCGAGATCCATTGTTAAGGACAATGCATCACCATAAACAGTGGCTCAATAGCATATCTGCTATATCTAAAATCATTTAGTATTTTAACTAAGAACACAACAATAGCAAGTAGAAAGACAACTAACCTAGTTGTGCAAATCATTTAGAATTTTGAGTAAAAACACAACAATAGCAAGTAGAAAGGCAACTAACCTAGTTGTGCAAGACAAGGAATTTTACACTTTCCAAAATTTACACCTTCTCTTGCACAATTCATCAAACACGTTTGATGCCAACTAAATCAGTTTAGATTCAAATACAAAATTACCCATAGAACCTTCTTCCTTGGAAATTCCCACAGAGTCAAGTAGGAAATTACTTGAATCTCTAATTATCACATTGAAAATTGGAGGAGGAACTTAGCAACTATATGAAATGTGCTAATCAATCCATTTATGAATCTTGTTGGATTTTCAAGTTGTATCTATTCTTCTCTTATACAATTCATCAAACACATCTGACGCCTACTAAATCAACATAGATTCAAGTAAAAAATTACCTACAAAACCTTCTTTGTTGGAAATTACCCATAGATTCAAGTAAAGAATGATTTGAATCTCTAGTGTTGGAACAAAAATTGGAAATAAAGAATAAAAATCTATTATTTATTCATCATATTAAGTTGTGTTTGCAAACAATTTTTTTAGTTCCAGGTAATCCTAATCCCCAAATCGCAATGGTACAATAAAGAGAGAGAGGGAGAGGGGGTGGGGGGATTCTAAGTTCTGGATGTTAGAAACCTATGAACGTGGCCTCATTGACCTTCACGGTTTTGATTCCAAATCGCACAAGGATTCTATGATATTTAGGAATATCAATATTAATAGAAATCCGATATAATTAGAACTCTATATTCTCTAAAGTTAAGTAGGAAACCTTGATGAATAGGAAATCTATTAAAGGAATGATTCTAGGTCTTCAACTTTCATCTATAAAAGGGATTGACTAACCCATATTGAGTAAGTTAAACACATAAAGATTTGTGGAGAAACAACAAAATAAAAGAAGTGATATCCATCAATCACTAACCCAGCCGATCTACATAAAGAGAAGGGGAAAGCTGAGTCTAGCAATAAAATGGATCAAATTCAATTGGGGTTTTAAAAGCGAGGAGGAACGTGGATTAAAGTACGCACCTCCAAGTACATTGAATCAAAGAAATTGCGATTGCACAAGATAAATAACCATACCCTGTTTTGATTTAACATGAATATGTATGTTTGAGATATGCGTTGATTAGTTTCTATTGGGACAATGAAAGTCATGTTGAATACTTGAATGTGTAAATTTTACAACAATGGAAACATAGGTCTGAGAAGTCACGCCTTTTTGATGATGAAGAAGGCGGAGTGCTCCCTCCTCTTTTTCCTCCATGCCAACTCTTTGGTGATTGATTGTGGAAAACTACTCAAATCCCTCACGCTGAGTTTTGTGAAAGAAAATCTAAGGTTTTACTGTAGAATGAAGTTGCTGGAGAGAGAGAGAGAGAGAACCTTGTTCCAGTCAACAATGGTTGTTTTCTCTTAGACGAGAGATGAGAAGAACAATAGACAAATCAAACAATAGCTTGTTTTTGGAGTTACTTCTCAAACCCCATGTTGTTTATTAAAGATTTTAAATTAGTGTGGCAATAGTAAAAGTTGGTGCGGCACTAGCAACTCCAAAATTTAACATGGAAAACATTCTTTGAAAAAACTTGATTTTTTTTTAAAATGATCAAGTAAACTTATTTTTATGGTGTTGTTAATGTGTGCCTAGTTAAACAAATTTCTTTTAATAAAAGTACCCCCAAATGTTTATTACAACAAGAAAAAAGGTCTATCGCAATAAATATTTCAGTTGTTATAGGGTGGGAAATCTGCTACTACAACCTATTGCGATGGATTGGTGACGGAAAAAAAAATCAATTTTGTCTCAGTCGTCATTACAAATTTAATGATGGAATTAGCATCAGTCATAATAGACATATAGCGGTGGATTTATAAGCGGTTATAGCGACCAATTTATCCGCCACTATAAGGTATATGTGCTTAAATTCAAAAAAATAAATATGGGGATTAAAATTGTATTCAAATTCTATTTACAGATCAAGATCATTTCAATTTATAGAACACAATCCTAGCGTAATTAGATAACTAAATCGGGAAACTAATTCCCTATAAATTAGCTCTAAATCAATGTCCTACAACTATACGATTTGTCCAATCCGAATTACAATAAAGGAAATCTCAACACTCCTCCTCAAGATGGTGCATAGATATCACACATGCCCAACTGGTCTAAAATTTTTAAAAACTCAATTTGAGAGTGCTTTGGTGAGAAGTCAGCTAGTTGATCCTCAGATCAAAACTTAAGCAACTTCACAATTTTTTCATCCAACTTCCCCTTAATAAAGAATCTATCTATCTCGATATACTTTATACGATCATGTTGAATTGGATTATGGGCAATATCACATGCTGCTTTATTGTCACAATATAGTCGAATAGGTGCCTAGATGGATAACCCAAATCTTGCAAGAGAAGTCTCAACCACAATGCTTCACAAAGTCCAAGCGCCATACATCTTAATTCAATTTCTGCACTTGAGTGAGCAACAACATTTTGTTTTTTTGCTTCTCCATGTAACAAAATTATCTCCTACAAAAGTAAAGTAACCAGATGTAGATTGCCTATCATCTATGGCTCCAACCTAGTCAGCATCAGTATTGTAGACACCCCATTTTTGCACTCACCTGATTAATCAACTCGTCAACCCGATTGCGACAGTTCCCAATGATGGATGAATATTCCAATGTTTTTTATTTGTTATTAGATATGTTTCAGAAATTTGGATGAGGCGTTTCAAGCAAGCAAAACTTTAGAAATCACACTACGTTAGAAAATATAACCCAAAAATATATAAATTATCATTTTGAGACAACAAGAAGCTTTATGAGAAAAATCACTAAAAATGATCAAATTACCAAAAAAAACCCCCAATATAAAAATATCCTTAGAGCCTACATTTCTTTTAAAAAACCTTTTCGAGCACATAAAATAACAAATTAAAATCAAATAATTGTTTCGTCAATTTTTACAAAATTCAAAAAAATTACGAAAACGCCCTTCGTAGGGTTTACAACCATTTCACTCAAAAAACCCATAAATGACACAAACCAATACTCCTATTGAATTTATTATAAAAAAAACTGATTTCAAAACATCAAAAAAATACCACTCAACCTAAAAATCCTTTTTGAGGGCAAAACAATAATTTTTCAGCCCTAAAAATTTTAAATTTCAAAATTAATAATTAAAACATTAATAAATGTAAAGTAAAATCTTAATAAATTAAATTAAAATTTTGAACAAAAAAAAGTAATCAATCAAACCCATGGGTCAAATTTTGAGTGGTAGCCTACTTATTCAAGTGGGACCTACCTAATATTTATAAAATATCCCTCCATCTAAGGTCTCAAAATATTAAAAATATAATTAGGGGGTTCTAAAAAAAAATTAAAAATCTTCATTGTACGTAAGAATTAAAATCCTAATTCAATAGACCTAATTAAACCTTAATTAAACAACTTAGTCTTATCTTGAAGAAACTTACTCAAACTGAAAAACTTTCAAAAACTCTACAAAAAAGAGCCTCCACAACTTAAACTCAAGTCAAGAAAAACCTTAGGAAAGAGAGTCAAAAACTCTCTTCAGCCTTCCCAAAACCCTAAATCTGAAGTCCTAAGTCCTTACCTTACACTCAAACCCTATTTTTTACACAATAAATACTTAGAAATCCTAAAAAAAACACTTAGAAACCCTCAAAACACCTAGAAAAACTAGAAAATATTCAGATTTAGGAGGAGAATACCTCATCTCGGAGATCGGAAGCGGATTTAACAACGAAGACAAAAGTAAGAAGACTCACACGAAAAACGCTTTTCGCCAGTTCTAAGGAAATCAACCGTCGCAATCATCTAAGTAAAAAAAATGTATTTTTTATTTATTTTAATTTTTAGGTCATTTTTACAATGTAAAATTTTTGGGAAAAGTATAGACTAATATTTGTTGAGCGGGATTGGTGTCTAACACCTTCCAATCCCGTAACGTGATCTCTAGACCCATTATTTTCGTAGATCAGTACTTTTATCTATTTTGAGTCATGTTTCGATTCTTAGACCGTTAAACTAGGTGATGATTCCCAAAATGCCAAAAAGTGAATCTACACCCGCAGATCGAGGACGTTTTTAGTGGCGACTCCACTGGAAATAATTTTGAGGATTAAACTTGAAAAGTCCCAAATATAATTGCATTGCTAAATCCACCTAGTTTTTTTATTTTATTTATTTATTTATTTTTATTTTTATTCTTTTGACTTGATTGTGGATCATTGGATTGGATTTTTGGCATTTTATTTTGTTTTTTTGTTTTTGTTCTATGATCTAATCGAGGGACACTTTGGATGATCCTAAATAATTCAAGATTTAAAGAAAAAAAAAGTTAATAAAATAATGAGGATGGAGTGATGGTTGTTGAGATAATGAGTCATGAATTTTTAATTTTTTTTTTAATCGGTGTTGTTGTGTGTGGTGCGTTGTTAGTAAATAAAAAAAGAAGTTTTTCTCTTCAATCTGTGCGTGGTGGAGAGGCATCAAATCAAATAAAAACTAAGGATATCTCTCTCTCCTTATGTCATTTCTCCTTCGCTCCTCTTCTCACAAAGGTTCTTAGACTTAGAAATTGGGCGTGATGCAGCAATTATCAGGATCTCTGATTTTCAAACTCATGCATGAATAGAAATACTTTCTTTTTCTGTAATCTGGATATAAGAACAATTTCTTTCTTTAGGGTAGTTTGGTTATAACGATCATGAAGAGTACTAATCAAGGACCTATTGTAGATCAAGAATCTTTGCAATCAATTTTGTGTGATTGATCTCACCATTGAGAGATTTTTTTTTCGATTCAATCGAAGAGAGAAACAACAGCAACCATGTTTTAAAAAATAAAATAAAAAATTCAACTTTCTATCTCTCTGCAATTCCAAAGGTCTAAGAGACTTGGAGCCATTTTTATTCGATCTACTCAAAAATCTTATCCATGGATTTTGTGGGGGGAAATTCTCGAATATAGACACGTGGCTCGAATGATGCCCGGAGATATGGACTCGAAGCTCGGATGGACTGCTATATGGGCTCAGTTGATAAAACTCCTCGGATGTATGGATGTCTAGCTTGAACCTAAACCACCAGTCCATTAAGTAGCACGGATGGTGTGCTCCGTGGGTATCAAATGTCAGTATAAGTCGGCAAGACGAGTCTGACAGATGTGCCATTGATTGACAGCTCTGACAGCCCATATCATGTCAGATCAACTCTGATTATACCAGGATTGACAGAGCAGTTGCAACTGCCCCTACAGCTGACATGTCAGAGGGTAAGCTAACTGCCCTGAGTCACCTCAGAGAATGGGACAGGAAACGATCAAATTGGTTGTTTATAAAAATCAGAGGACCATGGGTAAAAAGGGGGTTCTTCTCCTCTTCTTCTCTCTGAAAATTGGATTAAGTTTTATAGATTTGATTATAATCTCTAACTTGATCGTCGGAGTGGGCTAATTCGCAGGTCTGCCTGAGCAAGGAGAGGAAGAAATATTGTAGAGCAAGATTTAGCATCTACAATTTGGCGCCGTCCGTGAAAAACTTACAAGGAGAAGAACGACCAAAATGGGAAGAGACAGGGGCGAAATACGCGGAGAGCCATCAAACCCCTTACCAGCAGACTCACCTCCAAATGTGCAAGACCCTATGCTTGTAATGTACAACTTACTCATGGAGATGAGGGAGGAAATGCGTAGGGGGTTAGAGAAGCAGAATGACGAAATAACAAATATAAGGAGGGAGAATGAGGAACTTTGGCCAAAACTAGGCGAGTGCGCTGGAATTGAGGAAGGCCTAGGTGCAGAACAAAGTCGGGATCATACCGTCCAAACAGCGCGGGCGGAGGCAGATTGGACCGAAGATTCAGTGGTAGCAAAGACGCAGCAAAGAAGCTCAGAAGTTAAGGATCTAATGATGAGAAAGGAAGTGGAGGAAATGCTAAGGAGGAGGGACGAGGAACTTGCACGTGGAAAGGACCCCGCGCAAATGTGCGTAACGTAATTCAGGAGCTCAAGGGGACACCGTTCTCGCCAATGATAATGAGGTCGGAACCCCCAAGGGCGTTCCATGCCCCGAAGTTTGAAACCTATAACGGAACAAGGGACCCTATGGATCACATTCTTCACTATAGAAGCCAAATAGTGCTATACCAGAACGATGATCTGTTATTTTGCAAGCTATTTTCATCAACTCTGTGGCACGAGGCCATGATGTGGTTCCAGGCGTTACCAGCTGGGTCCATCATGAATTTTTCTGAGCTAGAGGAAGCGTTCATTGGCCAGTTCGTGCATCTGCGAAAGAAGAAAGTCGGAGTTAACATTTTGTTCAATTTTCGACAGGAAGTCGAGGAAAGTATCCGATTTTTCGTGACTCGTTTCCGAACAAAGGTGATAGATGTGGAAGGCATGGACGAGGCAACTGCATGTGCGGCATACATCACAGCAGTCATCCCGGGAACACGGTTACACGAGTCATTGATTAAGTCTAATCCAACCCGTTTGGATGACTTGTATTCAAAGGTGGAGAAGTATATCCTCGTGGAGGAATCTGTGAAGGGCAGAAGGCGGAGCACTCAAATAATGGCCAACAGCGAAGGAGGCCACGAAGTACCAAGAGCACTGGCCGAGCTCGGAGGGGAAGAGAGAAAGAAAAGGCGGAGATAGTTAAATGACCATTCAAGGTGGAAGAGAGGCCGGGTGTATACACCGCTTAATGAAAAGTTATCTGTGATACTGAGGCATATAAGGAGCGACCCCAGTTTCATCCAGCCACCTCGAGGATATAGGGGGAAACCCGGGAAACCATATTGTGAATCTCACGGAGTAGAGGACCACCCAACCGAGGAGTGTTACAAGTTGCGCCATATCATCCAGGATATGGTTGAAGCAGGGAAGCTCAAAAAATACATCTCGTCTGGGAGAGAAAGAAGAAGGGAGACCCCCAAGGGAGGTGAACGAAAACCCAGACCTAGGTGGCCGAAAGAAGGGGGACGCCGTAAGTCGGAAGAGCGCAGGATAGTGCATACCATCACAGGAGTGTTGGGGGCTGGAAGGCCGTCCAAACAGATAATTCGGAAGAGAGTAAAAAGGATCCGACATATGGTTGGTGTCAACCAAGTAGCGTCGGGGGCACGGGTAGCCGAGATGATAGGTAGTAAAACGGATGCACGGGTGATAGCTTTTACGGAAGATGACCTGAGGGGAACGGCAATGCCCCATCAGGACGTTCTCGTGATAACACTCCCAGTTGGGAACGTCAAGCTTCGTAGAATACTGGTGGACCCTGGAAGCGTAGTGGATATTCTTTTTTTGAGTGCAGCAAGAAAGATGGGGATTTCGGATAGTTTGGAACTGGCCCAGACAGTGGTTTACGGGTTCAATGGGGCTTCCAATAGCTCGGTGGGAGAAATCACACCCCCCATCACGGTAGGAACGAAAGTGGTGATGACGAGATTCGTGGTGATTGAAGCAGACTCAGCCTCTAACGCAATCCTTAGAAGGAGATGGATACACGAAATGAGGGCAGTCCCTTCAATTTATCACCAAGTAATTCGATTCCCGAGCGAGGAAGGGGTAATGGAGATCAGAGGTGATCAGGAAATGGCGCAACGGTGTTTTCACCTGACCTTGAAGCAAGAGTGGGGCGCCGGGGCCATCCCCCAGAAGAAGAGGAAGGACTCACCTGTTGAAGAAGAAATATTTTAGTAGTTACAGGAGAAGCCACAATAGGAACGGATGGCGACAGTTGAGGAAGTTGAGACCGTAGACCTCGGCGATAGTGGAGATCAGTTGGTTAACATCGGCACTACAATGTTGCAGGGGGAGAAAACAGCATTGGTTCAGCTACTAAGGGCAAACAAGGACGTGTTCGTATGGTCGTTTGAGGATATATCAGGAATAAACCCTATGGTCGTATGCCACAGACTGAACGTCGATGCGAAATTCCGACCTGTTCGACAGAAGCCAAGGAGACTGTCACCCCGTCAAAGGCAAGGGGTAAATGAGGAAATCGAGAAGCTATTAAGGACGGGATTCATCAGGGAAGTAGATTATCCAGAATGGATAGCCAACATAGTTGCAGTACCGAAGAAGGACGGAAAGGTAAGAGTATGCATCGACTTCACAAATCTCAATAAGGCATGCCCAAAGGATAGTTTCCCCCTGCCAAGAATCGATAGATTGGTCGATGCTACGGCCGGGCATAAAAGAATGTCGTTCATAGACGGATACTCAGGTTATAATCAAATTCCTTTAGCAACAGATGATCAGGAGAGAACGTCGTTCATCACCGAGCAAGGGCTATTTTGCTTTAAGGTCATGCCGTTCGGTTTGAGGAACGCCGGGGCCACTTACCAGAGGCTCGTGACAAGAATGTTCGAGGGATTGATCGGGAGAACTGTGGAGGTGTACATTGACGACTTGTTAGTAAAAAGTAGGAAAGCGGAAGGCCATATGGCAGACCTCGAGTAGACTTTCGACCGATTGAAGAGTTTTCGGATGAAGCTGAACCCGAAGAAGTGCGTGTTCGTAGTTTCCTCAGGGAAATTCCTCGAACACATTATCACCAGAAGGGGTATTGAGGCCAACCCAGATCAAATCCGTGCTTTGATGGAGATGCCGAGCCCGAGTAATCAAAAACAGGTACAAAAGCTTGCAGGACGGATATCAGCGTTGAATAGGTTTATTTCCCGAGTATCCGACAAATGCCACCCACTATTCAAGTTGTTATAAAAAGAAAAGAACTTCGCCTGGAACGAAGAATGTGAATTGGCGTTTAACAACTTGAAAAAGTACCTAGGGCAATCACCAATCCTTACCTCTCAAGAGGAAGGGGAGGAGTTAGGAATCTATTTGGCAACCAGCTCATCGTTAGTAAGCTCGGTTCTTTTCAAAGTCGACTTGGGACGGGAATACCCTATCTACTACTACTCCGTTTGGAAAAGCCTTCGCACGGCTAAAATCACACCGAACTCATTCCGTTTTTGAAACTTCTGTGTTTGGAATCAATGAGAACACATTTTAGTTGCCGATTCGTTCGGCTAAATCAGCCGATTCTCTCGACTGCCAACTCTTCAACGAGCCTCAGTAAAATCACACAGTTGATAAAACTCTACCCGATTCCTCCCTTGATTGAAGCACCGAGTTCGTAACTCGGTTTGTGAAATTCAACTCGTCTTCTTCAATCCTCTATGTTACTTCACTGTTTCAAAGTTCTCTAATGGCCTCTTCCACCTTCCCACTCCCCTTTCACCTCCACCATCTCAACCCATCTCCTACAAAACCCAAAACCCTGATCAGGTTCATGATTCAACCTTCTTCGACACCACACACGAGTCTCTTTGACCTATTCGTCCTTCAACTTAGAAGACTCAACGTCAACACCACCAATTCAAAAACTCTCGCTTGAGATGGGGTTAGGGGCAGAGCTACCCAGGGGCAAGTCATTGAATTTTTTAAAGAAAAAAAAAAACTCTGATTTAACCCCCTACCTTTGAGGTATATTAGAATTTACCCCTTTTTCTCATACTGACAACATACATAATAAAAATAATAATATAATATATAACCCCACTGCACCAAAGTTGTTGTCTGCACTTATAAAATACATAAAAGTAGATTTTAAAACCTATGTTTTAATTGATATTTGATACACCTCGCCTAATTTTCAAACTAACGATTTGCATCCAGCTGGAGCCCATTCAATTTTATTTTCAATAACGAACTGTTATTGGCATTCCAAATTTTACTTATTAAACCCAAATTAAAAGAAAGAAAAAAAAGAGAGTTAATAATTGAGGACAAATAAAAATTGGGGTGCCAGTAAAAGCCCTTTCTTGTTTCTCATTTTTGCTAGATGTCTATTTTTTGGATTAAAGATTTTATACTAGCCTAATTATAATTGTAAAACAACTATTAAAATTGTTTGAACTAGTGTAATAATATTTGGGTTATAATTAATAAAAGTTGGGATGCCAATAGAAACTCAAAAAAAGGAAAAAAAAATTATTTAACTCCCCAAATTTTCTATCGATATTAGAGAGACCGTCATGCTTTTAAAATTAACAACGTGAATCCTAGGCCTTGATCTTTTGGTACTCATACCATACTAAAAACAAATCGATTTTACATCCAATACCAAAAACATCAAAAACAAATTTGAACCCACTAACCAAAAATAAAAATAAAAAATTATTTGAGAAGTTTGTTAGAAAAAATAAATCAATTATACAAAGGAGGCCAAGAAAATCTGCTTACAAACAACAAAATAGAAATAAAGAATAACTAGGAAATAACAACATATTTTATAGGAATCATCGAGTATGTACGAGTTCATCAAGATAAGCACCGGTGGAAAATTGAGCAGGCACAATCTCCATGTTCAACAAGTGGGCCCAAACACAGTAACAAAATTATCAACATTTATACTTATTGTTAACATATTAGTATTTATATCAAATAAATAATTTCTTTTTTTAATATTATTTTTAATTTCATCCAGCAATTTTTAGACAGCGGGTTACCAAACAGTTCAACATCTTAACAGCACAATTAAATAGCATGTTACAAAACAATATATTCAATTCAGCAACAGCAACAACAACTTTCTCTCAGCTTCAGCAACTTAATTCAGCATCAGCAACTTTATATACAGCTTTTCCAAACAGAACATACGTCAACAAAACACTAGGTCCATCAGAGATGAGATACACAAAGACAGAAAAGAGTGGGGTTGTCGTTCGTTTACTCAGCACACAAGCTTAGGCCTTATTTTCTCTCACACCGTGTCCGAGTTGTGACGGATAGTCCTTTAAAGGAAATGATGCACAGGTCGGAGAAATCCCAGAGAATGGCAAGATGGGCAGTGATTTTCAGATAATACGATTTGCAGTTCGAGTAATGAACGGCTCTAAAAGGGCAAGTGCTAACCGACTTCTTAGCAGATTTCCCGGTTGAGGACCTATACTGGGAAGAGCTAGAAGAAGGAGATGAGATAGTGGAAAAAACAGAACTATAGGATAAACACGCAGGTTGGAGAATGTTTGTCGATGGCTCGTCGAATTATTCTGGATCAAGCGTAGGAATAGTACTAGTAATGCCGAGTAACGACAGACTCGAGAAGGTAATCAAGCTCGGATACGATGCATCCAACAATGAGGCTGAGTACGAGGCAGTTATCCATGGGCTGAAAATGGCTAATGAACTGAAAGTGGACCGAATTACGGTGTGCACCGATTCGCAACTCATAGCAAATCAGTGCAATGGTAAGTACGAAGCAAGGGATGAGCGGGTGGCGAGATATCTATCCGCGGTGAATCGGGAGATGGAAAGATTCGACTAAGTAAAGATATGTCAAATACCGAGGGATGAAAATAGGCATGCAGATTCGTTGGCATACATCGCTTCAATGTTAGGGGAGACAGAAAGTCGGGCTTTACCGGTGGAGTACTTACCTAAAGCAAGCATTGATTACGACGAAGGGGAGTGCGCACAGGTAGGCCGAGCCTTGGGATGGATGGAAGTATACACGAAGTATCTGCATTTTAAAGTACTGCCACGGGATAAGAAGGAAGCAAGAAAAATGCTACGGCATGTCGGGAAATATACCATCGTTGAAGGAGAACTCTATAGAATGTCATTCGGGGGACCACTTCTGAAATGCCTTAATAAGGAGGAATCCGAGCTCATAATGGCGGAAATCCATAAGGGGATCTGCAGCAACCATTCGGGAGGACAATCACTCGCCAATAAGGTAATCAATCAGGGCTATTTTTGGTCGAGAATGCAGGAAGATTGTAAGAAGTACGTGAAGACGTGTGATAAATGCCAAAAACATGCCCCCATGCATCTACAACCAGCCAGCGAGCTCCACCCTATGAAGTCACCCTGGCCATTATCCATATGGGGGATGGACATTGTCGGACCTCTACTTCGGAGAAAAGGGGGTAAGTTCTTCATCCTAGTGACTACAGATTACTTTACTAAGTGGTCGAAGCTGTTCTACTCACTCGAATTAGAGAGGAGGAAGTTATCAAATTCACCTAGGAGCACATCATAACACGTTTCGGAATCCCTTATGCACTGATCTCCGACAACGGAACACAATTCAAGGGTAATCGTGTACAGTCATACTTCAAGGAGTACGGGATTCGGTCACTCTAGTCATCCCCGAGGTATCCACAAGGCAACGGGCAGGCAGAAGTATCCAACAAGACAATCCTCGGAAACTTAAAAAAGAAATTGGCTGAGCATAAAGAAAAATGGGTGGACGAGTTGTACAGCGTCCTATGTGCTTACCAGACTACGGCCAGGAGGGCAACAGGGTTCACTCCGTTCGCACTAGCCTATGGGACAGAAGCTGTCATCCCGACCGAGATTCAGATTCCCACTACCAAAATACAAGTGGCCGAAACTAAGCTGAGCGACGAAATGATAGCTCAGAGTTTGGATTTGTTGGACGAGACATGAGAAAGGGTCATAGAAAGATTGGCACGATACCAGTAGGTGTTGAATAGGTCTTATGATCGGAAGGTGCGTCGTAGAGAATTCAAAGTCGACGACTTGATGCTTCGAAAGGTATTTTCCAATACGAAAGAAACTAACAGTGGAAAACTCTAGGCTAATTGGGAAGGACCCTACATCGTAAGCAAAGTCGGGGAAATTGGAACATACTACTTAGAGACATCGACAGGGGATGTAATTCAGTCGCCATGGAATGTATTCAACCTAAAACAATACTATCAATAAGCAAGGAGTTATCTACACCTACATCTAATTGTTCAAGTCAAAGCCTTGGCCCCCCACGGGAGCCAAGCCCAACTGAGGAGTTGGTTTAAGGGAAAGCCTCGGCCCCTCAACAGGAGCCGAGCCCAACTAAGGAGTTGGTTCAAGTCAAAGCCTTGGCCCCCCACGAGAGCCAAGCTCAACTAAGGATTTGGTTTAAGGAAAAGCCTCGGCCCCTCAATAGGAGTCGAGCCCAACTAAGGAGTCGATTCAAGTCAAAGCCTTGGCTCTCCACAGGAGCCAAGCCCAACTGAGGAGTTGGTTTAAGGGAAAGCCTCGGCCCCTCAACAGGAGTCAAGCCCAACTAAGGAGTTGGTTCAAGTCAAAGCCTTGGCCCCCCACGGGAGCAAAGCCCAATTGAGAAGTTGGTTTAAGGGAAAGCCTCGGCCCCTCAACAGGAGTCGAGCCCAACTAAGGAGTTGGTTCAAGTCAAAGCCTTGGCCCCCCACGGGAGCCAAGCTCAACTGAGGAGTTGGTTTAAGAGAAAGCCTCGGCCAATAGGAGCCGAGCCCAACCAAGGAGTTGGTTCAAGTCAAAGCCTTGGCCCAGATTGAAAGGATTGTGTAAGGGTAGACCTCGCCCCCCCAAGTGCCGATTTCCACGGCAACCATTTGGAATTAACAACAAACTTCAACATGAAAGCAAAGGAAAAAGGGAGAGAACAGAAAGCAGAAGGCACAAGAATTGCAAAATATAATTCCATTAATACAAAAAGAAAGTTACATGGAGAATTATAAAAAGTGTATTACAAAAGAAAGAAAAAATCATGCATCTGCTTCTACTACGGCCGCGGCATCATCGGAAGCTTGGTCATCAACTGGTGCAGTTGGAACTTCAAGAGTCGGCTCGGGAGCAGCGATTGGTGTAGCTTCTGGGGTCACCTCCGGCATCTTTGCTGCAGCCTTGACTTTCCTTAGCTTCGCTTTCAGCTTATTGTAGGCTTTCTCCCAAGCCTCCTCTGAAGAGTCCAACTGGGCTTGGAGGGAGTTGAGTTGGTCTTGGAGAGCTCTCTCTTGCTCCACCTCCTTCGCCTTCACCAGCTCTTCTAGGGAAGCGATCTTCCTCTCCGCCAGGGCCAAGCGGTCTTTATTTTACTCCAGCTTGGATAGTGCGCTATCCAAGCTCGATTGGAGCTTTAAGGAATTGGCCGCAGCCGCATCCCTTTCAGCCTGAAGCTGAAGAATGCAACCTTTCGCGGCATGAAGGATATCCGCACAAGTGTCGCAAGCTTGGCCACGACATGTTGCGCCTGGTAAGAAAAAAGAAAAAGAGTTAGAAGGTAGCCAGTGTAGAAATTAAGTGTTGAAGGAAGGAAAAAGAAAGAAAAACTTACCGCGACCAGAGCTCAGAAGGCATCGTTGGAAAATTTTGCTGAGTTACCGGCAAAACTACGACGAGTTTTTTCCACGTCTCGCGGTAGTGCGGACGCTTCGAAAATTGCCCAGGCTACCGCTGGATTGGACAGGGCAGAGTCCCTGTCCATACCGGCCTTCCCCCGACCATGGGTTGTACTACCCATGGGGAAGGAGGGGGCAGATTTCCCCTCTGTACCGAACCAGCCAAGGATGCCTGAGATAGCTCGACTGGTTGACTTGCCCCCTCGGCAGCAGAAGGGGGAGGCAACTATAGCACCAGGAGCACGGGGGACAGGGAGCGGGGCCCCCTCCTCAACCTCTTAAGAAGAAGTTGATGGTCTTCCTCTTCTTCCATGACATCACGCCCCACCCCGGGAGTTTTAGTGGGCAGGGTGGGGGGAACCTCTGCGATGTCCTCTTCGAAGTCGGAGCCCAGGATTGGTGGAGGGCATTTGGATTGGAGAGCCATGTCGGAGGAGCGGACAGTTGGAGGTAGAAGTGCGGTGACCTGGTCGTAGAGGCCGGGGTTTGCGAGGAGATGGGTGATTACCACCGATTCTCCTAGGAACTTATCCTTGCTCGGACCTGCATGCACATTTAAACAATAAGTAACGAATTCCAGAAGATAAAGAAATACAGACTACAGAAAAATAAACGGGAAGTAACAAGTAAGACTCACCGTGTGGATTAAAGTAGTGGTGTGTCAAGTGGGGAAGCTCGTCCCCGGGAGCGCTTTCCCACTGACTGGACAATCGGATCGGAAATAAAAACCATTCTTTGTCCGAGTCAAGAAGCTCGATCAAGGACGACTTCCCTCTCCTCTTAGAAAGATAGAAGAAACCTGGCCTGTTGGGACATTTCTTGAGGTCAAATTGGGCCCTAATGTTCGGCAAGCCGAGTTGTAGACCTTCTTCCAGTCTGTCATTCATTAGCTCGAAAACATGAATTAGACGGAAGAAGTTCTCGCTCAGTTGATCGGGAGCCCTCCTGTAGAAGTTCAAGACCTCTCGAGTTAGCCTGCTAAGGGGAACTCGGAGGCCAGCCTTCAGTTGTCCCCAGTGTACCACAGTGGTACCTGGGGAGCATCCGCGTTGGATAAGGGTCTCATCCACATAAGACAGACCCACACTGCTGGGGACACCAAAGGCATCCCGAACGATGTCCAGAGGAGGGCGAACGGGGGAATAAGACTTCCCCCTGGCCATTTTAAAGAGAAAATAGGGAAAGGGGATAAGGGGCAAAGGAGAGGGGAGAGACCTTGATCTGGTTACCTTGTTATCTCTTCCTCAAGGAATCTGGGGACCTTGGATGTCTGAGTAATTGGTGGCGCGAGGGCACTGAGAGGCACAACGATGGCACAAACAGAGGCACAAGCAGAAGCTGAGAGGGCGCGAGAGAACTGAGAGGCAGAGTAATGGCAGAAAGAATGAAGGTAAACGAGAAAAATGAGATGGAAGGGGTATATAGACCTGAGGGGCCTCGAGATGCGCGTTTGAAATCAACGGTTGGGATCTCTTAAGCAAATGATGATGAGGCATTAATTGCTTGGAGATCCGATATGACCGTTCGACCTTCGCATGCGAATCAAGCAAACTGTAGAGCGCCACATGTACATTGAACATAATTGCGCCGTATAAACTAACAGGCAGATCATGCCTTACGAGAACAGCCCCACCGACCGCCGCCCTCGAAAAACGAACGAGCTAAGTAACGATTCGTCGTAATAAAATCATTAATCGAAGCCGAAGCACGCTGAGAGCTTGCCACGTGTCAACTTTCCACTTTTTGGAATAATTTCTCAAGCACCCGAGCATTTTGCCCGAGTCCCCGAGAGGGGGTATTATTGGGGGAAATTCTTGAATATAGACACGTGACTCGAATAATGCTCGGAGATATGGACTCGAAGCTCGGATGGACTGCTATATGGGCCCAGTTGATAAAACTCCTCGGATGCACGAATGTCTAGCTCAAACCTACACCACCAGTCCATTAAGTAGCATGGATGGCTTGCTCTGTGGGTATCAAATGTCAGTATAAGTCGGCAAGATGAGTCTGACAGATGTGCCATTGATTGACAGCTCTGACAACCCATATCATGTCAGATCAACTCTGATTATACCAGGATTGACAGAGCAGTTGCAATTGCCCCCGCAGCTGACATGTCAGAGGGTAAGCTAACTGCCTTGAGTTACCTCAGAGAATGGGACATGAAACGATCAAATTGGTTGTTTATAAAAAATCAGAGGACCATGGGTAAAAAGGGGATTCTTCTCCTCTTCTTTTCTCTGAAAATTCGATTAAGTTTTATAGATTTGATTATAGTCTCTAACTTGATTGTCGGAGTGGACTAATTCGCAGGTCCGCCCGAGAAAGGAGAGGGAGGAATATTGTAGAGCAAGATTTAGCATTTACAGATTTCATGAAGGTTCTTGATCAAACACTCCAAGAAATAAAAAGAGGTGAATATTAAAGTCCTCAAAGTTCCCGAGATTGAGCAAAAGGTTCTAGATGCAACCAATAATGACCATGGCTTCCTCATGGGTCTGACTTAGCAGAACCAAACACTCTCGTAATATTTCTCTTTCACATTTTTTTCCTTTGCTTTTGTTTCTCTTCTTTATTTCCTGCGTCTTTAGTAGCTCAAGAACCACTTCCCTTCTATAGGTTTCTGTAACTCATCCTTATAAATAAATAAAAACTGTGCGTGACTATGGTGACATTTGTGTTTCATGTTTAAGCAGTATACACAGGTAAAACCGCATGTGTGCTTGTGTTTCGAAATTGTGAGTGGGACCAATACTAATGCTACCTCTGGATGAATTATAGCATTTGTTGCTTCAATTCCACGCGGCGCTCATCGAACAAGTAGCCTTGTTATTGAAGTCACCACTCATTATTAAAATTATTTTATGATCTTTTCGCATATATAAACACTGGATTGTAATTTATTCAAAACATTAAGGCTAAAATTGAAAATCATGCTTGTGGTCTGGCATTGATTACCAACATAAAATATGATAGGTTAGTGAACATCCTATCAAAGTTTAAGTAGTATTCACCTAATACTAGAATTCTACGATGGTAGAAAACCTAATATCTTCTTTTATAAATAGGTGGTCATCCCCTCCTTTCTACACATATTATTTTATTATTGAGATAGAGGTTCTCATCACCAAAGGTGTAGGCAGAATTGGAGTAGTACACTTATTTTTCACAGATCAAGGTCAAAGTGATCTTTACAGATTATCGAAGAAGTGAATTCATGTATTTTAATGTTTATTGCTTTTCGATCCGATTATTATGTTTTGTTCAAGATTAAATCCTACATCCATGTTTATTATGTTTGTAGTATTTTTCCAACAAACACGTCACTCTAGTCTCAATCAAAATTGGAATATATTCCATCAAAACATATTGAAACTATGCAAAATTTTGAACCATCTCATTCTCTCTCGTATTTATCTATTAAAATGTCCATCGAGCCATTCTTGAATTTTCTCTTGAGCTAGATGATGTCTTGACAAAAAGATTTTAAATATGGTTATCACACACATCTCTAGTTTAAAACAAACAAAACTACCAAATGTGAGGAAGAGATGAAAGAAATAAGCTCATAAGATAGACCCATCACGAGAAAAGCTTTAACAACACCATTAATAAAACCATGTCCTTGGATACAAAACTAACAAACAAGAGATAAAAAGAAAATTAAAAGAAGGGATTGAGAGACAAGAGAGAGTAGGAACCAATCCTCAAGATTAAGAGTAAAACATTTACATTTTAGATTATCAAGCAGTGAGCTCCTCCTCCTTGTTGGTCTCTATCACGACATCGGATAGTGGATAAGCAACACAAGTGAGGACCCATCCTTCATCCATCTGTTCATTATCGAGAAAGCTACCATCCGATTGATCGATCGTTCCACTCACGATCTTGCCAGCACAAGAAGAGCAAGAACCAGCACGACATGAGTAAGGCAATTCGATACCAAACTCCTCAGCCTGGTCAAGAATATAAACATCATCCGGACAATCAAATTCTTGCGGCCCCTCGGGTGTAATCAATTTAACTTTATAGGCCATTACTCGACCACGCCCGGCCTTGACTCCAAATAAGGCCCGGCCCACATTAGGAAAAGCTCGAAGGCTCGTCACGGGTTGGCGTCGGACGAAGGAGGTGCTAATCATGGTGCCGGAACATGTGACTGAAGTTGCCATTTTGGTAGAATTTTTTTTTTTTTTTTGTTGAAAGAGAAGCTCTAGTGACTTGAGAGAGTATAATGTAGATGATGATGTGAGGAGGAGCTTGAAGGAAATAGTCCGGATTGGGTTAGCAAAGGTAAGAAATCCTATCTACCACGTGGCACCATATCATGATTTGCTTTATCTTTCTTTTAATACTATATTCTGGAAGGTGCCTGTGGTTGCCATGAGCTCTAATTCATTAAATAAGAGCTTTTATTGCAGCACACTTTTGCTAATGCCTAACACAAGATATGTACAATTCTTTGATGATTTATGTATGAATTGGTGTGGCAATAGACTCTCTCTTAAATAAAATCATCATATTAAACGACTTAAGAATTTTCAATCAATTAAGAGTCGTGCTAGGGTGACACAAGGGTGACAAAAACTCGCGGTGTTGTGCATATTACCGTAGATGCTTTTCCACGAGATACGAGTAAAAAGCGTCTATGGTTTTGGGTGCGCCACCACATCATTTTTCTCACCTTTGTGTCATTCCAGCATTTTCCATCAGTTGATGGTATATCATTTGTATCATCGCTTTTCTTTTTGTTTTTTTGTTTTTTTTTTGTAGGCAGGTACGAAAAATCAAATAAAATTTTAGATGCAACTCGCTTGCCCCCATTTTTTATGGTTGATGGCTGTTCTTGATCCATGGAAATTACTTGAACTGCAACAGAAATGATGTTACAGGACTCGTATTATTCTTGGATCAATCTATTAATGGTGAGCTATACATTTCCTGACATTTTTCAGTAAGAGAGAAATGACTTTGGGACAGAGAAAAATCCCATTTTAGAAAATTTAACAATTTTGGTAAAACGAGTGCTACATAATTTATGGAACTTATTTTAATAATTATAAATCTCTCCAAATCATACTTGCAACACCCTTGGATCATTTTGCAAGAAATAACACGAAATCAAAAAAAGCGCTTTGGTGATTAGCCAGATGAAACCCCCAACGAAGACATGAAACATATATTTTAGCAAATTTAAGTTTCCAAAAACATATTATAAACCTCTAAATTGAATTTAAACAATCATTCATCAAGTTTTCACATTTTGCAAAAATTTCTTTTTTTCCTTGGAAACTTGTTAACTCGATTTTAGAAGCTTCATCAATTAATCCCTTCAACTTTTTTCACTCATATTAAGTGTCCGTATGGATAGAAAGTAGTTAGGAAAAAAAGGTAATTTTGGGAAAAAGTAATTTTTAGAAAGTAATTTTCTTCTGCTTTTTAAAATATAAAGATTTTTACTTTTTAAAAGTAGTTGTCTAAAATGAATCCAAAAAGGTCTTTTTAATTTTAACTTTCAAAAAAAAAAAAAAAAAAAAAAAAAAGTTACATTTTTTATGTGTATCCAAACAGGTTCTCAGAATCCAATAATACTTTCTCCAAAGAATTTCTACTAATGTAAGTGTCGGATTCTCGTAAGTTTGTAAAATGTCTGAAGGAAGCACTAAAAGCATGTAAGACATCAGCTAGGAATCAAATCAATTTGTTTAAAATGACTGAAAATTTTAACAAATAAAAGTGATATAAAGCAAACCCCATAAAGGCAGATCATCAGCTACTTGAATCCAGCATGGAAGGAACAAGGATAAATTAATAGATTAAGCATTCCAATTTTAAGAAAAACCAAAACAGAATCCCCATAACCCGGCAAAGCAGCATATATAAGACAATGAGCAGTCCCACAAATCTGCCAAAATGTATGTATCATGAATGGGGAGTGAACTATAAAGGAAAAAAACATGTTACAAAGATGTAACAACGAAGAATTCAAACCAATATGTATTCCCAATTGCATCCTTAAAACTGTTAGCCTTCACAAAAAATCAAGCTCTTATCCAAATTTCCTGCAGAAAAAAGGAACTAATTGTCAAATAATACAGTATTTAAACATACTAAAATAATAATATTATTAAGGATAAATCGAGGATGCTTACATATTCTGTACTTTCATTCTTTCATTTTGATCTCTCTCTCGATGAGTATATTTTGGACAGAACCTCACCCAAGTTCAACCCACCTATGAGCAGCATTGCCAGGTGTAAGGGTTGTACACTTCTTGAGGATTTATTATAAGTGTCAGCCTTGAATATGAAATGGGCTAACAGTATCTTCTAGTTGATATTGCAGAAACAAACCACAACATCATTATATAAAATCGAGAAGGACGCGATCCAATTAACCGTCTAACTATCAGTGAGCATCAAAATCCTACTTTTGCTGTGCTTTATGCTTAGATTTGTTGATGCATGAGCGTGACCAAGCCACAGTCAGATATCTATGCACATTGGCGACAAAATTAACACACCAATTGGAGGATTTGGATCCTCACTTAAGCTTACCATAAAAAAATTTCTTCCAAAGTGATCAATATTCTGCCAAGGAAGTAACACCTCCATCTCACTCATCAGTCATTCTTTAGTCAATCCAAGCATTATCTGTTATCAACCTTGTTACCAATAGTCCCCACAAGAACAAGAACCATCTCTGAAGCGATGAAACCGAATTGGGTCTCTAAGAATGATCTCTCTCCTTTCCGTCTTTGAAAAAAACTTCATCGTTGTATGGCAATCTTGGCAGACCCTCAAGTTCTTCATCACTCTTATAGGAGCTGTTTTTGGCAAACTGATAATCCCAAGAGTCACCGCTAGTTTCTCGCTGTGGTAGTCATGGAAAACAGACCTCTCATCAATATAGCCTACATTCTTGATCTTCTCCAACATTTCTTCCAATCTTTCGTAAATTATTTGAGTCATCGGATGTGACCTATCTCCCACTACAAAAGAATGAACATTCGTCCCAATTTCAATCCAACTTAGACCAGGCTCCTTCTTGATGCCTCGATCTTTCATCAAGTCTCTGATTTTTGTGGCGGGCAATTGTATGCCAGCATCAGAGTAGATGTTGTATAGAAGCACATACGATGCGGCTGCTTGAGGTTCAAGCTCAATTACTCGCTCTGCGACACGTTTTCCCGTTACAGAATCCCCATGGACACGGCAAGCACCCAACAAGGCTCGCCACATTACGGGGTCGTCATCGAATCCTGAGTTCATGATGAAATTCTCAGCATCAGCCAGTCTTCCAGCACGACCAAGCAGATCGACAATACATGCATAATGCTTTACGTTTGGATCCAATCCATGGTCTCTTTTCATGCTTGCAAAGTACCTGATAATCATTAACAAATTGAGTGGGTATTTCAGTCATTTCAAATTGAAAGTAGGGGTGCAATTTCGTCTGTTTCAAACCAAGAACCGAACCAAACCAATGGCTTTGGACTGATCTGGTTTGGTTTGTTAGAAGTTGCGGTTCAGTACTGGGTTAAGAAAATGGATAACTAATCAATTTGGTTCGGTTCTTGGTTCAAGTCTTGTATAGAACCGAACTCTTAATGAATTAATACCTTTTAAGGTTTTCGGACAAGGATTAATGACTTTTTTATGGATAAATTAATGGTTTTTTTAATGGGTAGATTAATGACTTATTATATGAAATTTCATGTTCATTATTTATTTTATCTTTTTAATTAAAAATATGTTGCTTCCAAACAGATTTATACGATATTGACAACCCATGTAACCAAACTGACTTTTGATTGGTTTGGTTTGGTTCGGTTCTATAGGCAATTTGGTTCTGGTTCTTATTTAGTGGAACCGACCTATGCTAGTTTGGTTCTGATTTGGCCAGAAACCAAACCAAACCAAGTTGAACCCCAATTGAAACTCATGCAAATTAACTCTTCAATTGATGGGTTTACCGGAATCCTTCCTCCACAAGCCCTCCATGACTGCAGGCAGTAAGAACTCCAAGAAACGTAATATGGTTTGGTACAATACCACAACTCTTCATCGTATCAAAGAGCTTTATAGCTTCACTTGCACAACCATGTTGTGCATGGCTTGAGATCATTACAGACCAAGACACGACATCACGGTTCTCTATCTCCTTAAATGTCAGATTAGCGGCATCTATATCCCCTGATTTTGCATACATGCAAATCAGTGAGTTTCCGACAATTGCAAAATGTCCGATTCCAGTTCTCAAAGCATACCCTTGGACCTGCTCACCTAATCTTGCGGCAGCCAAATTCGCACAAGCGCTCAACACACTCGATATCGTAAATTCATCTGGTCTTCTTCTCAATGACAGAAGTTCGTAAAATAGACCGAGTGCATGTTCAAATTGGCCATTTCGAACACACCCTGCAATCATGGACGTCCACGAGACAATATCGAGTTTTGGGGTTGAATGAAAACATCGAAGTCCATCCTCAATAGAACCAAACAGAGAATACAAGTCAACAAGAGCACTTCCAATGAACTCGTCAGATTGGAGATTGTTTTTTATGATTTGAGCATGAATTTGCTTTCCATATTCAAAAGCTTCAACCGCATTACATGCTTTGAGTATACTTGAGAACGTAAACTTTGTGGGATTTAATCCTTCCCTTCGCATCTCAGAGAAGAGATCCAAAGCGTCTACTGCAAATTCTTCACAAATTCCAGTCTCCGATCGGAAGAATCCAGCGATCATCGCATTAAACATGACAACATTTCGATAGGACATCAGCTTAAAAGCCCTAATTGCATCTTCTAAATCCCCAATCTTCGCATACATGTCAAGCAATGCGGTCATGACAACAACATCTAAATCTAGCCCAAGTTTTACTATACATCCATGAAGCATTTTTCCAAATTCTTTTGAACCATCGAAGCGCGAACAACATGCCTTTAGAACACTACCCAATGCAAAACTATTCAACTTCACGCCACATTGGTGCATCTTAACTAGAACCTCTAAGGTTCTTTCATTCAAACCCATTCGAACATAACCCGCAATCAAAGAATTCCACGAAACATCATCTAACTCATAGGAATTATTAAACACAATTTGAGACTGATCAACCCGACCACACTTTGAGTACACGTCGATAAGTGAATTAATCAAAAAGACTCGAGCACCCAATCCACTAATGATAATCAAGCCGTGGATTAGCTTACCTAATTCTAGATCCCCAGTTCGAGCAGAAACACTCAAAGCACTAGCGTAGGTGAACTTATCGAGTTTTATATGAGCAATTCTAGCTTTCTTGAACACGTCCATAGCTTTTCCATAGAAGCCCACTTGAGAATATCCAGAAATTAGCAAATTCCACGAAACGACATCTCGTTCGGGCATTCTATCGAACAAGCGATGGGCAATATCGATTTCACCGCTTTTAGAGTACACATTGAGTAGATTGTTTCGTAGGAAAATACATTGATGAAAAGATGTTTTTATCAAGTGGGTGTGTATGAGTTTGCCATGAATTAGAGATCCAGATTTAATGGAGGATTTGAGGAGATTAGTATAAGTAGAGGAGTCTAATGAGATGGTACCCAAATGAAGTTGTTGAGGATCTTGGATTGAAGGTGGTTGTTGTGTCTGATGAGGCAATGTGGTTAGAGATTTGTTGAGGGAAATGTAGAAAATGAGTTGCTTAGACAACCGATTCAATGAGGTATTTGCAATAGAATTGCATTTTGGGGTCTTTTGTTTCAACATTCAAACTTGAAGAAAGAGGGAGAGTTTTCAACAACAAAAACGAAATAAAGAGTGGACTCTGGCTGGAATGAAATTCTATTGGTCAAAAATTCATCTTGTTTTGATGAAAAAAAAAAGAATATATACATATATATTCTCCCCTGAATGACACACACACACACACACAATGGGTCAGATAATATCCGCTTACCCAACTCATCCGACCCAAGTTATTAGGGTATGGGTACAGTATTTTTTATCCCATTTAAAATTTGGGTAATCTGTAATTATTTTATCTGAATTTTTTTTGGGTCAGACAGGGATAAGTGTCTTATCTGATCTGAACATCCGTTTATCCAAGTTTTAATACAGTAAATTCACAATGAGAGACCAAAATTAAGGTTCTTTCGTCATTTTCACAATAAGGTATATATATCCAACTTGGATATCTATTTGAATTTTTGGTACAAGTTAGATGTGAATATCCTTTAAAAAATTTGGATAAATAGTCCGATATGAATATCCTTTGCAAAAGTTGGTAGAAAAAAATAAGATATAGAGTTAGAAAAGGATTTGAATATATGATTCATTTGACCCACACTAGACCCATTGCCAACCCTTACCTCACTATCCCTTTTTATGGATGGAGAATAAATGGGTTAGGGTTTTCAGAAAAAAAAAAAAAAAAAAAAAATAGTGCTATCAAGACTCTTAAATAAAAATAATATATAATATTATTAATTATATGTGAAAACGTAAAATTCACACACTAAATAAGAATTGTGAAACAACAATAAAGTAAAGAGAACAAAAATCCCAAAGCGCATATAAAGAACAAGAATTTTTGTGATTCAGCAATGTGCCTACATCTACAGATCAAAACCAATCTTCTTCATTAGGAAATCAAAGGAGAATGTTATAAGAAAAATTCCCAAGATTTTAATCCCAAACTCAAGCCTTGAAACCCTTGTACACTTCTCTCCATTTCTCTCTCAAATTTGAGAATAAGAAAACACCCTATCCATAAAATCAAGAGTTGCTAAGAAACTTCTTCTATTTCCCAAAACTAGAAAAAATCCCTCAAGAAAATATTACATAGTTCCATTTTAGTAACCTTAAAATGGAAATAGAATAGAAAACAATTGCACAACAATCTCCACTTTGACTTGAATTTTGTCACACTAAAGACTTGGGACAATAATTTATCACACATGACTATCGCTCCACGTTGGTCTAAATACCAAAACCACCTTGAGAGAAACCCTGCACATGTCTTCCACAACGAACTTTGCATCACCTATGCAGGGGATGTAACTTCACTTCAAAGTTGAATCAACTCAACTCAGCTACCTATTTGCTAATACTGCAAACAAACATTGACCTTCAAGCACCACTATCTACACACTAACAAATCATCCTCATCCATCCTAACTCAATCACATGGCTAATTATCATGTGTAGTTTCCCTGAGCCGACTACCTAGTTAACTATAGAAAAGGAACTTCACTTGTCATCTTGAATTGTAAGATTCACCTCACAATCATTTGCAAGACAAAGTCAAATAGTGTTAACCATTCTCATTTCGATGTCTTCTCAATCTGCATTTGTCATATTTTCTAATTTACCAAATTTCCATTTCAATGCTCTAGCCAGTTCTTGTTGAACCAGGATATCCTTCCCCATTTTTTGCCATAGATTGAAATTATCATTCCCATTGAATCTCTTGATCTCAAACTTCGTGTTTCGAACTCTTCACTTCCATCGTATTAAACCCTAAATGAAAATAAAGTACGATCTCAAAAAAAGCATAGTCAATCTTCATTAACTCTTTGTACGAACCCGATTGACTTTGATAACAGATTGTGAAACAACAATGAAGTAAAGAGAACAAAAAACACATAGCGCACATGAAGAACAAGAATTTATGTGGTTTGACAAGGTGCTTACGTCCACAAATTAGGACCAAGCTTCTTCACTAAGAAATCAAAGAAGAATAATACAAGAAAAAACACTCAAGATTTTTATCCCAAACCTAAGCCCAAAAACCCTTGTATACCCTTCTCCATTTCTCTTTTAAACCCTAGAAGAGGAAAATCCTTGTGTTTTTACAATCCTAAATATCTTTATTCATAAATTAGGGTATTGCTAAAATGTTTCTGTCTTTCAAAAATAAAAAATCCCAAAATAGAAAAATTCCCTTAAGAAAATATTACATAATTTCTTTTTATAACCATAAAAAAGGAAACATAGTACAAGACACTTGCACAACAAGAATAACACCCAATATTGCTAACCATGCGCTTGAATGGTTGCACCAAGAAAAGATTTGATGAAAATTTTATGTTTTTTTTTTTTAATTTTTGTGGGAAAATTGATAGAATTTTTTTAGGAGAAAGTTTACTTGGCTCACAAAATAATAATTTTGGCTCATTTTTGGATCCAACCTAATTTTATTTAAGTTGATCCACTAATAGTCATTGTAAAACGAGAAAAAATTGCAAATAAAGATACTTTTGTTCATTTTGAGAAAAATCGTTCATGAACCATAAATGGTCCGAGGAACTTTATTAGGGATGTTGATGGTTACTATTTTTTTTCATACTAGGCAAACGAGATTAGTGGTCAGTAATTAGTAGGTGAAAGTGAGTTTGAACGTAGGTTGTGGTCAGTAATTTTGGGCTCTCCGATTTGTCATACCTCATAATGGGCCACCCACAGTGTTAATGTTTCGATCAGGAATTAGCCACCATATTAGTGAATCAGAGCTTTATGAACCCAACAATACGAAAAAATGGAAGATTTCAAGATTGAAAAAACCAAAAAATCAAGAGAAATTGTGGAGGCCGATTTTGGGATAGATCAACCTCCATCACGATTTTCACATTTTATTCGCAAAATGGTAATAAAAACATAAAAAAGGGAAATAAAAGACAGATTTTTTACATGGTTCGGCAATCGTACCTACATCCACGAGCTCGAGGAGCCTTTCTACTATCAAACTCGCGGTTACATGGCCTCTTTCCATCCTTTTTGTCTCTACCTCCCTCCCCTTTTTCCATGGCCTCCAAGGCCTATTTATAGAAAAACCTTAAAAGAGTTATCACCCTTACTAAAATACAATGGACCAGATTACCCTTACCTAAATTAATTATTACATTAAAAAGGAAAATAACCATTTTCAAAAGATGCCACGTGTTTACCTCGGAATATGTGTTGATATTGCAAATGGATGATCCGAATGAGGGACGATTTAATTCATTTTGATTTATTCCCTACTTTTCTTCAACCAAAACCCAAACTCATGGTTGGTTTGTAACCGAGTCACCGAGCTTACCCTTATATCTCTGTACTTGACTCGAATCCCTAGGTGTCACGTGTCCTCCTTTGGTACCTAGCAAGAAATATCCTCCACAGAAATGAAGAAAATAAGTGATTGTCAGGAGAAAAGAAGATCCAAGTGTCGAGAATAGCAATTTCAGATCGCTACAGTGTATATAGTGATTTCAGATTGCCATAGTGTATAGCGATCCGAAATCTGGTTTGAATTGGTACAATCGGGTTTGTGTTTATATATGTATAATTCTAGATCTTTTCTCTTGAATCTGAGTTTTATCGTGGATTTTAACTTATTTGTTTTTCAATAAAAATGAATTTCTCAATCGTTGATCCTTGTGTTTCATTGTTGATTTTTGATCTTTAATGAGAAAACTTAATTTCTCAACCTCAGCAAATTTCTCGATCAGATCTGAAACTTTGATTTAGATCTGATTGAGATGTTGTTTCAATTGGAATTTTGAGTTTAGAGCTGTAGAACAATCCAAAAAACCCATAACAGAACAGATCACCTCACTACATTGCGGGATTGTCCCCCCCCCCCCCCCCCCAAACATATATCCATCAGCACAACCACACCATGCAAGCTGTCCATCATCATTTTTATCTTTCATCCATCCATGCAAAGAAGGGGACTCCATGAGCCTCTTTCCTTACCTCTTTTATGGGTTTATGATTATGATTCAAAATTAAGCTTTTTGTGCACTTTTTCCGTACTTGATATCCAATGGCTACGAATCTCCAATGAAGCTGATTTTGGTGCATAAGAGCAAAGGGTCATGGAGTCAGTAGACCCAAAATTTATAAATGCCATTTAGCATGTTTTGGTGGTGTGAGGTTGACGGGGAAGGGAGAGGATATGCGGATTTCGCTCACCGGTATCGAATCATTGGCTCAAGAAATTTAATGCATTCTTGTCAATCATGAACTTGTGATAATCCATCACGTATCACATTAGACTTCATATAGTGCCTGGAGCAGAAGAAACAAGACCAGAATGTATACCATTGCCTCCGCACACTTTAACTTTTCAATGAACACAAATTTACGACTGATTATAAGAATTGCTATTTTAGTATATATATTTGCTATTCTCATGCATATTAAAAAAATGGTTTTGGGATCAATTTTTAATTTGAAGTTAAAACCTATTATTTTTAGTGAATGTCATGCTATTTTTAATTGTTTTAGGATTTTCAAAGTTGGGTTCAGTTGGATTATCTAATTTTAGGCACATTTACATGTTTAAGTTCTCGAATCGTTATTATTTTGGATAAATATGGTCCAATTACGAGTCTGTAGCTTTATTTAAGCTTCAAAAAATGAATTGCGTGGGGCTTTTTTTTTTTCTTCAGTAGTATCAATTGAATTTTGTTTCTTAGATAGTCTAGTTCTCCATTTTTTCTTATGGATTCAAGAATTTTTCTTAAGGATTCAAGAATTTTTCTTAAGCAAGAGGATGACAATCTTGCCCTTCTTCCTTCGCAGCTTCTACTGTGTTGGGTTTTTGGTCCATGGAAGGCCTGTAATTAGTAGGTGAAAGCGAGTTTTGAACCCCAACTGTGTCAATGTGGTTACTCTCATGGCTGTTACTCGACACCATATGCACAAAGGCCACTGCCTGCACACTCCAGTGGGTACATTACTAGTCATAATCTACACATTAGAGTTAATATCATCCAAACCAAACTAAGTTGTTTTCGGTATTTCAGATCAACCTCAATATAATAGTAAAATATTCCCAATTATCATTAGGCCAAATCTAACAAATGTGGGAACTAAACATATTTCTCCGAACATTGAATATCTATGATTATTTGATGAAGAATATAGAATCGATTATCTCTAGACCAAGATAAGCCAGTCGATTAATTCGTTGATTAATTTGGCAAATCAATGAATTAATCGGTGATTTGTCGATTAATCACCTCCTCCCTTAAACATCAAGGTTCTATCTTGTCAACCTCTAAATCTCAAGAAGAAGACGGTGTTTTTAGGGAGGTTGAAGTCGATAGGTTTTTTTTTAGGAAGAAACAAAAAAAACTTCATCATTTGTATAAGAACCAAAATTTCCCAAAAAAAAAAAAAAAAATTGGAATCATTCCTGGAATAAGCCAAATTAAATTAAACCAACCCCCACCAAATAATTGTTGAATTTAAATTTGGATACTATAAGTAGTAGGAAAGAGAATTATAGCAATAACATTAAACAAACACAACTACCAAATTATTTGAATGAACAAGCTCATAAGCTAATCCATCAAGCAAAAAAGCTATAACGATCAACATTTGCAATCCACATGACACACAAGCAAAAAACTAAGAAGCTAATAACTTCAATGCAAACATTTAAATCAGCAATCAAGCAGTGAGCTCCTCCTCCTTGTGAGTCTCTATAGTGACATCCGTTACAGGATAAGCGACACAAGTGAGGACCCATCCTTCTTCTACTTGCTCATCATCAAGAAAACTACCATCCGATTGATCAACAGACCCAGCCACGACCTTGCCAGCACAAGAGGAGCAAGAACCAGCCCGGCACGAGTAAGGCAAATCGATTTGAAGTTCCTCGGCCTGGTCAAGAATGTAAACATCGTCCGGACATTCAAATTCTGTTGGCCCTTCGGGTGTGATCAATTTAATTTTATAGGATGCCATGGCCATTACTCGGCCACGCCCGGCCTTGACTCCAAAAAGAGCTCGCCCGACATTAGGAAAAGCCCGAAGGCTCGTCGTGGGTTGGTGTCGAGCGAACGAGGCACTAACCATGGTGCCGGAAAATGTGGCTGAAGTTGCCATTTTGGTAGATTATTATTATTTTGTTTTTTGGGCAAGAGGAGGAGCTCTAATGACAGGAAGAGAGTGGGATAGAAAAAAGGAATAGAGAATGAATTGGTAAGAATCCTATCCTGCCACGTGGCATTTAGGTGTGGTTCGGTTTATCTCTTTATCATTTTATATGGTGTAAGATCAAAAGTGTATTGGTTGGTGGTTGTGGTTGCCACGAGCTCTCAAGATTTATGGTCCTCACTTCTGTGAGATGCTGAGATCTGAGAAAGCACATACATATGATTGAAATAATAGTTAAAAAAATAAAACAAGTTGCCCAGTCGACTCGAAATCCATCTGAGTTGACTCAACTTGATGATGTGATGACTCAACTCAATAGAACAAATGATTCAACTCTTAAATATTGATCCAACTCATCAACTCACAGGAGTCAATTTGATAAAATATAGGGTCTTGTTAATGTGTGCCCTTAGGGCACAAGTTAAAGTGCACTAAGTATACTTTGGGAATAAGCATCTAAGGGTATTCTGGGGAAAAAAAGGAGGGAATTTTCAGTACAAAATTCAATTTTCTAGGTATGTTTATTGCATTTTACCGTGTGCCCAAGAAGACCCTAAAATATAGTATTTATTGGAAAACAAATAGTATCAATTCTATTTATTTTAAAAAATTAATAATTATTTTTCAATACTATAACTTTAGTATATTTTATTTGACTCATCCAAGTCTACTCATAAGTTGTTGACTTGACTCTATTAGTTGTGTAGACCAATTTGAACGACCCCACTTGAAAAGGGCTCAAAAAATACATATTTTTATTTTAAGAAAACTCGTCAATAGGCTTAAAGACCCAAACCTTAAAATTACTTGTTTTATTTCAAATAATGGCTTAGGACCTCTTTGCTTGGCTTATGGATTAAAGATGGACCACCTCCCACCATATACTTATACCCTCACCACCCCACCTCTCAATCCTACCTAATCCTATATATACCATAACCTAATCAAACTCAACCCAACCCCCAACCCCTAACTCCATTAGACTTAAAACCCAATCTAAAATCATTATCCTAAGCCCAAGCCCTAACTCTAACCTAAATCCATATTCATGTCTATGATCATAATCAATCAAAATTTATACAATGAGTGACACTTGTCATAACCACAACCCACTTCCCAAAATCCAACCTCATCAACACCCCTAAAAGTTACATAATTCATATCACAACCCACACCAAAGTCATAACCTAATCCCATCACATTTTCTTCAAAATACTACATAAGTCATCTCCATACCCTCCACACCTTAATTTTCTTAATCAATTTATCTAACCCACTCACCCCATACCATTGGACACATGTCACTATCTCATCCACCCTCCCAAAATATCTACAGTTACCCCCATTACACAATCATTTTTTCGATTAACACCCATACCTTTTAACCCTGCATAATACTCAATACATATGGGTTAAAGGATCCAACCCATTTGGATCAAGAATGACCCATTTCCACCTCCTTCCACAAATACCCCTCTCCCAACCTCAAAATAACAATCCTCCAATGTCTACACCTCATATCATTATCCTTTAATTTTCTATCTTTGACATTTTTAACCCTAAAAGTGATCCTCAAAACCTATAAAAATCCTTATCTCCCTGTCAAAAAACCTATGCTTGAACACCCCCACCCCTAAAGTCATTTATCACAACCTCCTTAAAACCCTCTTAAACCCCTACTCAACTCTCTAAAAGTCTAACAAAAATGCATTATTGAGAACAATTCCACCAAAAAGTCAAGAAGAAGAAAAGAATAAAGAATACAAACTTCAAGGTAAGGTGTAATAGGACCATGTAATTCTCTCATCCTTCCCATCTTCATCTTCTTCTCCTATCTTTCCTCCTCATTTTTTTTTTTTTTTTGAATTTTAGAAGTACATTTCCATTAAAAATGTAAGCCTTGTAGGCCTAGACAAAATAAGGTCCATTTCATAATGAGGTGACCTCCATGATTTAAGCCAAAACAAAATCCCTCTAAATTTGAGGATACAAATTTTCCTTCTCTATCGATTTTCTTTCTCAAAATTTATAAAAATGAAAATTTATCATTTTTAAAGGTTACCACCTATGGTGGAAGGAATAAGGTATCTAACACCTTCCCTATCTCTTAATATAGACCCCCTTACCTAGATCTTAGGTGGACTAACACACTTATATATTCATAGGAGAGCTACTACAACCAAAAATGAATTTTGAAACTATTTTTTGCGTACTCATTTACACTCTTTTCTAAAAAAGAATAATAACGACTCCAAATCCAAGTAGTAGAGATCTTCGAAAATGAAAATCCCATGTCTACAAGTTGGATATTGGAGTTGAATAAAGTTTTCAAGTTTTAAAAATCATGATTCTACTTAGGATGTCAATGGATCAGATTAAACCCAAAATTCGATTGAATCCTATATGACTAGTAACTAAGTTGATTTATTGACATGAGTTTGGTATATGATTACGACCACATGAGGAGTCAAAGATTGAGGGCCAATGGCCAGCTTGAACAAGTGATTCGAAGCTTTTTTGCAAGTTATATAGCTAAATTTGCAACATGAGTTCTTCCAATGGGTCTATGATTTGCGAAATGACATGGATTGAATCCAATATCTTGCTCAATCAATTGTGAATCAACCATATCCTGCTTTTAAATGTATCATGTTTATATTTAGAATGAAAAAACACACAATATTTAAATATAAATGATTTTTTGACACCCCCCTCTAACACACGCCCATTGATGTGAAATGTGTTAGAACCATAGATTCTTTCCTCGAGATACACAATTGCACATATTTATGGGGAAGTACAATTGTGGGAAAAAAAATCTATGATTCTAGCACATGCTAAGTTAGGGGGTGTCAGAAAATCATGACTCATATTTAAATGATAGTTTTTTTTTTTTTTTTTTTTTGAGTTGGCAAGAGAGTCATCTTCATCGAATCTTTTTTGTGAGTTGTTTTGTTATTGATATATTGGTTGTGAGTTGTAAGTCCTACTTGTTCCAATCTTAGACATGTATATTGTGGATGGATAAAAATTGACTTTCATCTGGATTGTTCATTCGCACCAATCGACACGTGATATCGTTTGAGAGGACTCTATTTAATTAGGGAAAAATCTTAATTTAAGAGGATGCTTCCCTTTAAATAATTACTAATTTGTATGGGGTAAAAGTAACAATTGTAAACACACGCCCATTGATGTGAAATGTGTTAGAACCATAGATTTTTCCTCGAGATACACAATTGCACATATTTATGGGGAAGTACAATTGTGAGAAAAAAAAAATCTATGATTCTAGCACATGCCAAGTCAGGGGGTGTCAGAAAATCATGACTCATATTTAAATGATAGTTTTTATTTTATTTTTTTTGTGAGCTGGTAAGAGAATCATCTTCATCGAATCTTTTTTGTGAGTTGTTTTGTTACTGATATATTGGTTGTGAGTTGTAAGTCCTACTTGTTCCAATCTTAGACATGTATATTGTGGATGGATAAAAATTGACTTTCATCTGGATTGTTCATTCGCACCAATCGACACGTGATATCGTTTGAGAGGACTCTATTTAATTAGGGAAAAATCTTAATTTAAGAGGATGCTTCCCTTTAAATAATTACTAATTTGTATGGGGTAAAAGTAACAATTGTAAACACACGCCCATTGATGTGAAATGTGTTAGAACCATAGATTCTTTCCTCGAGATACACAATTGCACATATTTATGGGGAAGTACAATTGTGAGAAAAAAAAAATCTATGATTCTAGCACATGCCAAGTCAGGGGGTGTCAGAAAATCACGACTCATATTTAAATGATAGTTTTTTTTTTTTTTTTTTTTGTGAGCTGGTAAGAGAGTCATCTTCATCGAATCTTTTTTGTTAGTTGTTTTGTTACTGATATATTGGTTGTGAGTTGTAAGTCCTACTTGTTCTAATCTTAGACATGTTTATTGTGGATGGATAAAAATTGACTTTCATCTGGATTGTTCATTCGCACCAATCGACATGTGACATCGTTTGAGAGGACTTTATTTAATTAGGGAAGAATCTTAATTTAAGAGGATGCTTCCCTTTTAAATAATTACTAATTTGTATGGGGTAAAAATAACAATTGTAATCTAATTATAATTAGGATTTCTTTTTGGGGATTAAGATTTTTCTATATAAAGGGGGCTAAGGCCATTGTAAAAAGGGGAAGAAGATAAGAGATGAAGGGAGAAATCATGTGAGAAGGAAATCTGCCGCTATAGATGATTTGTGAATCTAACCTAATGGTGGGTTTTTCCGCCACTAATCCATCGTTATAGACTGTAGTGGCAGATATATAGCTACTTTTAGCGGTGGGAAAGTCTGCTGTTGTAGACCGAATTTCTTGTAGTTAGGTCAAATGTATTCGGACGAGAGATCTCTAGCTAAGATCATTAAAATATTTTATTCAGAGTTTATAATATTCTCAATAAATTTATTATTATTGCCACCTTAGTGAAAATGGTAACATAATTGCTTTAAGTTTACTTATTTAGTATAACCTTCTATTAGTTATCAAAATCCATCTAGAATTTCTTTCAATTGGTTCAAAATTTATTTATAAAATAGTTTAAGCGATGTTACTACTTGAGTAAGATTTTGAAAAACCAATGCAAAATGAAGTTTCATGAGAACCCATTTTAACATTAAAGATTATATTTTTTAGCCTTTAATATTACCTGTTAAGGTTAACCTGAAAAATAAAATGAGCTTGTCGGTTTAAAACTTGTTTGAGAAAAATTAGGATTGGGACTCATTAAAAAAAATAACTTAAAGAAAAAGAAAGGGTTCTTTACACCTAAGGTTTAAAATATCATATCGATTGAATGTTTCAGTAAAAGAAAAAATTGATATGGCTGATACACTCAATATGATATTCCCAAAACATTCAATCTTCTGGAGTCAATGTTTCATATCGGTCTCAACTGATGTCGACATGTATCGGCCAATGCATTCCAATACATTCAGATATTTTAAATCATGTTTACACCATTTATGTGTTGATTATGGTCTTAGAAATCATCTCAGGCCGAAATGAGATGAGACCATGATAGAGATGTCCATATGTATCGGCCGATGCATGCCAATACATTTAGATATTTTAAATCATGTTTACACGACTTAAGTGTTAATTATGGTCTTAGAAAGCATCTCAGACTGAAATGAGATGAGACCATGATAGAGATGTCAATATGTATCCGGATGCATTCCAATACATTCAAATATTTTAAATCATGTTACACCACTTATATGTTAATTATGGTCTTAGAAATCATCTCAGGCCGGAATGAGATGAGACCATGATTGTTTCTTCCTTTCTTCTATAGTTCTCTCTCTCTCTCTCTCTCTGCTAGGATTTCTATTATTGATTAAATTGCTTTTTATGTCGATGGGTCGGTTTTGTTTCCTAAGGTATCTTGAATCAGGACCATCATATTTTTCCGATTCTAGTTCTTGATGATTTTCAGTTCCCATTCTAAAACAACTGGAATTGAAACGGTCAAAAACCACAAGTAGCCATCGGTTCTGATTCTAACGAAACTGATAAGACATTTCATCTTCTTTACAAGCATATTTTTTTTCATCAAAAAATGAGAAAATATATTTTACAAATGATTGCAAAAAAAAATTTCTTTCAAACAAACAACACATTATCTTTAAAAGAGTCGTGCTGGGGTGACACAAAGAGAAACACAAAGGTGACACAATGATGTGGTGGCATGGCACACACATAACCGTGGATGCTATTCTGCGAGATATGAGCAAGAAGCATCTACCACCACATCATTTGTGTCTCTGTTTGTGTTATTCCAGCATTTCCCTCTTTAAAAACATCAGCAACATACCCAAAATTCGTTTTTGGTATAGACATGAATTAGGTTTTCTCCAAAAAACTAATCCATCTTCTTTACGAGTAATGACTTTAGAAGAAAGATGGACATTTTAAATTAGAAAACATAGATTATATGGGAATTTCAAAAACTTTACCAAATATCAATTAACTTTGAAAGATGGGAAGCCTTCAACCTTTTATAATAATATTAAAAAATAAATTGGTTCCTCCTAGTAGAACCAAATCGATTCCACTTCCAATCTCTCTTCCTTTGAGACTTGACTCTAATCAAGTATTGAAAAGGGATCCAAAATTCATACCCCTGCATATGAGAGGTCAAACCATACTACTATAAAGGAGACATGAGGACCGTAGATTCCTCTTATAACATGTTTTCTAATCTATTAAACATTTAGGGAATGGATCCTTTGCAGCTATTTCTTCTATAGCTCTCTCTTGTGATTTTGAGCAAATTAGAGCGCCATGTCTTGAAGATAGTAAATTCACTTCTTTTTAATTTTGGAAATTCATTGGTCATTTATTTTCATAGCCTTCTTAAAAAAATGTTGATCTCGATGATAAAATTGTTTAACTTAGAAAATAAAAATTGGTGAACTTGACATTGTAAATGCTGAACTCGGCGCTATAAATGTGATTCAGTTTTTTTTTTTTTTTGTTTTGGTTGAAACCCAAGACTGAATATATCTTCTCAAAATACTCAAAATGAATATGTTATAGTTGCAAAAAAGGCACTCAAACTAAAAGTTAGATGAAATCTTCAAAAAATAAAAATAAAAAAATTCGAATCACAATTTAGTTTGTCAATTTTTATTTAAATTTTTTTATTTTTTATTTGTTGTAATAAATCAAAAAATACATTTAAATGCTCAAAATTTCCATTAATCATTAACGGTAAAAATAAATTAAAAATAGTCAGAAATGTTTGTAATTTCCATTGAAAATCCTAAGTATGTGAAGAAGATGAGAAAATGATAATTTAGAAACTCCAAAAATATTATAAGTAGAGATGGATGATGTTGAGGCGAGGGGCCATATAAATATAAGAAGTTCAATAAAAATGGACTATCAAGCTACCGCCCAATATTTATTTACGAGATTACCCTTTTAGAAGATGGCTAACAAACATAAAATAGATTTGTAGAAGAAGAGGAGGAGAATAATAAAAAATATATATAATCCACAAACAAAACAGAAGTGCACACTTTAAGTTCAGTTTCTTGATTGCTTTTTGTCTGCTTTTCTTCTCGATCGACGTTCTCTAGAGCTCAAAGATGACTTAAACCCTGAATCTGACTCATCATCCAACTCTTTAAAAGATTTCTGTTTATTATGAAAAATATAAACAAAATTAAACCCAACAGAATGAATTGGAAGAATTTTTAATATTTTTCATTAACGAAGAAAAGTGGGGTTTGGAACACCTACCTCTCGAATCTCTGCAAAGCTTACTGCATAAAAGGTAACAGCGGCAGCTGCAACTATTCCCAGTACTGGGAGACCTATTAATTGCAATGTGTCCATTTCTTTCTTCTTGTTTTTCACAAATCTCAAATACTTTTTGTTTTTGTTTTTTTTTTTCAAACTAATTATCTACCTTGGCATATCTTCTTATTTATCTTACCCTATCTTCAACAGATAATGATAATGTCGTACATAAAGATAAGGTCTCCCAATTTTTCCTCCAATGGACACAAATATCCCCATGAATTCAACAAAAGTACACTAGAATCCATGGGGTACTTATGGGTCACTAAGTTGTCAAAAAGGGTTAAAGAGCTAAGAACTTCTTTGATAGTCATGTTAAAATTGACTTTAGCAATTTTAATTTTTGAGATCAAAATATGAAAAATTATTAAATTTGAATTGATGTGCTCTAATGCATCATCTCAAATTCAAACGTCGCATTTTCACTTTTTTCATTTTTCTCTTTATTCTTTTTTTGTTATTTTAATTCAATAATCATCCATAATCATTCATCCTATCAATCACATATTAATTACTATCATTTATCATACCAATAATTTTATCAATCACAATCGTTGATTATATCAATAACCATCTACAACAGTTTATTCTATCAATCATATATCAATCACTACCATTCATCATACTAATAACTTTATCAATCACAACCATTCATTCTATCAATAATTATTCACAACCATTTATCCTACCAATCACCTATCAATCACAACCATCTATTCTACCAATAATCATTCACAATCATTTATCCTAATTAACTTCATTTCTTCTAATTTCTATAAATTCATTCATTTTATCATAAATATTCATATTCAAACACACTACAATGAGTAATTTAAAGAAAGTCATTTTGAGAGGGGATTTTGATAAATCTTCATCGGATGAAGATCAAAGAACTAATGTCGTGCAACTTCTTGCATCAAAATTCTACGAAGACACACAACAAGACAACCAACAAAAGCATGATGGTTCTTCAAAAAGTTAACGACACATATATCGTGATAGAAACTCCGACGATAAGTGACTAATTAAATATTATTTCGATGATAATCTTGTTACACAGCAAATATTTTTCGAAAGCATTTTTGAATGTATCGTTCACTATTTATTCGAATCTTAAATTTTATACAGTAACACGATGATTATTTCATCTAAAAAACTGGCACTATCGGAAACAACAGGTTATCTGGTCTACAAAAGATGACTACGACAATGGCAATGTTGTAGCTATTGTGATGCAGTCAAAAGTGTTGGAAAAAACTTAAAAGTTGACTTTTCAAAAAATTTAATTGTAATATCAATGTTATAATAAAAATATATTTTTTCACCAACTATTTCAAAATTTGAAATATCTCATTCGTAATACTATATTTGAGATGATGTACTAGCTATTTTACATATAGCACATCATTTCATATAAGCGTTGGAGGTCAGATTTTGTAAACTATGCCATATTTTAGAATTGGAAGTCCCATTTAACATAGCCTTGGAGATGAGAGATCTCAAATATAGCATTACGAATGAGATATTTCAAATTTTGACATAGTTGGTGAAAAGATGTTTTATATTATAGCATTACCATTGTCTATTAAATTTTTTGAAAAGTCAAATTTTTAAGTTTTTTCCAACATTTTTTACCACATCACAACGCTACAACATTGCCATTGTCACAGTCATTTTTTGTAGACCAGATAATCAGGCATTTTCAATGGCGTCAATTTTTTTGATGAAATTATCATCGCATTATTGTATAGAATTTAAGATACGAATAAATAATGAACGACACATTTGAAAACGTCTTCGAAAAATAATCTTTAATTAGTTGCTTATTACTGGAGTTTCTATCACGATATATGTGTAGTCAACCTTTTGAAGAATTAACATGTTTTTGTTGACTGTCTTGTTGTGTATTTTCGTAGAACTTCGATACAAGAAGTTGCACGACATTCGTTCTCCGATCTTCATCCGATGAAAATTCATCAAAATCTCCTCTCAAAATGCCTTTTTTTAAATTACTTATTGTAGTGTGTTTGAATATGAGTATTCATGATAAAAGTAATGAATTTATAGAAATTAAAAGAAATGGAGTTGGGTAGAATAAGTGATTGTGAATGATTGTAGATTATTATTGGTAAAATGGATGAGTGTGATTGATATGTGGTTGGTAGGATAAATAATTGTGGATTATTGGTAGAATAAATAGTTGTGATTGATAAAGTTATTGATATGTTGAATAGTTGTGAATTGATATATGATTGGTAGAATGAATGATTGTGAATGATTATTGATATAATGGATGGTTGTGATTAAAATAAGAAAAGAAGAATAAAGAGAAAAATGAAAAAAAATGAAAATATGGCATTTGAATTTAAGACAATGCATTAGAGCGCATCATTTCAAATTTGATATTTTTTCACTTTTTTATCTCAAAAAATTAAAATTACTAAAGACAATTTTAGCATTACCATTGGAGATACTCTAACCATAAGTAATCCCAAAATAATGGGTCCCCAGTTCCAAATGTTGAAAATCACTTCTAAAGAATCCCATTCCATCAATATTGTTAAATATTTTTCCATCTTTATATATAGAACTTGATTCTCATGGGTTAAAAAGTAGTGATTATAATGAAATGTCGATGATTATTGCAATTATGAGATTACAATGGCGTGATAGGAAAAAAAGTTACTTTACAAATTTCATCTTCTAAGGTTAAAGTAAATTAAATTATCAAAAATACATTAAATATTTGTTACTATTTGTCAAAAAGTGGTGATTAGAATGAAATACTCAAGATAACTGCAATTGGGAGACAATTAATGGTGTAATAGGAGATAAAAAGTTACTAATGAAAGTTTTATCAAAAAACTTCTAAAGATAAAATAAAATAAATGATCAAAAATACATTTAAATATTTATCACAAGAAAATAATAATATCACTCAATAACCATTACTTGTAACAATTGGTGGTGGTGAAAACAGCTCAAAAACCGCTTCAAAATTTTGGAGGAACCTCCTCGTTAAAAGACACATGACCTTTTGAATTTATTTCCTGCCCCTTCATTTTGGCCACAATTTGAAATACCTCCTGAAAATAGAGGATAATTTTGAAACAGCCTGCCTGCTCAAAGTTTTTTTCCAGCTGAAACGGGCACCTGTAGGGACTAGGGATTAGTGCTTTAGCTCTGTTGAGAGTTCCAACATTTGTTTCTCAAGTCATAAATCGGCTGTCGTTTTTTTATTACCTTTCACAAGAGTAATTTTTTTTTTTTTTTTTAATGAATTTATATTTTTTCATTTGTCACAAGTTTTTAGGGAGCTGGAGCTTAGATGCATTCGTTGATTTCCATATTGCTTTTAACAACAATTCTTTCGAATCCACTTGGACCAAAGACTCCTTTGGAATCTGATTTGTTGAACAGTGAGCGATCAACTAGTCTACATAGGTTATCAATGTATTTTTTTCAAGGCTACAACCATCTGAGCATCCCAAGTGAAATAGCTCTTGTTGTTGCAAGCATTCCTATTAACCAGGGTGGTGGGGAAACATCCCAACAAAAACAATTCATTTTGTATCACAAAATGGTGAAAAATTCATGAGGATAAAAGTTGAACAGGCGATTGTTACATTACATGGGGTGGTCGTCTCTACTCATTACTAATAAACTGACACTTAAATCCAAAAAGTAAAATGACTCTGGATTACAACACAAATCACTAAACTACGGAAAAAAGAAAGAAGGATTTCACTTACAAACTGAGAAGAAGAAAAAATTAAGCCTCCCTAAGCCCCATCAAGAAGCCACAAAGTTTCCATATGTAAATGTTGCACCTTGAGTCCATCCATCAGGTAGGTGACCAGGCTTCTTTCCAAAGACTTGTGTTTCGATTCAACTAGACGATTCCAGCAAGCACTCTTAGGTTTTATTGGTCTTGACACATTACTAGTCACATTTGATGTTTTTGTAAATCCTTCTCACAAATAAAGTAGAGCCCAGATAACCAACAGCCCCTGAACATATTGACACAGACAACAAATGAACCCAACTTTACGAAGCATAACAGAGCAAAATCTCAAATGAAACAGAAATCTCCCAAATGGACAAAAGATAGAACTAAATATAATCATTCACGCTCGGTGAAGCACACACCCAAACAAAAACCGAGACAACATATATTAACAAAAAAAGTTGAGTAGAAAAACTCACCGCAGAGGATTCCTAAACCGAGACAAAACATCAGAGTGTAACCGAAATAGAAGCTTGTCTGGAAGAAGCCTGACATCTTGGTCTTCACATGGTAATAATAAATGGAGTAGAGGTAAACATAGACAGCAGTCGATGCAGCAGAGAAGAATGAAGTCCATTGCCAGTGATAGTTCTCGGCATTCAGCAAGAAATATGTCCCCACAATAGTGACACAAACAGTAACAATAATGAGAATCAGGAAAACCAGTAGCATAAACCCATAGACATAATACACCTGTGTCAGAGCAAGAAAAAGGAAACAGACATAATTAGATCATAAATAAACTCAACACCAAGCACACGGTACTCCAGATCAACATAAGTCAGGTAGCACTAAGATCAACCTTGACCCAACCCACAAATTTCCTTTTCAAGAATGTGCTGACATGGATGAATCTCAGGACGATTTCACATTCTTTACATATATAAATGAAAAAAAAAACAAAAAAAACTTTAGTAATTAAATTAATAAATTCATACTACTTAATTTGTAACTTAATTTCTATATCTGCAAGTTTTTCAGAATATCAAAGGATAAACGTTTACTGAATTAATAGAATTTATAATACATTAAAAATTTTATAAAATTCATAATTCAATACTTTTCTTTCAAAAAGTTTAAAAGTTTATTGAAGAAAAGAAAAGGGGTCAAGGTGAACTTCCACTGCTCAAAAAAAAAAAAAAAAAATTTTAAATAAATCCCTATACTATACCCAAGTTACAAATTTTATCCCATCTTACAAGAAAATCTTGAAAGAAGTCCCCCTTTAACTCTTTGAACAATTTGCCCCAAAAAAATAACAAGGCCAATATTGAGATAACAAGATCCTGAATGTGAAGCTCCTTCCCCTAAAAAATATGTATGTTCCTCTCCTTCCAAATCCCCCAACAAACTGCATAACTCAATATAAATATATTTACTGCATGGCGTAACTGTTAACCAACCAACTACTCCAAAAGATAGATCTGTTTAAGAAGGGGAGAACCATTAATATAAGAGTGTCATGAGGCTTAACTGGGGTATGAAACACCTGAGAGTGCAGGAAAATATGCAATCAACACTCCCCCTAACCCATAAGGGTGAAAAGAATCGAACCCATGACCTAGTGCTCTGATACCATGTTAACCAATCCAAAAGATCGATCTGTTGGAGAGGGGGAGAACTATTAATATAAGAGGGTCACGAGGCTTAACTGGGGTATGACACACCCGAGAGTTGAGGAAAATATACACTTAACAGTAACAGATAGGGACTGATACAGTTATCTCCACTTTAATGGTCATGGAACAGCATTTGGTAACAACAGGACTCACCGTAATTTTCTCAAAAATGTTTTTAAAAAATGGTGTTTCAAAATGAAACGTAAATTTGATTTCAAAATTTAAAACTTGTACCTTGTAATTCTTGTAAAAACTTTTTCTCGAGTTGTTTGAATATAAAAAGAGCTAAACTATGTACCTTGTAATTCCAGAAAGATGTGAAGATGAAATACATCTCAATGAATATGCTGCCAAAGGGAAGTAAACCCCCCATGAGTGAGACAACAGATGGTGTGAGATACCATTTCTTCTCTGGGATTGGACGAGGAATGGTCTTCACACGGCACGGATTGTTTGGAGCACCACTCCAATTTCTTCCGACAACTGTACCGAGAAAAGCTAAAGGTAAAGATATGAAAGCCCAAATGACGAACACAACCACCATTGTGCCAAAAGGAATAGCCGCTAGAGATCCATAGAATATAGCAATCGTGTTCAGTATGAACCCGATCCCAAAGCACATAAATGGAAATAATGACGCTGTGAGGATCATTGACTTTATCCAGCTTTTACCTGACCAGATGACACAGCACATAATATAAACCACCATGATCAAATAATAAATTAAACATTCCCTAAATTGGACAGAAAACACAATAAAATCTGAACAATTCAATGGTATACATCATGAAAAGATGAGGGAAGAGCTAACTAGTGGATGACGAAGATGAAATACATACCACCACTGCGTGAGTACAACCCCCCGCTCACATAACCCGAAATGAATGATGTAAGAGCATAACATACTATAGAAGTTGTGATAATCGCTCCTCGCCTAACCAAAATAATAACATTTCAAACAATATTTTAACAAATCAAAAAATGAATGAAGCACAGTGGTCAACTGGTCATGGAATAGCCAAGGAAAAGTAATGAAGCAGATTTTAACGCAAACAAGAAAAAACAATATTTTAACAAATCAAAAAATGAACGAAGCACAGAGGTCAACTGGCCATGGAATAGCCAAGGAAAAGTATGAAGCAGATTTTAACGCAAACAAGAAAAAGCTTGCACAAAACAGTCAATTCAGACAGAGATAAACAATCAGCCAACAAAATAGACTGGTAAAAGCTAGTGACTCCCGTTCCGTTTTTCTCTCAAATCTAGGTTTTGATTTCTTCTGGTCAAAAGCCTTTAAGGAGTTTAGGGGTGTATTTTTTGAAGATATGATAGCCAATTGGAAGAGGGTGTGTTGTATCCAATCTAGATAGACTCGTTGTATGTGTTTTAGCTTGGTTGGTCATCTTGCCTGGCCTTGTTTTATTGATGAAATATTTTGCTTATCAAAAAAATAATAGGATCACTACCAGTCCAACATGGACAATCCGGTGCCAACTTAGCTAAGTTGGCAAGGCATGTGGAGTGTTGATCCCATCCCACAACAAGGGTTCAAGTCAACCCACCTTCTTGCCAACCACTACTCTTGCTTGCCTAGCAAAATATATATTATTCATTGATCAAAAATAGATGGTAGGTTTTTGGGTATTGCTTTTTTTTTCTTTTTGTAACTTTCTTTTTCTAATATTTGGTATAGGCTGGTCAATCAACCACCTTTTTTTAATAAATAAATAAATCATTTACCAATCCAAAAAAATAGACAGTCAATCCATATTGAAAAAAGAAAAATAAGAGCAGAGATAATATTTCCCAATAAAAAGCATTTTATCATTAACAAACTTGATAAAACAAGCCTCTACAGACATAAATGTACATTCCAGATCAAAAATATTCCACAACATACCCGATGTACAACATTCCAACGATTGCTAACAGGACAACGAGTAGAACAAGCATCGTAAGCTGAGCACCGGTCCCAACAACTGCTGAAAGTAGAACCAGATTGCGAGGAGGACGAAAAACATCTCCATGGACAAGTTTCCAACCAGACTCTTCACTCACATCCCTTTCCTGATGGATCAAGTGTTGAAAATAGTCACCATAGTTCAGACTATTAGCATTTATTAACAAGTACTCAAAAGACGAATAACAGAAAATTCAACAAAACATTTTGTTTTTCATTTATAACAATTCAAAATATCCTATTAAAAATGAAAAGAACTTATAATCAGGTAAAGTAGAACTTGAAACATTACCAGAGTTTCTAGATCATCATCTTCCCGAGCATATTTTGCATAGTCATTTCGAAGTGTTCGCATTAGTATCATTGATACCAAACCAGTGAGGAAGATAACCATCATGAATGAATTGAAAATGGAGAACCAATGAATCTGCACATAGCAGCCCAAATATACAGCTCAGTGGACGTAATAAATAACAATATAAAATAAACATTCAAGAGCAAAAACGATAGCAGTTTCTTAACAAAACTCATTGCAACGAGGCCATCAACAATGTCTTAATTTCACTTATCAAAAAAAAAAAGGTCTCACTTTTGTAATTAGTAACATATTATAACAAACAGAGAATGCAAGTACAATTTTAAAAAAAAAGTGTTAAATTTAAAATAAATAAATAAATAACACCTATTGTTGCACTCATGTTAGAAAATATATAAACGAATGCCGCCACTAATAACCAATATTCACCTGGTGCTCAAAGAAAGGGTAGTCCAAATAAACATCAAAACGCCGTGCAAATGTTATGCTGGTCGGAATCCATTTGACTGTATACGTCATGTCTAATGTATTCCCCACTTCCAAGGTTTTAGGGCTTTCTTGCGTAAGATTAACATGAATAATCTGCAAGAAATATAAAAAGCAAAGTTAACTCAAGAAATAGTCATAAAAGAAACAAAAAAAAAAAAAAAAAACTGATGATGATCCATATGGAATTAAAGAAGCCAGAAACCTGATCTCCATTGTGTTTAATAGTAATATTCTTATGTGTGTAGAGCACGTGCTGGGTATCATTGCTTCTATCAGGATGAAATTCACCAATATACCCTGATCAGTGAGATAATTTACCCAGGCATAAGGAATAAAATCAAACTGTTTGAAATGACCCAAAAATTGAACAAACAAGTGACATAACCATACCCCATAACGGCAGATCATCTGTGACGTGAACCCAGCATGAAGGGAACAAAGAAAAAAAAATAAGAAATAGAGTAAGCATTCCAATTAAAAGAAAATGCAAAATAGAAACACCGTCACCCAGCAAAGCAGTATATATAAAACAAAATAGAAGTCCCACAAATATACCAAAATTTATAAATCACGAAGGGGAAGAGCATTGCAAAAAGGAAGCATATAATGAAATTATACCCATGAAGAATTCAAACCAATATGTATTCTCAATTGCATCCTTAAACTGTTGAACCTTCTCCGCATCCAGTTCAATATCACAAATGGAGCTCTTACCCACATTTCCTGCAAAGAGAGGGAGAGGGGATCAAATAATGCTGTTTGTTAACCATACTACAAAAAAAAAATTAAGGATGAAACAAGGTGGTCTACATACTCTGAAACTTTATTTCGATCTGGCTCTCGATGAGTTCATTTCCACCGAGAACCTCACCAAGTCCACCCCACCTGTGAGCAGCACTGCCAGGTGGCTGGCAAAATGGAAGGCTGTAGTAGTTGTATGTTTCTTGAGGATTATTATAAGGGCCAACCTTGTTTACCCATAGGGTAACTGTTTCTTCTGGTTGATACTGCAGCAACAAACCCCTCACATCAGCATATATACATGCAATAAAAAATTATCCATCTAAATATCAGTGAGCACGAGACAACAAAACACCAGCTTACAGTTACAGGAAAGAAACAGTGCTGTTATTTAGAAAGTCTATGCCTGCTATGACTTTCTTTTATCTTTTCCTCTAATAAAAAAATAAAAATTAAAAGTGTAACAGATTCATTCCCCAAAACCAGAAAGATACAAGAAGCAGCCAGTAGTTTGAGGTGACCTACAAAAGAGAAAATAATCATAAGGGGAAAACAACCGACTTAGACTCAGACAAGCTCCTAACTCACACCTCCTAAGTTGAATCCCATTTGAAAAACAAAATCCCCAAAGACATAGGAGTCTTCCTTTCCCTCAAAGGTCCTTTTATTTATTTCTTTCCAGACACTCTAACAAACTGTAAATGCCAGCAATATCCATAGAATCCTACCTTTGGATTAAAAGAATAACTGAGCTACTACTAAAAAGAGCTATAACAGAGAATAGAAGAATCCAGTTAATGCAGAAAAGTGATAAAAAATAGACCCAGAGCCCTGAGGCTGTAGATGACTAGATGATTGGCGCTATCACCACTAGCTTTACACATCACATAAAATCGATAATGACACACATATACAAGTAATAAGATTTTGAACAGTAAGAGTTTTATCTAAAGCAGATGCATAGGGAAAGGAAAAGACCAATATAGATGGTATTTTTGTACGTTCAAAATGATCTCCCCTTGGAACTAACTAGCATTGCATACATCGATCTAACCTAAAATATAACATGCTGAGCACAAGCTTCTTCATATAAAACATCCTCGGTTTAAAACGAGACTATCATACGGATATTCCATCTCTGCTCATTTTCCACTCTCTTTTCTCCTCGGTGACAGGATAAGTGAGTGTAATAATAGTAATCAGTCTAGCAGCATCCCCCACTTCTCAATTGTTTAGACAACTTTAGAGACCAAGGTCACAGGAGATATCTTAACCTGACCAAATGACAAAACTTCAAATATAATGGTTCTTACGCATTGATTATAGGCATTGAGATACGTGTCTGCAAGTCTATCTACATCAAGCACGCATGCAATGCATTTAATGTACCTAGAAAGATGCATTTTTCAAATGCCATAGTCACTAAAATCGTCAACTTTTTCAAAAAGTCGTGTTTAAATCGTTATTTTAAAAACTAGTGATTAAATCACGACTTCTTGAAAAATTCGCAATTTAAACGAAAGTTGCGATTTAATCCTAACTTTTTGAAAAAGTCACGATTTAAACAAAAAAATATAATTTAATCGTCACTTTTAAAAGGATTTTTTCAAAGACCATTTATTCTTTTAGTTAAAAATAGGATTTGATGATATAAATGATAACACCACTTAGTAGAAAAAAAATACATTATCTTAATACTATTTCAATTTTTTCCTGCTTTTCTCTCAATTTTATTCCGATTTTTACGTTTTTTCGACTTTTTCCCTTGCCGACTTATTCCCGAACCCCGACTTGGTGACTATGCTCTCATTTAAAACACTACCAACTTTATGCAGAATGGGTCACATCTTTTCAGGCAGACTAGGTCCAACTACGTACCAACAATAACACACTAACCAAACAATAAAGTGGGGATTATACGCTCATAAGATGATAAAGAATCGTTCATCAATCTATAGATTACACGAACCTAATAATAATTCAATGCCAGGCTCACTGTATAAAGCCATGCATGTCTAAGCACCAATAAGCTTCCTAACTGAGTAGGCTAGATGGCAAACTGCCAAGGTTTCATCCTGTAAGTGTTCAAGTCGTTAGTCATGCTCATGCTTCGACCGAGTACCTGGCATCCAAAATAGTCTCCATCGCAATCATGGCCTGCCAGCTACTATCATTAGGAATATCATCTCTGTTGTCAAAACTCTCATTAATATAAACTTTGTATAAACTACTATATGTAGGGCGACTTCAAGGAGGAGCACAAGGCATGCCTCTCAAAGGAAATTGAAGATAATTTGAGTTTAAACATTTTTTACTGGTTGGGTTATTGTATTTTTTTTTCCAAAAGAAAGAAAGGCCCAATAGCAATGTATCAACAGAGGGCTGCTCAGATATTGTGCATAGGTACATTATTTTTCTTTCTTCTATTATCTTCCTCTGCTATTCAACCAGCACAATCTGTTGGTGTGTGGTTGCTGTTTCAAAAGGCAATTCCTGCTACAGCAGCTAAACCTCCCTTCCAAGCGTGCACACGCAAATGCCAAACACACACACACAGTTTGCTGCAACTGAAACAGTGGGGGTTGGATTTGCTGCTACATCATAACCTCTTATTTTCTTTTTTGTCTATTTCTTCTTTTCTTTATTTTTTTCCTCCAATTTATAACATCATTATATACTCACAGTCCTTAACCAGTCAATATAACCCTCAAATTACTCCAAAAGCTTCAACATCAATCCATTATTCAACCTACTACAGCTGATCCCTACTTTTAACTCTAAAAATCCACTCGATTCCAGTACTGACTAGATGTCCAGAGCAGTAAATTTCTTTTTCTTTGCTTGCAAATTCTAGTATTAAAATAACTTAAAAAAATCCTTAAATTTTGGAAGTACAAAAATAGAGAAAAAATTCTGATGTTAACCATGAATTATTGCTAACTATGCAGTTGTGTCCCCAGGCAAGTATGCATCTAAGATCATACCTGAATAACATGTGTTACAAACTAGGCAAATTGCATACTATCTAGCCATGTGTTCGAAACTGGGTGGCCTCTTGATTTAGCTTGTTGCATGTTGGGAAACTTATGTAGGGTTGAGGTGTGCGACTATAAGGATTAGTCCATATACCAAAAGAGATGTAAGATACCCTACATTGTTAAAAATAAAAAATAATGTACTAGCTTTATCTTTGAAGTTTCTGACTTCTAACTTCTGGTACAACCAAAACACATCAAAAGAATCCTATTTCCCATCCTCCCTCTAAGTAAAATGTCTCTCATGCAATATGTCAATTAGAAAATATTCAATACAGTGACTGCAAAATTTTACCAATTAAATGATGGAAATAAGCCATGTTTCACATTAAAGGTAATATATTTATTTTAATTGAGAGTTGAGAGTTACCAATTAAACAAAAGGTACCTTTTCTCCCTATAAACATAATTTAAAATTGTCAAAAGTGTGGACATTGCAGAAGTAACATTTTGAGGATCACCCATTGATACAAACACTGTTACTGTTTCATAATTCCAGTGAGCAATAAAGGCATATCTAAATTTTATAAGCAAATAGAAGAACATGAAATCAGAAGGTGCCAAGCAAAGAATTTGAAAGAAGTGCCACTGCATTACACAGTTTGGACTATATAGATGGAATTTTCCCTCGAGGACCACTAATGTGAGAACCACATTCAATAGTTTCAATGATGGTCAGTCATTATTTCATGCCGTACATTGAGGAATGGAATGCAAATAATGGCAGCTAAAAGTCACAGTAATGGAGAAGTATCGTACATTAGGAGCTTTCTTTTTTATGAGAGTTTACGAGAGGAGGATGATAGAGACCTCTGCATGGTTATCATTATGGATGGCGTTTATTTAGGCTTAGTTTCAAGCATAAAATTCATCGTATTAGGTTAGTTTTCAGTCTTGCATCATATTGTATCTACTTTTTTTCTTGATTAAAGACATTGATCATTTTTAGTAAGTGTCTGTTTGGTAACACTTTTGAAGTCTGAATGGAGATGGTCCACCTTTAAAATTCAGACTTCAGAAGCTTTATTGCCATTTGTTTCATTTTAGATTTCAGCCTTAAGAACCAAAATTCAGAACTTTTGGTTCAACAATGGGAGGACGCTAGATGAAACTTCTGAATTCTGAATTATTATTTTTTCCTAAAATACCCTCCTCAAAACAGTAATTTCTATCACTTATCCCTTCTTTATTCAAACCGTAAAACCCTTATTTTTAACTTCTCTACCTCTCCTTTCTCTTCTTCCTCTACAACTGTGCTGTCAAGGTCTCTCCACTTTTCCTTTTAATTAGGTAGTTCACATCTCAATCCACTTTTCCATTTGATTTTGTTTGTTAAATGTATGGATGGTTTCATTATGCATAACATGTTATGTTTTTCAGTTAACAATTTATTAGAATTACAAAAGAGTAATATTGTCAATTGACCATTATGTTTTAGAATTCTATTGTAACCAAAAGCTTTTAAAAATGATAAACAAACAACTTTTCCAGAATAAGACTTTAGAAAACAAAAACTAGACCTTAGACTTCAGAAGTGTTACCAAACATACCCTAAGCCTACTACACAAAACGCTCTTTTCAATCTTCTCGAACCAAGAATCCCATACACTAACCCATTTCAGCTGTTACGAAGTGCGCTCAACTTTCTTTCTAGGCTTAAATGTAGATCAAATTAGACAAAACGACTAGCCAAGCATGTTTTCCAAATAACCCAAACAAACCCATTTTTAAAATGGATAAAAAAGTGAATTCCAATTACAAAAGAACATCATCGAGTTCCAACGAACCATAACAAATTCAATAATAACTAGTCCAAAATAAATTCAAGCAAAATATCTCAGAGAGAGAACCCATATGCCAAATCTAAATATCCAAATGACAAGAAACATACATTTCTTGTTAAAAATGAGATCAAATACAACATAAAAGAAACAAATCTAACCTAATGAGATCTAACAAATGACACTACCACCAGTACAACTATTTCTAGGTCGAACTCTCGATCTACAATTCTTGTGAGACATAAACTTTAAGTAAAATGAAATAGTGATTGACATAAATTTAAAAAAAAAAAAGAAGAAGCCTTTACAGATTTCAGAGCAAATTGTTCTTTACCTTGTGATCGGACTCTGAGGCGAAGGTCAGAGAGATGAAGACAAGAAGAGTGAGGAAGAAAGCAAATAGATCCAAGGATCGGACGGTGGAAAGCATCGTAGTTGGATTTGTAGGTAGAATCGGATGTACAGAAACAGAGAAAACCCCCTAGTTCGCTCGCTATCTTTTGCTTAGCTTTCTTTCTCGAGGAGAAAGAGAGAGACCTGACTTCAGTCTCCTATTTTATTTTTTCAGATTTGCGAAATGTCAAATTAGAGTGGCTCCATTTGCATACATACCAAGATGGCTAATTGTTACGGGTACACATGGTTCCGTTTGGTCCGGGTTGGGGGCAAAATTCAATCCAATCAAACTTGATTGGTTCCATAAATTTAAAATTGGAATCAAACCGACTATCCCTACAATCGAATTAACTCAAACCAACCTTAGATTGATTTGGTTCAATTTGATTCTCGAGTCTCCTAAACATAAATATGGAGACATCAATTGTCAAATCTTTCAATTAAAAAATTCACGATCATCAATGACTTCAGTCAAATAACACAACAAATAGAATGACATTAGCAATATAATATTAATATCTTTGTAATCTCAATTATCTACTTAATAGTATGAGTGATTTTCTTCATAATTAAAACTCATTAAATAGTTAGGGTCATGTCATTTGGATCATTCAAATTGGCAATAAAATTTGTTAGAATACGAAAATAAAAAAAATTGAGAACTCCTTTTTGTTAAATAAATGTATATATATATATATATATGGCGTTCGGAGGCCCTAGTGTGAGCCAAACATTTTTTTTCAATGTATGGGTTAGAAGTTTTGGAATTAGCTGATTGTTTTTTAAAGATGATTTCTATGATGAGAAGATTATCCTCACCAAAAATCAGCCCATTCCAAAACTTCTAATCACATCAAAACTGGTTTATAAAAATCGAATAGTCCACGATTCTTCAACTTGTAAACTAGAGTTAGAAGTTTCGAAATGAGCTGATTTTTTGTGTGGATGATCACCTTTACTGTAGAGATCATCCTCACAAAAAATCAACTCGTTCCAAAACTTCTAACCCATACATTGAAAAAATGTTTGGCTCTCTTTAGGACCTTTAAACGCCATTATATATATATATATATATATATAGGGAAATGTTCAGCAACAAACATTTTGGCAAAACATTTTTCAAAACATGGGTTAGAGGTTTTGGAATGAGCTGATTTTTGGTGAGGATGATCTCTACGGTGAGGAGATCATCCTCACCAAAAATCAGCCCATTCCAAAACTTCTAGCCCCAGTTTACAAGTTGAAAATCGTGGACCGTCCATTTTTGTAAACCATTTTTGATGGGGTTAGAAGTTTTGAAATGGGCTGATTTTTGGTGAGGATGATCTCTACGGTGAGGAGATCATCCTCACCAAAATCAGCTCATTCCAAAACCTCTAACCCATGTTTTGAAAAATGTTTTGCCAAAATGTTTGTCAAAATGTTTGTTGCTGAACGGGACCATATATATATATAGGGGAGTGTTTGGAAGCCCATAAAGAGAGCCAAACATTGTGCCACACATTTTTCAAAACATGAGTTAGAAGCTTCATAACGGGCTGATTGTTTGTGAGGATGATCTCTATGAGGAGATTGTCCTCACCAAAAATTAGCCCATTTCGAATCCTCATCAAAAGTGGTTTACAAAGAATGGACAGTCCATGATTCTTTAACTTGTAAACTAGGGTTTGAAGTTTCAGAATGAACTGATTTTTAGTCAGAATGATATCCTCACCATAGAGATCAATCTCACAAAAAAACAATCCATTCCGAAACTTGTAACCCTTATTTTGAAAAGTGTTTGGCACTCACAATGTTTGGCTTTCTTTAGGGGCTCCGAATGCTTCCAATATATATACGAGCATGTTCGGCACCCTACTATTTACCCTACGTTTTGTCCAATGTGTTTTGTCTTACATGGGTTAGAAGTTTTGGAATGGGCTAATTTTTTTCATTAAAAATCAACCCATTCCGAAACTTCTAACCCTATCAAAAATGGTTTACAAAAAATGGATGGTCCACAATTCTTCAACTTGTAAGTATGGGGCTAGAAGTTTTTAAATGAGCTGCTTTTTGGTGAGAATGATCTTCTCACCATAGAGATCATCCTCACCAAAAATTAGCCTCATTCCAAAACTTTTAACCCATGTAGGACAAAACACGTAGCGCAAATAGTAGGGTGCCAAACATTTTCCTATATATATATATAGGGAAATGTTCAGCAACAAACATTTTGACAAACATTTTGGCAAAACATTTTTCAAAACATGGGTTAGAGGTCTTGGAATGGGCTGATTTTTGGTGAGGATGATCTCTACGGTGAGGAGATCATCATCACCGAAAATCAGCCCGTTCATCAAAAATGATTTACAAAAAATGGACGGTCCACAATTTTTCAACTTGTAAACTGGGGCTAAAAGTTTTGGAATGGGCTGATTTTTGGTGAGCATGATCTCCTCACCGTAGAGATCATCCTCACCAAAAATCAACCCATTCCAAAACCTCTAACCCATGTTTTGAAAAATGTTTTGCCAAAATGTTTGTTGCTGAACGGGACCCATATATATATATGGGTAGCGTTATTTGGCCAACAGTTTGGCAAACATTTTGGCAAACACATTTTTCAAAACATGGGTTAGAGGTTTTGGAATAGGCTGATTTTTGGTGAGGATGATCTCTACGGTGAGGAGATCATCATCACCAAAAATCAGCCCATTCCAAAACTTCTAACCCCATCAAAAATGGTTTACAAAAAATGGACGGTTCACGATTTTTCAACTTGTAAACTGGGGCTAGAAGTTTTGGAATGAGCTGATTTTTGGTGAGGATGATCTCCTCACCGTAGAGATCATCCTCACCAAAAATCAGCCCATTCCAAGACCTCTAACCCATGTTTTGAAAAAGTGTTTGCCAAAATGTTTGCCAAACTGTTGGCCAAATAACGGGACCCTATATATATATATATGAATTTGGTTCAGTTCTAGGATTCTTTGAACCGAGAACCGAACCAAATCAATTGATTTTTTAAAATTGTTAATCAAAATCAAATCGTTGAGCTAAAAACCAAACCAATCTGAAATGCCTTGGCTTGGTTCGATTCTCCATTTGCTCGATCCAATGTGCACCCCTAGTAATTGTACCACTTTAGGTTTTTTAAAAAAATTATAATTTTACCTTTGGGTAATTATAAAGGCACCCCACAAATTAATAAGGGCAACTCGAATAATTGAAAAGTGGCGAATTATACTTAAATTTTACTATTATTAGAGCACCCCACAATTTTTTACTTTTGTTTTCATCTTCCTCCATTAGATTTTAACCAGTTGGTTTCGATTTTTCCCACCCAAAATTTGTTGAGAAATTCCAACAACATACTCTGACAACCCTAAACTTTATTCCATTCCTACAATTCTCTCATCTCCCTTATCACCTTGCATTCTCTCCTATCCCTACCATTTGTTTGTTGAAAACCTTCACCAAAGGCAAAAAATTGAAGAAGATGGAGTTGAAACTTTGAACATTTCATCCCAAAAGATGGAGAATCCCATGTAACCATACTCTTCAACAGTCCACCCTTTATCTTCAAAAATAGGCCTTCATTTATGATCATTGTGATTGATTATTTGATTTATCTTATTGTAGAGTTTTAATGTTGTATCCTCATCACAACAATATGCCAACTACGAAGCCAATATTATATTTACTATTGACATGATCTGTCTCTAATTTTATTTTTAATAATTATCTTCTTTTCATTTAAATAAATTATATTCATTTAACTAATAATGCATTTTAATGTAGATTTTTGAAAATCGTGATTCTCTTGTCAATTGGTACTGTGAAATTTGGAGAGCTTCAGAGACTGTTGTCGTTATTAAAAATCTGACAGTATGGTTAGGATTCGTAGAATCATTTTTTGTTGTGAGAGGAGTGAGAAATTTAGAATCCATCAGAAGAAGTATGATACGAAGAAGAGCAATTTTAAACATATTAGAATGAAACAATGCGAGTGCCCATTTTAATTAAAGACACTAAAGATTTTAGAAGATGATCATTGGAAGGATAGTGTTGTGTGTGAATACCACAACCACACATTGATAAAGTATTTTGAAGGCCATTCATACGTTGGGAGGCTCAATGTTTAAGAAGAAATTGCATTGAAAGAAATGATGTGTTGCAGTGTTAAGCCAAGACAAATACTCAACGTAATCAAGTAGAAGAACAATGCAAATGTATCTACACTAAGAACGATATACAATGCACACAAAAAAATTTGACTAATTGAAATAGATGGACATATTGAATTTCAACAATCGATGAAACAATTACATGAGAATGAATACGTGGAATGGAGTAGAAGAGATGAAGTTACGAATGTGTTGAGGGAATTGTTTTGGGTTCATCCAAATTCGATCCAACTAGCACAATGTTTTCCAATAGTCCTTTTTATGGATTTCACATATAAGACCAATAAATTTAGAATGCCTTATTTCAAATTACAAGAGTGACGTGCACTAGGTTAACATTTTCAATTTCCTTTGTGTACATGGAAACAAAGAATGAGAAAAATTATATATGGGCATTCGAATGTCTAAAACTCTTATGAGATCGTGAGTTAGCTTTGATGAATGCCATTGAGAATTTATTTTCATCTTCAATTAATTTCTTATGTTATTTTCACATTTTGAGAAATATGGTGGCTATCTACAAAGGTTAATTTGAGACAAATGTCGAATGTGAATTATTTTTGACTATTTGAAATGATTTGGTATTTTCTAACTGTGAGATAGACTATATTGACCGTCTTTCTAGATTTTATTTACAATTTAGTCAATATCTCAATGCATGGATTTATGTGAAAGAGAGTTGGTTATCAAAATACAAAAAATGATTCATAGTTACATAGACCGATATAACAATGCATTTCGAAAATATAACTACCAATAAAGTATAATCTTCTTATGCGAAATTAAAGCTATATCTTGGTAGTTCATAATCTAATTTCACATGCAACTAGGAAGTAGTACACAACTTTATATTAACTCAAATGACAGAGATAAGAGCTTTTCTCGAGAAGAGTTTGACACATGTCAAGCATGAGCATAGATCAAAGTCTTTTTTGTTAGGTTTGTTTGGATCCGTTTTTAAAATTGCATTAGACTTAATGTATGAAGAGATGGATAGTTCTGATCAAGTTTGAGTAGACGCTAATACTTGTGGATGTGTACTTCGAAGTACTAATAAATTACCATGTCTCCATGAGATCATCTTATTTGAACGTGAAAGATTTTTCCCATCTCTTTAAGTGCTATACATGATTTTGGAAACATCTGTCTGATGATCCCAGATGTATCCCAATAAGTTGTTTGATTGATCGGTTTGAATTTTAGATGTTATGCAAACATTTTTATGAAGAAAATGAAGACGAGCATCTTTACCTATTGAAGAAGATTAATGAAAGTGCAAATTTGTCTAAAAGTTTATTACTTGAGCTGATTTGAAAAATAAGTACAAAAGATAGAAAATCTTTGAAGGTTGAATCAAGTATGAAACGAGAATTATTTGCCTTTAAGTATGCTCAGTCAACTATCCCAATGTAAGCGAAAGTTTTTGTCTCGCTGAGATTGAAACTCAACATCATGTGAACAAGGTCAAAACTAATGGATAGGTATAAGAAAACATTTCTTGATTGAGTTCAATCGTACATAGAAGGGATTAAGGATGTTTGTACTGATGGTAACTATGGATTCAAAGTGATTGTTGAGTTGTTTGAAATAAGTATTGTTGATGGTTAGAAGAAAGTACAATCAATCTTGATATTAGAATTGAATATGCATATGGAAGAATATAGTGCCTTACTGGGTGAGTAACATGCAATTGATGAGATCTTTTGTAGATACTCCTTTTTTTTTATGCCAAGCCTGAGAGTATTAAAAACCTTTCAAAAATACCTTGGGTCAAGGCCCATCAATCAAGTTGCAATATGGTCCAAAAATCATTTTCAAAGGAAATTTTAAGCCTGGTCGAACCTTACCATTGGCCAAGCCATTTTTAAGTTTGGCCGAACATAAGGTTTGACTATAGTTAAATTTTACATGGTATGAAGGTCGCCTTCAACCAGGCTTAATTTTGGGCGTGCTAAAACTCACTTTAGGCCAAATCTGTTGAGTAGTTACAAGACTCATGTGTGCTCGAATTTTCTTAAGAAAAATGACCCCTTAATCCCTCTCCTTAATGACTTTTCCCTCAAGAACTTCCTCTATTTTACCCTTATATTCTCACCTTAATCCTTTTAATGATCTTCCCATCTTGATTTTCAAGTAATTAACCAATTCTTCTAACAAGGACTCTTGGTCAAGGATTGGTCCTTACATAAGTACTATTACCTCCCTAACCTTATCATGCTTAGTTTAATTCGACGAATTTTACTTTTGTGCCCATCATCCTTAGCTTGAGCTCAAGAGAATCTCATGGCATTCAATGAAAGTAGACTCAATTTAAGAGATTTTGACTATTTTATCTAACCTAGAGAATTTTCCAGAACTTATAGGCAAAAACTAGATTATCCCTAGGTTGTTAAACAGCTAACTAACCTAAATGTCTAGAAAGTCTAAAATCCTATCACCTAATTACATGTCATTTAACCTAGTTCTTTAGGATTTGACCCAAAACCAAGGCCTTTGGACCCTCTCATAGAATTATTTAGAAACTAGTGAGTTTTTATTAATTATCAAGATTGGTTAGACTTATAGAGGTATTAAAGACTATCAAAGCCTAGGTGATAAGGGGTATTATATGTCATTCTATAGGATTTTCTTGTAAATTATGAGAAGTCTAGGATTTATGACGAAACTTGTCATGCCTCAAAATCCTAACATAAATCCCCATGAATAAATGTTAGAATCTCGATACGTGATTAACTAACCCATCCCATGATGACATGTAATAATAACAAAACAAATCATATTTAACAATTATAATATAGCAGGATAATTACTAAAAACACTATATAAGAGTTTCGCGAAAGCTATCAATCGAATAATAATCCGTAATCCTTAATTTGATGATATCATAAATTGATAACTTTAAAATGGTAGATAAAGATAGCTAATAGTAATAATAAAATAAAAATAAAAATGGTACACAATGCCTTGACATAAATGTCTCAAACTGAAACATAAAATTGAAATAACTACTAAATTGTAAGACTACTCAAATTGACAAGGGCAGTTGCTCATCCACATACTCTATCTCTGGTATCGCATCATAAATCTCCTCCTCAAAGACTGACTCCTCTAAAACCATATGATCTGAAAATGTGAATGGTAGGGTGAGTAACAGGAGCTATTCAACGAGATGTCTATCATTCTAACAATTAGTTACAATATGTGACGAATAAACATACTAAAATTTAAATCATGTAGGTTTTGATATAACATTTCATCCGGATAAAAACTAAATAAATATTAAAATAATTTATATAACTATCAATCTATCAATTCGATCAAGTATTTCATAATCAATTCTAACATGCTTTCAAAGTATAAACATCTATCTATCATCATATAAATAAAATATACATAATCTAAACATGACAATGTGATCGATAAGAGTGTGTTAAGGAGCACGTTGATACGACAGCTTCGACATGACCAATCGAATATTTCAAACTTACCTTGATGTGGAATCCTATCGTTAGCATTTAATTTTGTGGTTAGTCGTTATTACCACGCTTGGGTGACTATTTATCCAGCTCAAAATTGGTTGTTAACCAAGGTTCAAACACTTTAACTAATTACGTTAATAATTCATTTGACAACTATAAACTCTTAGTGATTACTAATTAGCCCATAAGCGAATTCCCCGCATCTATGTCTATCAAGAGGCAATATATGTGAATCTTGATTTTCTTTACACTATACAAAGACCGCATTTATACATAATTATTCCCCAAGAAAGAAGAAAAATTCTTGGATCTCACAAGTTATACTACTCTCTAAGGGATCTCATATTACCAAAGAGGGTAAGACATTAGGTGTTATTCTAGATTGACTCACCATTTCTAAAAATATAGTACTAACTCGCTCTTTTTTAGGTTCTTTATGATCATTTTCTAGTAAATAAAAATAGTTTTATAGGAATATATATATATAGGGTCAGGTTCAAGGGCCATATGAGAAAACATATGTAAAAATTGTCGTTTTTAATAAAATTTTAAAATATGGGTTAGAAATTTTGGATTGAGCTGATTTTTTGTGAGGATGATCTCTATGATGGGAAGATCATCAAAAAAAAAAAAAATCAGCCCAATCTGAAACTTCTAACCCCATTAAAAGTGATTTAGAATGTGGACCGTTGATTTTTTACCAATTTTTATCACTAATTTGTAAATCACTTTTGATGGATTTAGAAGTTTCTGATTGAGCTGATTTTTTGTGAGGATGATCTTTTCATCATAGTGACCATCCTTGCAAAAAATCAGCTCAATCCAAAACCTCTAACTCTTATTTTGAAAAACGAAAGTTTTTTCATATTTTTTCTCATATGGCCCTTGAACCGCCCCCATATATATATATATATATATAGGGTCCCGTTCAGCAACAAACATTTTGGCACAACATTTTTCAAAACATGGGTTAGAGGTTTTGGAATGGGTTGATTTTTGGTGAGGATGATCTCTACGATGAGGAGATCATCCTCACCAAAAATCAGCCAATTCCAAAACTTCTATTGAAAAATCGTGGACCGTCCATTTTTTGTAAACCATTTTTGATGGGGTTAAAAGTTTTGGAATGGGTTAATTTTTGGTGATGATGATCTCCTTACCGTAGAGATCATCCTCACCAAAAATCAGCCCATTCCAAAACTTCTAACCCATGTTTTGAAAAATGTTTTGCCAAAATGTTTGTCAAAATGTTTGTTGCTGAACATTTCCCATATATATATATATATATATATGTGTGTGTGTGTGTGTGTGTGTGTGTGTGTGAGCCATTTAGAGGCCATAAAGTGAGTTAAGGTTTGCACCAATTTTTTTGAGTCATTAGATATTAGAAGATGGGACGGTCAAGATTGAATAAACCAGCTGTAAAGTGTAAACTTGTTGTTGTGTACAGAATTTTCAATTTATAAGTAAATCCCTAAAAATTAAACCCAATCTATACATTTTACTTTTATAGCCCCCCCCGACATTTCAGACCTCACCCTTCTCATTCTTAAACCAACAATAAAATAGATTTTGTCTCTTTTTTCTCACTGAATATAACCCTCTCTTTCTTTCTATCTTGTCTGGTCCATCTCTATTGAAAATTAGATCTTGTCTTCTTCATCTCTCTAAAAAACCCTGAAAATCATATCTCTAGACCTTGTCTTCTCCATCCCTCTTAAAAACCAAAAACAAGTGCAAACTTTAACGGATAATCCATTTCTTTCTCGAATAGAATATAGTTATCGTATGTAAGCTTTATTTAAAGAAACCCTCTAGCAATCGATTTCTCATCTTGACTCGCACGAACTGTTGGTCTCTATAAATGAGATTCCTCTTTCGATCTCTCTCTCGCTGAAAGCGCCCTCGATCCGCGGGGTGCGCGGATCCGCTTTTGACCCTTGAGGTTTGGGAGTCGCCACCTAGTTATTACGGTCTAGGAACCAAATTGACCCTATAATGGATAAAAAAGAACTAATCTACTATAGAAATCTGAATCCGGGGATCATGTTACAGGGTTGGAAGGTATTAGGCACCAACCCCGCCTGGCCAATGCTGGTCTCTAGTTATCCCAAATAAATCTACATCGCTAATGATAAACCTAGATTAAAAAAATAATAAAAAAGCTTACCTTTGATCTGCAAAAGTGTTATTCCCTCAGATCTGGTGAAAACGGCTCCTTGTACCGTGTTCCTTACTTCGTTCTATCTCCGGATCTGATTTCTGATCTCCGAGGTAAGGTATCTCCTTCTTGGATCTGGGTGCTTCGAATTTGTTGTGGATTTTTGGGATGTTTTTGAGAGGTTTTTGGGTGTTTTTTAGGCTAAAATCGGAGTAGGGGTGTTAGGGAAGGAGTTGGGGCTCCAAAATTAGGGTTTTGGGGAGGTTATGGAGGCTTCTTCACCTACTTTTCTAGGATTTTTTCTTTGATACGAAAATAGGGTGTGGAGGCTCCTATTTATAAAGTTTTTTAGGAGAATTAGGGTTTCTTTTAAGGTTTCAATTAGGGTTTCAATTAGGGTTTAGACTTTGGTCTCATGAGATGGACTTAGTCTTTAGGGCTTTAATTTAGGATTTTGACTTTTAGTCTTATGAAATTGACTTGATTAGTTTAGATTAGGGTTTTGATTTAGGGTTTTGAATTTTAGTCTTATGAGATTGACTTGATTAGTGTTTTGATTTAGGATTTTGACTTTAGTCTTATGATATTGACTTTAATACTTTGACTTTAGTCTTTTTTGGTTGACTTTAATATTTTGACTTTAGCCTTACTTGACTTTAGTCTTACTTGATTGACTTTAATGTTTTTTTTTATATTTTTTAATGATTTATTTAATAATTTCAAAAATTTTAATTATTAAAGTTGTAAAATTACCGTTTTGCCCTCGGAGAGGATTTTTTACGTTTTAAGTCGTTTTTCAATGTTCCAGGATGTTTTGGAATCAGTTTCTATAAGGAATTCAATGAAAAAGTTGATTTTTATCATTTATGAAATTTTTTGTGTGAAATGATCGTGAATTTTATGAGGGGTATTTTCGTAATTTTGTCAAATTTTGTGAAAATTGGTGAAATGATTTATTTGATTTTGATTTGTTATTTTATGTGTTTGAATGGGTTTTCCTAAGCGTAATGTAGGCTCTAGGGTTGTTTTGATGTTAGGGGTATTTTGGTAATTTGATCATTTTAGTGATTTTTATCGTGAAGCTTCTTTTTGGTTTGCAAGATGATGATTTCTATGTTTCTGGGGTCGTATTTACCTAGCGTAGTGTGGTTTCTAAGTTTTGTCAGTTCGGGATACCTCATCCGGATTTCTGAAACATATCTGGTAACAAAATGAAGCATTGGAATAAACATCCATCATTGGGAACCTTTGCGATCGGGTTGACGAGTTGATTAATCAGGCGAGTGCAAAAATGGGGTGTCTACACTCACATTGTTTTTCGGCTATAAAAACATACTCATCTCTCTCTCTCTCTCTCTCTCTCTCTTTCTAAACCCCAACTCTTCTTCTTAAAAAAAAATTTAAATAAGTTTTTTCTTTTGTTTGTTTTTGAATTTCATTATACCATGGGAGAATTATAGTATTTTTTATGTTGTTTTAAATGGCCATAATTTCTTTGTAATTTTATTGAAAAAAGATTGTATGATGTAAATCTACGTGTTGGTACTCATCAACCCAAGATGAGGCCCCTCAAATGAGAAGGACCACTAGTAATTTCAATAATTATCCATCCCAGGACTGAACCAATGATAAATGTGAAAAGGATATTCATTGATAACTAATTTGTTGCACATTTGACATTTGAATTTAGTCGAAAGTTAATTGGATCTGGCTTTTTTCCTTAATTTTTCTTGCATTGTATACTTTCCATATATTTTTTTATTGTTTTTCTTTTTTTTGCATTTGGGTAGTTGACAACTTGACATCATGGTGAGGAAGAGAATAACTACACTTCCTAGTGTTGGTGGTGAGAGCTAAGAAACTCAAGAAGCCAGTGGTAGTAGTGGTTGTGGTGAACGGCCACCAATGGAAGGGGCTCCACCACCATTACTTTGAATAAAGGTCAATTTATTTTTTGAAGTAGTGTTTGCTCCATTTTGGTTGGGTCATATAACCTCTTATAATTAGGAATGTCATTATTATTTTTATAGCTTCTGAGCTGATGTGTACTCATAAGCACATAATATTCCATGAATGTTCCGATTATTGATGGAAACATCATTTTTATTTCTTCATAAATGAGTCTCTTTGTTTAAGGAGATGAATCCAGGAAGAAAGATGGATGAAATAAGGGAATTAAGACATGACTTCTAGAACTTGGAATAAGAACTTGATTGTGTATTGGATACTTCATGACATGCAAATGGAAAATCCAAGAAGAAAGATAAATGAAATATAGGAATTAATACATGTCTTCTGGTCAATGAGTTTGGTTCCACGTTTAGAGAGTTACTACCATCAACTTGATGCCTACCATTTTTTTTTTCAATCTAACTATGTTTAAAACCAAGTCTTCTATTATTACAAGTGTATATAGATCACTAAAAGTTTCAAAAGATCATTCAACTTTTGAACCTTTTTTTTTTCATATAAAAACCACTTTTTGAAAACAAATAATCTTACAAAGAATGGAAATGGAATAAAATTAACCAAGATTTTCAACCAAACATTGGTGGATATCACTCTTGCTGCATAAAACATACCATATATTTAAATGTATTATCATCCACTCACATCTGCAAAGGTCATATTCCCCTATATTGTTTGGTAATCAGAAGCTAGGAACATATGTAGTCCATGATCTATTTATCCTAACTGGCACCCGATGGGCAATCCAAAAAGTATACCATGCTTTTGTATTGTTGTCTGCAACCCGAGTACCAGAAAGGGCTTTCATTTTTCTTGCTCAAGGACTATTACAATTGTCTCAACAAACAGAAAATAAACTCTTAAGTATCAATGTGAAAGCGCCCTCGATTCGCGGGGTGCGTAGATCCGCTTTTGACCCTTGAGGTTTGGGAGTCGCCACATAGTTATTATGGTATAGGAACCAAACTGACTCTAAAACGGATAATGAACTAATCTACTACAGAAAATCTGAATCCAGGGATCATGTTAAATGAGTGGAAGGTGGTAGGCACCAACCCCGCCCGGCCATTGCCGGTCTCTACTTATCCCAAATAAAATCCTACTTTTTCTAGGATTTTTTCTTTGATACTAAAATAGGGTATGGAGGCTCCTATTTATAAAGTTTTTAGAAGCATTAGGGTTTGATTAGGGTTTCTTTTAGGGTTTCAATTAGGGTTTTGACTTAGTCTTTAAGATTTTAATTTAGGGTTTTGACTTTAGTCTTATGAGATTAACTTGATTAGTTTAGATTAGGATTTTGATTTAGGGTTTTGACCTTAGTCTTATGAGATTGACGTTAATATCTTGACTTTAGTCTTACTTGATTTACTTTAAATTTTTGGAGAACCCCCCTCTATTATATCTTTGATTCTTTGGACCCCCAAATGGAGGGGTTCTTAAAGAAATATCTTGCGAACCATCAACAATTTTTCTTGAAAACCTGATTGATCAATTTTTTGGTTTAAATTTTATAATTAATTTTATTAATGTTTCACTTTACATTATTTAATGGTTTATTTATTAATTTCGAAAATTTTAATTATTTAAATTGGGAAATTACCATTTTGCCCTCGGAGAGAATGTTTTTACGTTTTAAGTCATTTTTCCATGTTCCAGGATGTTTTGTAATCAGTTTTTCGTAAGGAATTCAATGGGAATGTTGGTTTTTGTCATTTATCAAATTTTTTATGTGAAATGATCGTGAATTTTATGAGGGGTATTTTCGTAATTTTATCAAATTTTGTGAAAATTGGCGAAATGATTTATTTGATTTTGATTTGTCGTTTTATGTATTTGAACGGGTTTTCCTAAGTGTAATCTAGGCTCTAAGTTTATTTTGATGTTAGGGGTATTTTGATAATTTGGTCATTTTTAGTGATTTTTATCGTGAAGCTTCTTTTTGGTTTGCAGGATGATGATTTCTATGTTTCTGGGATAGTATTTTCCTAGCGTAGTGTGGTTTCTAAAGTTCTGTCAGTTCGAGATACCTCATCCGAATTTCTGAAATACATCTGGTAACAAAATAAAGTACTGGAATAAACATCCATCATTGGGAACTTTTGCGATCGGGTTGACGACTTGATTAATCAGGCGGATGCAAAAATGGGGTGTCTACAGATGCCCCTCTTTGGTAGAGGGTTGAAGCAAACTAGATAGCAAATCTATTTTGGTAGATAGTGCGATATCCGAATGCCAAAGCTAGTAACAGTTCATTTTGCAGCCTAATTTAGCAATTCGTCGGGGCATTCGGATCCTTGAACTAAAATTCTCCCCGAACTAGAAAAATGTCAGGTCCTTGAGCGTGAGCTCTCACTGGCAGTGTCAGATCCTTGAATTTTAGAAAATTCTCCTTGACTAATGTAATAACTGTGCAAGTGTGTTGACTCAAAATCTGAGATAGATTTCAAAGAGTTTGAGTTTAAAATGAGTCAAATCTGAACATGAAGTAAATATAAACTGAACATAAACTGAGCATAATTCCAAGAAAACCCTTGGCGGCATCTGAGCATAATTCCGAGAAAACTCTCGGTGGTAACTGAGCATAGTTCTTAGAAAACTCTCGACGGCATCTGAGCATAATTTCAAGAAAACCCTTGGCGGCATCTAAGCATAATTCCGAGAAAACCCTTGGCGGCATCTGAGCATAATTTCAAGAAAACCCTTGACGGCATCTGAACATAGTTCCGAGAAAACCCTCAGCGGCATCTGAGCATAATTCCAAGAAAACCCTTGGCTGTATTTGAGCATAATTCCAAGAAAATCCTTGGCGGCATCTGAGCATAGTTCCGAGAAAATCCTCGGCGGTAACTGAGCATAATTCCAAGAAAACCCTTGGCGGCATCTGAGCATAATTTCAAGAAAACCCTTGGCGGCATCTGAGCATAGTTCCGAGAAAACCCTCGGCGGCATCTGAGCATAATTCCAAAAAAACCCTTGGCGGCATCTGAGCATAATTCCAAGAAAACCCTTGGCGCCATCTGAGCATAGTTCTGAGAAAACCTTCGGTGACGTCTGAGCATAATTCCAAGAAAACCCTTGGCGGCATCTGAGCATAGTTCCGAGAAAACCCTTGGCGGCATCTGAGCATAGTTCCGAGAAAACCCTCGGCGGCATCTGAGCATAATTTCAAGAAAACTCTTGGTGGCATCTGAGCATAGTTCTGAGAAAACCCTCGGCGGCGTCTGAGCATAATTCCAAGAAAACCCTTGGCGGCATCTGAGCATAGTTTCGAGAAAACCCTCGGCGGCATCTGGCTGAGTAAAACAAAAAACAAAAAAATAAATCTGGGAGAGAAACGATTGAAAATGAATCTGGAAAAGAGTGGTTGAATCTGGGAATGAATAGATTTGGGACAGAATGGATGCCTTATCTCCTATGTGAGATTCAGAATGCATTTGTTTGAACCTCAAGGTTTTATCAAAAAAGTTTTGTGAATTTAAAACCTGAATTTTTATTTCTTTTGAACCTCAAGGGTTTTTCGAAAAACTGTTATCAAAAGGGTAGCCTTAAGTTTGGGGTTCCCATTATCTTTTAGGATTAGCATTGCTCAAGAATAAATTACATCTAGTTTGACAATAAACATGGCATTGGACACATCATGCAAAAATTAAAAAAAATGCCCCTAGTATAAAGGGGAAAAACTACATATTTTGAGGAAAAAGAAAATGCCCCTTGTATGAAGGTTTGAAATATTTGATTACCACAAGCGCAATAAAGATCCAACTTTTAATTTTGATTAATTTTATTGAAGATTTTGAGTCAGACTCAAGATAATAAAAAATATTTCCTTTTGAGACTCATCATAGAATTCACTTTTCTCTCCCTTGGTTTACTTGGGGAAGTAAACATTTTCAGATCGATCGTAGATAAGATACCTGTGGTTCCTGAGTCTTTGCCTGGTTTAAGCTAAGTATTATCCTTGATGATTCGGACTTCTGATGTTTCAGCTTGGGATTTTTTTTTCTGTTTTTCTTTATTGCTTTAACTTTTGCCTAGATCGCCTTTTCAGGTTTTCAATCTAGTGAGTTTGCTCTAGCTTTTGCCTAGATCGCCTTTTCAGGTTTTCTATCTAGCAAGCTTTTTTTTTGCTCTGATTATTGTCAAAGTTGTCCTTTCAGATTTTCAACCTTGCGAGCTTGCCTTAATTTTTGCCTAAGTCGCCCTTTCCGGGTTTTCAACTTAACAGGCTTCTTCATTTTTTTTTATCTTTTTCTTTTCCTCTGAAGTTCTAGAATTACTGTCTGATCATGCTTCGCTACCCTCCTTGACTTTTTCACACGGTACTTAGGAGGACTTTTATAGGTAGACTTGGGACTAGGCATAAAAATAAAGGAATTTTGAGGCTCAAAAAACCCAAATGCCCCTTGTGTGGCATTTCATTTAAATTTTTTTTTCTTGAACTTTCTTCCCCATTTTGGATGATATTTCTTTTTCTTTTGAATTTTTTTCTTTTTAGATTTTTCCTTTATCGGGGAATCTATATATATTTTTTTATTTTGATATGGTCGGGCCTGAAGTAAGTTCTCAGGTTGCCTATGTACCCCAAATTTTTGGGATCAGACCAAAACGTAGTTTGGATCTTCCCTCCCCTAGGTTAGGTGATCAGGCTAAGAAATAAAATAAACAATTTTTTTTTGAAAAGACTGCAAACGGCTAAGAAAGGAGATAATGAATTGGGTAGCAGGAAAATTGATTTGGCCAAAGATGACCTCCTTAAATGTAGTACCATTTGATCCGGTCAAGGTTGGTTGACTCTGGTAGTTCACTTCCATCATGATCTTGAAGTCTGACGACTTTTCCAGACAGTATTTCCTTAATGAATGAATTTCTCCAATTGGGTTCAGACTTTCTCCTATAATCGAGGATGAGTGTTCAATTTTCTTTGAAGTCTGATAGTTAAATCCTTGACTTGTAAATGATGAGTTTTGACCTTTTGGTCAAATGCACGGGTGACTCTTCTTAGATAAGCTTGCACATGGTACAGGGCTTTAACTCGTTTTCTTCGATCAAGTTTAATTCTTCATACTGCTGACAAACCTAATCTGTTTCTAACAAATGATTTTCCAACAAGACCTTGAGAGACGAAATTTTCATTTCAACTGGCAAGACTGCTTCCATGCCATACACTAAGGAGTAGGGAGTAGCTCCACTAGAGGATCGAATTGAAGTTCGATATGTCCATAGCGTGAATGATAATTTTTCTGACCAATCTTGATGTGATTGACACATTTTCCTGATGATAGTCTTGAGACTCTTACTAACTGCTTCAACCGTTCCATTGATCTGAGGACGGTAGGGGGATGATTTGTACTTCCGGATCTTCAACTTGAAACATAGAGTAATGATTTATGTTTTGAAGTACGACCCATTATTAGAAATCAGTTCAAAAGATACTCCCATATCGACTGATAATATGTGATTTGAAACTCAAGATGTAGTAAGGATAATGCTGATATATTTTATAACATCTTCTTTGATTCCATCGATATAGACGAGTATCTATTTCGTGTTGAACAACACCCAAGCTTGTACCTAACATACCCTCATATGATCACACGAACAAGTCTTTTGAAATTTCTTAGTAAATTCATTATCCCCTCGTGTTCCTTTAGGGATAAGATGGTTTCTATTTGAATCTCTTTAAGAATTATTTTTTATTTCGAGGTCAAAGACCTTCCTTTCTCGATTAAAGGTTGAACCCGACTCTTATCTTCTTGTTCAGAAACGAAATCTATCAAATTATTAGTTAATTCGTTAATGCGCTCGAGGTATTCAAAAATTTTCTTTATCCGATCAATTTCAGATGGGACAACAGACACCTATAGACTCGATGAACTAACCTGACTTAATAGAAAAGAGTAGACTCAATCTAAGGAAGACATGACCTTGCTGGAAAAAAGGACTCAAGTTAACCCAAATGACTCATGAAAACTCAAGACAAGTACCCACACGAGTTTGATTAAGACTGATGACTGAGATATTGCTTATAACCAGTAGGATTGAAGCACTATGATCTTCAAAGAACAACTGGACGATGTTGAGAAATTTTGAGGTCATTTCTAACTGTTGATTTGATATTGACGTTTACTCTAACTGACCGGATTTACAATTCTAGTTAGACGATAGACGATTGAGCTTAGACACAATGATAACCCTTAAACCTCTTTGAAGGTGAATTTAACCAATTTCAGTGTCACCCCTTTAATAACATTTTTAAGATTTTATTGAATTTTGTGCACCAATCCATTAAACAATTCATCAATGTAATGATTATTCAGAAAAATAATTTTATTGCACTCTTGAAAAATATTGACAAATAATGTTTTCATTGAATAACAACTTTCACAAACACATTTTTTCTTGCAAAAATAGATTTTTTGTAAACAATTTTTTTCTGAAAAATATTTTTCTTCCTTTTCTTTTTTTTTTAGAAAACATTTTCTTTTAGAAAACTTTTTGGGAAAACATTTCCTTTTAGAAAATCTTATTCTTCCGGAAAATATTTTACTTTTGCAAAGTATTTCTCTTTTGGAAAACATTTTTCTTCTGGAAAATATTTTCCTTCTTTTAAAATGGGTTTAAAATCCGAATCAGAAAAAAGTTTGAATTTCATTTTGATTTAAATGGCTCGACCCATAATGATCGTTGGATCGAGATGGACTGGGTCAAGTTTAAAATGGATTTTTTTATTGGGTTGGTGCACCCATTTTAATTTTTAAAAATAACATTTTTGATCCTTGGGGACAATCATACACTCTGATCTCATCATCCACATCATTCACATTAATCACAAAGTCTCATAAGATTCCATTCAATGAACAACCCGGGAACACCCATGATAAGTTCAAGTCATGACCTACAGGAAAGGTTTCTAGACTCTAAGCTTACTACGTGCAATGTATTTTTATCTGGCCACCCTTGCCCAAGTACACCTATATACCTTTCGATACGTGGTGACTTGGTTTGATATACCGTATAAGTGATAATCTAAAACCTCAACCCACTTCTTTAAAGCCAAAAACAACCAGTTTGATCTCCAGTTGAGAGGTGGCGCACAATGCTGAGTAAGGGCCCACTTAAATACCTCTCGTCTAGAATAGACGTAGTCTATCCCCCTCGTACAGTAGGGTACAGCGGGGCAAGATCTTGCTTAGGCACCGGTTTTGAATAAGAAGTGCAATTGATATACTTAGAATTCTCTTTTATACCTACGGGTACGAGTCAAAAGTTGTAGCTTTCATAAATGGTTTGGCATCCCACGAGGGGACCGACCACGTATTAATACTACGTTAGCAATCGGGACATGTGACTGTGTGGCTCACAATAGGTCAAAGGCTTAGGTCGCTCTAGCCTGGGTGCACCAATATACTTCTCAGAATCACCTGATCAGACGGTATTGATGCCCCAGTTTGATATACCCTAAGATACGTGACTGGAGTTGTGGTTTTCATGAATGACGTCGCATCTCCGAAGAGACCAGGCCACGCACTAGTGCCACGTTGGCTATATAGGACGCGTAAGTGCGTAAAACAATAAACGTGCATGTGGTGTGTGCAAAACAGGGTGGGTATGCCCGGGGCCTTTTCAAATACATGGGCCCATGGGCCTGATCTTATCATCATACATTGAATTACATGAACATGAATTAAAACAAACATTATTTCAATCACATTATTAAAGATACGCACATCAAACTTATCACGATCATGGCACCATTAGATAGGCAATCAATCAAGGCATTATAAAAATAACAACAGTGATCAATTAATCAGCATATCACTTAAAAAAATCAATTATCGATCAGTTATGGGCACAAGAATAACCAATAAATTTTTTTCTTTTTTGGTCCAATCAAAGGTTATTTTGGGTGATCCAAAATACATCGAGATTTCAATGGATGTTAAATTGATGCTAGAATGATATTTGTTGAGATGAGGAGATGACTTTTTTTTTTTTTTTAAATTGAATTTTGTTTTACTAAGCAACAAACAAAAACTTCTCTCAGCCAAAATTGATTTTGAAAGGAAATTTTTATTTTTATTTATTTTTAAAAGCTATTACTAATTAAAAAAAAACTAAAAATATAGCCTAAAAATTTTTATTTTATTTTTTTGCCACACCAATTTATTTATAATCAAGTAAATCATTAACAAGCATCTAGATGTGATATACTATAAATAAAATTGGATGTGCAAAAATTTTTTTTGATCTTCTTCAACACCAAAGAGAACCTGCCAATAAGTTCCATCAAATTTTTTTTTTTTAAAAAAACACACTTATACAACCATCACACCCAATTTCTTTTTCTCTCTCTTTTGGAAGAATCTCATTGATAGATTTGGATCCGGAATCCTTCATTAGATTTATGATTATTGTTGAAGATCTTAACCGATAAATTCACCTTCTTATGTTGCTCGAAAGCTTTGCACAACTCAAACAAATTCCGGCAATCAACCATCGAATTTGTGAATAATCCGATATTCTAATTCTTTTGCAAATCAACAACTTGATCTAAAATCTGAGTAGATATGAGGATTAATTCAAAATTCTCGATCACTCAATCCAAAATCGCAATCAAACTGTACGTTGAAACAAGACATGGAGAGTACGCAAATTATATGAATGATAGATTTGTCGAAAACTAATTTTGACCTCAGTTTCTATCCAAACCAATCTTGAGGTAATGATAGTAAAAAAATTCAGCAATTTAAACAACAGATTTCACACCAAAAACTGATTTCTCCATCGATTCAAAGGCATAAAGCTTGAAAACCTCGACCCGACCCAAACATCCTTCGCCAACAGATCTCCCGATCCGATCACTCAACACAATCAAAAGAAGGGATCGAACGAGAATTTGCTCGGAAAACCTTCAACAATCGATCCAATCAAGTTTTATTTACTCAAAGGTAAATCAACAGATCTAAAATGCTTGCCAAATTCCAAAGCCATGATTTCATTCAATCGGAAACCGAAAGATCTACCAAGATTCAAGCTTTAACTGATCATGGATCATTCTTTCGTCAAAAAGATAATTAGATCGAGCAAACCGATGAATAATTGACAGATCAAAACTTCGCAATCATGATTCCTCAAGCTTCAAAAGTTGATCAGATCAATCGATCCATATGACTCTCGTATGAACGATCAAGAAAGAGAGAAAAAGCAAGGAAGAACAAGAGAGATCAGAAAGAGAGAGAGAGAGAGAGAGAGAGAGAGAGAGAGAGAGAGAGAGAGAGAGAGAGAGAGAGAGAGAGAGAGACGTTCTCACTGCTGCTTACTGTTTTTTTCATTTTTTAAACATGGAGAAGGAGATAAAAACAGTAAAAGCTGTTTTCTGCTAATGACATACCACGTTTAAAAAAAAAAAATTTATAATTTTTTTTCTGATTTTTTTCCTGAAATCCTCTCTTCATCACGAACAACATTAAAAAGGTAATTTTTTCGTTCTTAGTGCATTACTCACAAATAATTTTTTTTCACAATTCGCCGCATATGCTTAGTAACGCACCAAAAATCATCCAAATTTTTTTTTTTGTTAAATAATCATAACTCTCATCACAACCACCATTACCATCCTCAATTTATGTCAATTTGAATATTTCATTATTTAGGGTCATCTCAAAACAACCTTAAATTGAATCATAAAAAAGGATACTAAAATCAATCCAAATAATGCCAAGAGAAAAAGAAAAAAAAATAATAATAATGCGATCAAAAAATAAAAAATAAACAAAATAATGAGAATGATTCAACAACCATTTTTTCACACTATTATCCTCTTGACATCCTGTATTATTTAAGGTCAGTCCGAATGATCATAGCTTGAACCATGAAAATGTGCCAAAATAAAGTATTCGAAACCCAAACAAATGATCCATAATTAGGCCAAAGAGAATGATAAAAAATAAATAAATAAACAAATAAACAAATAACTAAAAATAAAAATAAAATAAAATAAAAAAAGGTCCTACTAGCAATGCATCTCACACTTGGGTTTTTTTCAAGTTTGATCCTCAATGATCCCCAGCGGAGTTGCCACTGAAAGCGCCCTCGATCCGCGGGGTGCGCGGATCCGCTTTTGACCCTTGAGGTTTGGGAGTCGCCACCTAGTTATTATGGTCTAGGAACCAAACTGACTCTAAAACAGATAATGAACTAATCTACTACAAAAAATCTGAATCCGGGGATCATGTTACGGGGTTGGAAGGTGTTAGGCACCAACCCCGCCCGGTCATTGCCGGTCTCTACTTATCCCAAATAAATCTACATCGCTAATGACAAACCTAGATTAAAAAATAATGAAATTCTTACCTTCGATCTGCAAAAGTGTTATTCCCTCAGTTCTGGTGAAAACGGCTCCTTGTACCGTATTCCTTACTTCGTTCTTATCTCCGGATCTGATTTTTGATCTCCGAGGTAAGGTATCTCCTTCTTGGATATGGGTGCTTCGAATTTGTGTGGATTTTTAAGATGTTTTTGAGAGGTTTTTGGGTGTTTTTTAGGCTAAAATCGAAACAAGGGTGTTAGGTAAGGAGTTGGGGCTCCAAAATTAAGGTTTTGGGGAGGTTGTGGAGGTTTCTTCACCTACTTTTTCTAGGGTTTTTTCTTTGATACGAAAATAGGGTGTGGAGGCTCCTATTTATAAAGTTTTTAGAAGCATTAGGGTTTGATTAGGGTTTCAATTAGGATTTTGACTTAGTCTTTAGGGTTTTAATTTAGGGTTTTGACTTTAGTCTTATGAGATTGACTTGATTAGTTTAGATTAGGATTTTGACTTTAGTCTTACTTGATTGACTTTAAATTTTTGGAGAACCCCCCTCTATTATATCTTTGATTTTTTAGACCCCCAAATGGATGGGTCTTTAAAGAAATATCTTGCGAACCATCAACAATTTTTCTTGAAAACCTGATTGATCAATTTTTTGGTTTAAATTTTATAATTAATTTTATTAATGTTTCACTTTACATTATTTAATGGTTTTTTTATTAATTTCAAAAATTTTAATTATTTAAATTGTGAAATTACCATTTGCCCTCGGAGAGGATTTTTTACGTTTTAAGTCGTTTTTGCATGTTCCAAGATGTTTTGGAATCAATTTTTCGTAAGGAATTCAATGGGAATGTTGGTTTTTATCATTTATTAAATTTTTTGTGTGAAATGGTCGTGAATTTTATGAGGGTTATTTTCGTAATTTTGTCAAATTTTGTGAAAATTGGCGAAATGATTTATTTGATTTTGATTTGTCATTTTATGTATTTGAACGGGTTTTCCTAAGTGTAATGTAGGCTCTAAGGTTGTTTTGATGTTAGGGGTATTTTAGTAATTTGATCATTTTTAGTGATTTTTGTCATGAAGCTTCTTTTTGGTTTGTAGGATGATGATTTCTATGTTTCTGGGGTAGTATTTTCCTAGCGTAGCGTGGTTTCTAAAGTTTTGTCAGTTCGAGATACCTCATCCGAATTTCTAAAACACATCTGGTAATAAAATAAAACACTGGAATAAACATCCATCATTGGGAACTTTTGCGATCGGGTTGACGACTTGATTAATCAGGCGAATGCAAAAATGGGGTGTCTACACAATGTGAGATAATAGAATGCATTAAGCAACCATATATAACTATTTTATTAATAAGCTTCGTTGTTCATGACTAATATAACCATTCTTTAGGAAACAATAAAGAAAAAACACAAGGCTCTCTTTGTTTAGAAAACATCATAATTACTTTTGTATGAAAGGCTTGTTTAAATACCCAACGTAAAACCCTTATTCACCCATTGATAGCTGAACTAACCACTCCAAAAATGGGAGCAAACAAATAAATACATATAAAAGGGGGGTTGACAAAGACCTGTTTCACTTGACTTAAGAAACTTGACGTCGTCTCCGACTTTTTATGTAGATAGTACATAAAAAACAAAGAGTCAAAATTTCTAAAAATAGACTATTTTAACCCTTAAAAGGATGTTAAAAGAAAATGCCCCAATCTCCATTGCCATTTTAAACATCATAGCAGTTGGATTGCTCAGTGAAGGTGCCAATTCCTTAAGGAACCCCTAGATTATTGGACCCATTTGAGTTGAGATGAGCTCTTCATCTGGTTATGAGTTGCCATCTCTCTTCCCCACTCAATCATAGAAGCACTATCATCTAAGTATGATTAAAGGAAGGTAGCAATACCCTACCACATATTCATTCCCAAGTTGCATCCATTAGTGCCCCTCTTTTGGATCCTATAGTTAAAAAAAATCTCAAATAAATAAATAAATAAATCAATAATAAAACAACACAAATTATTCCCAAATAAATAAACAAGTGTTTAGAGATTCTCTGTACTTTTTTTGAAAAAAATTATTTTATGTTTGTGTGGGGTCCTATTTTATTTCATCTTTGTAATATGCTTGCACCCATTGCTATTTGACTGTTGAATTAAATGAAGCTTGAGCAAAGAAGGTTGTAGCAGCCTATGGCTTGGTAAGCATAGTACAAGAGTTGATCTAGAACTTATTGGATCCAAATCTTATTGGATCTCTTTTTTCATATTCTAATCAACCCAAACAATAATTTGACCTCGAATCAATTCAATATGATTTGGATCATATCCAATTCCAATCTAATGCGTATTAGATTGGACACAAGTCCAATAACTTATTTGATTTATCCTTAACATATCTAAAGGCACAATCGTTTTCAATGTCTCTTTGAAGCATAAACCATTGAAAAGGGATTATCTTTCGTTAAAGCCACAGAGGACTTTTTTGAGAATCTCATCCAGAAAAGTGGAGGATCAATAATAAATAGCCCAAGTAAAATTAGTCAAAAAAGGTCTTATAACTACTTCATGCCTTGGCCAATACTTATTGTATGCAATAATCACATTTAAACCAAAAAAATGCCACATGGAAGCTCAAGACAGTACTTCTCATGAAATAAGGAATGAAAAAAGTTGTTAAAATTTCTTTCTTACCGCATGAAAGCTTGAGACATCCTTTCTGTTGCCTCAGTTGCTAAGAAAGCTTATGTTGCCTTGGTCTTGGCAAAAGAAAGCTAGGGTTTAGAGAGAGAGATATGGTTAGTATTTAGAGAAAGAAAGAGTACAAGAGAAAAGATACCTGTAGAGAGAAGGATATGGTTTTTCTACCACTGCTACTAATCAACAGTTTGAAAGAGATGCCCTCGCTGGAGAGAACGTCACTTTTGTTTTAGAGAGATCTTCGCCTGATATGGTTGCTCAAGAGTTTGGAGAGATAAAGAGAATGAAATCGTAGAGAAGAAGAGATATAGAAAAAGAGGGTTCTGTTATGTGAGAAGAGAAGAGAGAGACATAATAATATCTGTTTTGTTGTTGATTTGAGAGTCTTGGTGTTGAAGATGATGATGATTGTAGAAAGTTTATGACCTTCCACGCCTTGAAGTAAAAAATATCCTATGATTGGAAGGTTAATCCAAGGTACCTTCTTCGTTGCTGTTGGTGGTTTGGCTGATCTCTTCTGTTGGTAGGATTGGTCCTCATTTATGGTCTTCAGCTTCTTTCGATGGTGGTCTGACCCCTTTTTATTCCCTCGTTGATGCTGCCTAAGTTAACCTCTTCTGATGAACGTTTTGACCTCGATCTTGCCCCTTTTTTCCTTCTTTAAGATGGTGGTCCAAATCTCTCCGACTCCTTTGCGACTCCTAGTATGGTAGACGGTGAGAAGGCATGGAGGATGGGCCCCCAATGTGATGTTTGCCAACGATCCTCTGAAGATATAGTTAGTACACAGATAGTATAGAAATAAATGGAGAAGAAGATGAATAGTAGACTTGCAGGGTTATCTTTCTCTTATAGGATATTTTTTTTTCCACTTGCCAATCACCAACCCCCCCTTCAATTCAGTAGGTTGTTTTTTAAAGACAAATTCAGGAGACAAGTGTCATCACACGGTTGGTCCAGGCGTTTAGAATGAGCTGTTTTAGTTAAGGTGTACTTGAGTGTTTTTGGAAAGTAAATCCATCACTTGTTAGTGAGATTTTTCCTCTGATGTATAAGTATTGCATGTCATTAAATGTGAAGTAAAAGGTCTCTAACGTATGGTGTCCCATCAGTTTGATCAGACCTTTTTGTACTTATCCATGTGATCGGATGTGCTCTAACATAGGTACTTGCTCAAGGACTTTTATGTGCTACGGGTCTAGTTGGATATGAGTTAAGGATTTGATTTGGGAGTAAACTAAGGTAAATATGATCTTAGTTTTAGATCAGGAATTAATCAGAGATCAAATATGGGTGTGGGCTCAGGTTGGATATCGTTCAGATGTGGATTGTTTTAACATATGTTCTGAATCAAGAAGCTCGGACTTCGCTCTTTCGTAAAGTTAGTTTGTACCTTAGGGGTGGAAGTGTCAAGGTAAGTCATACTTTCTTGTCTTGATAATTCCTGTGTATCTTGCTATGAACGAGAGGACTTGGTGTACGGGAGAGCTTTTGTTTTCTCTAGATTGGTTTTGGCATGCTACAAATTTTAAGTTTGAGTTGAGGTTTGATAGATTTGGTTGGTTTCATTCAAGCTAGTTATAATTTGTGTCTTACACTTGCCAGTCTAAGATGCCACCTTATCCCGGTGACCTCAATTGGCATTGAACTTACAATTTACTTTTGTGGTTTTTTAGATTTAATTCTTTCCTGAGTGAGGAGATTTGGCCTTGCTAAGATACTGAATTATGTAATAGGTTAAAATCGTGTTTCACGTTGTTCATGGTAGGGCTGCAAACTATTAACTTCCTTTTTTCTTTCTTCTGTAACACTCCCAACTCAGGGTGTAGAGCTCGGTAATTTCTTACTCGTTGGGTTGATTTAAAAACTGACGTATAACTCTAAGTGGGGCCCTTCTTTCGTTTCTTTATGGCATGTGTCCTTAAATAGTATTGCATGACTAAAATGGTTTCCACAACTATTCTAAAGATTTGTTGGGAGTGTTTACTCGGCTCCATGATCTTCATTGGTTATCTTTAAGAATGTTAATGCAAGGTATGGGTGAAGGAGCTGAAGGTGCATTTCAAGGCAAATTTGTCAAAAACAAATGACAAAGCAAAATATGTCATCACCCTTTCAAGCCCACTTGGTCAATATCACCAAACCATACTCGTTTCAGGCCCCTCCAAGACTGAGGATGGGAGGTCCTTACATATGTTGAACATAGATTTGTTGTTTTGAAAGCTATGTGCTAAACTGATGAACCAATGGTATGACGCCATGCGTACTGAAAAGTTATTAAAAAATAAAGCCCTTAAACTGCTCCCAAATTTTCTCTTATTGACCAATCACTTTTGCTCATTTAATACACATGGCGTCATGCCATTGGTTCATCAGCTTAACACATAACTTTCAAAACAGCAAATCTCAGTTCATATATGTTGATCTTGGAAATGATTCGCCACAACCTTCTCTTATTGACGAAATCAGTAAACTCAATTTGACTCTTTTGTATGTCTACCAAGTTGAGTAAAGTCAAAAACTCATGAATCAACTCAGATGAGTCAAATAAAATATATTAAATTTTATATATTTAAACAATAGTTTTTAATATTTAAAAATGAAAAGGTATTTTTGTCTCCACAAAAATATTATTGAGTTAGATAACTTGTTCGAGTTCCTGACTCAACTCGATGTATTGGCAAGTTGACTGGGCCAATTTGATGAATTGACTTGATGATTTTCCAAGTTAATTCATTGATTTGGTTCCATCGAGTTTTGATGTTTAATCACCTTGAAATCCAAAGCAAATTGAGTTGACCCGACTGAGCTTCTACATGACAAATTTTAGAACTGTTCTAGGGATCGGAAATTTTGGTGATTGAGATGGTGTTACATGATATATTATAAAGTCTTCAATTTTGGAGTGATGGGTGGTTAACATAATCTTCCAAATTAATGAATAAGATCCCATAATTAATGGCGACCCCGTACCAAATGCTTTTTATTAAACATGTCTTCTATGTAAGACTTTGTCTAAAACTTGTCATAGAGTGTGCTTCAATCATGTTTCTCCCAAAAGGCATCGTTACAACAAAAATATAAAGAGTCCAACTAGCCGTACTACGGGTTGGGCTCACCTTGTGGCGTAAGAAAACATGATCCTTGCTTCAGGGTTGTAGAGGACAAAATTCTATCAACTTTGAAAAAAAAAAGTTCCACAAAAATTATTTTTCACCATTAAATTATAATTTTAATTTTTGAAATTATGTGGAAGATCGGTACCCATCCATTTTCCAAACCTTGGATCAAACTTAAAAGTTGGTTTTTGAGGTTTTTATTATTATTTAGGATATGAGTTTTTCGATGAAACTAAGAGCGCTATGGTGTTGGATTGCTGATGTTGTAATCCATTTGAGCAAAAGGACTCTTAATAAGGCTTAAAGTATTATATAAAAAATCAACTTCGTGCATTCATCTTTCTATTTTTATTAAGAAATATGCTAAGTGCAGTAGTTTAAAAAATTAATATTTTCTCAAGGTCAATTATATATTAGAGAATAAAATATAGGATGGTTTGGACATACTATACTTTATTAGCAAAGAGGGGGTCAATAAAAAAATTAGATGTTACTTTTTTTTATGATAAATATTAATTAAGTTATCCATATGTTTTAAAATTGATGATGTGCCCGTTGACCTTGGTCTTCAACCTCCAACCTCCAACCAAAAGCCCTCACTTTTCTTCCCAAAATTAGTCATCTTTAATCTCTTTGGAAAAATCTTTTATTAGCATCTTTAACTTTAGAAAAATGCTAGTATCACCCACGATTGAGGTTCTCCATCACCACCACCATTGGGATGTTAGGGATTCCCCAAAAAATGTATCTTTAGAAATAAGTGTATTCATCGTTAGAAGAGCAGAATTGATACTTAGGAAATCTGCATTATTCCTCTTATCCTAACGGTTATGCAGATAGAGGGCCTCAACATTAGCTCCCAGGGCTTAAAATGTGTTGTACCCATGTTGTATCTAAGTATCTTCATATTCAAATCTGGATTTTTTTTACATGAATCTGAATTTAATTTGGATCCTACTAGCTAGGTAAATCATATACAAAAAGTTCTGTTTTTAGTTAAGTCGAACCTGAATTGACTCAAATTACTTGATTCAGGTTGGGTTGAGTAGGATAATTTTGGAATGTTAACATTTTTTCTAAGGTAATTATAAAAGCACCCTACAAATTAATAAGGGCAACCCGCACCATAGCCAATTTCTTGTCTTATATTGGTTAAAAGTTTTGAAATGGGCTGATTTTTGTTGAGGATGATTTCTATGAAGATGACATCATCCTCACAAAAAATCAGCCTATTCTTAAACTTCTAACCCCATCAAAACCGACTAAAAAAAGAGAGAAGATGATATACGATTCTTGAATTTGTTTTGATGGGGTTAGAAGTTTCAGAATAAGCTGATTTTTAGTGAGCATGATCTCTATGATGAAGAGATTATCCGCACAAAAAATCAGTTCATTCTGAAACCCTTAACCATATAATTCGCGGGATGACTTTCTAATTACTCTTTTTTCTATCATACTTTTTTGCTGATTGCTATACTCTTATTTTATCATTATAATCTTTTTATTTTATAAGAATTCATGTTTTATTAAAGTAGTAGAAAATGATACTTTGACAATACAAAGATATAATTTTTAAAACAATATATCATTCGGATCTCGACGAATATAGAGATGAATTTGCATCCCACTTGGATCAAGGGACATCAAATCATATTCGATCCCTTAGTTTATTTGGTTATGCTCTAGGATTTAAACCCACTAAATTCATATTTCAAATCATTATAAAAATTTTACTTATTTTATACCTTAGTGTGAATGGAAACTTTTAAAATTCAAATTTCAAAAGTTTTATTTTTGTTTGTTTCATTTCAAGTTTCAGATTTTAGATTTTGGAATCAAAATTTAGAAGTTTTGAACCAGCGATGAAAGACGTTGAATTAAACTTTTGAAGTCTGATTTATAATTTCCGGACTCTAGAAGTGTCATCAAACATAGCCTTAGTTGAGGCTAGAAAAATCATCAACTTTAAGATTCCATTCCATCTCCTTCAAATCTCAAGAGAAATAGGAGTACTTGTGAAGTAAAAAATGATGAATTCTGGATACAAAAATTTAAGGTTTTTTTTTTTTTTGACAAAAGGTTGGGGTGAGGTTGAAACTGGATTTAAGGTTGAATGGTGCTAATAAAATTAACTTATAATACAGGTTGAATTGATTGAGGACGACGGGTTTTTCGGAGGAAAGTCAAGGTTTTGTGGGAAAGAAATTGAAGTTGAGGGTATTTAGATAAAAAAATGTTGAAGATGATGATTTTTTTGGGAGGAAAATCATGAGTTTTTCTTAGCTGGTGGTTGAAACACAAGGGCATTTTTAGGTCAATAAAGTTGGTGATATTGAAGATGGATTTTGGGAGGAAAAAAGGGTTATTGTTACGTGTTGAAGTGGAGAGCGATCAATTTTCATAAATTTGAAAACGAAAGGTATCTCAAATATTTTACGAGAGAATGCGTGGAGAGAGCTCCAAAAACAAAAAAAATGGCAACTTATAGTTATAGGTACATCTGACAAATGTTTTTAAAATACTGATATTTTATTAAAAAAAGAGAAATATTTATAATATATAATTTTAATTTTATACTTTAGATTTTGATAGTGCGATCGAAGAGAGAGAGAGTGAAGGTGGTGAGAAATGGCGATCTCTGGTTCTGATGAAAGTGTTGCTCTGATTTGGCGAGAAGAGGTCGTTGATGGAGTGGTGGATTACAAAGGAAGGAGAATTAATAATAGATCTAAACATGGTGGATGGAGATCTGCTTCGTTCATTATTGGAGTTGAGATCATAGAGAGATTTGCTTACTATGGAATCTCATCGAACCTCATAACATATCTAACTGGTCCTCTTGGCCAATCCACGGTCTCTGCTGCAGTGAATGTGAACGCGTGGTCTGGTACATCATCTCTGCTTCCTCTAATTGGTGCTTTTGTTGCTGATTCCTACCTTGGACGATATTGGACCATCTTCTTCTCTTCTCTCCTTTACCTTCTGGTTCGTCTCTCTCTCTCTCTCTCTCTCTTTAACTTTCTTGATGCGTACACGATATCAACAGAGAAAATGAGAGGGTAGTGCTGATTTCTGAACTCAACCTTTGAGAGGGGACTCAAAAACTCACCGATGTGGTATGGCCAAAGAATAGTAGATTCTGTCCCTCGGGATACATAACCAATCGGACGGACCTCGTCTGTAATTGTGTCTCTCGAGCAAAATTGTTTACCTATGACATGTTGGTGAGTTTTTGAGTTTGACAGTCGGCTTGAATTCAAAATGTACCCTTATTTAAAGTGGACGTTCCGTTTTTTCTTTAGTTATGATAACCGGACTCCTCTGATCTGACTTACGCCCCCATCACATAACTGTAGATCATTTGTCTCGGGATATACAAATTTAAAAAAAATGATTTCACATATCTCGAGGAAATGATTAATGATTTTGTAATAGAAGGCATATATGAAATGGGATGTCAAAAATCATTATTTGATTTTTATTTTTCTGAATACCCTTAAGACATGGTAGTGCTTGCCCATTGGCATCCTTACAAATAATATTCCTTAGCCCATTAGGAAGATTCATTTTTGAACATCAAGAGAAAAGAGTACTGATTGCTCACCTTTTGTGTCTTGTCTCTCTTGTAACCTCTCACCATCCTTGTTGGCAATCTCTCGTTTAATTCGTGAAAACTTCATGAATTTGTTTTCAATGAAGTATTATTCTTCGGATTATTGAATTGTTCTAAATAATTCACGTATTTTAAGTTAAAAAAGAATAAAACGATTTTATTTTTATTATTATGAATTTTTATAAAATTTGATAAAAAGAAAAATACTACTTTAATTTGTTGTATGTTGTAAAGTGTAAACTTGTAAGTTGTAATATATAATACAAGTTTGACTTTAAAGCAATCATGCTTCAAAATTTTGGAAGAATCCATCTTTTTAGGTGACAAATGTCATTTTCATCTTAAAAAAAATAATGACATGCCCCCTTTACATTTATTTGAGATATCATCTTAATTTTTCAAATTGATGATTTGTCTATTGATTTTGATCTTTTTTTATAAATCAATGGAACAATAATCTCAATGCCCTCGTTATCACTACTATCATTATTATCATTATAACCATTTCATTACCATTACCATTAACACCAGCAATTTCATCACCGCTTTCACTATTAACGTATATGTTGCATATTTTCCATTTATTGACTTTTTGACCGAATTTTAGACTAGAATTTTGTAACTCAAAATCAAATAGAACTTGAATTTTTCACATATCAAATTTTTATAGTATTTGAAATTGCTAACGAGACTTACAATTGAAGCACACTAACGATGAGGGAGAGGATGAAGAGAATTAAAGCACAAAAAAAGAATTACTTTTATAACAAGAGAAGGCTGTTGACACAAATATTTAGAAGATTGGAAGTGGCCCCACATTTACATTTAACCTTACAAGTATTAAGGTCATTTTCATCAAAAGAAATAAAATTACATTCTCATCATTGTTGTAACCGTGTTAGAATAACTTTTTATTGTGTTATCTTCAAAATCAGTAGTTAATATTTCAAATTTCAAAATACTCTTACAATATATTGAATGATAAGTAATGATATACCATTAGATTATTTTAAAGTAATTATAATTTTTTTTAACTATTCATAAATCCTAATTATTGTAGGTCTTCGATGCAAACACACAGGTACTATTAAAGTAGTAAACATGCATGACTAAAAATTTTCATAAGTACTTAAAAAATTATTTTGAATAGACTACCTAATTTTCTATCATATTTAATATTTAGTATATTATTAGTTTTTGATAATTTAAAATATTAACTAAGGTGATTTTGAAGACAACATAACCAAAGGACATTTCTATAAATTTAAAAAACTCAAAACCAACTAATGTGATTATAAATATCACAAGGGTTTCAATGGGTCGGATCCCATTCCATTCTTGATGTTTGTAGAACCAGAACAATTTTATTCTTGTCAATTATGGTTTTGGTTATAAAATAAATGGAATAAAAAACGCCAAGAAATAAGTATACTCATCAATTCCAGCTCTCAAGAATTTTTTTTTGTTGATGATGAGGGTTCCAGACTCGTAGGTCCGACTAGCAAGGGTGAGACAAACTAGCCTCTACACTATATCTCACCCAAATCCCAAGGATACATGCAATGTCCTACAAATCACACATACCAGGTAAGTAAAGATAAATCTCCATGGGTGCCCAAGGTGGGGGTTTGAACTCAAGACCTCACCCATTTTGGAGGGATGCCTGGGTCACTGCGCCGAACGCTCATTGTAAAATATTTTTTTTTTTTTAAAATTAACATATAATCTACAAAAATATCAACTTAATTGCAATGTTTTTCTAATAAAGAAAAGAGTTCATGGTTTTTTTTTTTTTTTTTTATAAATAAAAATATATTCTCTTTACAAGTAATAAACTTTTAGAAGAGATGATCCATTTTAAGCTCCAACATAGAATTTATATGAAAAAAATGAAGAACTTTTATATAACATGTATTTATTTTAAAATATTAAAATCCTAAAATTAATGAAATATGAATTTTTTTTCAAAATAAACTGATTCCTTGTACCCATGGGTACCCATCAAATAGGACCTAATGGTTCCGATTTTTATGTTGTATTTTGGACCCAACTCTAATTGGTTCTAATAAAAAGGGAATAAGAAGCTTGGTTTTGGTTCCAATTCCAGATTGGTTTTGGTTAAATGGGTATCCATTAACATCCGTAATTGTAAGATGATAATTTTATTTTATTTTTGAAAATGATCTTGCTAATAACTAGGTTAAATGCAAAAGTAGCGACTTTTTGGTCTCCAAATTTTGGTGTCAATAAACTCTTAGGTTTTCTCTCGTTATAGAGTGATTTAGGAGATGACAAGAAACCCCACATTCATATTGGTCAAAGTGTACTGAAGCTACTCCCAATTTACAAAATAGCCACATTGAGGAGAAGATGCCTAAGAACCAATAGGAATATGGGTTTTTTTTGAGGTCTCCACAATTTCACTCATATAATAGTAAAGATGCATGTGCGTCTGCACATGCCACCTACAAGCTATGGGAACGGATCCTCTGTAGTGCAGTTTTCCTGTAGTTCCCTGTGCGTGGTTCAACGGTTGAGAGAATGTCATGTGCAAGGGACATCAAAATCCCACCATTGAAATTTGGGATTTACAATGGCCGTTCTCTTTCAATGCTGCTGATCAGGTTTAAAAAGAAATTTTTTTTCCAAAACTGATCTAAATCATGATCATAACCAGACTGATCTGTTAGTTTGTATTTTTCAACATGGATTCTTCACTACTTCAAGTGTACTAGAAGGAAATATAGGACAATTGCGTTACAACGAATCCGCTGCCACAAGCTAGACCCACTAGTTAGTTTTATTAAAATTAAGGAAAAATTACTTAATAGACCCTGCTGAAGGGATTGCTTTTTAAATGGACCATGAGTTTTGGGATGGTAACTTAACCACCCAATTAGTTAAAATCTTTCTTCCTAAATGGTTCCTCACCGGATAAAACAACAAACTCAAATTGTCAAGATCAACAAATCATCTCTACAAATTTGATGATTTGTTGATCTTCATAATTTGTGTTCGTCTTGACAATTTGAATAAATGTCGATCTTAATGATTTGAATTGTCCATCTTGAAAATCTGGATAATCGATCTCACCAACTGAAATGGGAGTAAGGGACCATTAAGAAAGAAAAAACTTGACTAAATGTACCTTGTAGACACCCCAATTTATCTGGATTGAGACGAGAGCTTTCGAAATCCAACGAGGTAAAGCCCGATTTATCAAGTCTTCAATTTTATCTAGTGGGGCCCGCCTCAGTATAGTCCAGCTCTTCAAATTTATTTTTTAAAGTTTAACAATAAGCTTGGTCATGGGTCAGCTATGACCTAGGATATTTTTCCTTTGGGCTATGAGTCACCTATGACCCTAACATATTTTGCACAGAACCTTGGGCAAGTCATCGACTCATACAATCTTGCATAGTAACTCATTTACCCTAGGTCTATTTAGTTAGACAATTTTGTTGGGGATTCGTGCACTTGAGTGCTCTAGATATTTTAAAGGAGATTACCCCTTAAATCCCCTATTAGTTGTTTGTTCTTCAAGAAAATCCCCATTTTTCCCAATGTCCTTACATTAATTTACATAATTTTCCCACTGAGGCATTCCAGTAATTCTCTTATTCTTCCAATCTTTACTTATAGTCAACCTTTGATCCTCACAAAAAATTAATTACCCTCTTGTCCTCATTTTGTTGAAGTACAATTAGGTAAATTGGCCCTTCATCCCAATCCATAATTCAAGGCTTTATCCACTACATTCTTTGCAAATTGACCAGAGTCAAGGCACCTTCACCCCTTCACCCACTCAATAGAATTCTTTAGAACCTTTAGGCTTTTTTACACTTATACCTTCAAGTTGTTAAGAGCCTTAACTAATGCAATTGTCTTAAAAATTCAAAATTCATATCACAATTGACATGCCATTGTTACTAGAATCTTTACAAATTAATCACATTCAAGGGACTTAGACACTTTCATCTTCCTCATAGAATTCTCTAGAACCTTATGAGTTATTACACATCTATCTTTTGATGATTATAATTAGTAAGACTCAAAGAGATGCAAAGACCATTAAGGACAAATTATTTGAGGGTATGTGAAGTCTTTCATTGAGATATTCTTAGGAATGTTTTGAAGTTATGAAAATTGGATACTTATATCCCCAAAAGTCTCCCTAGAATCGATAAATAAAGACCCATCCAAGGCAACTAGAGGAGGAAAGTTTAGTACTCAAAATTTTTGTCAAATTTGTTCCTTGAAGCCTTTTTGTACCCTAAAATTTTGTCCATTTGTTTCTTCACCTATTCTAAAAGCTAAGAGTAAGAGAAAGAAGAAGAGAAGAAGACTAAGGTGAGGTGCAGAGCTTCCCTTTCTATCACACTCTTCTTTTAGTTTTATGTACTTTTACTTTCATGCAATGTAGTGTAACTCTATTTCTTTATTTTCCTTATTTTGACATGGTTGGATTGAGAGTTAATCAGTGGGAGGATCCTGACCACTTATAACTCCAATTTTGTTTCAAGTTTCTTTCAATAAAACTAACAATAACATATTTCAATGGCTTGCTTGGATTGAAAGTTAATCCCTTTGTGGGAGGATTTTTACCACTATCAGTCCATTTTGAACTTTTAAATTTCTAACAAGTTATTTAATTCCAAGTATTTTTAAATTTCTAATTTGGATTTTTCTTGTAAATGATTTGAGGAGAGAGTAAGTCTCCACTATGTGAAGCAATCTCCATTTTCTAAGTCCATTCAATAAGTTCTTTCATGGAACATAACATGCATACATCATAACACATACCACTTTACTTTTATTTTAAAAAGTTATAAGTTAAAAATGTAGATATTTTTAGAGCTATATTTAATACTCTAAGCCAACAAAAATAGTCCCCTACTGGATACAACTCCATTTAAAGATGAAGGTTCCCTTAAGGATATGCCCCATCCATGGACATGTCCTAATAGAAAAGAAAAAAACGTACTCCCTAGTGTGTAAAAAAGTTTGGAATAAGTGCTTGGATGCCAAAAATGTGAGATTCATTTTGATTTCCATCATAACCTCAAGCCTACAAAATTTTCTGCAAGCATATATTTTTGTATATGACTTGTTCATTGACTTCTTTTGCAAATCTAGAGGTCGAACAATATTTCATTTGATTCCTAACTACTCCACCATCTCCTCTAACTTCAAAAACTTTAAAAAATCATATTTTTTTTATATACTTTATTTCTAGCTAACCTTTGGTTACCATGTATCTACTTGATAGGTGAGACAATGTGCCTAATACCTCCCTTGTATCAAAATCAGACCTCCTTACCCTTAACCTCTATGGTTAGACTACATTTGAGTCACCAGAAGCTACAAAATGAATTTTAAAAAACATGTTTTATAGTGTCTATTCCTACCTTAACTTATTAAATGGTGGCGACTCCTAAACCCACGTAGATGACGTCTAAATCCTATGAACCTTCACATATCTACATACCTGATTCAATTGATTAGAACAAACCTACGGGCCAACCGACCAAGGAAATTAGTAGAACCTAATCAAACTAAGTTAAGCTCCCCCCTCCCCCCACCCACTGCCCATCTGTACCATCAAGTTACCTTGAAAAAATTAGGGCCGATTAAAAAGAAGTCCCTCATGCGGTGTCTATTAAGTAATTTTTCCTAAAATAAAATAATAGTACATCTTGCCCGAGGAGCATTCAACATTGTTGATCCTAGGTTGATGTATTTATTAGGGTCGTGAAATGCCTCGTGGCACACTCCTTTGTATCCCCTAGGTTTTTGAGTGCTTCATCCTCCATTTTGGTGGACTTATAAACTTAAATTTACTTGTTCGTAATTTCTAGCCAATGAATTTATTCAATTTTTTTATCATAGATGTGGAAATTCAACAATTCTTACTTTTAAATATATTAAATTTGAGGAATGGTCATCAATGGTATGAAAAATAATCATGAACACATATTTCATTACATCATCATCATAGGTAAACCATAGGTATTTTCCATCAATAAATATTATCTTCATGTTGGATGAAATTACAGGGACTCGGATTGGTAACTCTATCTTCTGTTCTTACTTCCCTAAACTCATCTGACTGCCAAAACACTGAGAACAACATCTCTTGCTCTTCTCCTTCTACCCTCGAAGTCATCTTTTTCTTCTTCTCTTTGTATCTAGTGGCAATTGCACAGGGTGGACATAGGCCATGTGTCCAAGCTTTTGGAGCCGATCAATTTGACGAGCGAGACCTATATGAGAGGAAGTCGAAGAGTTCATTTTTCAACTGGTGGTATTTTGGCTTATGTGTGGGTTCCTCTATTACAATCTTGATCATGTGTTACATCCAAGACAACCTGAATTGGAGTATTGGATTTGGTATTCCATGTGTTTCAATGGTAGCATCACTTGTTGTTTTCTTACTCGGATACAAGACTTATCGTTATAGTTTCAAAGAAGATAAGTGCAGCCCATTTGTTCGAATCACTCAAGTGTTTGTAACAGCAATAAGGAATTGGAGAGTCACCCCTTCATCCACTATTGTGCTAGAGGAAGCAACGCAAATGTCCCCCAAAGTTGGTGCTCACCAATTCAAGTAAGAGAAATGAATTTCTTTCGCTTATTTCGGGACAACAAAACATGAAGTCTTTTATGTAAATCTTGTGTTTCTTGATTGGTCTAGGATTCATATTATTGACCTAATACAAGAAATTATGCACCAGCTTTTAAACTAGTTTACTATAATCGAATTTGACATGCAATTACAAGGTTTATTTTCTTTATGACACAGGTTTCTTGACAAAGCATTGATTGTAGAATCAGATAGTCCCGATGATTCAACAAAAGGTTGGAAAGTGTGTAGCATTAGCCAGGTCGAAGAAGCGAAGTCTGTGTTGCGGTTGGTTCCAATATGGGTTACATGTTTAATGTACGGGGTAGTATTGGCACAAGTCTCGACCTTCTTCACTAAGCAAGGGAGCACCATGGACAGATCAATAGGATCAAGCTTTCAGATACCAGCTGCGTCACTACAGGCAGTTACAGGAATGTCAATTGTTCTTATCATTCCCATCTACGACCGTTTCTTTGTTCCTATTGCTAGGGTCATCACAGGGAAATCCTCAGGGATAACAATGCTTCAGAGAATTGGTTGTGGAATGTTTTTAACTGTGATCTCCATGGTGGTGGCAGCTCTAATTGAGAAGAAAAGGCTTAAAATTGCTCTAGATTTTGGGTTGGTAGACATTCCAGAAGCGACAATTCCTATGAGTGTGTGGTGGTTAGTTCCTCAATATATCTTGTTTGGAATTGTTGATGTCTTCACTATTGTGGGATTGCAAGAGTTTTTCTACGATCAAGTGCCGGATGGGTTAAGGAGTCTAGGCCTCGCCCTCTACTTGAGCATCTTGGGAGTAGGGAGCTTCCTAAGCAGCTTCCTTATTTATGAGATTGAGAAGGTGACTGGTGCGGGCGGTCGAGATAGTTGGTTTTCGAACAACCTCAACCGAGCACATTTGGATTACTTTTATTGGCTTCTTGCAGGACTCAGCGCCATAGATTTGGTTGTATACTTTTATTTTTCAAAAAACTATATCTATAGTAGGGCAACTACAATATGATGGGGATAACCATGGCTCAATTGTCATTACTAGTATTATTATTGATGAGGATAAGAATCCTCTGTTCTTAAAATCTTTGCTTGTTGAATTATAGACATCAACAAATTATACTCACCTTTTAAAAAAAAAAAAAAAAACAAAAAAAAAAAAACCCTATAGTTCGTCCCATCAAACACATTCATGGATTATTTTTGTGAAAGAAATCGGATGGAAAAAATCAATGTCGCTATGACATCAATGCAAAATCCATTTTCTATGGATATATTGTATTTTTACCCCATGATTATTCACTTTTGAAGAACAAAAGGAGGAGTGACTAACAATGGCAATCTTGCCAACAACTATGGTTTGTAGCGTAAATCTCTCGAAAAAAGGGCAGTGATGGTCGCAATCTGGTCCAAAGGTAACTTGTATTGACATTAATGGTGATCCTGTCCATTACCTTTAATGTTTGGTCCAAAGTCAATAAGGGAAGTAGTAGACTTCCTCCACGCATACTTCATGAAAATTAGACCCAATGGGGCTAGAGAAACAAGGAAATTTGAGAACCTTTCTTTAAATATATATTTTTTTGTTTTTTGGTTTGGGGATACGAATTTTTTGATGAAACTTAGAGTGCTATCAGGGGCGGATTTAGAGTGAGGGCACTTGCCCCCACAAGAGTTTTCAAATTTTATAGATTAATGTGCTATGGCCAGATTTTTACAGTGGATAAAGAAATATTTTACCACTATTGCCCCCACAAATTTTTTTTTTTTTTTTTTTTTTCACTCTGAGTTGCCCCCACAACTATTTTTTTCTACTCTTGATTGCCCCCACATGAGCAAAATCTTGGCTCCGCCCTTGAGGGCTATGGTGTCGTATTACTTTGTTAATAAGGAAAGGGTATCACAAATATTAAAAATCAACCTCATGCATTCTTCTTTCTATTTTTTTTATAAAGAAATATGCTAAGTGTGTTAGTTTAAAAATTAATATTTTCTCGAGGCTAATTATATATTAGAGAATAAAAATTAGGGTGGTTTGGACATACCATATTTTATTAGCAAAGAGGGGGTCAACAAAAAAAAAAAAAAAAGATCTTACTTTTTTTTAATGATAAATATTTAAGTTATCCATATGTTTTAAAATTGATGATGTGACCGTTGACCTTGCTCTTCAAAATAGACTAATGAAAAATGATCAAATCTGCTCATCTTCAACCTCCAACCAAAAGCCCTTACTTTTCTTCTCAAAATCAGTCATCTTTGGAAAAATCTTTTACTCACATCTTTAACTTTAGAAAAATGCTGGTATGACCCACGATTGAGGTTCTCCATCAACATGACCATTGGGATGTTAGGGATTCCCAAAAGAAAATGTATCTTTTAGGAATAAGTGTATTCATCTCTAGAAGATTAGAACTTATGCTTAGCAAATCTGCAGTTTTTATCTTATCCTAACGGTTATGCAGATAGAGGGCTTCAACATTAGATCCCAAGGCTTAAAATGGGTTGTACCCTTGTTGTATCTAAGTATCTTCATAATGAGGTCTGAAATTTTTTACATGAATCTGAATTTAATTTGGATCCTAATAGGTAAACCGTATCCAAAATGTTCTGCTTTCAGTTAAATCGAACCCGAACCAACTCAAATTACTTGATTCGGATTGGGTTGAGTTGGATAATTTTGGAATGTTAAACATTTTTTCTAGGGTAATTATAAAAGCACCCTACAAATTAGTAAGGGCAACCCACACCTTAGCTAATTTCATGTCTTATATTAGTTAAAAGTTTCGGAATGAGCTGATTTTTGGTGAGGATGATCTCTATGAAGAGGACATCATTCTCACTAAAATTCAGCCTATTTTGAAACTTCTAATCCCATCAAAATTGATTTACAAAAATAAAAATAAAATGGATGATGTATGATTCTTGAACTTATTTTAATGGGGTTAGAGGTTTTAGAATGAGCTGATTTTTAATGAGGATGATCTCTATGATGATAAGATCATCCTCACCAAAAATCAGCTCATTCTGAAACTCTTAACCCATATAATTGGTGGGATAATTTAATAATTACTCTTTTTTCCATTATACTTCTTTGTTGATTGTTATACTTTTATTTTATCATTATAATCTTTTTATTTTATAAGAATTCATATTGTATTCAAGTAGTAGAAAATGATACTTTGAAAATATGAAAAATATAAATTTTAAAATAATATATCTTTCAGATATCAACGAATATATGGATGGATTTGCATCCCACTAGGATCAAGAGACATCAAATCATATTCGATCCCTTATTTTATTCGGATCTACTCCAAGATCTAAACCCATTAAATACATATTTCAAATCATTATAAAAATTTGACTCATTTTATACTTTAGTGTGAATGGAGGTGGTCAACTTTTAAAATTCAGACTTCAAAAGTTTTATTTTCGTTTATTTCATTTCAGGTTTTAAATATCAGATTTAGAATCGAAGTTCAGAAGTTTTAAACCAGCAATGAAAGACGCTCGATGAAACTTTTGAAGTCTGATTTCTAGTTTTCAGACTTTAAAGTGTTATCAAACATAACCGTAGTTGAGGCTAGAAAAGTCCTCAACTTTAAGCTTCCATTCCATCTCCTTTAAATCTCAAGAGAAATAGGAGTACTTGTGAAGTAAAAAATGATGAATTTTGAACATAAAAATAATTTTTTTTACAAAAGGTTATGGTGAGGTTGAAAATGGATTTAAGGTTGAATAGAGCTAATAAAGTTAATTTATAATACAGGTTGACTTGATTGAGGACGATGGGTTTTTCGGAGGAAAATCAAGGTTTTGTGGGAAAGAAATGAAGATGAGGGTATTTAGTTAAAAAAAAATGTTGAAGATGATGCTTTTTTTGGGAGGAAAATCATGAATTTTTCTTAGCTGGAGGTTAAAAACAAGGACATTTTTAGGTCAATAAAGTTGGTTAGATTGAAGATGGATTTTGGGAGGAAAAAAGGGGTTTTCTTTTTTATTGTTAGGTGTTGAAGTGGAGAGCGATCAATTTAAAAACGAAAGGTATCTCAAATATTTTACCAGAGAATGCGTGGAGAGAGCTCCAAAACCAAAAGAATGGCTAGTTATAGGTACATCTGGCAAATGTTGTTTAAATACTGATATTTTATTAAAAAAGAGAAATATTTATAATATATCATTTTAATTTTATACTTCAGTGTTTGATAGTGCTATCGAAGAAAGAGCGAGAGCGAGAGAGAGAGAGAGAGAGTAAGAGAAGGTGGTGAGAAATGGCGAACTCTGGTTCTGATGAAAGTAGTGCTCTGATTTGGAGAGAAGTGGTTGTTGATGGAGTGGTGGACTACAAAGGAAGGAGAATTCATAATAGATCTAAGCATGGTGGATGGAGATCTGCTTCGTTCATTATTGGAGTTGAGATCATAGAGAGATTTGCTTACTATGGAATCTCATCGAACCTCATAACATATCTAACTGGTCCTCTTGGCCAATCCACGGTCTCTGCTGCAGTGAATGTGAACGCGTGGTCTGGTACATCATCTCTGCTTCCTCTAATTGGTGCTTTTGTTGCTGATTCCTACCTTGGACGCTATTGGACCATCTTCTTCTCTTCTCTCCTTTACCTTCTGGTTCGTCTCTCTCTCTCTCTCTCTTTAACTTTCTTGATGTGTACACGGTACCAACAGAGAAAACGAGAGTTAGTGCTGATTTTTGAACTCAACGTTTGAGAGGGGACTCAAAAACTCACCGACGTGATATGACTAAAGAATCGTAAATTCTGTCCTTTGCGATACATAACCGATGTGACGGACCTGCCGTCGGTAATTATGTATCCCGAACAAAAGAATCTACTGTTCTTTACTCATGACATGTCGGTGAGTTTTTGGGTTAGCCAGTCAGGTTGAATTAAAAAATCATTAATCTTTAGTGAAAGACTATTATTAAATTGACAATATTAAATTTACCCCGTGCAAAATGTACCCTTATTTAAAGTGACATTCCATTTTTCTTTAGCCGTGATAATCTGACCTATACTCCCATCATTTAATCGTAGATCATTTGTCTCAAGATATACAAATTTAAAAAAAAATGATTTTACATATCCCAAGGAAATGATCTATGATTATGTGATTGGGGACATATATCAAGGGGGATGTCAAAAAATCATAATTGGAATTTTATTTTTCTAAATATCCTTAAGACTAATGATAAACTGACATTCTTTGTAGGCTCTCTAACGTGGTAGTGCATAATACCATAGATATTTTTCTTGTGAATCTCGAAGTAAAAGATCTATGGTTCTATGCATGCCACACTGAAGAGCGAACAAGGAGTGTCAATTTATTACAACTCTATCCTCAAAATTTTAAATAATTAGATCAAAATTTAATAATTTGGGATGGCAATTTAAACATGATCTACGAAGAAGTCTCGAAAATGACATGAAATTAATGAATTTAGATCAAAAGTCTAATTGGGTTTGAGTTATGATAGTGTCGACCCACATTTAACACGATTATTAAATGGGTCATGCCTAGGGTACGGATGTCAACCCACATAACCCATTTTGACACGGTTAGTTATTTTTTTCATTAACATATTTAAATCATGAAATTTGTGAGGTATTTCAAATATCAATAATTATTTAAAGATTTTTAAAATTGTCTATTTTTTTTTAAATTTTGTTATATTTTTTGATAATATATATATTTCAAATTTTACAAAATATAGAAGAAGTTTTAGGATATTTTTCAAATAATTAAGGATGAAGTTTTTAGTTGGGAAATAAAAACACTCTCCTTACTTTGTTAGTAAAGAAAGTTTTTTAACTACATTACCTTGTGGCATCTAAAATCATGATCCGATGCACTATAGAGGATAAAATTCTGAGAACTTTAAAGTTTTTATGCGTGGTTGTTTGACTTTATTTTTTATAATGATATTTTACTTTTGATGGTGAAAATGTAACTTATTTTTTTTTTACTAAAGATTATAATTTTATTGAGCATATTACACAGGTCAAGTCGGGTTACGTATTCAATAAGTGTTTGAGTTTGAATTTAAATTTTTGATAAGATTATTAAATGGGTCGGGTCTGAGTTGGGTAAAATTTCAGAATATTGTTACCTCAACACAACACGAACATGACTTGATCCATTGCACCAATTAATAATGTGATTTTTTTCTTGTGAATTAAGGTGAATTTTATTTTCTTCTTCTTCATTTTTTTTTTTATATTAAAAATATCCTTAAAAATTTATTACATCAAAATTTTACCATAACATTCATAAAAAATGGACGTTGACTTTTGATTAAGGTTAAACCTAATCTTGCACTTTGGCTCACTTCATAATCTCAACATACAAAACATCTCATCCAAACAATTTCGGTAGTTGTTTACGATTATGATTAGCCTCATATAAAATCCTAAACCCAAAAAATAGAAATCTAAAACCAAAAAAAAAAAATGAGAGAACTTCTATTGGTACCCACCCAACTTTCACATTTATCTTAACTATGCATTTGTCTTCATTATTTTTAATTGGGATGTAATAAGTAAATGTTGAGATGCCAATAACAGCTCTCAAAATAAAATATAAATTTAGATATAGAAACCACTTGCCTTGATTCAGTGCCTAATGCATGTGCAGTGCAGAGTCAATTGCAGTGCAATCTCAATTATTAATTTCTCTTCTTTATTTTATTTTTCTTCATGATCTAACACTTTTAAAATGGACGGCCACCAAACCTCCAATGTTAAACAAATTGTCAACGGCTTGGTTTTTCCTTTTTAGTTGATGTGGTATTTTCCTAACTGTCTAAAAGTGCTACAGGTAATACTCGCTACGGAGGATCCAAGGAAGCAGATCCTCTGTAGCAAGTATTTCGTGTATCACTTTATCCACACTGCAAAAACTAACACGAAAAGAAAAATAAAACCTCAGCCCTCTAATATTTAGGTCTTAGATCTGATTTAATTAAAAGAAAATTGAAATTATGTTTTTTTCTTCATGACCCAACACTTTTAAAATGGATGTGGCATTCTCCTAACTGTCTAAAAGCGCTACAGGAAATATTATTCGCTGCATAAGATCCAATTCCAATGATTGGGTTCTTCTTGGGGAAGTCATTAAGTCAATCAATATTTGATTTTAATCTATATGGGACAAAACTTGTAGACATTTTTTTAAAAAAGATTAAAGGGGGTTAGCAGACCCCCCAACGAAAAGAGAAGAAACTACACCATGTCATACGCATCCTTACAAATAATACTCCTTAGCTCATTAGGGAGATTCATATTTGAACATCAAGAGAAAAGTGCATTGATCGCTCACCTTTTGTGTCTTGTCTCTCCTATAACCTCTCACCATCCTTACTAGCAATCTCCTGTTTAATTCATGAAAACTTCACGAATTTGTTTTCAATGAAAGTATTATTCTTCGGATTATTGAATTATTTTAAATAATTCACGTATTTTAAGTTAAAAAAGAATAAAATGAATTGTTATTTATTTATTTATTTATGAATTTTATGTCTTTAACGAATTTTTATAAAATTTGATAAAAAATTTGTTGTATGTTATAAAGTGTAAAATTGTAAGTTGTAATGTGTAATACAAGTTTGACTTTGAAGCAAACATGCTTCAAAATTTTGGAGGAATCCATCTTTTTATGTGACAAATGCTATTTTCATCTTTAAAAAAATAATGACATGTCTCTTTATATTTATTTGAGATATCACTTTAATTTTTCAAATTGATGATTTGTCCATTGACTTTGATCTTCTTTTATAAATTAATAGAACAATAATGTCAATGCCCGCATTATCACCACAATAATTATTATCATTACAACTATTTCATTACCTTCACCATTACCATTAACACCACCAATTTCATCACCACTATCACTATTAACATCACTGTCATATCATCGAATATTTTATTTTTGATATTTTTGAAATGAGAAGGATGATAAATGTGCGTCTGCACAGGCCACCTACAAGCTATGGGAACGGATCCTCTGTAGTGCAGTTTTCCTGTCTTTCCTATGCGTGGTTCAACGGTTGAGAGAATGTCATGTGCAAGGGACATCAAAATCCCACCATTGAAATTTGGGATTTACAATGACCGTTCTCTTTCAATGCTTCTAAAGGGATTGCTTTCTAAATGGACCATGAGTTTTGGAATGGTAACTTAACCACTCAATTAGTTAAAATCTTTCTTCCTAAATGGCTCCTCACCCGATAAAACAACAAACTCAAATTGTTGAGATAAACAAATTTGATGATTTGTGGATCTTGATAATTTGAGCTCATCTTGACAATTTGAACAAATGTCGATCTTAATGATTTGAATTGTCCATCTTGAAAATTTGGATAATCGATCTCACCAATTAAAATGGGAGTCGGGGATCATTAAGAAAGAAAAAAAAATTGTGTATTTGTAGACACTCCAATTTGTCCGGATTGAGATGAGAGCTTTTGAAATCCAGTGAGGTAAAGCATTGATTTATCAAGTCTTCAATTTAATTTAGTGGGACCCACCTCAATGGAGTGCAGCTCTTCAAATTGATTTTTTAAAGTTTAATGATAAGCTTGGTCGTGGGTCACCCATGGGTTAGGATATTTTTCTTTTGGGCCATGAGTCACCCATGGCCCTAACATATTTTGCACAGAACCTTGGGTAAGCCATCGACTCATGCAATTTTGCATAGAAACTCATCTACCCAAAGGTCTATTTGGTTAGACTGTTTTATTAGGGATTAGGGCACTTGAGTGCTCTAGATATTTTTAAGGAGATTACCCCCCTAAACCTCCTATTAATAGTTTATTCTTCAAGAAAATCCCCATTTTTCCACTATGCCCTTACATTATGCTTTACATAATTTTCCCACTGAGGTGTTCTAGTAATTCTCTTATTCTTCTAATCTTGAATTATAGTCAACCTTTGATCCCCACAAAAAGTCAATTACCCTCTTGTCCTCAGTTTGTTGAGGCATAATTAGGTAAATTGGTCCTTCATCCCAATCCATAATTTAAGGCTTTATCCACTACATTCTTTGCAAATTGACCATAATCAAGGCACCTTTACCCTTTTGCCCACTCAATAGAATTCTTTAGAACTTTTAGGCTTTTTACACTTATACCTTCAAGTTGTTAAGAGCCTTAGCTAGTGCAATTGTCTTAAAAATCCAAATTCATATCACAAATTACATGCCATTATTACTAGAATCTCTACAAATTGATCACATTCAAGAGACTTAGACACTTCTATCTTCCTCATAAAGTTCCCTAGAACCTTATGAGCTATTACACCTCTACCCTTTAATGATTATGATTAGTACGATTCAAAAAGGTGTAAAGACCATCAATGACAAATTATTTGAGGGTATGTGGAGCTTTTCATTGAGATATTCTTGAGAATATTTTGAAGCTAAGAAAATTTGATACTTATATCCCCAAGGATCTCCTTAGAACTTATAAATAGAGATCTATCCAAGGTAATTGGAGGAGGAAAGTTTAGTACTCCAAAAATTTGTCAAATTTGTTCCTTCAAGCCTTTTTGTACCCCAAAATTTTGTCCATTTGTTTCTTCACCTATCCTAATAGCTAAGAGTAAGAGAAAGAAGAAGAGAAGAAGACTAAGGTGAGGTGTAGAGCTTCATTTTCTATTTTTATATAGTTAAACCTCTCTAAATCTCCCTTTCTATCACACCATTCTTTTAGTTTTATGTACTTTCACATTCATGCAATGTAGTGTAACTCTATTTCTTTATTTTCCTTATATTGACAAGGTTGGATTGGGAGTTAATCAGTGGGAGGATCCTTACCACCTATCACTCCAATTTTGTTTCAAGTTTCTTTCAATAAAACTAACAATAACATAGTTCGATGGCTTGCTTGTTTTGAAAGTTTATCCCTTTGTGAGAGGATCCTTACCACTAGAAGTCCATTTTGAACCTTTAAATTCCTAGCAAGTTATTTTAATTCCAAATATTTTTAAATTTCTAATTTGGTTTTTTCTTGTAAATGACTTAAGGAGGAAAGAGTAAGTTTTCACTATTTGAAGCAATCTCCATTTTCTAAGTCCATTCAATAAGTTGTTTCATGGAACATAACATGCATACATCATTACACATACCACTTTACTTTTATTTTAAAAGGCTATGAGTCAAAAGTGTAGATATCTTTAGATCTATTTTTTACACTCTAAACCAACAGAAATAGTCCTTAGTGGACACAACTCCATTCATAAAGTGAAGGTTCCCTCATGAACATGTCTCATCCATGGACATGTCTTTAAAACCTAATATACAAAAACATACTCCCTAGTGTGTACAAAAGTCTGGGATAAGTGCTTGGAGGCCAAAAATGTGAGATTCATTTTGATTTCCACAAAAACCTCAAGCCTACAAAAAATTTCAGCTAGCATATATTTTGTTATATGACTTACTCATTGACTTTTTTTGCAAATCTAGAGGACGAACTATATTTCATTTGATTCTTAACTACTCTACCATCTTCTCTAACTTCAAAAATCTCAAAAAATCATTTTTTTTTACGTTATTTCTGGCCATACACCTACTTGGTAGGTGAGATAAGGTGTCGAACACCTTCCTTGTATCAAAACCAAACCTCTTTAACCTTAACCTCTATGGTTAGACCACATTTGAGTCACCAGAAGTCATAAAATGAATTTTAAAAAACATGTTTTATTGTGTCCATTCACACCTTAGCTCGTTGAATGGTGACGACTCCTAGACCCGCGTAGATGAGGTCCAAATCCCATCAACCTCCACATATCTACATACCTGATTCAATCAATCAGAACAAGCCTTCGGGCCAACCAACCAAGGAAATTAGTAGAACCTAATCAAAGCAAGTCAAGCTCCCCCCTTCCCCCACTCACTGCCCATCTGTAACATCAGATTACCTCAAAAAAATTAGGGACGATTAGAAAGAAGTCCCTCATGCGGTGGTGTCTATTAAGTAATTTTCCCTAAAATAAAATAGTAGTACATCCTACCCGAGGAGGCTGATGTATTTATTAGGGTCATGAAATGCCTCGTGGCACACTCCTTTGTATCCCCTAGGCTTTTGAGTGCTTCATCCTCCATTTTCGTGGACCTATAAACTTAAATTTATTTGTTTGTAATTTCTAGCCAATGAATTTATTCATTTTTTATCATAGGTGTGGAAATTCATCAACTCTTACTTTTAGATATATTAAATTTGAGGAATGGTCATCAATGGTATGAAAAATAATCATGAACACATATTTCATTACATCGTCATCATAGGTAAACCATTGGTATTTTCCATCAATTAATATTATCTTCATGTTGGATGAAATTACAGGGACTCGGATTGGTAACTCTATCAGCTGTTCTTACCTCCCTAAACTCATCTGACTGCCAAAACACTGAGAACAACATCTCTTGCTCTTCTCCTTCTACTCTCCAAGTCATCTTTTTCTTCTTCTCTTTGTATCTAGTGGCAATTGCACAGGCTGGACATAGGCCATGTGTCCAAGCTTTTGGAGCCGATCAATTTGACGAGCGAGACCTAGATGAGAGGAAGTCGAAAAGTTCATTTTTCAACTGGTGGTATTTTGGCTTATGTGCCGGTGCCTCTATTACAATCTTGATCATGTGCTACATCCAAGACAACCTGAATTGGAGTATTGGATTTGGTATTCCATGTGTTTCAATGGCAGCATCACTTGTTGTTTTCTTACTTGGATACAAGACTTATCGTTATAGTTTCAATGAAGATAAGTGCAGCCCATTTGTTCGAATCGCTCAAGTGTTTGTAACAGCAGTAAGGAATTGGAGAATCACCCCTTCATCCACTATTGTGCTAGAAGAAGCAATGCAAACGTCCCCCAATGTTGGTGCTCACCAATTCAAGTAAGAGAAATGAATTTCTTTTGCTTATTTCGGGACAACAAAACATGAAGTCTTTTACGTAAATCTTGTGTTTCTTGATTGTTCTAGGATTCATATTATTGACCCAATACATGAAATTATGCACCAGCTTTTAAACTAGTTTACTATAATCTAATTTGACATGCAATTACAAGGTTTGTTTTCTTTATGACACAGATTTCTCGACAAAGCATTGATTGTAGAATCAGATAGTTCGGATGATTCAACAAAAGATTGGAAAGTGTGTAGCATTAGCCAGGTTGAAGAAGCGAAGTCTGTATTGCGGTTGGTTCCAATATGGGTTACATGTTTAGTGTACGGGGTCGTATTTGCACAAGTCTCAACCTTCTTCACTAAGCAAGGGAGCACCATGGACAGATCAATAGGATCAAGCTTTCAGATACCAGCTGCGTCACTACAAGCAGTTACAGGAATGTCAATTGTTCTTATCATTCCCATCTACGACCGTTTCTTTGTTCCTATTGCTAGGGCCATTACAGGGAAATCCTCAGGGATAACAATGCTTCAGAGAATTGGTTGTGGAATGTTTTTAACTGTGATCTCCATGGTGGTGGCAGGTCTAATTGAGAAGAAAAGGCTTAAAATTGCTCTAGATTTTGGTTTGGTAGACATTCCAGAGGCGACAATTCCTATGAGTGTGTGGTGGTTAGTTCCTCAATATATCTTATTTGGAATTGTTGATGTCTTCACTATTGTGGGATTGCAAGAGTTTTTCTATGATCAAGTGCCAGATAGGTTAAGGAGTCTAGGTCTCGCCCTCTACTCGAGCATCTTAGGAGTCGGAAGCTTCCTAAGCAGCTTCCTTATTTCTGAGATTGAGAAGGCGACTGGTGCGGGCGGTCGAGATAGTTGGTTTTCGAACAACCTCAACCGAGCACATTTGGATTACTTTTATTGGTTTCTTGCAGGACTCAGCGCCATAGATTTGGTCATCTACTTTTATTTTTCAAAATACTATATCTATAGTAGGGCAACTACAATATGATGGGGATAACCTTGGCTCAATTGTCATTACTAGTATTATTATTGATGAGGATAAGGATCCTCTGTTCTTAAAATCTTTGGTTGATTTATAGACATCAACAGATTATACTTACCTTTCAAAAAAAAAAAATTCCCTATAGTTCGTCGCATCAAACACATTCAGGGATTATTTTTTGAAACAAAATGGACAGGAAGAAATCAATGTCGCTATGTACATCAATGCAAAATCCATTTTCTATGGATATATTGTACTTTGACCCCATGATTATTCCCTTTTGAAGAACAAAAAGAGGAGTGATTAACAATGGCAATCTTGCCAACAACAATGGTTTGTAGCGTAGATCTTGCGAAAAAAGGGCTGTGATGCTCGCAATCTGGTCCAAAGGTAACTTGTATTGACAATGGTGATCCTGTCCATTACCTTTAAAGTTTGGTCCAAAGTTGATAAGGGAAGTAGTAGACTTCCTCCATACATACTTCACGAAAATTAGGGGAAACGATGAAATTTGAGAACCTTCCTTTCATTTTTTATTTTTTAGTCCACAAGGGGATTGAGATCCAAGTTGACTTCATGAGTGTTGAAACCAAGGTCTTGGATATGGAAGTTTTGTGGATTGAGATGGTGCATGTTACTTACATCATTTAAGGTGAAGTCTTCAATTTTGGAGTGTTGGAAGTTGATGTTCATCCAAATTAATGAACAAAATCCATAATGGCTACCCTATACCAAATGCATTTGATTAAACATTGCTTCTATGTCTAGACATTACTCTCAAAATTTCCATAGGGTATGCTTTATATTTATTTTCCCAAAAGAATCATCAAATTAAAATAGGGTATTTTAGCAAAAAACCCTATAAAATAAACGATATTAGTGATACCCTACCCCCCGAATGCAAGATGAGGTTTGCCCCCTGAACTTTCGTTGATCTAGTCAAAATGCTTCCAACATTTGTTCAATTTATGGTCTACTATCTAAATATCCAAACTACCATTATAACATTTAAATAACCAAAATACCATTGTTTTAATTGTAAGAATAAAAAAATCTAATCTAATCTGAACTGTTGAATTACAAAAATCTAATCCCTATTTTTTTTAATTAATATAATCCTTTGCTCATTTAGAAAAAAAAAATAATAATCATGAAATTGCAAGATTCAAGTTGTCCATATTCAATACCGTTAATAAGCAAATTAAATCCCCAATCATTTAAATGAGTTCCCAAATATAAAAATCAAATAAATAATGTCATTACAAAAACTTGAAATAAAATGTCTTCATCAATCAACATAAATATTAATTGAAATAATCAACTTGATTTTTTGTAGAATAATCAAGGCAATTCATTCTTCGGGATTTACATCTGTAAAATTTTGAGAATAGCTCACTAATTGATTTTGATTGTCTAGGACATAGTTTTAAATCTTGAGAACCCAATTCGACTCATATGATGTCCATGAAGTTGAATCAAGTAAAAAACTCACGAGTTGACTCAGATGAGTCAAATAAAATACATTAAAATCTTACATATTAAAAAATAATACAAAATTTCTATCCACAAAATGCTATATATATATATATATATATATATAGCTAGATAATTTGATCAAGTTTCTTACCCGACTCTGTATACTCAACCAATTTGATGAATTGACTCGTTTAATTGGTTCCTCCGAGCCAAGTTGACTCGTTGAGTTTTTAGTCGACTCAGCAAATTTTAAAACTGTGGTAAAGCGTTTGCAAGTTTGGGGATTGAGATGGTGCTACATAATTTATTATAAAGTCTTCAATTTTGGAGTGACTGGAGGTTGATGGCTTCGAAATCAGTTAACAAACTACTTCAATAGCGACTTTATACCAAATGCATTTTACCAAACATTGCTTCCATATAAGACTTATTTTATCCTCTAAAATTCGCCATACAGGTTCCTCAATTATATTTATGCATGATGGTGAAGTGACCCCAAGATTGGACCTCACATCGCTCAGCCTAACGTGAAAGTGTATGGGAACCATAGATGTTTTCCTTGAGATATGAGTGAAAAAACATCTATGGTTCATATCCACTTTCATGTCAAGATGTGTGTTATGAGGTCCAATCTTGAGGCCACTCCAGGACGACTCTATATTTATATTAGGGGTGCAACTTGGTTCAGTTCAAATCAAGAATCGAACCAAACTGATAACTTTGGGGTGGTTTGATTCGGTTTGGAACAAATTGTGGTCCGGTTCCAGATTATGAAAATGGAGAATCGATTAATTTGATTCGGTTCTTGGATCAAATTTATATAGAACCGAATCAAATCGAGAACCGAACCCTCTATGCAATAAATAAATATATATGTATATAATAATTATTATGAATTATTTTAGGAGTTAGGACATATATCAATGATTTTTATGGATAAACTAATGACTTTTTATGGATATATTAGTGTTTATTATATGCAATTTTATGTTTGATTTTTCATTAAAAAATATTACTTACAATTTATAGAATATTGGAAATCTGTAATTTCTTACTTGGTGTTATTTTGAATCACTGTACCAAGATAACAAAAAATCAAGTGTGCCCATTTGGTAATTTCTTACTAAACAATTTCACAATTTCAGATCCAATCGGTGAATTGTTACCAAAAATATAAGAGAACTGCAATTGACACCCCAACTTTCAGTTATTACACTCCAGTTAAAGATTAAAACACTTTCTTCAAAACATTATAAGGTTTGGCTCAACTTATAATCTCAGCATTATAACACTCATTCAAACAATTTCAATATTTATTTACAATTAAGATTAGGCTTATATAAAATTCTAAACCTAAAAAAAAAAAAATCTATAAAAAAACGAGAGAGTTTCTATTGGCACCTAAACTTTTACTTATTCTCAACCATTTACTTAATTTTCATTATTTTTTATTAAGCGTGTAATAAGTAAATGTTGGGGTGTCAATAGCAGCTCACATATAAAAACCAACTTCATGTTGTCGTTCATTCATCATTTTATGTTTTTTATAGTAATAATAAATACATTTTTCGTATTTTATTAAATTTGTAACTACTTGAATGCAAAATAAGTTATTTTAAGAATTATAGAGGATAAAAATAGTCAATGGTTTGGTGAATATTTGAGATACCCCTATGTTTTCAAATTGATGATACCTATTATTCTCATTAGTCAATAAATTATTAAAATGATCGAAACACCCTTGTCATAAGCCCTCCGACCAAACCTGGCATATTTCCCAAAAACCCAATCATATATATTCAACTTTAAGATTATATCTCTACTTCAACTTTCTAACCGCGACCACAAGTCAAGATAGTATTTTATGAGCAATAAAATAAAAATTCATAATTTTCTATAGATTAAGGCAAAGTTGAAAATAAATGGATTGGAAGTGTAGACATCTCAATTTCAATGGGCCCCTACTCAAAAGGGTCAAAAAATACACATTTTTCAATAAAAAATTGCCAACGGACCTCAAAAACCCAAATCAATCGAAATATGGCATTTTGATAGAATCAAGGCCTTTAAGACTCCCTAAGGGTCTAGGGGGCGCACCAAAAGGACTCGGTCTACCCTACGCTTTCCCAATATTCGTCATGCCATTCCCAAAATCGAAAATGACAAATTCTCAATGAAATTATCCGACGGGCCTAAAAAGTCCAATTTGCCAACATGTGGCATTTCGATCAATCCAATAATTCCAAAAATTTTCTAAAAAGATAAAAAATGTAAAATGAGGCTTGGGACCATGTCCACCTTCCTTACCCCTCACCGCTCCACTCTGAATCTGAAGAAATTCTAAGCCCGCCTAAAGCTCATAAACTCTCAACACTCACAAATTACATTTCTCACCTTATCTCCTAACTTAAATCCAATCTCACACCACCTAAAACATACTCACCCTCAAAAATCCAATTTAAAACAAATCCTACCCAATCCAATAAACCAAAACCATTCCATAACCCAAGCCCAATATACTAAAAAGCCTACAAACCTTTATCCATATCCAATTCACATCCAACCCATAATCTTAACCCACAAACCACTACCCACATCAACCAATCACTATCTTGATAATCAAATATGACACATGTCATCACCCCATCTCACCTCCCTCATCCAACTACGTACCAATTTTTTTTTTCTTAAACCTCATCTACCCACACATCAACCTATCAAATTTTCTCTAAAAAAATCACATCAACCCTCACCCTCTCAACCACCCTCTTACACCCTCCATTCTCTTAAACCAAATACCACTCAATCAATCAACCACTCTCTTAAACACCCATCATCTCATCTCACCAAACACTTCACCCAAATGGTTTGGATAAGATCCAAACCATTTGGATCAAAACACAACCTATTTACCCTCATTACATACTTACCCCTCTCCCAATCCCTAATTTCATACCCCCCCACCTTTAAAACATATGCCATTCACTATTCTCTCCCCATTTCACCCCATTATATCCCTCAAACCATCCTCAAACATCTATAAATACCCCATCCCTCTCTTTCCAAAAGGCCCCCCCAACTCTTACTACAAAAATTCTTCTCCCAAGTCTCACAAAAAATATATATTACATTCCACTTAATTCTCTCATCATCTCTTTTCTACTCCTTCAATTACACAAAAAATAACATTTTCCTAAACTACTAAAGACCTTAGAAGACATTGAAAAAGAAGAAGAAAAGAAAGATTGAAGCTTCAAGGTGGGTGCAACAAAATACCCCCCCTCTCTCTCTATCTACCCTCTCCTCCTCCCTCTTCTATTATCCTTTCCTCTCTTTATTTTATTTTAGATGGACTTAGGATGAATGGTCCTCAAGGCAAAGGTTTATAAGGATCATTTCCTTTAATGGGATGATGCTATAATAAAGTCAAAAACAAACCCCCTACTTAGGGTAGAAATGCATAACACGTGGCATTTTGTTTTTATTTTTGTATTTTCAATTAAAATGATCGAGTTGAGTTGAGGTTACCGCCACTTGGTAGGGAGAAAAGGGTGCTTAACACCTTCCATTTTCTCCAACCGAGCCGCTTATCCCGAATCTCAAAGTTTGATTAGTTCTTATCCGTCGCGAGTCACTACGTGCCAAAAATGTCATTTTTTCGAAAATGTTCATCGGGTGACCATTCACACCCACTTATAAAATGAATGGTGGTGACTCCAATCCTTAGTAGAGGTGACCGTCGTAATGGCGAAATCCATGTATCTACAAGAAATATAATTCATTATAAACAATAAAGTTGAAAATATTAAAGATGATGAGTTTTAAAGAGCAAATTTTTTGACTGGAAGTTGAAGACGAAGGCATTAAATGTTAGAACAAAATAGAAAAACAAAGAAGAAAGAGAAGAATATACACTACCACAAAAAAGTTAAAATTTGTTGTTATTATAGCGTTAAATTTGGTGGCCCATGACCAACGTTTATTTTTGTCGGCCCAAAACCCAACATTTAAGCACAATTTTTTTTCTACAGCTTAAGCCCAACGAACCACCGGATTCTTTAAAAAAAAAGAAAAAAAACTTGGCGTCTTACAAACTCTCCTTCTCAGTTGTTTTAGAGAAAAACCAGATTTGTTGAAGATGAAACTCACAAATCCCTCTTGATTTGATTCAATCAAACTAGACATTCGAGAATACCAAGCGATCGAGAGCGTCAAACAACCTCTCACTCTCACTCTCACTCATGTCCCTCAATCTCCTATCTTAGATCGATTGAAAGCATTGAATGAGCTCTTGTCACTTCATTGATGGATTTTTAATCTCTCAGAGCTCAAATTGAAGAAGAAATTAGAGCTCAAGTAAAAAAAATCCTAAAAATTGAAGCTCACTTATCAGTGCCACCGATCAAACCACTCCAGATCTCATTTGTAAGTCTATTTCTCTCAAAAATACTAAAAAATCCTAAAAATATTTATTAGTTTGTTTACAAATGATGTAACTCCATCTCTATTTTGCTCAACTGTGTAATTTGATCATGTTAAACTAATTTTACTCAAGGGAATAGTGAAGGTGTTTTGGTTATTTGTATTGTAGATGTTGTTTTGAAGTGCTTTGTAGCCTAGTGGGTAGTGGATGAATATGTTTTGGTTAATTGTATTATAGATTTTTTCCCCTTTTGCAACTATATGCCTTATGTCTAGGCTTAAGGAAAAAGATGTCAAACGACAAATTTGGGTAAAAACTGCATTATTGGTAACTATAACTAATTTGGGTTTGGATTCTGTATTTGCTTTTACAATTGTTGAATTTAACCTTCTGATTTGGACTTTAGTATGCTTAAAAGCAATAATAAAAAGGAAGAATATTAATAAACTTGAGTTTCCCATATATAATATCCTTCCCCATATTAGTAGGATGTGAAGAATTCTAGTTCATGAGATATTCCATTTTATTTTAATGAAAAGAGATGAATTCTAAATTTAGTTCTTTTAGGTTCTTGCACCACAAAGAGCAAGAATGTGTTTACTTTGCTCTTTATATGAGTATTTGAGTTTATTCTCATCTTTTTGGATGCAGGGTGCTGCATCTATACTTTATATCTAGGCATACATCATCTTATAATCATCATCAATTATTTTCAAAACTTTTAACTTCACTTCCAAGCATTTAGAAGACTTCTCTTCACTTGAGCCTATGATGCTCATGATACAGGCTAAAAATGTTGTCTTTTGTAAATATGTTGATAAGAGAAGAAATTTGGAACTTAGTAAAGGCTACAATAATGTGGAATGAAATAGTCTAATATTGTTGTTTGTATATTCTGCTTCACTTTTACTTTTCTTTGATTTGATTAGTTTTTATTTTCTTATTTTGTTGTCAATGAAATGGAACTCTTACCCTGTATCAGACTTTGGACTCTATTTTGATAACTAATGTGGTTATACCATAAAAAAAGTTGTTGGTAGTTCATATTAATCCAAACCTCATCTATTCATTATTCCTACGTGCATATCTATACTTTTTCCAATTTATGAAATGTGATGAACATAGGGAAATCGACCAACTCGCTTTAGCCTTTATGGTAGGTGAGAAATGGTGAGAGAATGATAGATACATACTCAGCAATAGTTTATTTAGATAACTTAGATAAGGTGAGTTTAATAAAATTATAAAATTAAAAGGTCATTGTTAGGTAGATGTTAGACTTGGTAGATTGTTTAAATAACTCAAATAGAGTCAGATATTAGGTAAGATTACTAAAATTATAAACTTAGAAGGTTTTTTGTTAGGTAGATGTTAGACTTAGTTGATGGGATGATGAAAACCTTTTCATCATCGATACAATCTGAGACTATTTGACCATTAAAAATGGGACGACTCCATTGTTGGTTCTACTCTATGGATTACTGATTTGCTTCAAAAGGTATTTTAAGCTACACAATGATGTTAATAATGCTGGAATGATGAATATGAAAAAAGAATGAGGAGTAGTTCAAGAAAATTAAGGGGGATGGTCTTTGTTTATAAGACTCGTTGGTCATCTCGACCACTTTCTAATGAAATTTTCTTTTACCCATCAAAATTTGTTTATAACGAAACACTATTTTTAAGGTATTATTTGTCTCCACTCTAAATAAAGTTTGCTATCAAATTCTTGACAAAACACCTCTAGGATACAATAAAGTTTGAACTCTATAGTTAACAATACTGAAACTCTTTTAAAGAACTATGTATGATTATCATAGTGAGAGAAAAAAAAAAAAAAAAACGTAATTCTCATTTCTAGAGAATTACATATATATAAATGTTAACGTGCCTATTCGATGGATTACTTCTTTTTAATGGAGAGGTTTTACCTCTTCAAAATACACCTATTAAAGTAATCATTATACCTATCCAAATAATACCTTATTAAAGTAATCATCTATTTGAATGCAATTTTTCAAAAAAATTTGTCACAACATTTTAAGAGGTAATTATTGCAACTCTTCAATATGGGACGTGACATTTCAAATATTATAATATATCTTACATTAAATTCATCAATCATTAAAATATATATGAGAAGCCTCTATGACCAAGTGGGCATGTCACCAATTTAAAAACATGAAAGGTGTCCTGTGTATTATCAGTATGCAGGGGCGGATTTAGAGTGGGGGTAATGGGGGTACTTGCCCCCATAAGAATTTTCAAATCTTTTTTGGAGTAATGAGCTATTGTAATAGATAATAATGGTTAATAATGAACTATTGCTCTCCCAATTTATTTTACACTCTTAGTTACCCCCACAAAACAGTTTCCATTGTTATGTTGCCCACACAAAAAAATTACAATCTTCGTTGTCCTCACAAAAAAAACTTCCACTCTTACATTGCCCCCACATGAGTTAAATCCTGACTCCGCCCCTGTCAGTATGGGAGGGCTACATGTCTAAATCACCCTTAAAAACATCCACTATTGAATGCACGTCATCCTCCCTTTGTTTAATAATTATAAAAAAGAAAAAAAGAAAAGAACAGAGAGAAATATATTATATATTTTGATACTTCGATCGGAAGACGGAAAGAGAGAAGGTGAGAAATGGCGATATCTGGTTCTGCTGCAAGTGATGCTCTGCTGTTGCGAGAAGAGAGTGTTGAAGGAGTGGTGGACTACGAAGGAAGGAGAGTTAATAATCGATCAAAGTATGGTGGATGGAGATCTGCGCTTTTCATTATTGGAGTAGAAATCGCAGAGAGATTCGCTTATTATGGAATCTCATCCAACCTCATAACCTATCTCACTGGTCCTCTTGGCCAATCCACAGCCTCTGCTGCAGAGAATGTGAACGCTTGGTCTGGTACGGCATCTATGCTTCCTCTAATTGGTGCTTTTGTTGCTGATTCCTACCTCGGACGCTATTGGACCATCTTCTTCTCTTCTCTCCTTTACGTCCTGGTTCGTCTTTCTCTCTCTTCTCTCACAGATAAGTCAAAGCGGATTTCACGTGCCATACTCTCCCGTGAACCCTTAACTAGGCATTTGTCGGAACCATAGAATTTTTTCATCGGGATACTCAACTGCACATATTTATGGGGATGTCCCGTTAGGTATCCCGATGAAAAAATATCTATGCCACGTTATAGCTGTAGGGGGGGGAGGTTGTGAGTAGGCCACGTGGGGGTGTTCGGTTATCATTGTCCTTTACGGAATTATTGAAGCATCCCCAATTTACAAAACTGCCCTTCTTAGGTCTAATGTCATTGGTCAGTGCTCACTGAATCAGTGATACAACGAGTGATTGTTTGCTCACAAACCAACACCTACCTGACATGTGGTGTTGATGACGTAAATAATAAGAGAGAAAATTCTCTCCTGTCGTCACATCCACTGTCTAGAAATCTTAATTTTTAGATTTCAGATCTTAAAAAACTACTGTAGAATCCACATCGAACACCACCAGTCTTTTAGAGTCCAATACACTGTTGTATTTGTTGAATGCCACTAGTTGTCTTATGAGGAAATTTCGATTCTTTTTTTTTATTATTATGGATAAGAGAGAAAAAATATCTTATTATTGTTTATGTCATCAATGCCACATGTCAAAACGGTGTTGGTATGTGAGCAAACAATCACTTGGGATATACCCATCACGTGTGCACGCACGTATTGAATGGTAACCCCAATTTATAAAAGTAAAGTTGATAGGCTTGATGCGGCACAAGCTAGAGTCTGTTAGCATTATGAGGAGATTTTTTTTTGAGTACTGATTTTCTAACTCAACGACAAGATAACTCAAAAACTCGACGATGTGGCATGTGCAAGAATCATAGATTTTTTTTCCCTTGAGATACACAATTACTTATGTTTTATGGGGATGTGCATTTGTGTATCCCAAGAAAAAAAATCTACGGTTCTTCCACATGCTACATAGGTGAGTTTTTGAGTTAGTCTATTAGAGTTGAGATAGAAAATCATTAAACATTTTTTTTTCTTTATTGTGGGTATCCTAATCTCGAGTCATATGCACCACCCCTCGAAAAATCCTACGTGCAACTAGTTGAGTAGAGGGGCAACTACACCCTAGAAGAGCGACCCCAAGGAATTCATAGCTTCGTGGGGTTTGAAACAGTTGACCTACCCTTCTTGAAGAACTTATCAAGGCTCAACTTGGCACTAGGCTAACCCCTTGGGTTTCTGAGAGCAAAAAATCACTCTCATAATTTGTGCTCACAAACTCTCTTGTGCGTGACACATCAAGCATAACTAGAGTAGTTTTCTAACTAACAAGCATGGTTTTGTAAATTAGGGATGCCATTGAATACACATGGGTTCATGTGATTAGTGGATCCCATATTTCTGTGAGCACTATGAGCAATTTTTTTTTCGGCCGTCTAGTATTTTGTGAAATCCTGGATTGACCCTTCCCTTTTTGTGAGCAAAGAAATCTCTCATATACTCAGCATTGAAATTCTTTAATGATGAAGGAGAGAATGAAGAGAACGACCGTCATGTTGAGAATTCTTTAATCCAATAATAAGAGGTGGGGGAATATGGGCTTAGACCCATAGCTTAGTTGGTTTGATACATTGCAAAACAACTCTAATGTCTTGAGTTCAAGTCCAGCTTACCCATCTAAAACAGATACGAGGTGGAATATGTGTTAATTGACCCTCAAATTTGGAAAACAAAAAATTTCCCCCACATTTTAATTTAACCTTACCATTGCCAAGATCATTTATTTTTTCATATAAAATTACAATCCCACCATTTCTACAACGGTAACAAATCCTTTATGGTACTTATTAATTTCCTGTGATACCCTGTAATATGTTTTCGATGGTTAAGAAAGTGTGACATCAACAAAATTAAAGTTATTCATTTAAATTTTTAAAGTTTAGTGCCCACCCATTTTCAGATCCTTTAATCAAGTCCAATACTATTTCTTTTTATGATATATTTTTTTCTTTCAAATTTGATCTATATCATGATTCTTAGAGGATTCAATTTTTTATTTATTTTTTTTACTTTTATTTATTTTTGTGACAATGACCGTAAAGACTTACTTTGTGAAAATATGTACAAAAAAATCTCTTCTAAAAAAATATGGACCTTTTAGTACTCACTTTATCAAATAATAATCTAAAAAGGATTTTTGAAACGAAAATGCCATAATTACCTTTTCAATGATTTTGAGGTTTAAAGAAATGTGCTTATTTGAGAATAGTTGAGATACTCTAATGTTTTAAAATTAATGGCACTCCCCTTGATTATGTTCATCTCTAACTCAATGGAAAAAAATATCCTTATTTTCTCTTCCCAAAACTAGATTGCGATAATAACTACAATGATGATGATGATGATGGAAATGAGTGTGGTCACATCATTATCAAACTGATTTGATCTATGAATTTGATATTTCTTAAAATATATAAATAATTAAAACATAATTTGAAAACTTGACTTAAATATTCATCGAATTGATTCAACTCAAAAATTAGCAAGTCAACTCAAATGAATTGAATAAAATTATATTGAATTTATTAATGACTTTTAATAAATAAGAATAATTTTTTTTTCACATAGATATTAATAAGAAAATAAATTGATTAAGCTTTTTATTTGAGTCGGTATATTTTAGATCAAACCACTTTGTAAAGTTGTTAAAAGGGTATTTCAGATATTTTCATTGAAAAAATTCTTAATAGACTAATATTTTATTTAGTGAGACATAATATTCTTTATTAAGGGACTATTCAGTAAATATTCTCAATAAACAGTCCTTCATATTCATTGTCCCTTTTTTTTCTTTATTCAAATCTCTCAACCATTTGAAAAGCACCCAATGAAATTATTAAGTACTACCAACATTCCCTTCTACAACCAAGATAGAATAACCTTTTGTTATGTTATCTTCAAAATCAGCTTAGTTAATATTTTAAATTAATTTTAATGTAATTGTAAAAAAATTAATCATGAATAATTCCTAATTATTGTAATAGATGTGAGTTTGCACATCCCACCTTTAGTTAGTTTTAGTAGAATAAAAGAAGAGTACATCATGCTCCGAGGAGCACTCAACATTGTTGATCCTAGGCAGTGTGAAAAAATCGAAATAGCAAAGATAATACAATCGTACAAAACACACTGATTTACATGGTTTGGCAGTGTGCCTACGTCTAGGAAACAGAACAAAAACAATCATTATTTTCTCATAAGTTTTACAACCCTAGAGATCTCTATTTATATAACCGAGAATTACCAAAATATGTAAAACTCCCCAAAATAGAAATCCTCAAAAATAGAAAACCTCTTAAGAGAATATTACGTGATACAAGACATTTACACAACAGGCAGAATATACTCCTTGGGATCGTGGAACGCCTCACACTCTTTCGCATCCATTGAATTTATTCCATTTTCATCTTGGTTGTGTATAATCAATGATTTTTTTACTTTTAGACCCATTGAATTTGAGTAGTTTCTGTCATCATAATTGGTAAACATTTGGTATTTTTCATCAATAAGTATTAGCTTCAAGTTGCATGGAATTACAGGGGCTTGGATTGTTAACTTCATCAGCTATTCTTACATCCCTAAATTCACCTGACTGCCAGAGCACTGAGAACAACATCTCTTGCTCTTCTCCACCTACTAGCCAAGTCAGCTTCTTCTTCTTTTCTTTGTATCTGGTGGCAATTGCGCAGGCTGGACATAGGCCATGTGTCCAGGCTTTTGGAGCCGATCAATTTGACGGCCGAGACATAGTGGAAAGAAAGTCCAAGAGTTCGTTCTTCAACTGGTGGTTTTTTATCTTATTTGCGACTACTTCTGTTACAATCTTAATTTTGACCTACATCCAAGATAACCTGAATTGGGGTCTTGGATTTGGTATTCCATGCATTTCAATGGCAGTAGCACTTGTTGTTTTCTTGCTTGGAACCAAGACTTATCGTTACAATTTCAATGAGGATAAGTGTAGCCCATTTGTTAGAGTCGCTCAAGTGTTTGTAGCAGCGGCAATAAATTGGAGAACCACCCCTTCATCCACTATTGTACTAGAGCAAGCCCCCAATGTTGTTACAGATCAATTCAAGTAAGAGAAATGCATTTATTTAATTTTCGTTTCTTTTGAAAAAAAAAAAAAAAAAATGAAATATGAATTCTTTTAGTATGATGTCTAATTTGTTGTCTTTCCCACACCACACTGGGACTTTGATTTACGACAGAGTTGAATGGTGAAATAGGATTCATTTTATCGACCCAATTTAACATCCAACAAGACCATTTTTTTTCTTTTTATGACAGGTTTCTCGACAAAGCATTGATTGCAGAATCAGATAGTTTGGATGTTTCAAGGAAAGATTGGAAAGTGTGTAGCATTGGCCAGGTGGAAGAAGCAAAGTCTGTATTGCGATTGGTTCCAATATGGGTTACATGTTTAATATACGGGGTCATATTTGCACAAATCTCAACCTTCTTCACTAAACAAGGAGCTACCATGGACAGATCAGTAGGATCAAGCTTCCAAATACCAGCTGCCTCATTGCAATCCTTAACTGGTGTGTCTATTGCACTCATTATTCCCATCTATGATTGTATCTTTGTTCCTATTGCTAGAGTCATAACAGGGAAGTCCTCAGGGATAACAATGCTTCAGAGAATTGGTTGTGGAATGTTTATATCTATGGTCTCTATGGTGGTGGCAGCTCTAATTGAGAAGAAAAGACTTAAAATTGCTTTAGATTTTGGGTTGGTTGACATTCCGGAAGCAACAGTTCCTATGAGTGTGTGGTGGTTACTTCCTCAATATATCTTATTCGGCATTGCTGATGTATTCACCATTGTGGGTTTGCAAAAATTTTTCTATGATCAAATGCCGGATGGGCTTAGGAGTCTAGGTCTCGCCCTCTACTTGAGCATCATAGGAATGGGGAACTTCCTTAGCAGTTTCCTCATTTCTGCCATTGAGAAAGCGACAGGTGGGGATGGGCGAGATAGTTGGTTTTCCAACAACCTTAACCGAGCACATTTGGATTACTTCTATTGGCTTCTTGCAGGACTTAGCACCATAGAGTTGGTTGTCTACCTTTATTTTTCAAAGTACTATATTTATAGTATGGCAAGTACAATATGATGGACATTATCTTGGCGCAATTTTTATTAGTCTTATTATTATTATTAGTCTTTATCGATCGAGGATAAGGATCCTCTATTTTTAAAATCTTTGCCTGTTTATTATAGCCTAAAACAACCTATAGCTTGTCCCATCCTATGTTACCTGGTTCATCAGATCACTTGGTTCGAATTCAGCTTCGTGGTTCGCCACTCTGGAATGAACCCGATTCATAAGGGTAGGTAGAGATAATTCGATTCTTGGTTCGCTTTGGTTTCATAGATCAGTTTATTAGATTTGTTCGTTTGTGCATATATATAATTCAAGTATACATGCTATAAAGTACATTTATAATGTTAAAAGTTAAATATAAATAAATTAATAAAATAATCCAAATTTTACATATGGACAGGAAAAAACATAATAAATTCGTTTGGTTCACCTAACCAAATTAAAAATTAGTTTGGTTTGACAAACCACATTGTTGGGTTGCCGAACTTAATGCTCTAGTTCGGTGAACCAAATATTTTGGTTTGTCGAACCCATCTAGAATTTGGTGGATTTGTGGATTGCTTGATTCTATGAACCTAGTATGAATCGTATCACGAACTGGTTCATTTCGTGCCGGTTCGTGGTTCAAACTAGTAACAATGAATTGGATAACATAGGTCCCATCAAACTCATTGTGGGATGGTTTATTTAAAACAGAACGGGTAGGTTGACTAACAATGGCAATCTTTTCAACAATAATGGTTTGTAGCGAAGACGACGGTTTGTAACATAAATCTCGTGGAAAAAGCAATTAGTGTCACAATATGCTACAGAGGTAACTTTATCAATATTGGTGATCTTCTCCATCACCTTTATCGCTTGATCCAAAGTTGATTAAACCCAATGGAGCTAGAGAGAGAATGAAGATTGTAAACCTTTTTTTTTTACTTTATATTTTATTTTATTTTTTATATTTTTATATATTTTTTTAAAAACCAGAAGAGTGCACAAGGAGATTGAGATTCATGTTGACTCGAGGATGAGTTTTAGAACTATCGTCTAGGAAATGAAAGTCTTGTCGATTGAGATGGTGCATGTTACATCATTTAAAGTGAAGTCTTCAATTTCGGAGTGATTAGAGGTTGATGTTTTACCAAATTAAAGAAAAAAAAAAAAAAATCACGCAATGGCTACCCTATACTAAATGCTTTGATTAAAGTATTAAACATCGTTTCTATGTCTAGACATCGCTCTAAACTTTCCATAGGTTATGCAAGAAGAATCACAACAAAAATATAAAACGAAGGTCATGCATTCATCTTCAACATCTACAGTATATTATTTTGTATAATGAACCTCATCTTTTATCCATTATTTTCAACCACACCTTAATGCCTGCTGGAAAATCCTTGATTTTTCAAGTTTTTATTTTTTATTTTTTTTAAAAACAATTTGTAACCAAAAAGCCCTTGAATTGTATTCCCTTAACCAGACATCTTCAAGCTCTTGAGTCTCTATGGTAAATCATTTTTAAACTATTGAACCTCATCTTCAATCCATTGTTTTCATCCTCACCTTAATCTCATTTAGAAAACCCTTGATTTTTCCATGAAAGTTTCATCATCTTTTACTTCAAAAATTTTATTTGAGAGATTTGAAGGTTGAAGAAGTAAATATAATCTTAAGGGTGACGAGAACTTTAGAAGTAAGTAGAACCTAAAGGTAGAAGAATCGGGTAAAAAAATTTAATCAAAGGATCGAAGAGCATGGTTTTTGGAAGATGCCTAATTTTAGAGAGAAACTTGCAAAAACTTTAGAGTAATTTCCCAAAACGTGATCAACTCTTGAGGAAATTCTGATTCCAACACACTATTCATTTTAATTCCCAAAACGTGAACAATGAGATCGCGGATTTTTCAAGTGACGATCATGCAGGATTCAAGTGACTATCTTGCATGTTCACTACTATCTCGCAAATTCACTACTTTTAGCGAGATCATCACTATATAAACCAATGAGAATTTCACTTTTGAAAAAACAATATCAGTGAGTATGTCACTTCAAAAACCTGTGATCTTGTTGTTCCCATTTTGGGAATTAAAATAAGCTGTTATCCCAAATCGAAATTTCATTATATTTAGCTTATGAAATGGAGTGATTTTTTGCTCTCAACACCATAGCTGTTTGATTTGTGGTTAAAAAAGTCAAAATAAGGAGAAAAATATATAACTTAGATCTATTGCATCAAATCTATTGATGAACTATGAAGAAGTGAAAATATCCGATTCTAATGACTGTTATGCCTTTATCCATTCAAATTAATTTAAATTTAATATTTTTGATAGAAATTTATAGGTTTCAATCAAAGGGATTTTTGCACACACCCTTTCAGTAAGTGAAGGCGGGTGCAACAAGCCATAACGAAATTGTAAAATTGTAATTTTAATTTTTTTTAATAACAAAAATCACTAAAGTGGATGCAGTTGACCATTTCAGTGTGTGCAAATAGAGGGATCATTTATAAAAACCCATAACAAAACCAAATTTTCAGGCTCAATTTCAGTTTTAAAAAATCCGAAATGAAGCCAAAAATTTGTCTAGGGCAGACCTAAATGTTCCCTGCTACCAATCACATGGACAAATTCTAGTAATGGATAAAACAAATTGCAAGATGGACGGTGTAAATGCATTCATCATTTGCTAAAAACAAATGATGATAAAACGAAAGTTGGTCGTTTTCCTTTTTTTTTTTTTTGTCAACAAAAGCTCGCTTGGAGTTGAACCTTACTTTATGAAGTTTATTATCCACCAAACCTCACTTTATCAAGTTTGTTATCGAGCAAACCCTGGAGTGAGGATCACATCATAAAATTCAATTTAAGAGGTTAATTAACATATCTTGGAGTAGATTTTAATGGCATCAATTTGTGGGATTCAAAAACATGATCTGATTCCACAAAGTTATGAAGGAAAAAATTCTAAGAACTTTAAAAAGATTTGAAAAAAAAGTTTTTGTTTTTACCATTGAAGATCAGTTTTAAATTTGGGAGTTCCGTAACCTTCCATTTTCAACACCTACGATCAAAATTGAAAGGTGTTTTTGTTTTGAACTTTTTTTTAATCTGAGTTTTTCCATGAAATGTAGAAGTTGTGTTGTTGGATTGTTAATTTGATAATCTATGTGATCCCAACGACTCTCACTAAGATTTGAAATCTTATTAGGTTAGTCATGATAACATGATTCATAAAATAAGGTTGTTCAAGTAACAAATTTGATAAATAAGGGAGTAAAATATCAAGAGATAGGTCAGTGTCTGGTAACTCTCTATTTTTTATATAATAAAGTTAGTTGAAAGGGAAAGTGATAGGTGAGATACGGCGATCTCTGGTTCTGGTGCAAGTGATGCTCTGCTGTTGAGAGAAGAGATGGTTGAAGGAGAATTAATAATATATCTAAGAATGGTGGATGGAGATCTGCTTCTTTCATTATTGAAGTTGAAATGGCATAGAGGTTCGCTCATTATGGAATCCCATCCAACCTCATAACATATCTCACTGGTCCTCTTGGCCAATCTACTCCCCTTGCTGCAGAGAATGTAAACGCGTGGAATGGTTCTGCATCTATGCTTCCTCTACACTTGGTGCTTTTGTTTCTAATTCGTATCTTGGACGATATTGGACCATCTTCTTCTCTTCTCTCCTTTACATTCTGGTTCGTCTCTCTCTCTCTCTCTCCCTCCTATAATTGCTCTGCATTGAAAATCATTAGAGAAAGAAGAAATAGTAAGGAATGGTTGACGTCTTCACCAAGAGTCTGGGTTCTGCCCTCTACTTGAGTTCTTAGGATGTTAAATTTTAAAGTTAATTTTCTAGTAGTTTATTTTAGTAAAGGTTGTAGTGAGGGTGTTTATGTAATTTTGTATGGGCCCCACTTCACATGTGTGGTTAACACATGTCACTTTCTCTCTCTTCTCTATCTCATCACCTTTTCCCATATACTCTTTTAGAATCTCCACCTTTATTGATGAATCTCATTACCATCAATTATCTACATTTTCCCATTCAACCAACCTTAAATTCCAATACATTTTTGTTTTCCATCTTGAACCCTTCTTGAAACTTCTTAAATAAGTATTCTAACATGCTATAAACTTCCTACATCACCTATATATACATGTAGGAAATCTCACTCACAACCAAGTCTTTGAAATAACCCTTGAGAAGAGAGAAAGTAAGTAAGATACCATCAACACTCCAAATTTCATATCTTGTATAAGTGAATGTCACATTTTCAACTTGTAAAATTTCTTTTTGAATTAACTTAGTAATTCTTTTTTCATCATCTTTAATTGTTTTTCTTCTTTTTCTTGGTTGAGTCTTGGGCTAGTGTGTTTCTACACTATTTGAGAAGCGAAATTTCGAAAATTTGGATTTTTTCTTTCTTCACATGGTATCAGAGCCACAAAGGTGGTGTTGATATCGTCTTAACTCACTTGGTGAAGAAGATCAATTGCTCTTGAAGATGGATATGGGTGGAAAGTTCAATGGCTTTGGTATTGAGTTGCTTACTCAATCCAATTATAAGATATGGAGATCATGTATGGAGTCTTATCTACTTGGCGAAGACTTATGGGAGGTTGTTAGTGGAGATATACGGTGACTCCACAAGATACTTCAGAAAATGTTGAAAATTTGAAGAAATGGCGAAAGACTATGCAAAGGCAGAGTCAATTTTGAAGTATTCTATTTCTCATGGCTAATTTGATCACATTATGTGTTGCAAATCTGCTCGTGACATTTGGACTACTTTTTATGGGTTATTCAACAAGAATGACGTGGCTCGACTACAATTGTTAGAAAATGAATTGGCTAACACTAGCCAAGGTGAGCTCTCTATATCACAATTCTTCTTAAAGATTAAAATCTTTATTTAGAAATTTTCATTCTTGATTCCGAAGAATCTATCTTGGAGGCACAAATGAAACGCCACATCATTCGTAGGTTAAAAAGGGAATATATTCCTTATGTTACATCTATTCAAGGGTGGGCTGTACAACTATCCTTGGTGGAGCTCGAGAACCTTCTTACTTCTCAGGAGTTTTTGGCTTGTCAAATGGTTGGATGCTCAATTACGATGAATGAGGGAGATGCTCTATTTTCAAGCAAAAAGAATTATTATAAGGGCAAGGATAAAGGTAGAGGTTCTAAAAATAATGAAAACTCTAATGATATTTTTTTCAAACATAATGATGGTGAATCATCTGGCAAAAATAATAGAAATCGAAAATGTGTCAAGTATTATTGATATGGTAAACTTGGGCATATAAAGAAGAATTGTCGTGTAAAATTGAAATAAGGAAATGTAGCCGAGAAGGAAGATGAACCTAAAGAGGAGGAGGATTGGGGAAAATCCTTCATACTAAATGTCACTTCAATTGATGCTTTGACATCAATTAATTTTGAGAACAATTGGATCATTGATTCCGATTGTGGGCATCATCTCACTGGTGACAAATCTAAGTTCTCAAGTTTCCGCAACTACAATGGTAATGACGCTATTATCATGGCAAACAACTCTGTTTACCCTGTTGAAAAAGGAGTTGTTACCATCAAAGGCGATAGAGCTGATCACATCACACTCAATAGTATTTTTCAAGTACCGGGCGTGAAAAAAAACATTTTCTCCATTGCTAATGCAGTGGATTCAGGACATTATGTCTTATTTGATCCCAAAGATGTGAAATTCTTTCAGAATATTTCAGAGTTGAAGGTGAACGTCGTTCATACAGGTGCAAGAGTTAAAGATTTATTTGTTTTATCTTCGACTACTTCTTATGTAAATAGTATGAGTTCAACTGATGGGGCATCAATTTGGCATGTTAGATTAGGACACCTTAGCATGGAAAAATTGAAAGTCATGGTGATGAAAATTTTGGTTAATGAATTGTTCAAATTAACTTCATTTGGTTATGAAGGTGTGTGTGAAGGTTGTCAATATGGTATGGCACATCGCCTTCCATTTGACAAGTCTTATTCTAAGTGTATGGCCCCATTGGAGCTTATCCATAGTGATTTGATGGGACTTTGTAACACACATTCATATTCATCAGGCTTCTGTTATATGTTGTTGTTTGTGGATGATTTCACAAGATATACATGGGTTTATTTTGTTAAAGAGAAGTCGAAAGTATTTTTAAAGTTTAAAGAGTTTAAAATAATGGTGGTGAATTCACTTATAATGACTTCTTTTCATTTTGTCAGGTAAATTGTATTAGAAGGGAGTTATCCTGTGCCTATACATCTTAACAAAATGGGATGGTCGAAGGAAAGATTAGGCATATCGTTGAGACTTATAAAAGTTGGCTACATGCAAAGAATTTGCCCAAAGCCTTATAGGCGGAGGGTATGGCATGTGTAACTTATGTGATTAATAGGGCACCTCTTAGCCTAGTTAATATGAGATCTCTATATGAGTTGAAGTTTGGGGAGAAGCCTAGTGTCAAACATTTTAAAGTATTCTGGTCAATTTGTTTTGTTCATATACCAGATCAAATGAGATTAAAATTGGATGTTAAGGCGAAAAAATGCATTTTCATTAGTTATGATGAAAGGAAGAAATGTTGGAAGTGTATGGATCCTAAAACCTATAATTTTGTGGTTTCTCGGGATGTTGTATTTGATGGAATTCCATCTTATTATAAGGATGATAGTGTTTCCATTGGAAAGAACATTAATGTTCACATTGAGCCTCAAAATGAAATTAGCTTACCTATGAACTCAAGTGCTCCTAAGATGCCTAATATCTCAACTTCTTTGTCTACGGGGGAACAATGTGATAGGGGAAGTGGAGTTGATTTTCATGAGCTGGATGGGGCAACAGAATTATAATAATACGGGAGATGTGAATAATGAACCTCCTCTTAGAAGGTCAAAGGGGCAAATTGTTTTGCTTGCTTGTTATAGGGATGGAAATTTTGGCTCTGTGCATTCTTATTTTCTTGGTAATCCAATTGAGAAAGGCAAACCATCTTTGTTTTGATGAAGCAAAAGGTGTTCAAGAATGGAAATGTGCCATGGATAAAGACTTTTAAGCTCTTATAAAAAATCAAACTGGGGATCTTGTACCTAACCCAAGAATGTGTAACCTATCACATGTAAATGGGTCTACAAAATTAAACATAAAGCAGATGGAAGTGTGGATAGATTCAAGGCAAGGCTTGTTGCTCAAGGGTTTTCTCAAAAGTATGGAGAGGACTATGAGGAAACCTTTAGTTCAATTGCAAAAATGACTTCAGTTCGAGTTGTGATTTCCTTGGTAGCTTGTCATGGTTGGAAGTTGTGGCAGTTTGATGTTAAAAATGCATTCTTATATGGAAAAATCGATAAAGACATTTATATGGAGCAGCCACATGGTTATGTATCTCATTCACATCCAGAGTTCGTCTGCAAACTCAAGAAGGCCCTCTATGAATTAAAACAAGCACCTAGAGCTTTGTATGGTAAAATTGCCGAATACTTACATTTTTGTGGATACTTTGCTTCTAATTCCAATTTTACTTTGTTTGTTAAACAGCAAGAGAGTTTGCATGTTATTGTTCTTTTATATGTCGATAACATGATTGTCACCAGCAATAATGATGAGAAATTGTAAAACTTTGAGCCAAACTTGCCATTCTCTTCGAGTTGAAAGATTTGGGAAATCTTAGTCACTTCCTTGGCTTGGAAGTAGATTCGATGATTGAAGGAATACTCATATCACAAAAAGGCCATGCTGAGAAACTTATTTGCAAGTTTGGTTTGGGCAAAAGTAAGTGGTGTTCCACCCCTTTTGATGCTAATATAAAACTAAGGTGTGATGAAGGTAAGCTTCTTCCAAATCCTCGACCTTACTGTGTTCTTATTGTTAGTCTCATTTATTTAACTAATACAAGATTAGACATTGCATTTTCTGTTGGGCTTGTTAGCCGTTACATGCAAACTCCATATAAATCACACTTGGAGGCAGCTAAGCGAATCTTGAAGTATGTTTACTCCACACTTGACATGGGTCTTTTGTTCAAAGATGGAGTTATGTTCGAATTGGAAGGATATTCCGATGCTGATTTGGGTGGTGATTTAGATGATTGTAAGTCAACATCAAGTTATGTTTTCTCGTGTGGATCGGCATGTGTTTCATAGTATAGTAAAAAAATAAGATTCGATGTCTCTTTCTAAGACAGATGCAGAGTATAATCTAGTACTTCATCTTTACTATTTCATAAATAAACAGAACAAAATCTAGTGTTATCACCAATAAAAGTAATAATGTATTTTTTCCTGCCTCTAATTTTGAGTAAATTTAAAATCACATAAATCACTATGAATTAATTCAAGCGGTTCGCTAATTCTTTTAATAGAATGAAAATATTTTATTTGAAAATTTGATTTTATGCAAATCTCACATTTATGTTTTTTATCTATTTCAAACTTAGGTAAAAGTCTTGAATTAATCATTCTTTACAAATATACAAAATTTGCATGTCCTAATCTAGCATGCCAAACATTAAATAACTCATGAATATAAGTAAAAGAAAATAATTTTATTATTTATTTTAATAGATACATTTAGTTTGAACAATACATCACTTAAATATCATTTCCCATAAACATTGCATTCTTAATCAAGACAAATTTGTTTGATTCAAATACTAATTTAAAAGCTTTTCTTACTTAATAATGATCCAAACACCAGAATCTCTCTCTGGTACATATAGAACATTATTCAACGTGAGAACTTTTTCTAAAGTAAACTCCAGAACAATCTTTCCATGTCCTGCAATTGAAGAAGTAGAAGAGTTTCTCATATACAGTTGTTCTTCATTCTCTACCTTATGATATGTAGAGAATAAATTTCTATCAAAGCAAATGTGTCTAGTGGCCCTAGTGGCCCTAGTGTCCACTTACCAATCTTTGTTTTCATTCACAAAGTTTACTTCTGAAATAACTACTAACAGATTCTTTGTTTTGGTCACATTCACGTTGAAAGGCTTGTTAATTTTGAAAGAATCATGTCCTTTGCGTTTTTGACAATCTTTTGCTCGATGTTTGGGTTTTTCACACACAATGCATTTGCCTAACATTTTCTTGAAATTTTTATTTTTGGGACCATTGTTCTTCCATTTTTTATTTTTATAGGAATTAGATTTGAGTTTGGATGAATCTTCCTCCACGACATATGCTTTGGAATCCATGGATGAAACCATAGCTTTCTTCTCATTATTTCTATTATCTTTATCGATTCTTAACCTCATATTCAAATCCTCCATAGACATCTTTTTACGTCTATTCTTAAGGTAATTTTTTGAAATCTTTCCAAGTTAGTGGAAGTTTTTTAATTATAGATGCAATTTGAAAAGATTCACTGATTGACATACTTTCGACATAAATCTTATGAATTAAAATTTGGAGATCTTGGATTTGATTTTCGACTATTTTGGAATCTACTATTTTAAAATCCAAGAATCTACCAACAAGAAATTTCTTTGTTCCGGCATATTTTGTTTTGTAATTTTTTGTCTAGATGTGAATCTGTGAGTACATTTTGTATAACACATTATCTAGCCCGTTCATAATATAGTTTCTACATAAGAAGCTTGAATGATTTCAGTTTTTTAATGCAGCAACTATAGTTTCATCTCCCACATTCTCATTAGGAATAGAATAATATTTTTTAGAAAGATGAGCTAGATTCAAGGTAGTAAGATAAAACAACATTTTCTGTTATCATATTTTAAAGTAACTATCATCAAAATTTTCTAATTTCTCTTGATAATTCATTTTCCAAAAAAAAACTAATTTACATTAAAAAAAATTTGTCTTAAGATTGTTGGGTGCAAATCAGTTTTATTAAGAAAATAAATCAAGTACAAAATTAAATGAGAAGTTAAGATGAATCCAAAATATATATTATGAGAGAAAATTAAAAATATATAAAATTTAAAGAAGTTATCAATTTATAAAAGCAAATTAAGTTAAAGTTTTACATTGAACGCAATGTCCTTAAAATAGATTTTGCCCCTACTTCGGTGCCAACCGTTCATTGACGTTTGTCTCCCAAAATACAATGATCTATAACAAAGAGGGTAGCACTTCAATATCTGTTTATAACGAATCCTAAAATATTTCTCTTTTTAATATATCTCACAAATAATAACAAAGAGAATAATTTAAGCGAAATCGATTAGATGATTTTAGACTCAAGAATCTCAAAATATTCTCTTCAGAATAAATCAGAAAAAAAAAAAAAAGAACTATTATATGATCTCCTCGGATTAACTCTAATGAATAAACCATAAGGAGTTCCCATTGTTTCAAAGAGGTGTGGAGAAAGGTGTTAAAAATTGGGGTGTCAATGGGAAAAAAATGAACTAACACATTGGTTTGAAAAAGACATCCCAGAGAAGAAGACGTTGGAAGATAAAAGAAGTTATAACTTTTTAAGTAATGATCCCATGATTAAAATATAATTTATTAAGTCACTTTCATCCAATAAAAATAAACATTTGTTTTCTAATTCAAAAAATTCAACAATATGTACAATATAAAACCATGATCCTGATGGCCTTAATCTGTTTTCACCTTGGAAGAAGTGGTTGCATCGTTATTGAATTATGAATTTTGAATACAAAAATTTAAGTTTTTTTTTTCAAAAGGTTATGCATGGTGAAGTTGAAAATGGATTTAAGGTTGAATAGAGCTAATAAAATTAATTTATAATACAGGTTGAATTGATTGAGTACGATGGGTTTTTTCGGAGGAAAAATCAAGGGTTTCTAGATAAAAAAATGTTGAAGATGATGATTTTTTGGGAGGAAAATCATGAGTTTTTCTTAACTGGAGGTTGAAAATAAGGACGTGTTTAGGTCAATAAAGTTGGTGAGATTGAAGATGGATTTTGGGAGGAAAAAAGCGGTTTTCTTTTTTTCGTTAGGTGTTGAAGTGGAGAATTTTCATCAATTTGAAAACGAAATTTATCGCAAATATTTTACCAGAGAATGCGTGGAGAGAGCTCCAAAACGAAAAAACTGGCTACTTGTAGGTACATCTGGCAAGTGTTGTGTAAATACCGATTTTTTTATTAAAAAAAGTGAAATATTTATAATATATAATTTTAATTTTATACTTTAGTGTTTGATAGTGCGATCGAAGAAAAAGAGTGAGAGAGAGGGAGAAGGTGGTGATAAATGGCGATCTCTGGTTCTGATGAAAGTAGCGCTCTGATTTGGCGAGAAGTGGTCGTTGATGGAGTGGTGGACTACAAAGGAAGGAGAATTAATGATAGATCTAAGCATGGTGGATGGAGATCTGCTTCTTTCATTATTGGAGTTGAGATCATAGAGAGATTTGCTTACTATGGAATCTCATCGAACCTCATAACATATCTAACTGGTCCTCTTGGCCAATCCACGGCCTCTGCTGCAGAGAATGTGAACGCTTGGTCTGGTGCATCATCTATGCTTCCTCTAATTGGTGCTTTTGTTGCTGATTCCTACCTTGGACGCTATTGGAGCATCTTCTTCTCTTCTCTTCTTTACCTTATGGTTCGTCTCTCTTTCTCTCTATCTTTAACTTTCTTGATGTGTACACGATACCAACAGAGAAAATGTGAGGGTAGTGCTGATTTTTTAACTCAATTTGAGAGGGGGACTCAAAAACTCACCTACTTGGCATGGCCAAAGAATCGTAGATTCTGTCCCTCGGCATACACAACTGACCTGATGGACCTGCCATCTGTAATTGTGTATTGAGCAAAATAATCTACTGTTCTTTGCGCATGACTTGTGAATCTCGCAGAAAAAGATTTATGGTTCTATACATGCCACACCTAAGAAGGAACAAGGAGTGTCAGTATATCACAACTTCACCATTAAAATTTTAAATTTTTAAATCAAAATTTAATAAATAGGGATGGCAATTTTAACATGATATGAGAATAAGTCTCGAAAATGATGTGAAATTAATGAATTTGGATAAAGTCTAAATGGGTTTGGGTTATGATAATACCGACCCATGTTACACGATTATTAAATGGGTTGTGTCTAGGTTACAAATGTCAATTTGCATAACCATTTTGGAACGGTTACTTATTTTTTCATTCACATGTTTAAATCATGAAACTTGTGAGGTATCTCAAATATCAATAATTATTTAAGGATTTTTAAAATTTTATATTTTTCAAGAATTTTACGAAATATTGAAGAAGTTTTAGGATATTTTTCAAATAATTACACTCTCCTTACCATGTTAGCAAAGAAAGTTTGTTGACTACATTACCTTAGGGCATCGAAAATCATGATCCAATGCACCATAGAAGATAAAATTCTAAGAACTTTGAAGTTCTTATGCCTGGTTGTGTGACTTTATTTTTTATAATGGTATTTTACTTTTAGTGGTGAAAATGTTACTTAATTTTTTTTTTTTTTTAACTTAAGATTATAATTTTATTGAACATATTACATAGGTCAACAAATTTTTTGAAAAGATTATTAAATGGATCGGATTGGGGTAGGGTAAATTTTTAGAATACCGTTACCTCAACACGACTTGACCCATTGCACCCAATTAATAATGTGATTTTTTTCTTACGAATTAAGGTGAATTTTATTTTCTTCTTCTTTTCAAAATATCCTTAAAAATTTATTACATCAAAATTTTACCATAACATTCATAAAAAAATGGACGTTGACTTTTGATCAAGGTTAAACCTAATCTTGCACTTTGGCTCACATCATAATCTCAACATACAAAACATCTCATCCAAAAAATTTCAGTAGTTGTTTACGATTATAATTAGCCTCATATAAAATCCTAGACCCAAAAAATAGAAATCTAAACTAAAAATAATGAGAGAACTTCTATTGGTACCCCAACTTTCACATTTATCTCAACTATTCATTTGTCTTCTTTATTTTTATTTGGGATGTAATAAGTAAATGTTGGGGTGCCAATAGCAGCTCTCAAAATAAAATATAAATTTAGATATAGAAACCAATTGCCTTGATTCGGTGCCCAGTGCATGTGTAGTGCAGAGTCAAAGAAGCAGATCCTCTGTAGCAAAATAAAACCTCAGCCTCTAGTTTAGGTCTTATATCTGATTTAATTAAAAGAAAATTGAAAAAATGTTTTTTTCTTCATGATCCAGCACTTTTAAAGTGGACGGTCACTTTTGAAACAAATTTCCAACGGCCTGTTTTTTCTTTCTAGCGGATGTGGCATTCTTCTAACTGTCTAATAGCGCTCCAGGAAATTATTTGCTACATCAGATCCACTTCCAATGATTGTGTGCTTCTTGGGCAAGTCAATAATCTAACAGTTCTGTTTATTAAATCAATCAATATTTGATTCTCAATCTATATGGGACAAACCTTTGAGACATGGTTTGTCTTTTTTTTTTTTTTTTTGAAGATTAAGTGCATTGATTAATCACCTTTTGTGTCTAGTCTCTCCTATAACCTCTCACCATCCTTGCTAGCAATCTCCCGTTTACTTCACGAAAACTTCACGAATTTGTTTTCAATACAGTATTATTCTTTGGATTATTGAATTATTATAAATAATTCACGTATTTTAAGTTAAAAAAGAATAAAACGAATTATTATTTTATACGAATTTTTATAAAACTTGATATAAAAAAAAATGCTACTTTAATTTGTTGTATGTTGTAAAGTATAAATTTGTAAGTTGTAATGTGTAACTCAAGTTTGACTTTAAAGTGACCATGCTTCAAAATTTTAGAGGAATCCATCTTTTTAGGTGACAAATGTCATTTTCATCTTTAAAAAAAATAATGACATACCCCTCTACATTCATTTGAGATACCATTTTAATTTTCTAAATTGATGATTTGTCTCTTGATTTTGATCTTCTTTTATAAATCAATAAAACAATAACCTCAATACCCTCGTTATCACTACCATCATTATTATCATTACAACTATTTCATTACCTTCACCGTTGCCATTAACATTGCCAATTTCATCACCGCTTTCACTATTAACATCACTGTTGTATTATCGAATTATTGATTTTTGATATTTTTGAAACGTGAAGGATAATACATGTGTAAAGTATATGTCGCATATTTTCCATTTTTCGACTTTTTGATTGAATTTTAGACTAGAATTTAGCAATCCAAAATCGAATAGAACTTGAATTTTTCACATATAAAATTTTTATCGTATTTGAAATTACTAACAAGGCTCACCATTGAAGCACACTAAGGACGAGGGAGAGAGATGAAGAGAATTAAAGCACAAAAAAAGAAATCTTTACTTTTATAACAAGGGAAGGCTGTTGACACAAATATTTAGAAGATTAGAAGTGCCCCACATTTACATTTAACCTTACAAGTATTAAGGTCATTTTCTTCAATAGGAAATAAAATTACAATCCCATCATCCTTGTAACCATGTTAGAATAACTTTTTATTATGTTATCTTCAAAATCGGTAGTTAATATTTCAAATTTCAAAATACTTACATTATATTGAATGATAAGTTATGATAAACCATTAGATTATTTTAAAATAAAATTTTAAAGCAATTATAATTTTCTTTTAACTAATCATAAATCCTAATTATTGTTGGTGTTCAATGCAAACGCACGCATATTATTAACGTAGGAAATATGCATGACTAAAAATTTTCATAAGTACTTAAAAAATTATTTTAAATAGACTATCTAATTTTCTATCATATTTAATATTTAGTATATTATTGGGTTTTGATAATTTAAAATATTAACTAAGGTGATTTTGAAGACAACATAACCAAAGGACATTTCTATAAATTTAAAAATCTAAAAACCAACTAACGTGGTTATAAGGATCATAAGGGTTTCAATGGGTTAAATCCCATTCAATTCTTTATGTACGTAGAATCAGAACAATTATATTCTTGTCAATTCTGATTCTAATTATAAAATAAATGGAATAAAAAAAATGCCAAGAAATAAGTATACCCATCAGTTCCAATTCTCAAGATTTTTTTTTTTTTTTGTTGATGAAGAGGGTTCCAGACTCATAGGTCCGACTAAGCAGGGGTGAGGCAAACTGGCCTCTGCACTATATCTTGCCCAAATCCTAGGGGCACATGCAATGTCCTACAAACCACACATATCAGGCAAATACAAATAAATCTCCATGGGTGGCCAAGGTGGGGGCTTGAATTGAAGACCTCACCCATTTTGGAGAGATGCATGGGCAACTGTGCCCACCACTCCTTATAAAATATTTTTTCTTTCAAAATATTAACATATAAGCTACAAAAATATCAACTATACAATTTTTTTCTAATAAAGATAAGAGTTCACGGTTTTTTTTTTTTGAAAATATTAAAATTTATTCTCTTTACAAGTCAAAAACTTTTAGAAGAGATGACCCATTTTAAGCTCCAGCACAAAGCTTATATGAAAAAAATGAAGAACTTTTATGTTAAATGTATTAATTTTAAAATATTAAAAACCTAAAATCAATCTAATATGAAAAAAAATTCAAAATAAATTGATTCCATGTGCCCACGGGTACCCATAAGATAGGACCTAATAGTTCTGGATTTATGTTCTATTTTAGATCCTATTCTAATTGGTTCTAATAAAAAGGGAATAAGAAGCTTGGTTTTGGTTAAATGGGTACCCATTAACATCCGTAATCGCAGGATGATAATTTTATTTTATTTTTAAAAATAATCTTGACAATAACTAGGTTAAATGCAAAAGTAGTGATTTTTTAGTCTTCCAAATTTTGGTGTCAATAAACTCTTAGGTTTTCTCTCATTATACAGTATGATTTTGGAGACAACAAGAAACCCCACATTCATATTGGTCCAACTGTACTGAACCTACTCTCAATTTACAAAATAGCCACATTAAGGAGAAGATGCACCAAGAACCAATAGGATTATGGGTTTTTTGCGGTCTCCACAATTGCACTCATTATAATAGTAAAGATGCATGTGCGTCTGCACATGCCACCTACAAGCTATGGGAACGGATCCTCTGTAGTGCAGCTTTCCTGTAGTTCTTGTGCGTGGTTCAACGGTTTAGAGAACGCTATGTGCAATGGACATCAACATCCCACCATTGAAATTCGGGATTTACAATGAGAACTCTTTCAATGACTCTGATCAGGTTTAAAAAGAATATTTTTTTTTCAAAAGTGATCTAAATCATGATCACAACATGACTGATCCGCGAGTTTGTATTTTTCAACATGTATTCTTCACTATTTCGAGTGTACTACTGGGAACTACAGGAAAACTGCATTACAAAGGATCCGCTCCCATAAGCTAGACCCACTAGTTAGTTTTATAAAAATAGAGGGAAAATTAATTAATAGACCCAGCAGAAGGGATTGCTTTCTAAATGGACCATGAGTTTCGGGATGGTAACTTAACCACCCAATTAGTTAAAATCTTTCTTCCTAAATGGATCCTCACCCGATAAAATAACAAACTCAAATTGTCGAGATCAACAAATTTGATGATTTGTTGATCTTAATAATTTGAGCTTGTCTTGACAATTTGAACAAATGTCGATCTAAATGATTTGAATTGTCCATCTTGAAAATTTGGATAATCGATCTCACCAATTAAAATGGGAGTCGAGGACCATTAAGAAAGAAAAAAAAAAATGACTAAATGTACCTTGTAGACACCCCAATTTGTCCGGGCTGAGACGAGAGCTTTCAAAAACCAGTGAGGTAAAGCTTGACTTATCAAGTCTTCAATTTAATCTAGTGGGGCCCACGTCAGTGGAGTCTAGTTCTTCAAATTGACTTTTAAAGTTTAACGATGAGCTTGGTCGTGGGTCACCCATGGCCTAGAATATTTTACGTTTGGGTTGTGAATCACCCATGGCCCTAACATATTTTGCACAGAACCTTGGGCAAGTCATCGACTCATACAATTTTGCACAGAGACTCATCTACCCAAGGTCTATTTGGTTAGATAGTTTTGTTGGGGATTAGTGTACTTGAGTGTTCTAGATATTTTTAAGGAGATTACCCCCTAAAACCCCTATTAGTTGTTTATTTTTCAAGAAAATCCCCATTCTTCCACTATGCCCTTTGTTGGGTTATGTCTTCTATTCTTGTATATGGAGATTGGCTCATTTGGTTTGATTTTGGATCCGACCCGTTTAACATCTTTTTAATCCTAAGTATATAAAGGGTAAGAGATGAAACCCGAAAGGGTGTGAGAGATATACGAGAGAGAGATAAATTGTAACCTATTTCTTCTTTGGTTAATATAGTAAAATCGTCGTTTTTCGCCCGTGGACGTAGGTCGATGCTTTGACCGAACCACGTATATCTTGTGTCATGTGAGATTCTTATGTTCTTGTTTGATTTATACTTCAGATCATAGAGTTTAGTCTAACACCCTTGCATTAAACTTTATATAATTTTCCCACTAAGGCATTTTCTCTTATTCTTCCAATCTTGACCCATAGTCAACTTTTGGTCCCAACAAAAAGTCCATTACCCTCTTGTCATCATTTTGTTGAGACACAATTAGGTAAATTGGCCCTTCATCCCAATCCATAATTCAAGGCTTTATCCATTACATTCTTTGCAAATTGACCAAAATCAAGGCACCTTGACATTTTTGCCCACTCAATAGAATTCTTTAAAACCTTTAAGCTTTTTACACTTAGACCTTCAAGTTGTTAACAGCCTTAGCTAGTGCAATTGTTTTAAAAATCCAAAATTCATATTTCAAATTACATGTCATTGTTACTATAATCTCTACAATTGACCACATTCAAGAGACTTAGACACTTTTATCTTCCTCATAGAATTCTCTAAAACCTTATGAGCTATTACACCTCTACCTTTTGTGGATTATGATTAGTAAGACTTAAAGAGGTGAAAAGATCATTTAGGACAAATTATTTAAGGGTATGTAAAGTCTTTCATTGTAGTATTCTTGAGAATGTTTTGAAGTTAAAAAAATTGGATACTTACATCCCCAAAGGTCTCTCTAGAGCCTATAAATAGAGACACATCCAAGGCAACTGGAGGAGGAAAGTTTAGTACGCCAAAAATTTGGCAAATTTGTTCCTTGAAGCTTTCTTGTACCCCAAAATTTTGTCTATTTGTTTCTTCACCTATCTAAAAACTAAGAGTAAAAGAAAGAAGAAGAAAACAGAAGAGAAGAATACTAAGGTGAGGTGTAGAGCTTCATTTTCTGTTTTTATATAGTTAAACCCCTTTAAATACCCCTTTCTATTACACCATTCTTTTAGTTTTATGTACTTTTACTTTCATGCAATGTAGTGTCTATTTCTCTATTTTCCTTATATTGACAAGGTTGGATTGAGAGTTAATCAGTGAGAGGATCCTTACCACCTATAACTCCAATTTTGTTTCAAGTTTCTTTCAATAAAACTAACAATAACATAGTTCAATGGCTTACTTGGATTGAAAGTTTGTGAGAAGATCCTTACCACTATAAGTCTATTTTAAGCTTTTAAATTCCTGGCAAGTTATTTTAATTCCAAGTATTTTTAAATTTCTAATTTGATTTTATCTTGTAAATGACTTAAGGAGGAGAGAGTAAGTCTTCACTATATGAAGCAATCTCCATTTTCTAAGTCCATTCAATAAGTTTTTTAATGAAACATATACATGCATACATCATAACAAATAGCACTTTACTTTCATTTTAAAAGGTTATAAGTCAACAGTGTAAATCTCTTTAGATTTATATTTAACATTCTAAGCTAACAAAAATAGTCCCTAGTGGACATAACTCCATTCATAAGATGAAGGTTCCCTTAAGGATATGCCCTATCCATGGGCATGTGTCTAGAATCTAAACAACAAAAAACATACTCCCTAGTGTGTACAAAAGTATGGGATAAGTGCTTGGAAGCCAAAAATGTGAGATTCATTTTGATTTCCATTAAAATCTCAAGCCTACAAAAAATTTCCGCAATTATATATTTTAGTATATGGCTTGCTCATTGACTTCTTTTGCAAATCTAGAGGCTGAACTATATTTCATTTGATTCTTAACTACTCCACCATCACTTTTAACTTCAAAAATCTCAAAAAATCATTTTTTTTACTTTATTTCTGGCTAACCTTTGGTAACCATGCACCTACTTAATGAGTGAGACAAAGTGTCTAACACCTTCCTTGTATCAAAACCGAACCTCCTTACCCTTAATCTCTATGATTAAACCACATTTGAGTCACTAAAAGTCACAAAATGAATTTTAAAAAACATATTTTTTGGTGTCCATTCACACCGTAACTCAATAAATGGTGGCGACTCCTAAATCCACGCAGATGAGGTCCAAATCCCGTGAACCTCCACATATATATATATATATATATATCTAATTCAATCAATCAGAACAAGCCTACGGGCCAACCAACCAAGGAAATTAATAGAACCTAATCAAACCAAGTCAAGCTCCCCCTTACCCAAACACCCCCCCCCCCCCATCCACTGCCCATCTGTACCATCAAGTTACCTCAAAAAAATTAGGGATGATTAGAAAGAAGTCCCTCATGTGGTGTCTATTAAGTAATTTTCCCTAAAATAAAATAATAGTACATCCTGCCCGAGGAGCATTCAACATTGTTGATCCTAGGTTGATGTATTTATTAGGGTTGTGAAATGCCTCGTGGCACACTCCTTTGTATCCCCTAGGTTTTTGAGTGCTTCATCCCCCATTTTTGTAGACCTATAAACTTAAATTTATTTGTTTGTAATTTCTAGCCAATTAATTTATTCATTTTTTATCATAGGAGTGGAAATTCAACAATTCTTACTTTTAGATATATTAAGTTAGAGGAATGGCCAGCAATGGTATGAAAAATAATCATGAACACATATTTCATTACACTGTCATCATAGGTAAACCATTGGTACCTTCATGTTGGATGAAATTACAGGGACTCGGATTGGTAACTCTATCAGCTGTTCTTACTTCCCTAAACTCATCTGACTGCCAAAACACTGAGAACAACATCTCTTGCTCTTCTCCTTCTACTCTCCAAGTCATCTTTTTCTTCTTCTCTTTGTATCTAGTGGCAATTGCCCAGGCTGGACATAGGCCATGTGTCCAAGCTTTTGGAGCCGATCAATTTGACGAGCAAGACCTTGATGAGAGGACGTCGAAGAGTTCATTTTTCAACTGGTGGTATTTTGGCTTATGTTTAGGTTCCTCTATTACAATCTTGGTCATGTGCTACATCCAAGACAACCTGAATTGGAGTATTGGATTTGGTATTCCATGTGTTTCAATGGCAGCATCACTTGTTGTTTTCTTACTCGGATATAAGACTTATCGTTATAGTTTCAATGAAGATAAGTGCAACCCATTTGTTCGAATCACTCAAGTGTTTGTAACAGCAGTAAGGAATTGGAGAATCACCCCTTCATCCACAATTGTGCTAGAGGAAGCAACGCAAACGTCCCCCAATGTTGGTGCTCACCAATTCAAGTAAGAGAAATGAATTTCTTTGGCTCATTTCAGGACAAAAAAACATGAAGTCTTTTACGTAAGTCTTGTGTTTCTTGATTGTTCTTGGATTCATATTATTGACCCAATGCATGAAATTATGCACCAGCTTTTAAACTAGTTTACTATAATCTAATTTGACATGCAATTACAAGGTTTATTTTCTTTATGACACAGATTTCTCGACAAAGCATTGATTGTAGAATCAGATAGTTCGGATGATTCAACAAAAGATTGGAAAGTATGTAGCATTAGCCAGGTCGAAGAAGCCAAGTCTGTGTTGCGGTTGGTTCCAATATGGGTTACATGTTTAGTGTATGGGGTCGTATTTGCACAAGTCTCAACCTTCTTCACTAAGCAAGGAAGCACCATGGACAGATCAATAGGATCAAGCTTTCAGATACCAGCTGCGTCACTACAAGCAATTACAGGAATGTCAACTGTTCTTATCATTCCCATCTATGACCGTTTCTTTGTTCCTATTGCTAAGGTCATCACAGGGAAATCCTCAGGGATAACAATGCTTCAGAGAATTGGTTGTGGAATGTTTTTAACTGTGATCTCCATGGTGGTGGCAGCTCTAATTGAGAAGAAAAGGCTTAAAATTGCTCTAGATTTTGGGTTGGTAGACATTCCAGAAGCGACAATTCCTATGACTGTGTGGTGGTTAGTTCCTCAATATATCTTGTTTGGAATTGTTCATGTCTTCACTATTGTGGGATTGCAAGAGTTTTTCTACGACCAAGTGCCGGATGGGTTAAGGAGTCTAGGTCTCGCCCTCTACTTGAGCATCTTAGGAGTAGGGAGCTTCCTAAGCTGCTTCCTTATTTATGAGATTGAGAAGGCGACTAGTGCAGGCGGTCGAGATAGTTGGTTTTCGAACAACCTCAACCGAGCACATTTGGATTACTTTTATTGGCTTCTTGCAGGACTCAGCGCCATAGATTTGGTTGTCTACTTTTATTTTTCAAAATACTATATCTATAGTAGGGCAACTACAATATGATGGGGATAACCTTGGTTCAATTGTCATTACTACTATTATTATTGATGAGGATAAGGATCCCCTGTTCTTAAAATCTTTTCTTGTTGATTTATAGACATCAACAAATTATACTTACCTTTCAAAAAAAAAAAAAAAAAAACCCCATAGTTAGTCCCATCAAACACATTCAGGGATTATTTTTGTGAAACAAAAGGGAAAAAATCAATGTCACTATGTACATCAATGCAAAATCCGTTTGTTACGGATATATTGTATTTTGACCCAATGATCATTCACTTTTGAAGAACAAAAAGAGGAGTGATTAACAATGGCAATCTTGCCAACAACAATGGTTTGTAGCGTAGATCTCACGAAAAAAGGGCAGTGATGGTCGCAATCTGGTCCAAAGGTAACTTGTATCAACAATGGTGATCCTGTCCATTACCTTTAATGTTTGGTCCAAAGTCAATAAGAGAAGTAGTAGACTTCCTCCATGCAAACTTCATGAAAATTAGACCCAATGGGGCTAGAGAAACAAGGAAATTTGAGAACCTTTCTTTCAATTTTTTTTTTTTAAATGAAAAGAATAAGAAAAGAAGCCATAGTCCACAAGGGGATTGAGATCCAAGTTGACTTCATGACCTTTAAAATTAAGGTCTAGGATATGGAAGTTTTGTGGATTGAGATGGTGCATGTTACTTACATCATTTAAGGTGAAGTCTTCAATTTTGGAGTGTTGGAAGTTGATGTTCATCCAAATTAATGAACAAAATCCACAATGGCTACCCTATACCAAATGCATTTGATTAAACATTGCGTCTATGTCTAGACATTAGTCTCCAAATTTCCATAGAGTATGCTTTATATTTATTTTCCCCCAAGAATCATCAAATAAAAATAAGGTATTTAGCAAAAAAAACCTATAATATAAGTGATATCAGTGACCCCCCCCCCCCCCCCCCCCAAATGCAAGATGAGGTTTACCCCCTGAAATTTCGTTGATCTTGTCAAAATGCTTCCAACATGTGGTCAATCTATGATCTACTATCTAAATATCCAAACTACCATTATAACGTTTAAATCACCAAAATACCATTGTTTTAATTGTAAGAATAAAAAAATCTAATCTAATCTAAACCGTTGGATTGAAATATTATACACTGTTGGACAACAAAAATCTAACCCCTAGTTTTTTTTTTTCATTAATATAATCCTTTTCTCATTTAGCAAAAAAAAACATGAAATTGCAAGATTCAAGTTGTCCATAATCAATACCATTAATAAGCAAATTAAATCCCCAATCATTTGAATGATTTCCCAAACATAAAAATCAAATAAATAATGTCATTACAAAAACTTAAAATAAAATGTCTTCATCAATCAATATAAATAGTGTAGATGCTACTTTTCACTCTACCTCGAGATCTCCCTTGAAAACTCCCAACACAATGGGTGGTCTGCAATAGGACCACTCCGACGATCAAGTTAGAAATTAATTCCGAGCTAATAAGAAGTTCTCTGAGAAGATTTTTCTAACCTTTATTGTGAGTTGCAACCTGATATTTATAGTGTTCCTGATTTGTGAATTTCCCAAGATCTTTCCTATGATTTCTACCAAAGAGTAGTTGTGCCAGTCTCTGGCCTGTCAGTTGCAAGGGTTGCTATACTTGCCCTATCAGGGCAGAGGCAGTCACAACCATTCTTGTCAGGATAAGATCAGTCTTGTCAATGACAGATTTTTCACACTTGACCTGTCAAGTCCCATATGAGTCCGTGCTATGTCTTTGAGCTTAGTTTCATGTAGCTCGGCACACTTCCCTCCAACTTGGCGGGTTGGTAATTATTTCTTGAAATTGCCACTTGTCAACAACTCCGAGAAATACTTTCCACGATACCCCCTCTCGAGGTCTTGAATCTAGATCCGAGACCCTGAGATCAATATTAGCTAACATGTGGCGATCTCCAACTAGGTGCTAGTCTGACTTGGCTCATTAATTACACAAATTCATGTCATCTGACCATACGTATTTTGAAGATGATGTGCGTAATTATTGCCTTCGATACGTGTGCTCCCAACTATCCCTTTGTGTGGCGCATATATGCGCCGCCTACACAAGGCGTTTGGTGAATGGTCGGTTACGCACACCTGTTCATACACTTGCCTCATTCCTGGCTTCTTTTAATGCTCTACCGTTGTCATCATTAATTCGTTTTTCGAAGACATCCTGACCTTCGTTTATGTTACGCATCTCGATGCATCTCAAGCCTATATATACTTCGTTTCTTCTCATTTTTCATTTTTACCTTTGTTCTATGTCATCTCTCCGCTATTTGACCTCTTGCGTTCTCAAGCTAGGCAACAACAAAGCCACTGTAATCTTTCCAAGTTATTTTAACTTTCCAAGTCTTTTAAGATGAAAGCGCCCTCGATCTACGGATTGCAGATCTTCTTTTTTGGGGTTTAGTTTTTGGAGTCGCCACCTAGTTATTATAGTCTAGGAACCGAAACATTGACTCTAAATAGATAAGAAAACATTGGTCTACAAAGGACAGGTTCGGGGATTACGTTACGGGGTTGGAAAGTGTTAGGTACCAACACCGCCTGGTAAATGTCGATATCTACTTTTTTCCAAAAGTCACATTGCTTGAAAAACCTAACAAAAAATAAAATAAATAATAAAATAAAATAAAAAACTATTTAACCTAAGTGATTGCGATAATAGGTTCCCTCAGAACTGGTGGAAAGCGTCATCGTGTGAGTTTTTCCTATTTTTTCTCCGTCACTGGATCTGATTCTAATCTCCAAGATGAGGTATCATCCTCTTAGATCTGAGTATTTTATGATCTTTTGGATATTTTTTGAAAGGTTTCTAAGTATTTTTGAAAGGTTTCTGAGTGTTTTTTGAGCAAAAATTGGGGTTTAGATGTTAGGTAGGGAATTGGGACTTCGGATTTATGATTTTGGGAAGGTGGGGAGTATTTCTGACCTCTCTTTCCTAGGATTTATTTTAACCTGCGAGATTGAGTTGTGAAAACTCCTATTTATAGAGTTTTTTGAAAAAGTTTTAGTTTGACTTGGTTTCTTTTAGATAAGATAAGATTGTTTAATTAGGGTTTATTGGGTATTTTAGATAAGGATTTTGAATTAGGATTTTAGGATTTTGATTCTTACGTACAATTAAAGAATATATTTTTTAAATTTTTTTTGAAGAACCCCCCTAATTATATCTTTAATTCTTTGGACCCCCAAATGGAGGGATCTTTTAATAAATATCAAATGGGCTCCATTTGAACAAGTGGGCTATTACTTAAAATTTGACCCGTGGGCTTAATTAATTAATTTTATTTATTTAAAATTTTAAATTTAATTTATTAAGATTTCACTTTACGTCTATTAATATTTTAATTATTAATTTTGAAAATTTGAATTTTTAGGGTTAGAAAATTTCAGTTTTACCCTCAAAAAGGGCTTTTGTATTTCGAAGTCATTTTTCAATGTTTTGGGATGTTTTGAAATCAATTTTTCATAAGGAATTCAATGGAAGCATTCGTTTGTATCATTTATGAGTTTTTGGTGTGAAATGATCGTGGACCCTGTGAGGGGTATTTTCGAAATTTTATCAAATTTTGTGAAAATTGACAAAATGATTTATTTGATTTTAGTTTGTTATTTTATGTGTTCGAAAGGGTTTTCCTAAGTGTAATATAGGCTCTATGGATGTTTTATGTTAGGAGTATTTTAGTAATTTGATCATTTTTTAGTGATTTTTCTCGTAAAACTTCTTTTTGTCTAAAGAATGATGATTTCTACGTTTTTTATCATATTTTCCTAGCGTAGCGTGATTTCTAAAGTTTTGTTCGCTTGAGATACCTCATTTGAATTTTTGAAATATATCTAGTAACAAACTAAGATATTGGAATATTCATCTATCATTAGGAACTATCGCAATTGGGCTGACAAGTTGATTAATTAGGCAAGTGCAAAAATGGGGTGTCTACACAAGGTTAGAGGTCAAGGTACCTTCCCCTCTCCTTTAGAAAATATTTTTGTTTTGTTTTTTCGTTTTTGCTATGGCTAGGAGAATGTCTTATTCCCCCATTCACCCTTCGTTGGACATGGTTAGGGATACCTTCGCTATCCCTGACAACGTGGGTATGTCCTACACAGATGAACCCACGTCTTCCCAAGGTTTTGCCCCAAATATCATCGTATTATATTGGGGGGCAATTTAAGACAGGCCTCCAAATCTCTTTAAGTAGGCTAGCTCGAGAGGTATTATTAAACTTTTATCGGAGGGCCCCTAGCCAAATGAACGAGAACTTTTTCCGCCTCATTCATGCCCTCGAGCAAATGAATGGTTGGTTGGAATAAGGCCTCCAGCTCGGGCTTCCTGATATCAGGCTCAATTTGCCCTAAAAAGATGCCCGAATAAACAAGGCTTCTTTTATCTCACCAAGAGAAGAGGGAAATCGTCCTTGATCGAGTTTCCCGACTAGGACAAAAAGTGACTCTTGTTCTCGATATAGTTGACTGGTCGGTGGGAGAGTGTTCCAAAGGATGAGCTCGCTTCTCTTGCTTACAATTCCTTTAACCACCATGGTGAGTTTCATGATTTTCTCCCTTCCAACCTTTCTAGCTGGTTTTGTTAAGTGTTAACTTTTTTCATCTCTTACCACTGTAGGTCTGAGTAAGGATAAATTCATTGGAGACTCGGTAATTATTACTCATCTACTATCTAATACCACCACGCCACTGAGTCCTTCCTTCCATCCAGTCGACCCCCTCATTCCATCGTCGACCCCCAACCCTCAGACAGCGAGGACATGGCCTTGCGTTTGAACCACCCAGCTCCCACCATGGATTCTAACTCCGAAGATAAAGTGAGGGAGATGCCCCCCTCAATCCTAAGGAGGAAAACGAGGAAGACAACCAGCCTCTCCTCAAAAGGCGTCGGAGGGGGATCGACTCACAGCCTCAGAAGCTTGCCCCAATTTCGATTCACTCTCATCCTCCTTTTGCAACTACTGCTACTCCTCTACCCCCCCCCCCCCCATCAGGCCGTCACAAGCTTCAACTTTTACAATCAGGTCAGGGCAAAGGTGAAATGATCCCCCATCCTTTCCTTGGGTGGCTAACCCAATCGTGGGCAACTAGCCCGTTACCGATCAAGACTCTGTGTTAATCAACTCCCATGTCAAAATCGGTAACACCACACACATGATAACATCTAGTTCCAATAAGAAGTTCATATCAATTTTAATACTATTATGGCCTTGTACTACATCCTAATTTCGTGAACATTTACATATCAATTTTAATACTATTATGGCCTTGTACTACATCCTAATTTCGTGAACATTTACAAGAATAAACCCTGAGTTCTTGTCAAAACTGACACCACATCTATGTTCATATAGGTGAAGTTTCAAAATATATTTCTACTTTGAACTTCATTAAGAGTTTAGAACTCATCATCTAGCTCATAATAGTCTGCATTGAACATCTTAAAAAGGGGCACTTAAATTTAATTTCAGTGCCTATAACAATCACATATCAATAAGTTGTTATTACCCATTAAACTTTGGACTAGTGGTATTTTAGTATAAAGTCAGGTTACCATTATTGGTGATTTTCAAGAAAGGGTTTCAGCCCCGTTCCACTAGATGTAATTTTAATAATGTTTTTCTTAAGTTTTCAGTAAATGGATTCGCTAAATTAATTTTGAATTTGACATACATAATGTTAGTGTAGACACCCCATTTTCGCCTAAACCGAGTCCGAGAGTCCCAAAAACCTTCCAAGAGATTTGACTCAAGTCAATTTTCAAATGGTTACTAGAACCCCACGTCGAGCCAACAGATAAAATTGCATTTGTCATTTTAGCCTGGTATGGAGGTAACCAATGACAAGACTTAATTTTTAGCTTGGTCCTAAGTTACCAATGACCAGAAGATAAAATTGCCCAGTATACAAATAACGAATGGCCATGCTTAATTTTTAGCTTGGCCATAGGTTACCAATGGCCAGAAGGAACTTTTACACAATATGAAGGTGACCAACGATAGAAGGAAAATTCGCATTAGCCATTGGTCACCTAAGGCCAATTTTGTTGGACAGTTTTGAGTCCCATGTACACTCGAATTTGTTAAAGGTTAATTACCCTTTGATCCTCATTTTAATTAATTTTTCCCTCAAGAAAGCCTCTATTTTACCTTTTTACCTGTAGTTTCATTCCTTAATAAACCCACCTTCAAGGTCTTCTTGTAAATTCTCATTTTCTTTTAACAAAAATCTTTAGTCAATTTGGTCCCCACATGAGTGTAATTACTACTCTAACCTCAAGTTGTTAAAACCTAATCTAGGTAGTTTATACTTATGCCCCCTAAGTCTATCCTTAACCCTAGAAAGTCAATGTAATTAGATCAAGTTCTAGAGGTTTTGACAATTTTGTCAAACCTGTAAAATTCTCTAAAACTTGTGAGCAAAGACTAAACTAATCCTAGGTTGTTAGAAAGTTAATTAGTTAGATGACATTAATGCCCAAAATCCTTATCCATATTTACATGTCATCTAACCTAATTTTCTAGGATTTGACCTAAAGTCAAATACCTAAGGCTCTTCTATCCTCCTCAAAGAATTTTTTAGAAACTAAGACCTTTTATAATCCTACCCTCTTGATCATCATGATTGGTAAGACCTTAGGTAAGTAAAAGACCTTTAAGTCTAAAGAGAGTAGAGTTCATTTGAGTTTTCTATGAAGGTTTTATTACAAATATTGAGGATTCTATGATTTAAAGCAAGTTTATCCCCAAGGATCCCCCAAACTCCTATAAATATGACCCACATTCACGATAAAAAGATAGGAGAATGATCCAAAATTTTGTCCAAATATCTCCTCAAGAAAGGAGATGAAGAAGTTAAAATTATATCCAAGTCTCCTTTAAGCTCTTTAACCAATCCAAACTCTGTCCAAACTTAATCTCAAACATCCAAGAAGCTCTAATAAAGAAGAAAAAGAAGAAACCAAGGTGATGAGGGTTAATTTTCAAAATATTATTTATGTAATCCCTCTTCTAATACTCCATCTTCTACCTACTCCCTTCTTTAAATTCTTGCAAGTTATTCCATAATAATGCAAATCTATATTTATTTTTGTGAGGCAAGGAGGTAAAGAATAAAACCTCTTAGTGGTAATCCCCTCCTATAAGCCCTTAATAAGCTCCATGAGCATTAGAATAGATTAATGTTTTTTTTATTTATACTTTCTTGCATATTTAATTCCTAAATTAGTTGCCAAGTTTAAATTTCTAGAATAAAGATTTTATTTTTTTTTTCCCAATGGCTTAAGAGTCGGAGAGTAATCCCTCCTTCAAGGTAATCTTCTCTTTCTAAGTCCATTACATACGTACACTATATGCATACACTTACTTTTTAAAATAGCTACAAGCAAGAGTGTAGGTCCTTATGGACCTATATTCAACCTTTAGAGCCAACAAAATAGTCCAAAAATGGACAAAAGCTCATACATGTAGTTTTAATTCTTATATGGAGTGGTTCAAATCATAAACCTCACCAAAGGATCAAATCAATAAATAAAGTCTCTCCAAATAGCACACAAATTTGTTTTGAAGCTTTGGGACTCTAAATGATGAAATCCATGTGAATTTCCATTGAAGTCCCAAGCTCACAATAAAATTCCAATAGGCACCCACTTCTAGTAGGAGCTTGCTTGTCATATTAATTTGTTTATTTTTCAAAAACAAAATTATAACAAATTTTCCTTAGTTTCTTCTTTTTCTAAAACCCAAAAAGAGTTTTTAATCTTCCACCTATAGTCATATATTGGTAACCATCTTAGGATGGGTGGGACAAGGTGCCTAACACCTTCCTTGTCCCTCAATCAAATCTCCTTACCATACATCTTTAGGTAAACCATTCACTTCATATTTTGGATATGAAAGTCATTACAAGCCAAAAAACAGAATTTCACAAAATAATTTTTAAAGTGTTTATTCACACTTTAATAGAATGGTGGCAACTCCTAAACCCATGTAGATGAGCTCAAAACCTCTCAAAAGATTTCGAAGCCCGCATATCTACAATTAGTAGTGCCTTCTATTATTAATTATTTAACATATTCATATCTCAAGCTAATATATCTAGACGAAACTATAAGCTCTAGACATAGTTGCTTCATTATCACAAAATAAAAAAAATAGATGGCATTGGTTGTGGCCACAATTCTATATCCAATAATAAATTTCTAAGCCATTTAACTTCTTTGTATGCCGCTGCTAATGCTATAAACTCTAATTCCATAGCTAAATGTGATATACACATTTACTTCTTAAAATCCCAAGAAATTGCCCCATCTCCAATTGTAAACACATATCCTGAAGTGGACATGTTATTATTTACACTAGTTATCCAACTAGCATCTAAGTATCCTTCTAATACTGTTGGATAGTCACTATAAAACAATCATAGTCCAATAGTTTTCTTAAGATATCCAAGGACTCTTTTAATTGCTTTCTAATGATTTATACTTTGATTGCTAGTATATCTTGAAAGTTTACACACTGCAAATGTTATACGATCTGGTACAATGCATATCATACATCATACTTACTATTACACTAGCATATTCAAGTTGTGCAACAACTCTGCCAGAATTCTCACATATTTTAACATTTGAATGATAAGGGGTATTTACTTCTTTTATACGTAAATGATTATATTTCATAAGTATTTTCTCTATATATGAAATCGCCTCAACCCTTTTTCACTAAATAGTGGATAGGGTTCCGATTTATTAAATGGGGGACTTTTGAAAAATGGGAGTCGCCACCTAGTTTAGGTCTAGGAACCATAAATAACTCCAAATGGATATGAATCGGTCTACGGATTAAGGATATGGGTAAAAGGTCAGATTACAGGTTTCGGAAGGTGTTAGGCACCGAACCAGCCCGATCAAGATGACCGGTCTCTACTACAATCCAAAATCATCCTATGGTCAACATATAAAATTACGGACAAAGTCACAGTCCAAATCATCATCATCAATTCATGTTGGATTTTCCAACCAAATCCCATGGCTAAAATTTATCCCAATTATCACATGATTCTTCTTTGAAGTCCACAAAGTATGGGAGGGTTTGAAAAAGCCCTAATCAGCTCCATGACCTGAAATTAATTAAGAAACTCCACCTGCAAGTATTTCTCAAACTATCCAAGATAGAAAATCATGAAAATGTTCTAAATAGGAAAATTACAAATAGAAACCTGTCAAATTGGGACATAATATTTTCAAATTAGGAACGTAAAATTTCCTAAATTAGAATTGGAAGAATATGCAGAGTTCTCAAATTAGAAATTTCTTAAAAAATGGAATGTTCCCAAAGTAGAAAATTTTCAAAGATCACAATTTTGAGTTAAAAACTTCTAAATTCATAAACTTTCTAAATACGAAATTGCAAAATCATCTAAATTAGAAATTGATGAGATATGAAATTTCTAAAATAGGAATTTATTAATATACTCCTTCCTTAAATAGACAATTATGCAATTTCTATATCAGAAAATTCCAAATATGAATTTTTCAATGGGATTACAAATAGGAGTTTCCAAATCAGGGAATTAGGAATTTATGATGAATCCTCAAATAGGAAATTAACAAAATAATAAAGAATTCCATATTCAACCAATTCTCAAAATAATCAAACGAACATGTATTCATGATTTTCGATCTTTCCAAAGCAACTATTGTTCAATGACATGCATGTTTATCAAGCCGAGGGATACATTAATCACATGGGAAAAATCTCAAAATTACACGAAGAGCTTGAATATCATCACAAATCAGGAAAACTCAATTCAAACATAGTGATCACGATATTAAAAAAAATCCCCTAACCCTACTAACATGCAAAAATAAAATAAAAAGTAACAAAATAAAAATAAACAAGATGGGGATACAAAATTATTCTTCTAACCTATCAATATGCAAAAGAACAAATAAAACATAAAAAAGAATGCATAAAAAAATAAAAACTAAAAAATCTAATACTCTCCCAATCCAATCAATATGCAAAATAAATATAAAGAAACCCCTAATCCTAACAATGTAAAATAAATAAACAAAACACCTAGAAACCTACATAAAAAAAATTAAAGAATAAAAACGTTCTCCTAGCCCTATCGACATGCAAAAAGGAAAATAAAAATATATATATAAAAAAAGAAAGACAAAATAAATATTTTTCCACCCTATTGATATGCAAAAACAAAGGAAAACGTGAATAACACCTAACCATTCTTTTAATCCTAAAACGTACCTAAATCATGAAAACAAATAAAATAAAAAAATGGAAAAACTATAGAAAAAGGTATAAAACACCTATCAACATGTAAAACAGATTATATACACAAAAAAAAAAACACGTAATACTCCCTTCTAAGCTCATCGATATGCCACAATATACAAATGCAAAAAAACAAAACAATAAAAGATTATCTTGACCCTACCCATACACTAAAAGCATGCCACGAAAAATGAGAAGAAAGATTAAACAAAAATAAAAATGAACCCAAGATAAACTCACCTATAGAAAAAATAAAAATAAAATGACGAGAGTCGATTCCTTCCGATATGCAAGGATTTGTGTGCACTGTGACAGTGAAGATGTGAGTGCTGGAGAGAGGAGTTGTTGCGGCTTTCTACGGGGAGTAAAGGTGCTGGAGAATAAGACTCGGGCTGTTGCCGTAAGAGCTGATGGAGCTGGGCTATTGAAGGCAGTTGCAGCAGTGAATTAAGGATGATTGACTGGTGTAGAGAAGGTGACAGAGAGGGGAAGGCAGAGAATGAGAGAGAAGGACGTCAGGGTTGATGAAGGCAGCAAGGAGGTTGCGTTGCAGAAAATGAAGCGAGGAGGGCTGAGGATGACGTGAAGAACAGGGGCTGTAGGAGACTGTAACGGAGATGGTTGCAGCAAGGTTGGGGTATTCGGGAATAGGGTGTGTTGCAGGCGTTGTAACAGTGGGCTGTGTAACAGGTTTAGCCAAAGAAGATCAAGATGAAGGGGCTATTTTTGGCTGGGTAGTACAGCGAAGAACAAGTGGAAGAAGAAGAAGATGAGTCTGAGATAGAGCTGAGGAGAAGAAGAGAAGGAAAGAAGGTGAGTTGCAGGGGGCTGCTATGATAGAATGTCCAGCCGTTCAGCCCATCTAGAAGACGACCCAAAGAGCAGAGAGAGAGAGTCGAGAGAGAGAGAGAGAGAGGCCGTTCAAAAACGAAAAAAGAAGAAGATGAAGCCGTCCAATGGAGAAGAAGATCATTTTTCAGCCTAAGGACGTTGAGGAAGCATGGTTTTAAAACTCGTCCGAGACCGAGACGTCTCGCCCGAGTTAACTCGGTATAGCAGTCTAACGAGACCAACTCACAATGAGTTATGAGACGACCGCGTATCGTGAGTTATGCGAGTCGTCTCGGACGATATTTTCCCAAAACTCGTCCGAGACGAACGAGATATCCGAGAAAATGCAGTTTTTTCATTAACTCACGAGACAAACGAGTTGACTCGGACGAGATTTTGAAAATCTCGTCCGAGTTGACCGAGACGACCGAGTTTTGCAAAAAAAACGTTACAAATGAAAATTTCTATTTTATTTTTACAAGCAATAGTTATTGAGTGATATTATTACTTTCTTGTGATAAATACTTAAATGTATTTTTGATTATTTGTTTTATTTTTTCTTTAGAAGTTTTTTGATGAAAATTTCATTAGAAATTTATACTAATCTTTAGGAAACATGTGTTTTATTTAATGGGTAGCATTAAATGGCTAACTTTTTGGCAAAACATGAGTTAGAAGTTTTGGAATGGGCTGATTTTTGGTGAGGATGATCTCTACAGTGAGGAGATCATCCTCACAAAAAATCAGCCCATTCCAAAACTTCTAACCCATGTTTACAAGATGAAAAATCGTGGACCGTCCATTTCTTGTAAACTATTTTTTATGGGATTAGAAGTTTTGGAATGGGCTGATTTTTGGTGATGATGATCTCCTCACCGTAGAGATCATCTTCACAAAAAATCAGCCTATTCCAAAACTTCTAACTCATGTTTTGCCAAAAAGTTAGCCATTGAACGGGACCCTTATTTAATTACCTTGAATTTGATTGATAGGTATATTATGAATTTTTTTTTAATTTTATATTTTTTGGGGGGTTCATTTTTTAATAGGAATCAATTCTGAATTTTTCAGATTTTTTCAAATTTTTTAAATGGTTAAAAACCATTGTTTCAATGTTGAACGAGACGACTCGACGAGACGAGACGTATCGTCCGAGTCAACTTGGTATCAGAGGTGAACGAGACGAGACCAAATACCGAGTTTAAAAACCATGTGAGGAAGACCCTCATGAAGAAGGAAACGTCCTTCTTTATGTAGCCAAATCTTTCTAATTTTTTATCTTTCTAATTCCTTTTATTTTTTTCTCCTTTTTTGTTCCTTAGCTTCTTGTTTCTTTTTTGGGGAGAATGGTGGTGGGGTGATCCCCCGCTACTCGTAGCGCATTAGTGGTACCTTATTAGCCAATAGCGATTGGTTGATCAATTGATTTTGTTTCGAATTTTTGTTGGTTGATTTTTTAATTTTGAGTTTTAGTATTTTGAATTTTGGATTTACTTAAAAATTTTAATTTGATTTTAATCTTTTAATTTGATTTTTAATTGGCCATTTGATTTAGGTTTTATTTGGTTGATCGATTGAATTTGACATTTTTTATTGGTTGATTAATAATTAACTGAAAAAAAATTTATTGGTTGATCGATTTTAAAAAACTTTTAGTGTATTTAATTTGTTGATCACGTTTTAATTTTAATTTGATCGGTTGTTTGATTTTAATTTTAATTGTTTAATTATTTAATTTTAATTGTTGTTTGATTTTAATTTTAATTGTTTAATTTTTAATTTGATTTTAAGTTTTAATTGTTTAATTTTTAATTTGATTTTAATTTTTATTAAATTAGATTTTAAATTAGATTTTGATTTTTATTTTAATTTTCCTAAGGATCGAGGTCTCTAAGTTGAGTTTGGAGGTCAAGGGGCATTTCGGTCATTTTTATGATTTTTCTTAAATTTATCTGTTTTCATCGATTTGGATCCTGTTAGACTCAAAATCATGTTCTAAGTGCAATGGAGGTATTTTTGAAGTCTTTCAGAGGTCCGAAATTTATGAAGGGTATTTTCGTCATTTTGTTGATTTTTGCGAATTTTTACGAATTCTGGCATGAGGTTTCTTTTAGTCCCAACGTGATTATTTCTATATTTCAAAGTCGTATTTTCCTATCGTGGCGACGTCTCTAGGTTATCGAACTGTGTGGCGAGCCTAAGCGTTTGTGCTTGCTAAATCGGGTGTGACGTATGGCGATCCTAAGCGTGTGTAAATTTCTATATCGAGTCGCAACGAGTAGGGGAGATGAAAAGAGTGGAAACGAAGGGAACCAGGGACAGTACTCATAAGCCTTCGAGTTCTTTACGATCATCATTAGGAATTTACGGTAACCGGGTGACGAATTGTCGAATTAGGCAGATGCAAAAATGGGGTGTCTACAATATAATATGTTTGACATAAGGCATAATCCCTAATATGTTTTCTATATTTAACACCTAAAATAATATCTACTTCAATTAGATCTTTTATCTTGAAACTTGATGTCAGATATTCCTTGATTTTAGATATACCTTTCAAATTAGTCCCAAAAATAAGCATATCATCAACATATAAACAAATAATTACACCATATTAATTATAAATTTGGAGCAGATATACATATCAGTGCTATTATGTTTAAATCCATATGATAAAATCACAAAATCAAACTTTTCATGCCATTACTTTAGTACCTGCTTCAAATCATAAATGGACTTAATCAATCTACAAATTTTCTTTTCATTTTTAGGTATAACTGTAGACACCCCATTTGTGCACTCGCTTGATTAATCAACTCTTCAACCCGATTGCAACGGTTCCCAATAATTGATGTTTATTGCAATGCTTTATTTTGTTATTAGATATGTTTTAGAAATCCGGATGAGGTATCTTGAATTGACAAAACTGTAGAAACTGCGCTACGATGGGAAAATATAACCCTCAAAAGCTTAGAAATCATCATTTTTTAAACAAAAAGAAGCTTCACGATAAAAATCACTAAAAAATAACTAAATTATCAAAATACCCCTAACGTTAAAATATCTCTAAAGCCTACGTTACGCTTAGGGACACCCATTCAAACACATAAAATAACAAATCGAAATGAAATAAATTATTTCGTCAATTTTCATAGAATTCGATAAAATTATGAAAATACCCCTCATAAAGTTCACGACCATTCCACACAAAATTTTTTATAAATGACATAACCCAATATTTCCATTGAATTCCTTACGAAAAATTGATTATAAAACATCCTAGAACATCAAAAACAGACTTGAAACACAAAAAGTCATCTCCGAGGGTAAAACGATAATTTTATAATTTTTATAATTAAAATTTTCAAAATTAATAAATAAAATATTAAATAATTAAAGTGAAATATTAATAAAATTAATTTAAAATTTTGAACTAAAAAATCGATCAATCAAGCTCTCAAGCAAAATTGTTGATGGTTGCCAAGATATTTATTCAAGGACCCCTCCATTTGGGGGTCCAAAGAATTAAAGATATAATAGAGGGGGGTTCTTCAAAAAATTAAAGTCAATCAAGTAAGACTAAAGTCAAGATATTAAAGTCAATCAAGTAAGACTAAAGTCAAAATTTTAAAGTCAATCAAGTGAGACTCAAAGTCAAAATCCTAATAGAGTTCTGATTAAATAATAATTCTATTTAAAACAATCCTAATTAAATAATAACTCTAGATAAAATAATTCTAATTAAAATATAACTCTACCTAAAACAATTATAATTAAACAATAACTCTATCTAAATGAATTATAATTAAACATTAACTCTATCTAAAAGACACTTAAAAAAAATCTATAAATAGGGGTCCCTACAAACTATTTTCGTATCAAAAAATAAATCTAAGAAAAAATAAGTTAGAAAGCTTCCCAAGCCTCCCATAAACCCTAATTTTGAAGTCCCAACTCTTTACCTAACATCCATACCCCAATTTAAGCTCAAAAAATACCTAAAAACCCTTCTAAAACACCCAGAAATTCATAAAAAATTAGAAAACTCATAGATCCAAGAAGAAGATACCTAAACTTAGAGATCAGAAATCAGATCCGACAACAGAACGAAACGAGAAATATTATACAAAGAGTTATTCTATCAGATCTGAGGGACCAAAGCCGTTGCATTCGGAAAAAGTGACTATTTTTATTTTTTATTGTTATTTAGGTCTTGTTAGCAATGTAATTTTATTTGAAAATTAGTAGAGATCGACGTTTGCCGGGCAGGGTTGGTGCCTAACACCTTCCAACCCCGTAACGTGATCGCTGGACCCATTTTTTTAGTAGTTTAGTTGTTTATTTATCCGTTTCGAGTCAATGTTCGGTTCTTGGACCGTAATAACTAGATGACAACTCCCAAACCTCAAAGGTCAAAAGTGAATCCGTGCACACCGCAGATCGAAGGCGTTTTCAATGGCGACTCCACTGGGGACCATTGAGGATCAGACTTGAAAAACCCCAAGTATGAGAGCATTGCTAGGATGACCTAGTTTTTTTATTATTTAGTTCGATTTATTTTATTTGTTTATTCATTTATTTGTTTACTTATTTATTTATTTTTGTGACTTGATTGTGGATGATTTTGGGTATTGTATTTTTGTCCACTTAAGGGTCACTTTTTGATGACCCCTAAATAATTAAATATTCAAATTGACATATGAAAATGATGGAATGATGAAGGTTGGGATAGCAATGTTAAAACATTTTTACAGAACATTCTACTGAGAATTAAGTCTGGGTACCTATTAATAAAACATAGATCTCATCGAGTAAATTAATTTAGAACTTGAGTTCATTCAATTTCGTTATCGAAAGCCTTGGATATCATCGATGCAAGTTTAATCTGTAAATCTGGAATTGCTGTTGAATGAAGGTTAGGACAGCAATGTTAAAATATTTTTACAAAATATTTCAGTGAGAATTAAGTCTAGGAACCTATTAATAAAACGTAGATCTCATCGAGTAGATTAATTAGAACTTGAGTTCACTCATTTCGTTATCAGAAGCCTTAGATATCATCGATGTAAGTTCAATGTGTAAATATGGAATTATTGCTGAATGAAAGTTGGGACAGCAATGTTAAAACGTTTTTACAGAACATTCTAGTCAGAATTAGGTCTGGGTACCTTTAATAAAACGTAGATCCCATCGAGTAGATTAATTTAGAACCTGAATTCACTCGATTTCGTTATCGGTAGCCTTAGATATCATTGATGCAAGTTCAGATTGTATTTTCCTAATTCACCAAAAATCTGAATTTATCTAGTGTTAGCACAGTTAATGTTCCTGAGAGTGAGCTCATTTGGCACTAGGATCTTTCTCTTTGATTTTTTTGGAATGTGTTCCTAGTTTTTTCTTTATAATTAAAAAAAAGGGGTTTATCGCTCCTCATCTCAATAATTATCATTCTATCATCAATGTAACATCTATTGGAATCTCGATTTATTTTGGATCACCCAAAAGTGATCATCAATTGGACCTTAAAAATTATAAAAATTATGCCTATTGCAATGTTTGGGTTTGATCAATTATTCTATGTTATGCTCATTAATTAATTTGCCATTGATCTTGATCAGATATATAGTTGATGTGTTTATTGGTGATATTAATGATGTTATTGGATTGGTATTTATTTTGGTTAATATTCATATGATATCAATGTGTGATGGTATAATCAGGCCCATGGACCCATTTGTTTGAAAAGGCATCGGGCACACCCCACCCTGTTTTGCACACACCACATGCAAGATTACTGTTTTGCACGCTTGCATGTCCCAATATAACTAACGTGGCACTAGTGAGTGGCCCGGTCTCTTCGGAGATGCGACGTCATTCATGAAAACCACAACTCCAGTCACATACCTTAGGATATATTAAACTGGGGCATTAGTACCGTCTGATCAGGTGACTCTAAAAGGTATATCGATGCACCCAGGCTAGAGTGACCTGAATCTTTGACCAATTGTAAGTCACACAATCACATGTCCTGTTTGCCAACGTAGTACTAGTACATAGTCGTTCTCTTCATGGGATGCCAAACCATTTATGAAAGCTACAACTCTTAACTCGTACCCATAGGTATATTAAAGATGATCCAAGTACATCAGTTGTACTTCTTGGTCAAAACCAGTGCCTAGGCAAGATCCTGCTCCGATGTACTACGGTACTAGGAGGATAGACTACGTTTATTCTAGAAAACAGGTGATTTAAGAGTGCCTTTACTCAAACATCGTGCGCCACCTCTGATCTGAGGATTAAACTGGCTACTTTTGGCTTTAGAGAAGTAAGTTGAAGTTTTAGATTATCACCTATACGGTATATCAAACCAAGTCACTACGTACCGTGTAATTGAGTACGCTCGAAAGGTATATAGGTGCACTTAGGTAAAAGTGGCCAGATAAATTGCATTGCACGTAGTAAACCTAGAGTCTAGAAGCCTTCCTATAGGTCACGACTCGAACTTATCGTGGGTGTTCCCGGGTTACTCTGTTTAATCCAACCAACAGGTAAGTGGGTGGACTGATCCAAACTGTTCAAACTAAACCCACTATATTGGTCCGACCCAATCGATGAAATGTATCGATCAATTTGAACAAATTAAACCAGTTGGCCCAATTGACAAATGGATCAAACTAATTAATACCAAATCAGTTGAACTAGTTGGTTTCACTTTTAAAGATCTAGACCAGTTTATATAAAAAAGATTCGATCTTAGGATCAAATTAATTTATCTGATCGAAGGTTCAATCCCAATCAAGGGTAGACCCGCGTCTAACATTTCTTACATTCTTAGTCAATATATACTTATAGTGCATTTGGATTCGATATTTCCCACCGGAGGACTAATTTATATCAAAATTTTAATCATGTGGTTAAGAGTCAACCCTCAAGAATCGATGGTTAATCTTAAGGGCCCATAAACGTTCTAAACCCTCATCTGTGTCATTTTGGGTTCGTTAGAAGAGTCGTCTAATCAAAATACCAATGTCAAGTCCAAGTAGTCCATCTACTCAGAAGGACATTCTTTCTTTGTAGATAATTGTCCTTGAGTTTTCTTTGAGTTTCAATCCAATTTTCGTCAGTCTTTAAATCCAGTTAGTTGTTGTAGTTACGTTAGTCTTTCTTCAACTTTCAAGTTTCGATCGAGTTTGTCAGTCTATGTTTTTCAATTCCAATAAAATATAAAAGCTTCTGATTATCATGCGTGTAATAATGATTTGAGCATAATATATAATATAAGGATTGACTTAGAGCTCACTAATCAAACTTAATAAATATTTGAATTAAAGAGTACACTCAAGAAGTGCAAATTGGTGATACATTATCTTCAAAGGAACATTAGAGAATAATAAACTTACTTGAAAAATTCAATAATGTTTCTTCATAGTCTCATGAGTATATATTGATAGATTGCACCCAAATAGATAAAGACATAAAGTCAAGGGTGATTTTCAAATTAAAAAATTATAGTTTAAAAATCATGCAGTTGAAACCATCAACAAAGGTGCTAAGACTTACAAGTAGATCTATCATGTTTTTTCACTCAAGAGATGAGAGTTCTCATTCATAAAAGAATAAAAGATTTTCTCAAGTTCTAGAAGAGTTGACTAGTCGAATACAGAAAACTCGATCATACTCAATTTCATAAAAAAAGACGGAAGAATATACATTTTTAAAAAAAGACCTTACTCGGCAGAGCAATCCAGATATCGAATTCCTAAAATTTTGACCAAGTCAAGCAGTAGTCATCAAAGGAGGCCTTCTTTGATCGAACAATTTTCCTTTCTTACCAAAAAAGAAAAAAAAATCTTATTTAGCCCCTTGCAGCCTCTGAAAAAAATTAATAGCCTTTTCTTTCTAAACCACACCAACCAACCTCGGGAGGAAAGTCTAAGTATGAACTACGTTTTGACCTGATCCCAAAAGAAAAAGAAATATTTGAGGTACGTGGGCAACCTGAGAAGTTACTCCAGGCCCGATCACGTAAAGAAAAAATGTATTCTCCTAAGAAAAGTGTCATCCAAAAGGAAAATCCCATATTAAAAGGTTCAAAAGAAGAGAATGCCAAACTAGAAGCACTAGAAAAAAATGATAAAAAAGAAAAGAATGTCAAACTAGGGGCATTAGAAAAAAAAAGTCAAAAGAATTTACATAAAAAAATGACAAAAAAAGAGTGAATATCAAACTAGGGGCATTTTGGAAAGTTGAGCCTTATATCTTTTCTTTCTAAATTATGTCTTAAGCCTACCTATTAAGTCCTCCTGAATGCTAATTGACTCGGTCAAGGTGTAGGGAACCAACAAACTGTCGAGTTGAATATTCAAGATCATCAAGAAAAAAGAAAGCCTGCAAAGTAGAAAATCCAAAAGGGCGACTTTGGAAAAATTTATGGCATAACCATAAAAAAAAAGGTCTGCTAGGTTGAAAACTTGAAAAGACAACCTAGGCAAAAATTAAGGCATCATTAGAAAAAGAAAAATAAAGTCCGCTAAATTGAAAACCTGAAGAGGCGATCTAGGTAAAAATTAGGGCATCATCAAATGAGAGGAAAGGTCCCATCAAGAAGAAAAATTCAGAAGGAAGCTTATGCAGAAATTGGAAAATGCAGAACCATTCAAGTCACAACATTCGATGAAAACAATGTTGAAGTCGAATAAACTCAGAAGCTATTTTGAACATTATAGAATATTTAAGAGTATGTTTACTTGTTCAAGTGTTCGCCAAAGAAAAATATGGAATCATCAACCACTTTGAAGAGGAAGATCTTCTATTTTAATATTTATCAAGATTTTTTAAGTCCAGCTCAAACATTTTTCAAAAGAAATTCGAAAGAAAATGATCAATCCCTTATTGCACATATGATAATCTTAAGAGCCTTAAATTTAAGGGAATATAAGTTCTTCTATCTATTATACATCAGAGTTCATATTTTTTAAGTGTAATCCATTCCATCAGTCTCATAGTCAAGTTCGAGTTAAAGCCAACCTTGAAACTAGGGGCATTTTTGAAAGTCATTTAATTCTAAAGTTTTGTTATTAATCACATGATAAAAATGAAAATCTTACTTAAAAGTTTGATGAAGTCTAATGAATCTAGATGCATGATAAGTCAATAAAGGTCTGATCTTTCAAACTTTGAACTCGATCTTGAATCATATAATGAAATAATAGGATTGTTTAAGTTCCTATAAATCTAAGTCTGAGAAACATGACTTAGTAAGTTCGAGTCCGAGAAATGAGACTCTAATTTTTTTAATCATAGAATGAGTAGGTTTTTTGAAGTGCCTACAAACCTAAGTTCGAGTCTGAGAAACGAGACTCCAACTTTTTGAATCATAGAATGAGTAGGCTTTTTGAAATGCCTATAAACCTAAGTTCGAGTCCAAGAAACGAGACTCCAACTTTTTGAATCATAAAATGAGTAGGCTTTTTGAAGTGCCTACAAACCTAAGTTCGAGTCCAAGAAATGAGACTCCAATTTTTTGAATCATAGAATGAGTAAATTTTTTAAAATGCCTACAAACCTAAGTTCGAGTCTGAGAAACGAAACTCCAACTTTTTGAATCATAGAATGAGTAGACTTTTTGAAGTACCTATAAATCTAAGTTTGAGTCTGAGAAACAAGACTCCAACTTTTTGAATCATAGAATGAGTAGGCTTTTTGAAGTGCCTACGAACCTAAGTGCGAGTTTGAGAAACGAGACTCCAACTTTTTGAATCATAGAATGACTAAGTTTTTTGAAGTGCCTACAAACCTAGGTTCGAGTCCGAGAAGCGAGACTCCAACTTTTTGAATTATAGAATAAATAGGTTTTTTGAAGTGCCTATAAACCTTAGTTCGAGTCCGAGAAATGAGACTCCCATTTTAATAAGATTGTTTAAGTTCCTGTAAACTTTAACTAGAGTCCGAGAAATGAGAATTCAACTTTGTTTGAATCATATTAAATTAACAAGATTGTTTAAGTTCTTTAGCCTGAGAAGCATGGCTACAATAGGTTCGAGTCCGATAAACGAGACTCAAACTTTTTCGAACTCTAAAAAAAGAATTTCAAATAGGATTTAATGAAGTTCCTACAATGTTATGACTCCAATTACCTCATTGTTTAATCTTGCCATGATTGCTTTCGTTGCATAAGCACATTTCAATTTTGAATCATTATTATTAGTGAGAGAAAATCTCTAGGACCTGACACATTTTTACTCAGTAAGCATCACACCATTGCACACACGTGCACTTTTGTATTATTCAAAGAGAATTTTCTAAAATTCAAGGATCTGATACTGTCAATGAGAGTTCTCCTCGATGACTTGACAACATTTTAGTTCGGGAAGAGTTTTTACCCTCAAGGATCCGAACACCCTGATGAATTGATAAATCATACTGTAAAATGAACTGTCACTAGCTTTGGCATTCGGATATCGCACTATCTACCAAAATAGATTTGCTATCTAGTTTGCTTCAAGCCTCTACCAAAGAGGGGCATCTGTAGACACCCCATTTGTGCACTCGCCTGATTAATCAACTCTTCAACCCGATTGTAATGGTTCCCAATGATGGATGTTTATTCCAATGCTTTATTTTGTTACTAGATATGTTTCAGAAATCTAGATGAGGTATCTTGAATTGACAAAACTGTAGAAACCGCGCTGCGATAGGAAAATATAACCCCAAAAACTTAGAAATCATCATTTTTCAGACAAAAAAAAAGTTTCACGATAAAAATCACTAAAAAATGATCAAATTACCAAAGTACCTCTAATCTTAAAATATCCCTAAAGCCAACGTTACGCTTAGAAAAACCCATTCAAACACATAAAACAACAAATCGAAATCAAATAAATCATTTCGTCAATTTTCATAAAATTCGACAAAATTACGAAAATACGCCTCATAAAGTTTACGACCATTCCACACAAATTTTTTTATAAATGACACAAACCAATATTTACATTGAATTCCTTACGAAAAATCAATTATAAAATATCCTAGAACATCAAAAACAGACTTGAAACACAAAAAATCCTCTCCGAGGGTAAAACGATAATTTTATAATTTTTATAATTAAAATTTTCAAAATTAATAAATAAAATATTAAATAATTAAAGTGAAACATTAATAAAATTAATTTGAAAATTTGAACTAAAAAATCAATCAATCAGGCTCTTAGGCAAAATTGTTGATGGTTGGCAAAGTATTTATTCAATGACCCCTCCATTTGGGGGTCCAAAGAATTAAAGATATAATAGAGGGGGGTTCTCCAAAAAATTAAAGTCAATCAAGTAAGATTAAAGTCAAGATATTAAAGTCAATCAAGTAAGACTAAAGTCAAGATATTAAAGTCAATCAAGTGAGACTCAAAGTCAAAATCCTAATAGAATTCTGATTAAATAATAATTCTATTTAAAACAATCCTAATTAAATAATAACTCTAGTTAAAACAATTCTAATTAAAATATAAGTTTACCTAAAATAATTATAATTAAACAATAACTCTATCTAAAATAATTATAATTAAATATTAACTCTATCTAAAAGACACTTAAACAATCTATAAATAGGGGTCCCTACAACCTATTTTCGTATCAAAAAATAAATCCTAGAAAAAGTAGGTTAAAAAGCTCCCCTAACCTCCCATAAACCCTAATTTTGAAGTCCCAACTCCTTACCTAACATCCATACCCCAACTTTAGCTCAAAAAAATACCCAAAAATCCTTTTAAAACATCCAAAAATTTAATAAAAAAATCAAAAAATTCACAGATCCAAGAAGAAGATACCTAAACTTGAAAATCAGAAATCAGATCCAACAACAGAACGAAGCAAGGAATATTGTACAAAGAGTTGTTCTATCAGATCTGAGGGGAACAAAGCCGTTGCATTCGAAAAATGTGACTATTTTAATTTTTTATTATTATTTAGGTCTTGTTAGCAATGTAGTTTTATTTGGGAATTAGTAGAGACCCACGTTTGCCGGGCGGGGTTGGTGCCTAACACCTTCCAACCCTGTAATGTGATCCCTGGACCCATTTTTTTTAGTAGATTAGTTGTTTATTTATTCGTTTTGAGTCAATGTTCGGTTCCTACACCATAATAACTAGGTGGCGACTCCCAAACCTCAAAGATCAAAAGCGGATCCGCACGCACTACGGATCGAGGGCGCTTTCAATAACAAATCCTTCTGGTCGTTCCATATAAACTTCTTCATCTAGATTATCATTCAAGAATGCAGTTTTTACATCAATTTGATAAATATGTAAATGATAAATAAAAGTTAGGACTATCAAGATTCTAATGGATGTAAGTGTAGCCACTAGTGCATATGTATCAAAATAATTTATTCCACATTTCTATTTAAAACCCTTGGCAATTAACCTTACTTTAAAGGTTTAAATAAATCCATCTATGTTGTATTTTCTTCTGAATACCTATTTACAACTTATTGGTTTAGATCTTGGAGGTAGATCTATTAAAATCCAAGTTTGATTTAATAATATTGAATCCATTTTATCATTAATTGCCTCTTTCCAAAAGGTTGAGTCTCTAAAAGCCATTGCTTCAGAAAACGTTTTAGGTTCATCATTTTTAATATTTAATAAAATTGAAATTCATTGAGAACCTTATTTCTATTTCCTTCTACTAGAAAAATAATTTCTTGAGAATAAATAAAGTCATTATCTAATATTTTTTCTTTTCTATCTCGTTTACTGTTCCTAAGTTCAACATTTGTTTCAAATACATTTCTCTTATCATTGAGAGATGTATTAGAACCTGAGTCAATAGTTGGCATATTAGTAGAAACTATTGTTGGGTTAGAATCATTGTAGAAATAATTTTCGATAAATTCAACATCCTTAGATTTAACTATAACATTCGAATTTATGTCTAATAGTCTATATGTTTTGGAATTTTTTGCATACCCTACAAAAACACTTTTGATACCTCTTGAACCTAATTTTGATTTCTTTAGATCATGAGATTTATAAAAAGTCCAACACCCCCACACTCTGAGATATTCCAGATTTGACTTTCTTCCCTTCCATAATTCATATGGTGAAACATGTGTTTTCTTGGAAGTAATCTTATTATGTACATGACAAGCAATGAGTAGTGCTTCACCCCATAAATTGATAGATAACTTAGCATGTATAATCATTGAATTGATCATATTTGTAAGTATTTATTCTTCTTTTGAACCAACCTATTTTGCTGTGGAGTATAAGAAACAATTTTTTGATGTCTAATCCAATGTTCTTCACAAAATAGTGAAAACTCATTTGGGAAATATTCACCCCCCCACCTTGTCACTTTGAAGGATTTTAATTTTTTTTTTCCTTTTCACTTTCAAATTCAGCATTGTACCTTTTAAACATATTGAAGGCTTCATCCTTACTAGTCATTAAATATACATAAGTATATCTAGAACTATCATCTATGAAAGTGATAAAATATCATTTTTCTCCTCTAGTTACAATACCATTAAATTCACAAATGTCATACTGAATCAATTCTAATAATTGTGAATTCTTTTCAGTCCTAGGAAAAGGTTTCCTAATTAATTTAGCCTGAATACATGTTTCACACTTATTAATATTAAAATTATTAAAATAAATTAAACCATGTTTAGATATATATTTCAAAAATCTAAAATTTAAATATCCTAAATGATAATGTTAGATGGAAGAAGACTTGACAATATAAACAAAAGAATCTTTATTGGTACTTAATTTGAACATTCCATCACATGAATATCCTTTCCCAATAAATATTCCATTTTTGTAAATATCATTCTATTAGATTTAATACGGTTTTGATACTGTTTTTACACAATAAATTTGCAGATATAAGATTTTTCTTAATTTTTGAAACATAGAAGACATTTTGAAGAGTCAACTTCTTTCCAAAAGTAAATATGAGTTCCACCTTCCTTGTTCCCAAAACTTTGGCACAGTTAGAATTTTCCATAAGAACTTCTCGGATTCTAATTCCTTATAAGTCTTGAATTGTGTTTTATCATTACACACATGTATAATAGTCCTGGAATTAAGCCACCAATCTGAAGACTTTGTAGCGACTGCCATGTTTAATTCAATAATCATACCAATTTGCATTTCAGACATCATTGCAATAATTTCTTCAATTTTCTTTTGCACAGATTTGCATTATTATTGTTATTTTCATTTTTCTCAAATTTTTTGTGTCTGCACTCACGTGCAAAATGACCTTTCTTGCCGTAATTAAAACAATTTTTTTTCCTTCTTGTTGGAATTGGAGGAATTATTCTTGAATCCTTTATTATTCGCCTTGAGATAATTGTGATATTTATTTAAATCATTTTTGTTAACAAAATTCACATGAGAAGAAGCAATTTTCTTTTTACAAAGCCGAGTTTCTTCTTCTATTTGTAAATGCTTTGGTATTTTCTCTAAGGAAAAATGTTCAATTTTATGCAGAATCTTTTTTCTATAGTCATTCCAATTAGGAGGTAATTTAGCAATTATTGCCTCAACTTGAAATGACTCCGAAAGAACAACCTTCACTTCTTGAAGTTTTGAAATCAAAACTTGTAACACATGAATTTCGTCCAGAACGGATTTGTGATTAACCATAGAAAATTCAAAGTACTTGAAGATAAAAAATTTGTCCATACCTAGTTTTTCGGTCTTGTACTTGAATTGCAGAGCATTCCAAATATCCCGTGGAGATGTCATTGAAGTATATAGAACATAGAGACGATCTAATAATGTGTTCAGAATATGTCCTCTCCCTACAAGAAAATTGATTTTTAATGACGAGTTTTTTAGCCGCAATGTATATGTTACCACTAAATAGTAGCTTTTAGTGGTGAAAATAAAATATTACCACTATATATATACTAATAACATTTAGTGACAACTCAAATGTAACGGCTAAAATGCATTAAAATACGTTACTAAGTGCCAAAATGGTGACCTTATCAATATATTTAGTAATTAACAAGTTTTATTTTTCATTGCTAAAAGAATAAGGCTTTAGTGTCAACTTGTTTTTTTTTTTTTTTCACTAATGGTTAGTTTTAGCTATGCTTTGATTTTTGCCACTAAAACATAACTTTAGTTACCAAAATAATATTTCGTCACTAATTCTATGGTTGAAGATTTTTGGAGCCGACAAAGTTACCACATGAAGAGATTGGATGGCAACTTTTAATTTGTTGCCACTAACAGTGCAATGTTTTAGTGACAACATTTTTGTTGTCATTAATGGTTAGTTTTAACTACAATTTGATTTTAACCACTAAGACTTTTAGTGATCGGAATAAGATTTTGTCACTAATTCTATGATTGGAGATTTTTAGAGTTAACATAATTATCACATGAAAAGATTTAGTGATAAATTTTATTTTATTTTATTACCATTAAAAATATAAGGTTTTAGTGGCGAAATTTTTTATTGTCATTAATGATACGTTTTAATTACAAGTTGATTTTTGCCACTAAAACATGTCGTTAGTGACATGAATAAGATTTTGTCACTAATTCATGATTCTAAATTTTTGGAATGAAGAGATTTAGTGATGATTTTTTTTTTTTTTTTATCATTAAAGATATAATATTTTAAATGTAATATTTTTTATTGTCACTAATTATTAATTTTACATATAGGTTGATTTTGTGTGTGTGTGTGTGTGTGTGTGTTAATTAAGGGGACGAGCCCAACGCGGTTGGCTGGGGATTTGAAGATAAGACCTGGAGAGCACACCCTGTCTTACCATCGAGAATAGTGACCAATTTTAAATGCTTGAATCCTATAATTATTATAGCGTTTTTTAATTAAAATCTATACATTTAAAAAAAAAAAAAAACACCAAAATCAAATCATCGTAAGTATGCGCGATTTACCTTTCTTTCACACTTACTCGTGCCTCTTCTGTCTCTCTCTCAGTGATCGCTAGAACGAAAACGAGGATTTAGATTTACTACAGAAATCGGTGATTGGTGCTGGTTTTGTTGGATCTCTCCCGCAAGCATCTCGTTTTCCAATCGATTGAAATCGCAGATGTGGCGATCTTCGATTCCAAACTTTCTCTGATTTTGATAGTAAGTAATTTCGAAGCAACAGTGACTCTGCAACCTCTAATCTCTAATTGAAGATCAATTTTGGTTAAATTAAAGAACAAAAATCATGTCAAATGAAATCATCTCTAAAAACAATCAAACGAACAAAACTATTACAAAAACCCTAAAACTTTCCCATCATAATTTATGTAAAATCAGCATATACGAATGGAAATCGTGAGAAGATCATCGTTATATTTCATTGACGTTCTTCGTCTTTGGTTGCATTTTTGTTAACAGGTTAGATTCTTTGTCTTTATTCCTCCCACGAAATTTCTGTGAACGTTTATGTGCTTCGATTGATAGGTTTTATTGTGAATGTTTTAGTACCTTTTTTCTTTGATAGAATTATCTAATTTAGGTGAGTTAGGGTTTAAGAAAGTTTTCTTCTGAAAATTCTCAAAGATGGAGGTCATTGTGTTTGAATCTGAGACAAGAAGAGAGTTGTTATTGTTGCTGTGTTAGAAAGAAAAAAGCGAAGAATAGAAGAAGAGGTGGGATGTAGTGTTCACAGATCTAATGAGGTTAATATATTGTAGTGCTCTGCACATGTATAACTTGTTTTTCAAATAGTGTAAAATCGTTTGAAACCTCTACTTACTATTTTAATTTCTACATTGAGATTGATATATGCTCGAATTTGCTTAAATATTAGTAGTTCGTAGTGTAATAATATTATCAATTAGGCTGCATAGTAGTAGAGCTAGCTGATCAATTTATGGATTAAGATTTGATGTAGATCTGGATTTAATGGATGAATTAGGATTAAGAAATAGGGCTAGGATTAGCATGTTGTGGAATTGCTTTACAAATTTCCTTGTATTTTGATCTGAATATCAATGATAAATATGAATAAAATCCTTTGGATTTAGGAGATTGACCATCTCGAACTAGTTTAGGGGGCCTGATTACCTCAATTCAGCCTTAAAGTATATTTTGTAAAAATTCTATGGGAACATCACAATTGGTACCCAAGAGAGATTAACACCATGATGGAGTCGAAGACCAATAATTTTCCTTTTTATAGGTAAGAACAATATTTTTTTATTGAAACACTACCCTAGATGAGTAAGATTTGAAGGAGTGTTCAAATTGAGACATTGGCTTAACAGGTGTACAATATTTTCAAATAAATTATTCGTTCCTTACATCCATACACAAACACTAGTTCTTGATGAATATACACAAGAAAAGCACTTTGAGCAGTTGATTCACACAAGGGGTATTTTCTAATAATTCTATTCAAATCACTATCTTCAAAGGGATAGTTGAATCTGGTTATCAATAGAAGCTTGCACAAACTACTATTATTATCTTTGCAAGGTTGTATTTTATTATAATTATTTAGAAGAAAATTCATTTGAAAGATCTAATAGTTTAGAGAAAATTTAGGGCCTCATTTTTCTCCCCACAACTCTTCCTTAGCTGGCCACAAGTATTAATAACATAACAAAACTGTGTTGCTCCTCATTAATATGTTTTCTCAATCATCGATAAAAAAAAAAAATGTTTTCTCAATCATCTACTTCTCCCTTGAAAATGGTGTAAGGCTTTAAGCTATGTGATCATAGAAGAGAGTTAATACTCCATTCCCCATTCTATTTACCAGCAACAAATCAAAATCATTATGCACTGCACCCATCACAGTCCATAAATCCAAACCTCTTTTGGTTCTGAAAAACTTTCATATTTTTTCAAGCTCAAATGCAAGATTTCTGAAGTGCCATAACACCAACTTCAACCAAAATGTAACCAGTACTTCTGTTTTTTTTTTTTTTGGAAACCTAGGGATTATCTCCACCTTGGGTGAGACAAATCTCCCTGGGCACCACATTCATAACTTAGGATCTATGAGAAGTCATGTGCCATTAATTGGTGTTAAATCCATAATAAAGTTCGGTCGAGGTATATGTGTCGCGCAACAAGCATGATTGATTGCTCTCCCTTTTAGAGAGGCTCTGAACATGAAGAAAGTAGCCTGGTTATATGGGCTAGAGATTTTGGGTTTATTTAGCAATATGGTGTGGTTGTGGCTTGGGGTTTTTGATAGGTGCAAAGTGTGAAGGTGAGGTTTTGCTCGCTCCCAGGTCCATGGTATTACCACAAACAGACTTCTACCACATCATAGAGGTGAGGTGCTACTTCTCCGATGGAAGTAGACTTAATTTTGTATGACACAATAGTAATGTACCTACCCTACCCCTTCAGTTAGTGGCACACTTGTGTCATCAAGCTTCCATTCGTGAGTATTGTTTTTCTTTCTGCATTTGCTTGATTATTTTGGATTAACATTCTTTTCTTAAAGATTTTCTGGAGATGAGACCAAGATATGTCGAATCTCTTAGGATGATTGTCGTATTCATTTTGGATTAATCAAGCACAATTACCCACAGTACTAAAAGGATGGAATTGAAAAACATTTCTTGGGCTTGTTTTATGAAAAAATGATTATCTTTGATGCTGGTAACCTGAGTTATTTTAGGATGGTAGGTAGGTTTCTGAGTTGGTAAGATGTTTCTCCATTATAGTAAGCTACATAATCTGTTAATAAGGGACCATGTTCACTTTGAAAGTCCTAGATGTAAGAACTCATAAAGGGGAAATTGAAAAAAACAAAAATTATGAGAAACTAGTAAGGCACATAATCTGATAGATTATTGCGGTGACAGAACTAACAAGAATTGATTCAATACTAGGCCCTTCAAAGAAAATTGAGGTTTTGGTTCAAAATGTGATATTGACGTAGCCCAACTTTGGGTAGTCTGGTACGTAGCAAGGTTGACTTCATGTGTTCTATCATCATGAGTGATAGTAGGGATGTAGTTTGGTGTTTGTTTATTTGGTTTAAAGCATTGCATTTTTTGACACCTTGATATTCTTCTTTATCTATAGCATTTTCAGAATATAGTTCCAGTAACTTATGCTTCTCATTATAATTTCTTAGTTCATATAATGTCAAAAGAAATGGTGTGTTTGTCCTCTGCTGTCCCAAATTTCATGTTCACCCAAGGGTCCCTTATCTTTAGTTCAAAAAATTTCTGAGAAACTCATAAGCATGAATACACATAAATGCTTAGGATTTCAAAATACATCACAATGGGGAGTTTTTCATGAAGTTGTAATTGCCGCCTCCATATTTCATCTCAATTATCCCAATTGTGGGAGCAGATATTATAATTGTGCCTCATTGATAATTATCGATGCAAAGTTTTATCGTCTGTATATTCTCTTTCAGATGACTAATGGAGTTGCGATGACAGGGAGTTGGTCCCTCAGGGAGCACGTTCTATTTCTAGTCAAGTAGATTAGTATCATTTTCCTTCCACATCTGCAATCTTTTCCTTGTGGATTGTGGCTATACTGATTTTGCTATAAATTTACTATGGTAACAAGTGTTTCGGTTGTTTTATGATTCCATTTGTATGATGCAGTACAAAATCAGATGAAGAGTGTTAGAACATTCAGAATATCACAAAGGCAATGAAAATGGTGGCAACATCAAAGCTACAAGCAATTCAAGTTAGGGCAGAAAATTCACGTGGCTTGTGGCAACCATTTGTTGCACTTCTTAGAGATACTCCTAGTATGTTTTATTAGTGAACTTTATTTAAGTGTACACTGATATAGTTTACTCACCACTTTATGTTTCTTTACAAGATTCTATATCTTCATGTGATGATCCTGAGACGTCTTTTTAATTCTTGATTCTCTGCAAATATGAACCTAACCGTATATTGTAGTTAATGTGTCTGTACTGCATAATTTATTTTGAATCTCTTTTTTTTCCTTACTGCAAGCTAATTCATCTTCAAAAGATGCGGAATCATAGTTGACACATTTCTATGGACTCAAGACAAGGCCAAGAAGACATTAACTGATATAAGTGTTTTAGCAATTATAAGTATAGTGAAATGTAGCTGAAGTAGACGGTTGATAAAGTATGGCCTAAGCTACTTTGATCCTTACGAATTATATTTTGCGACATACTTGATGGTATGGTACCGGGGAGAATGAATAGGACTTTTTATCTTTTGGTAGATTTGAATAGGACATTCTAATAATGGACATTCTATGTCATCAAAGTTGTTCAAGTACTTTGCCCTCATAAGTTATTCCTTTTGTCAGATGTCTCCAAAGCGACATCCTTGTAAGTTCTAAACTTTTTCCCTCTGTGATGGTCAACTTGACCATTGCTCTTTCTTAATATAAATTATATATTTTTATCTTTCCAAAAAAAGTTCATTCCTCTTAAATATGTTGGGTTTCGGTTCAAAGTTGCTTGTGTACATAAGAAGTCTGCAACTAATCCAAGTAGTTAGGAGATTGAGATTAAGGGGAGAAGTAGCTGGAATAGATGACAGTTCATGTAATTGTTAAAGAAAAAGCGGAGTCAGCTGCAAAGAAATATAGGATGACCAATAAGATTGGCCACCTGCAAATCATAGATAGTTCAGAAGATTTGTACGACTGTTGAGAGCTTAATCATGTAGTGGTCTCATTGATAAAAACATAAAATTAAATCATGGAGTTGTCTCCTTGTACTCCAAAGCATCTCTTTGAAGTTCTACTTTTGTTTCCAGTTGCCTTTAATTTCATCAACTAACACTATATCATGCTCATCTGCAAATAGCAATTTGTTCCTTTTGGGAACCGATTTGTGTTTCCTTACCATATGATGTCTTATTGGGCTGAATGTCATTTAGAGAAGAATGGATTGAAGTTGGTGAAGGCGCAGTCAAGCAAAACGATAGGGAGTGGTTCATCTTCTGTTTCAGATCATCACAACACTAAACATTTTGATCCTTCTTACTGTTAATTTCTCTTTGATCAGACTTTCTTTTAGAACAATATCATCAAATCGTAATGGACTTTAATGTAGGTTTGTATGAGCAGGTATGTAGAATTCCCGATTGTCGAAAAATTAAGACAAATGATAATCTGACACTCTTTTTCATATGCTTCCTGACCAGGCAGTTACAGAACCATAAATCTTTTTCTTGTGTATCCCGAAGCAAATGATCTAAGGTTCTATGATTGGAGCGTACAAATAGCATCATATTATCACCACTCAAAAATTAAATGAAGGAAGTAAAACAGGTTTGGTGACATGTTAATCATAATTAACCAGACTGAGGTACTTATATGTTCTATTCAGAAGGATTAAATCTTTTTGTCAACTGTGTAGTCTTTTGAAAATTTGATCCCCCCAAACTCTTATGAAAATAACGCCTCTCTTAGGATTTAAATGGAAGAGAACATACAAAATCCCTTAGTTCCAAACTGTGAACAGGACGCTGGTTAAATGCAAGTTGGGAAAACAGGTTGCATTTAACATGTATTTTAATGCAAGTTGGGAAGACAGGTTTTCTAGGCAACATGTTCTCTTTTAAAGAAGAATCCAGGATCGAGGTTTGAAACTCTCCCCCCATACCTCAATACGTGCCACATAAGTCATTTTTCAAAATTTCCTTGGATTGAGCCTATTTACATTCAAGAAATCATCTGCACTATTATTGTCCCTGTCCCTGCCCCTGTCCCCAAACAAATGAAAATAACATAGCAAACTAGTCTATTAGGCATTTATCTAAAGCCCATTTATCAATTATCCCATGTGAGTGGTATGTAGACTAGTAAAAACATTGGTTGTAATTTGTACCTGGCTTAACTGAGGATCATTGATTCAAGTTATCAGTTTTGGAGTCAATGGTTCACAAGGAATCACTCATGAACTCTAAGAAATGGATTTCTTATGCATTTCTATAGATAGTTTATCCAACGATCTCTATACGTTGGTAGATTCCCCCATCATTAGACTAGTTTCCAGATTTGCTTATTTGTATATTTACTTTTTATGTTAACCACTTGATGCAGTTGGTTTTGTTAGGGGATTCCGGTGTTGGCAAAAGTTGTATCGTTCTTCGCTATGTTTGTGGCCAGTTTGACCCTACATCCAAAGTAAGGAATCAGCTGAGACTATGGGAATGCCATCTATCTTACCAGATTGTTGACTAAGCTTTTATTGGAAAGCCTATAGATTGAAAAGTTTCTTTACATATTCTAAATGGTCTATGTTGTTATCTAAATAATTGAAGTTACTTATATTTGAGGATGAATAATGGTTTTCAAGTAACTATTGGAGTTGCATTGCTCACTCATTTTCATTCTGCAAGTGTATGCCTTCTTGTGCTTCCCTCAGTATGCTCTCTTTGTGTATTTAATGAATTCTCATGAGTTAATTTATCTATTAATGCAAAGACTCCCCACTCTGGCATGGTTTAATGACATATTTGGCCTGTCATAGACCAACTGATATAAGACATGTACTCATCCTATGAAGGTCGAGGTATTACATCCGGATTCATTAAGATTTCCAAGGAACATCAGAGGTAAAATAGCTTGTTAATTCTATATGTTTCTTCATGTGATCAATTAGAAAGTGTCATTTACCACTATTGTGATCATCACACGATCTGTTATTAGTTTAGGAGCTTCAATTTTAAAAAGCTCGATCTGTAAGACTTAATAGAAAATAATCAGGACACTAATCTTTGTCATCATTTACTTAGACCCATAAGAAATATTCTTGAAATAAACAAACACTTAAATAATAAGATATAACAAAAAAGTACACTACCACAAAATTATGGTTATAGGAAGTGGTTAGTATCATATATTAATTTTTCTTTTGTTTTTAGAAAGCGATTAGTGATATGATGCAGTTATTTCATTTGTTAGAAGGTAAAAAGTGTTCATCTCTAACATATTAATATAAATGTATGTAGTAATTTCCGTGTATGAATATATATTTTTTTAATGGGGATCTTTTCTTATGATATAAATTATTTTTTATTAGGTATGTTTACATGTTCGAAATATAGAGGTAGTTATGTAGAATCTACTGATTTAATTTATTGTAATCTAATCATTTTTCAATTGTTTATTTGTAGGTCAGAGACATGATGCGTGACTTCTCAAAATTTCTATGATCAAATTTTTTATATTTAATGACGAGTTAAACAATTTATATTCGAATATGTTATTTAAAGGAATTAAATTTGTTTTTTGATTTCAATACTAAGTAGTAATAAAGATTTCATATTCTTATTAAAATATAAGTAGTTCATGAAAAGCAAGTATATATATAATAAAGAATTTAATAAAATAAATTTTTTATATATATTTTAAAAAAAAGTCATGGATGAGAAATTGTCATTAAATTTGTTGTAATAATTTTTTTTAGGGACTTGTAGTGGCAATTGATGATTGTGGTTAACAATCCACATTTAGTCATGAAAAATAAATATCAATAAATCTAACACTTTTAGTGGGGATTTATGATTGTGGTTAACTCTAAACTTTTAGTAGTAACTTAAAGTTATTACTAAAAGTCTATTTTTTATCAATTAGTTTGAGAAGTTTTAGCGGCAACTCTATATATTTAGTGACAATAACTTTGTAAATTAGTCACAATATCTTTTGTGGTTATATGTTATATTTTTAATGATATTTTTTAAAAATTGTAGTTAAAACATTAAGTCACAACACTATTAGTCGTGATGTAGTCACAATAAAAATCTTCTCACTAAAACTTTTAGTGGCAACTTTTGAACATTTAGTCACAAAAATATTGTAATTAAAGATTAAATTTCTTGTAGTGTCTGCACACCAACTCATCTTCCTCTCTTTTGTTTCTATCTGATATTGTTTTTTTTTTTTTTTTATCTTGTGAATTCAATTATTGAAAAGGTTATAAATTGGGATCCAAGACATAAGAGATCTTTAGTACAGTAAGCAGAAATATGATTTTATATTGTCAATGAGTCAAGTTTGTCTCATCAAATCTATCCAACTTCACAAAATCTTGATTTATCACTTTGAATGTTGTCATTTCTGATTCTTTTTCCATTTCAAATTATTGGATTATAATAACACTTTAAAATTGTTATAACAAAATAGAAGAACAAAGAAGAATATAGTTAATTCAAAATGACGATTTTGAGACGCACACGAAACATTAGCTTTAAGGTGTTATTTGTTTCCACTCCAAATAAAATTTGCTATCAGATTCTTAATAAAACACTTTCAGGATACAATAAAGTTTGAACTCTTGTAATTAGTAATATTGAAGAAGTTCTTAAAATTATTTTAAAGAATTATGTATGATTATTATAATGAGAGAGAGAGAGAGAGAGAGTCTGTAATTTTTATGTGTAGAGAATGACATATGTATAAATGTTAATGTGCCTATTTGATGGATTGCTTCTTTTTAAAGAAGAGATTTTATCTCTTCAAAAATTGTTCCTCATCAAAATACATTTATTAAGGGAACTATTGAACTATTCAAAGAATATCTTATTAAAGTAACCATCAATTTGAATGCAATTTTTCAAAAAAATTTATCACAATTTTTCAAAAGATAGTTATTGCAACTCTTCAATATGAGACATAATATTTCAAATATTATAATATATCTTACATTAAATTCATCAATCAGTAGAGTATATATATATGAGAAGCCTATCAGGTCAAAGGGCCATGTCACCAATTTGAAAACGTGAAAGGTGTCGTAATTATAAATCCAAATGGGAGGGTATATGTCTAAATCACCCTTAAAACTATCCAACAATTGAATGGACACCATCCTCGCTTGTTTAATTACAAAAAGAAGAGAGAGAAATATATTATATATTTTAGTGTTTGATACTACGATAGGAGACAGAGAAATGGCGATCTCTGGTTCGGCTGCAAGTGATGCTCTGCTGTTGCGAGAAGAGAGTGTTGAAGGAGTGGTAGACTACAAAGGAAGGAGAGTTAATAATCGATCAAAGTTTGGTGGATGGAGATCTACTTTTTTCATTATTGGAGTAGAAATCGCAGAGAGATTCGCTTATTATGGAATCTCATCCAACCTCATAACCTATCTCACTGGTCCTCTTGGCCAATCCACAGCCTCTGCTGCAGAGAATGTGAACGCTTGGTCTGGTACGGCATCTATGCTTCCTCTAATTGGTGCTTTTGTTGCCGATTCGTATGTTGGACGATATTGGACTATCTTCTTCTCTTCTCTCCTTTACGTCCTGGTTCGTTTTTCTCTATCTTCTCTCACAGATAAGTCAAACCGGGATTTCACGTGCCATACTCTCCCCGTAAACCCTTAACGAGGCATTTGTCGGAACCATAGAATTTATTTTCATCGGGATACACAACTGCACAAATTTATGGGGATTTCCCGTTTTGTATCCCGATGAAAATAAAATATCTATACGACGATAAAGGTGTATGATGGAGTAGGCCACGTGGGGGTGTTTGATTATCATTATTTTCATCGGGACCACACAGCTGCACATTTTTATGGGGGATGTCCGGTTATGTCTCCCGATGAAAAAAATATCTATGTCACGTTAGAGGTATATGGGGGAGTGGGCCACGTGGGGGTGTTCGATTATCATTATTCTTCACGGAATTGTTGATGCATCCCCAATTTACAAAACTGCCCTTCTTAGGTGTAGTGTCGTTGGTCAGTGCTCACTAAATCAGGGATTCAACGGAATGATTGTTTGCTCACAAACCAACATTTACTTGACATGTGGCGCTGATGACGTAAAAAATAAGAGAGAAAATTCTCTCTCATGTTGGCACAGTGGCACTGTGTAGAAATCTTAATTTTTAGATTTCAAATCTTAAAAAGTACTGTGGAATCCAAGACTACAGTCTTTTAGATTTCATGAAAAATCTCATGGTAAAAAATAAATAAAAAATTTGGAACTTCATTTATGGTGTTGAAAATGGTCTTCTGCACTGTTGTATTGGATAATATTTTTGATTGCCACAAGTGATCTTATCGGGAAATTTTCATTTTTTTACTTTTTATAAATTTTTATTACCGACTAGCCAGAAAAAATATCTTATTATTGTTATGTCATTAGTGCCACATGTCAAAATGGTATTGGTATGTGAGCAAACAATCACCTGGGATATACCTATCCCATGTGCCCGCATGTTTTGAATGGCAACCCCAATTTAAAAAAGTAACCTTGATAGGCTTGATGTGACACAAGCTAGAGACTCTGTTAGTACTATGAGGAGATGTTTTTTTAGTACCGATTTTCTAATTCAACGTGATAAGATAACTCTAAAACTCAATGATGTAGCATGTGCAAGAATCGTAGATTTTTTCCCCTTGAGATACACAACTGCACATGTTTTATGGGGATGTGCATTTGTGTATCCCAAAGAAAAAAATCTACGATTTTTCCACATGCCACATCGGTGAGTTTTTGAGTTAATCTGCCAGAGTTGCATTTGAAAATCATTAGACATTTTTTTTTCTTTATTGTGGGTATCCTACTCTTCGGGTGAGACTAATCCCGAGTCATATGCACCACCCCTCAGAAAATCCTACGTGCAACTAGTTGAGTAGAGGGTCAACCACACCCTAGAGAGTGACCCTAAGGAATTCATTGCTTTGTGGGGGTTTGGAACAATTGACCTACCCATCTTGAAGAGCTTATCAAGGCTCAACTTGGCACTAGGCCAACCCCTTGGGTTTCTGAGAGCAAAAACTCGCTTTCATAATTTGTGCTCACAAACTCTCTCATGTGTGTCACATCAAGTATAACAAGAGTAGTTTTCTAACTAACAAGCATGGTTTTGTAAGTTAGGGATGCCATTGAATACACATTGGTTCATGTGATTAGTCGATCCCATATTTCTGTGAGCACTATGAGCAATTTTTTTTCCGGTTGTCTAGAATTTTGTGACATTTTAGATTGACCTTTCTCTTTTTGTGAGCAAAGAAATCTCTCATATACTCTCCATTGAAATTCTTCAATGATGAGGGAGAGAATGAAGAGAAAGAATGCCACGCCGAGAATTCTTTAATCTAATAATAAGAGGTGGTAGAAAATGAGCTTAGACCCATAGCTCAATGATTTTAAGGTTTAAATAAATGTGTTTATTTGAGGTACTCTAATGTTTTAAAATTAATGACACACCCCTTGATTATGTTCATCTCTAAATCAATGAAAAAAAAATCCTTGTTTTCTCTTCCCAAAACTAGATTATGATAATAACTACAATGATGATAATGATGATGATGGAAATGAGTGTAGTCACATCATCATCAAACTTCTATGAATTTCATATTTATTAAAATTTATAAATAATTAAAATATAATTTAAAAACTTGACTTGAATATTCATCGAATTGATTCAACTCAAAAATTAGCAAGTTGACTCAAATGAGTCGAATAAAATTATATTGAATTTATTAATGACTTCTAATAAATAAGAATTTATTTTTTTTTTCACATAGATATTAATAACCAAATAAATTGATCAAGCTTTTTATTTGAGTCTGTATATTTTTAAATCAAACCATTTTGTAAAGTTGTTAAAGGGTATTTCATATATTTTCATTGAAAAAATTCTTAATAGACTAATATTTTATTAAGTGGGACTTAATATTCTTTATTAAGGGACTATTCGGTCCATATTCTCAATAAACAGTCCATATTCATTGTCCCTTTTTTTTCAACTCTCTCAACCATCTAAAAAGCACCAAATGAAATTAATAAGTACTACCACAGAATAGGATACATTCCCTTCTATAACCACAATAGAATAACCTTTTGTTATGTCATCTTCAAAATCTGCTTAGTTAATATTTTAAATTATTTTTAATGTAATTGTAAAAAAATTATTCCTGAATCATTCCTAATTATTGTAATAGATGTGAGTTTGCACATCCCACCTCTAGTTAGTTTTAGTAGAATAAAAGAAAAGTACATCGTGTTCCGAGGAGCACCCAACATTGTTGATCCTAGGCAGTGTGAAAAAATCGAAATAGCAAAGATGATACAATTGCACAAAACACAAGGATTTACATGATTCGGCAGTGTGCCTACGTCTACGAAACAGAACAAAAACAATCATTATTTTCTTATAAGTTTTACAATCCTAGAGATCTCTATTTATATAACTGAAGAGTTACCAAAATATGTAAAACTCACCAAAACAGAAATCTCCAAAATTAGAAATCCCTTAAGAAAATATTACACGATACAAGACACTCACACAACAGACGGAATATACTCCTTGGGATCGTGGAACGCCTCACACTCTCTTGCATCCATTGAATTTATTCATTTTTCATCTTGGTTGTGTATAATCAATGATTTTTTACTTTTAGACCCATTGAATTTGAGTAGTTTCTTTCATCATAATAGCTAAACATTTGGTATTTTTCATCAATAAGTATTATCTTCTAGTTGCTTGCAATTACAGGGGCTTGGATTGTTAACTTTATCGGCTATTCTTACATCCCTAAATTCACCTGACTGCCAGAGCACTGAGAACAACATCTCTTGTTCTTCTCCTTCTACTAGCCAAGTCTGCTTCTTCTTCTTTTCTTTGTATCTAGTGGCAATTGCACAGGCTGGACATAGGCCATGTGTCCAGGCTTTTGGAGCCGATCAATTTGATGGCCGAGACATAGTGGAAAGGAAGTCCAAGAGTTCGTTCTTCAACTGGTGGTTTTTTATCTTATTTGCGACTACTTCTGTTACAATCTTAATTTTGAACTACATCCAAGATAACCTGAATTGGGGTCTTGGATTTGGTATTCCTTGCATTTCAATGGCTGTGGCACTTGTTGTTTTCTTGCTTGGAACCAAGACTTATCGTTACAGTTTCAATGAGGATAAGTGTAGCCCAGTTGTCAGAGTCGCTCAAGTGTTTGTAGCAGCAGCAATAAATTGGAGAACCACCCCTTCATCCGCTATTGTGCTAGAGGAAGCCCCCAATGTTGTTACTGATCGATTCAAGTAAGAGAAATGCATTTATTTAAATTTCGTTTATTCTGAAAAAAAAATGAAACATGAATTCTTTTAGTATGATGTCTAATTTGTTGTCTGTTTCCCACACCACATCGGGACTTTGATTTACGACAGAGTTGAATGGTGAAATAGGATTCATTTTATCGACCCATTTTAACATCCAACAAGACTATTTTTTTTTTTTTTCTTTTTACGACAGATTTCTCGAGAAAGCATTGATCGTAGAATCAGATAGTTTTGATGTTTCAAGGAAAGATTGGAAAGTGTGTAGCATTAGCCAAGTGGAAGAAGCAAAGTCTGTATTGCAATTGGTTCCAATATGGGTTACATGTTTAATATACGGGGTCGTATTTGCACAAATCTCAACCTTCTTCACTAAACAAGGAGCTACCATGGACAGATCAGTAGGATCAAGCTTCCAAATACCAGCTGCCTCATTCCAATCCTTAACTGGTGTGTCTATTGCTCTCATTATTCCCATCTATGATTGTATCTTTGTTCCTATTGCTAGAGTCATAACAGGGAAGTCCTCAGGGATAACAATGCTTCAGAGAATTGGTTGTGGAATGTTTATATCTGTGATCTCTATGGTGGTGGCAGCTCTAATTGAGAAGAAAAGGCTTAAAATTGCTTTAGATTTTGGGTTGGTTGACATTCCGGAAGCGACAGTTCCTATGAGTGTGTGGTGGTTACTTCCTCAATATATCTTATTTGGAATTGCTGATGTCTTCACCATTGTGGGTTTGCAAGAATTTTTCTATGATCAAATGCCGGATGGGCTTAGGAGCCTAGGTCTCGCGCTCTACTTGAGCATCATAGGAATGGGGAGTTTCCTTAGCAGTTTCCTCATTTCCACCATTGAGAAAGCAACAGGTGGGGATGGGCGAGATAGTTGGTTTTCCAATAACCTTAACCGAGCACATTTGGATTACTTCTATTGGCTTCTTGCAGGACTTAGCACTGTAGAGTTGGTTGTCTACTTGTATTTTTCAAAGTACTATATCTATAGTAGGGCAAGTACAAAATGATGGAGATTATCTTGGTGCAATTTTTATTAATCTTATTATTATTAGTCTTTGTTGATCAAGGACAAGGATCCTCTACTTATAAAATCTTTGCTTGTTGATTTATAGCCAAGAACAACCTATAGCTTGTCCCATCCTATGTTACCTGGTTCATCGGTTCGAATTCAGATTCGTGGTTCGCCACTCTGGAATTAACCCAATTCATAGGGGTAGGTAGAGATAATCCGTTTCTTGGTTCACTTTGGTTTCATAGATCAGTTTGTTAGTTTTGTTCGCTTGTGCATATATATAATTCAAGTATACAAGTTATAAGTACAATTATACTGTTAAAAGTTAAATATAAATAAATTAATAAAATAATCCAAATTTTACATATGAACAATGAAAGGATATAATGAGCCAAACCAATTAAAAAATTGTTTGGTTTGACGAGCCACATTGCTGGGTTGCCGATCTTAATGCTCTAGTTCGCAGAACCAAATATTATGGTTTGTCGAACCCATCTAGAATTTGGTCGGTCTGTGGATTGCTTAATTTTATAAACCTAGTATGAATCGTACGACAAACTGGTTCACTTCGTACTGGTCTGTGGTTCAGACTAGTAACAACGAATTGGGTAACATAGGTCCCATCAAACTCATTCAGCGATGATTATTTTAAAACAGAACGGACAGGGTGACTAACAATGGCAATCTTTCAACAATAATGGTTGGTAGCGAAGATGACAGTTTGTAACATAAATCTCATGGAAAAAGCAATTATGGTCACAATATGCTATAGAGGTAACTTTATCTATATTGGTAATCTTCTCCATTACCTTTATCGCTTGATCCAAAGTTGATTAAACCCAATGGAGCTAGGGAGACGATGAAGATTGAGAACCTTTCTTTCCTCTTTTTTACTTTATATTTTATTTTTATTTTTATTTTTATATATATATTTTTCAAAGACCAGAAGAGTGCACAAGGGGATTGAGATTCAAGTTGACTCGAGGATGAGTTTTAGAACTATCGTCTAGGAAATGGAAGTCTTGTCGATTGAGATGGTGCATGTTACATCATTTAAAGTGGAGTCTTCAATTTCGGAGTGATCAGACGTAGATGTTCTATCAAATTAATGAAAAAAAAAATCACACAATGGCTACGTTATACCAAATGTTTTGATTGAAGTATTAAACATCGCTTCTATGTCTCGACATTGCTCTAAAACTTTCCATAGGCTATGCAAGAAGCATCACAACAAAAATATAAAACCAAGGTTATGCATTCATCTTCAACATCTACAGTATATTATCTTAACATGGTGAAGAGCAATAGTGCAGTCAGTGACTAAAGAGTTGAATTTGATGTTTAAGATAATTCGATAGCAAAATGTCAAAGCCGATGCCTTGAAGCTCATGAAAACAACTAAGGCCCCTGTTTTTTTTTGCTCCTCTGTAAGCCACACCACCCCTTCCCTCCCTATCAATGTGTCAGGATTCCTCCCTAAAGAATGTAAGAAATCCACTCTGTACTAGTAGTGTCTAAGTCGTTAGACCATGTTAGTTTAAGCGACCACCAATCATATCTTTGAAGCTCATCTTCTAGAGCGTTCATGGTGTAGCCTTAAATGCTGGGCTTAGACCCATAGCTCATTTGGTTTGACACATTGCAAGGCAACCTTGAGGTCGTGGGTTCAAGTCTAGCTTACCCATAATATTAAAAAAAATAGTGTAGCCTTAATGCTGCTATTAGTTTGGCCTTATGAAGATTTAACCAAAAATTTAAATGATGTTTATAAGAGATTGGGTATCAGATTCTTATTCATGCTAATCTTAATAATATAAACTTTGAGCCCTTTTAGATCAGCATGCTTGTGTAAGAATACGTTTAAGTATGTTTCACAAAGAGACGATCTTTAATTCCTCATGGGCATGGATGTATTTGGAATGGATATCTACATTGGAAAAAAAAATTGTTCATAGTGCTTACAGAATGCAGGATCCACCAATCACATGAGCTTGCATGTATTGAATGGTATTTCCCCGGAACCTCTACAGTAAATGGAACATATAGAATTGTGATCAATCAAATATTTCAAAACCATACCGGTCAAAATTGGACCATAAAGGAATTTCGGTCTATACCGGTACCATAATATCAAATTGGGGAGGAAGATCAAAATTAGAGATTGATAGAAAAGAAAGCATATGGGCTCATGTGAGTAGGAAACAAAAACTATCTATTTTAAATCCATCATCAGCTATGGGTTTGAATCTAAGAATTGTTAGGCTTGATGTGCCACATGCTAGAGAGTCTGTGAGCACTGTGGCGAAAAATTCTGTAAGAAAAAAATCTCTTCATTAGAGGGCATTTTAGGTTGTAAAAAATCTTAATTTTGGACGTGTATTTAATGTGTGCCCATAGGGCACAAGTTAGCAAACCCTTAAAACAAAGTGTGAGTATGCACATTATACAATGAATTTGCATTTTACTAGCTTAAAAAGTCTTCAATTTTGGAGTGATTGGAGGTTGCTAATCCCACAATGGCTTAGGGCTGTCAACATGTACTTATCGGTTCGAATACAGTAATATCCAAATCTGAATCCAAAATTTTTATTTGATATCCGAATTCAAATTTGACAGATGTTCTAAAACTCTATCCGAATTCGAATCCGATTATCCTATCGGATATCAAATAATATCCTATTAGAATTTGAATAATTTGTATATTAAAAAAAACACAATTTATCTATATATATATATACATGGGATTGATCATGGGACATATGTAGAAACAATGTAATAATAATAAATTTTCAAAATATGGGTTAGAAGTTTCGGATTGAGATGGTTTTTTATGAGGATGATCTCTATGATGAGAAGATCATCCTAAAAATAAATTAGTCCAATCTGAAACTTCTAACCTTATCAAAAGTGATTTAGAATGTGGAATGTCGATTTTTTACCAATAATTTGTAAATCACTTTTGATAGACATAGAAGTCTTAGGTTGAGCTAATTTTTTGTGAGGATAATCTTCTCATCATAGAGACCATCCTCACAAAAAAATCAGCTCAATCAAAAACATTTAACCCATATTTTGAAAAACCATTGTTTTTACATATGTCCCATGATCCGTCGCGATATATATATATATAGGGAAGCGTTCAAACATTTTTCAAAATAGGGGTTAGAAGTTTCAGAACGGGTTAATGTTTTGTGAGGATGATCTCTACGGTAAAGAGATCATCCTTACCAAAAATCAGCTCATTCTGAAACTTCTAACCCTAGTTTATAAGTTGAAGAATCATGGACCGTCTGCTTTTTGTAAACCACTTTTGATGGGGTTAGAAGTTTTGGAATGAGCTAGTTTTTGGTAAGGATGATCTCTTTATCATAGAGATCCTCCTCACAAAATATTAGCCAATTCCATAACTTCTAACCCATATATTGAAAAAATGTTTGACTATATATATATAGGGTCACGATCAAGGGACATATGAAAAAACATATGTAGAAACAATAGAACAATAATAAATTTACAAAATATGGGTTAGAAGTTTTGGATTGAACTGATTTTTTGTGAGGATGATCTATATGATGGGAAGATTATCTATAAAAAAAAAAACAGTCAAATCTGAAACTTCTAATCCCATTAAAAGTGATTTAGAATGTGGACCATCGATTTTTTGCCAATTTTTATCAATAATTTGTAAATCACTTTTGATCAATTTGGAAGTTTTAGATTGAGCTGATTTTTTGTGAGGATGATCTCCTCATCATAATGACCTTCCTCGCAAAAAATCAGCTCAATCCAAAATCTCTAACCTAAATTTTGAAAAATCATTGTTTTTACATATGTCCTATGAACCGGCCCTACATATATATATATATATGGGGAAACGGATCAAGGGACATATGAAAAAACATATGTAAAAATAATATAACATTAATAAATTTTCAAAATATGGGTCATAAGTTTTGGATTGAGCTGATTTTTTGTGAGGATGATCTCTATGATGAGAAGGTCATTCGAAAAAAAAATCAATCCAATCTGAAACTTCTGACCCCATTAAAAGTGATTTAGAATGTAGACCGTCAATTTTTTGCCAATAATTTGAAAATCACTTTTGATTGATTTAGAAGTTTTAGATTGAGCTAATTTTTTGTGAGGATGATCTTCTCATCATAATGACCATTCTCGTAAAAAATCAGCTCAATCCAAAACCTCTAACCCATATCTAGGGGCGGAGCCAGGATTTTGTATTCGTGGGGGCAAATTACAAATAGAAAAATTTTCTGATTTTCTATGGGGGCAAAGCAGTAGAATGTTAAAATTTTGTGGGGGCAAATTACAAATAAAAAAAATTTCAAAACTTCTGTGGGGGCAAAGCAGTAGAATGTTAAAAAAAATTTAAAATTATTAATACCTCCCTATGGATTTTAGAAATTCTTGTGAGGGTAATTGCCCCACTGCCTCCACTGTAAATCCGCCCCTGCCCATATTCTTGAAAAGCCATTGTTTTTACATATGTCCCATGAACCAATATATATATATATATATATATATGGGAAATGTTCAGCAACAAACATTTTGACAAACATTTTTCAAAACATGGGTTAGAGGTTTTGAAATGGGCTGATTTTTGGTGAGGATGATCTCTTCGGTGAGGAGATCATCATCACCAAAAATCAGCCCATTCCAAAATTTCTAACCCTATAAAAAATGATTTACAAAAAATGGACGGTCCACGATTTTTCAACTTGTAAATTGGGGTTAGAGGTTTTGGAATGAGCTGATTTTTGGTGAGGATGATCTCCTCACAACTTGTAAATTGGTGAGGATCATCCTCATCAAAAATCAGCCCATTCCAAAACCTCTAACCCATGTTTTGAAAAATGTTTTGCCAAAATGTTTGTTGTTGAATGAACCCATATATATATATATATATATAGGGTCCCGTTCGGCACCCTAAGTTTTACCACACTTTAACAAACGCGTTTTGTCCTACATGGGTTAAAAGTTTCGGAATGGGCTGATTTTTGGTGAGGATGATCTCTATGGTGAGGAGATCCTCCTCACCAAAAATCAGCTCATTCCAAAACTTCTAACCCCATCAAAAATGGTTTACAAAAAATGGACGGTCCACGATTTTTCAATGTGTAAACATGGGGCTAAACATTTCGGAATGGGCTGATTTTTGGGGAGGATGATCTTCTAATCATAGAGATCATCCTCACCAAAAATCAGCCCATTCCAAAATTTCTAACCCATGTGGGACAAAAAACGTTTGTTAAAGTGTGTGGTAAAACTTAGGGTGCTGAACATTTCCCATATATATATATGGGTCAGGTTCAAAGGACAACCATTTCTACACACATATAGACAACGTGTTTTGTCTTATATGGGCAAAAATGTTTGGAATGGACTGATTTTTTGTGAGGATGATCTCTGTGATGAGGAGATCCCCTCATCAATTTTGAGGATGATCTCTGTGATGAGGAGATCATCCTTGCCAAAAATCAGCTCATTATGAAACTTCTAGACCGTCCAATTTTTGTTGAAAAATTATAGACCGTCCAATTTTTGTAAATCAATTTTGATGGGGTTACAAGTTTTGGAATGGGATGATTTTTTGCCAGGATGATCCCCTCATCACAGAGATCATCCTCACAAAAAATCAGTCCATTCCAAATATTTTTGCCCATATAAGACAAAACACGTTGTCTATATGTGTGTAGAAATGGTTGTCCTTTGAACCTGACCCTATATATATATATATATGGACCAGGTTCAAGTGACATATGAGAAAACATATGTAAAAACAATGTAACATTTATAAATTTTTAAAATATGGGTTAGAAATTTTGGATTGAGCTGATATTTTGTGAGGATGATCTCTTTGATGGGAAGATCATCCGAAAAAAAAATCAGTCCAATCCGAAACTTCTAACCCCATTAAAAGTGATTTAGAATGTGGACCGTCAATTTTTTTGCCAATTTTTATCAATAATTTGTCAATCACTTTTGATGGATTTAGAAGTTTCTGATTGAGCTGATTTTTTATGAGGATGATCTTCTCATCATAATGACCATCCTTGCAAAAAATTAGCTCAATCCAAAACCTCTAACCCATATTTTGAAAAACCATTGTTTTTTCATATGTTTTTACATATGGCCCTTGAACCGCCCCTATATATAAAAACAATGGTTTTTCAAAATATGGGTTAGAGGTTTTGGATTGAGCTGATTTTTTGCAAGGATGGTCATTATGATGAGAAGATCATCCTCATAAAAAATCAACTCAATCAAAAACTTCTAAATCCATCAAAAGTGATTGACAAATTATTGATAAAAATTGGCAAAAAATTGACGGTCCACATTCTAAATCACTTTTAACGGGGTTAGAAGTTTCGGATTGGACTGATTTTTTTTTCGGATAATCTTCCCATCATAGAGATCATCCTCACAAAAAATAAGCTCAATCCAAAATTTCTAACCCATATTTTAAAAATTTATTAATGTTACATTGTTTTTACATATGTTTTCTCATATGGCCCTTGAACCTGACCCATTTATATATAGGGTCCCGTTCAGCAACAAACATTTTGGCAAAACATTTTAGAGGTCTTGGAATGGGCTGATTTTTGATGAGGATGATCTCTACGGTGAGGGGATCATCCTCACCAAAAATCAGCCCATTCCAACACTTCTAACCCCAGTTTACAAGTTGAAAAATCGTGGATCGTCCATTTTTTGTAAACCATTTTTTATGGGGTTAGAAGTTTTGGAATAGACTGATTTTTGGTGATGATGATCTCCTCACCGTAGAGATCATCCTCACCAAAAATCAGCCCATTCCAAAACCTCTAACCCATGTTTTGAAAAATGTTTTGCCAAAATGTTTGTTGCTGAATATATATATGGGAAATGTTCAGCAACAAACATTTCAACAAACATTTTGGCAAAACATTTTTCAAAACATGGGTTAGATGTTTTGGAATGGGCTGATTTTTGGTGAGGATGATCTCTACGGTGAGGAGATCATCCTCACCAAAAATCAGCCCATTCCAAAACTTCTAACCCCATCAAAAAATGGAAGGTCCACGATTTTTCAACTTGTAAACTGGGGCTAAAAGTGTTGGAATGGGCTGATTTTTGATGAGGATGATCTCCTCACCGTAGAGATCATCCTCACCAAAAATCAGCCTATTCCAAGACCTGTAACCCATGTTTTGAAAAATGTTTTGCCAAAATGTTTGTTGCTGAACGGGACCCATATATATATCAGGTTCGAAATATTAATATCCAAATCCATATCCAAATTCGAATTTGAATTCGAATCCAATATCCAAAATTTTTGGATAAGATCTAATTTTTTGAATTCAAATTTTTAACTATCCATTGACACCCCTACAATGGCTGCTATACCAATTCCCAAAGAGTTGCAATCCAATGATAAAACATACATGGTCTACGTGGCATGTGTATATTAGAGTTTATATACACATTGGGTTGTGCGCTATGTAGAAAACGGCATGGTTACAAGATTAGGTGCTTTAAACTCCAATCAAAACATGCCATGTAGACACCTTACCCATATTATAGCAATGAGACACCCTTCTGGACCTGATTCAATATCAAATAAATTTGATCAAGCATTGCTTCTTTGTAAGACATTTTTTTTTTCCTAAACTCAACGTAAACCATGTGCTTCAAGTATATTTATTTCCCTCTGAAGACTCACCACTATAAAACATATAAAAGAGAGATTTATTGGGCAAACCTTTCTATTGTAATTTTATTTAAAAAACTCCCTTGCTTTATCAAGTTTGTTATTGAATCAAACCTTTCTATTGTAATTTTTTCAAAGTTCTTTACAAAAAAATTTCATTATAACATTGTAGTATCAGATCATGTTTTTGGATGTTACAAATTGACGTGGTTACGATCCACTCAAGCTATATTAAGTAACAAATTAAGCACACCAATTTAAATTTTAGGATGTGGATTCCCACTCAAGATTTGATGGGTTACAATCTTGATAAAGTAAGGTTTGGTGTGTAATCAACTTTATAAAATGCGGTTCGCTTGGAGTTGCCAAATTCCAAGGGAGATTTTGTAATAAAAATGTAGCAGTTAGGTGTGCTCGAGAAATCTATCAATATAAAATACCCTCATCTTAAATCACTAGCCAAAAGCAAATGTCTCTTTTCACAATCAATCATCTTCAATCTAAAATCTCTTACCTTCCATCTTCAATTTGAAGATTCTATATTTCAACCTTTAATTAAATTTCAAAGAAAAATAGGATTTTACATGATAAAAAATGATGCAATTTTGGAAAGAAAAATTTAGAACTTTGTAAAAAGACGGGTTTAAGTGAGGTTGAAGCTATGAATTGAAGGTTGAATAGATTATTAAACATTGAATGAATCAAAGATGATTGATCTTTAAGAGGAAAATCAAAGGTTATTTTGGCTTGAAGAGATTGAAGATGAAGGATTTTTATGAGGAAAATTAAGATTATTATTTTATTTTAAATAAAGGTTGAAGATGAGGGCATTGAGGTCAATTTTTCTTAGTCAAGAGAAAAGACTATGATCAAGGGGTATGTCATCAATTTAAAAACACAAAGGGTATCTCAAATATTAACGTAAACCTGGTGGGGGCATGTTTAAAGTCCAAACCATTCTATAAAAAAAAAATACTATGTACGTCTTGCACGCGTTGTTTTTCTAATATTGAATTTCTTTTCTTAAAAAAAAGAAATATATAATTGTTAAAAAATAATTGTACATTATATACTTCGATTGAAGAGAGAGAGAGAGAGAGAGTACAGAGGGTGATGGCGGTCTCTGGTTCTGCTGCAAGTGAGGCTCTTCTTTCGCGAGCAGAGATCGTTGGAGGAGTGGCAGACTACAACGGAAGGAGAATTAATAATAGATCAAAATCTAAGTATGGTGGATGGAGATCTGCTTCTTTCATTATTGGAGTTGAAATTGCAGAGAGATTTGCTTTCTATGGAATCTCATCGAACCTGATAACATATCTAACTGGTCCTCTTGGCCAATCCACGGCCTCTGCTGCAGAGAATGTGAACGCTTGGTCTGGTACAGCATCTATGCTTCCTCTAATTGGTGCTTTTGTTGCTGATTCCTACCTTGGACGCTATTGGACCATCTTCTTCTCTTCTCTCCTTTACGTCCTGGTTCGTTTCTCTCTCTCTTCTCTCTGTACATCATGGTTTTTAAACTCGGTATCGCGTCTCGTCTCGTTGAGCTCCGATACCGCGTCGTCTCGGACGAGTTTTCCGATACGTTTGAGACGTCTCGTGAGATAACTCAAATAATATAACGTGAGACATAAAACTCGGTCAAAAAAATGACTTTGTGAGTTGGTCTCGTTCAGCTCTGATACCAAGTTAACTCGGGCGATACGTTTCGGTCTCGGACGAGTTTAAAATTTGACTTTTTCTAATATTTAACGAAGGGCTGAGATGAGATTTCCCATCACCGTGGTTCGTTAAGAATCTTCCCCAAGAGTATGACCTCCTTAGGAGGACAGTTTTTGGAGATAAGCGGACCCAGACCCGAACCGACAATTAGTCGTTCTAAACGGACTCAGTGTCCAACACTATGCTGACGTGGTAAGGTGTAGAATACGTTAGATTTTACTCCTCGAGATACAAGGCGAGAAATCTATGGTTGTGTCTGCACACTACCACATAAGCGTAGTGTTGAAGGCAATGTCAAGGAAGTCAGTTCAGCATTTTCGTTGATAAAAAAGACATAAATGTCAAAGAGAAGTGACTAGTAACCACTAAGACCACTGACCAGTGACCACCCACTTTTTTACTTACATTTAAGTTTCTATCCTCCCTGTCGACGGTTGAGATAAAATAGAAGAAAATACAGATTCGTGTAGGCATTCGGATAAATTTTTCGAAGGACACATTTTATTAAGGTGCTTGTAATTTCAATGGTGGGTCTATTTGCACGTACCAACACACCACAATGGCTCATTTCACCCACTTAGTTTATTATATTTACCTTAATTTCAAAATATTTCTTTGCACACACACGTGATAATATGTTTTAATCTTTATTGCTTATTACACATATTTAAAATTAGTGAATCAATTTCTTCTTCTTCTACTTTGCATCTTAAAGATTTCAAAACTTTGATTATACTTGTTTTCCTTACCTTAATATTTTCAATCAAATTGAAGTTGTAGACATGAGAGAATTCTGTTCATAGATACTTACCAAATTAATTTTACAATGATCAGTATAAAATTTTGTTCGGTAAGTACTTATCGAATCTGTTTGGTAATATTTAATAGATTCTTATTAAATTTGCTAAAACAAATTTAATCTGAACCTATTAAATAAAATTTTAAAAAAATCTTCAAATTCTTCGATTTAAAATTGTCGTTTTGAAGTTTTAATAATGATTTTTCTATCTTCCTTAATGATTAAATGTCTAAAAAAATGTAAAAGAAATAAGATAACTTTAATAAATAAATAAATAAGAACTTAAAATCTAATCTTCATTTATTCAATCTGTTACAAAATTTAGAAGGAGAAGAAGAGGGAGGGAGGAAGAAGTGATTTTGGATTTTTTGTTCAATAAGAGATGAGATGGTGTGTACAATTAATAAAAATATAAGGATAAAATGATAATTTTATAAAAAAAATCACTTAAACCGAGTGAAATGAGTCATTTCAATGTGTGCAAATAGATATGAGAGAATGGCTCATCTTCAAATAAAAATAACAACAGAGGCCTGTATTGTCAATGACCAGAATTTGATCTTAAAAAAATAAAAAATAAAAAATAAAATTTTTTTTTTTAATCAATGACTTTTAAAATGTACGGTCATTCCACCCAATATCAAACAGTGAAATTGTACCATCTCGTTGTCGTGGCAATTTTCCAACCGTTCAACTGCGTTGTAGAGGGCTATAAACAAAAAGTGCTACAGAGGTCATCTCCCACCCACCCCGGAAACACTACATTCTCATGGATCCACATATATTGAAGTACATCTCTACGTGGGTATTTTTGTAAATTTGGATGTCCTTTAATACTGGTGGACTAGTGAGTATGTGTGGTTTCTTGGGAGTCTCAAAAAATGATCTCATTATGAACAGTAGATTTTATGTCACAACCATGGGTTGTTGTGTAACGTGAACTTTTGGAAAAGACTGATGACAAAATGAAAAGCTGACACATCCGTGGTCTGTAAGCGGCTGATGCGGTAAGAGCACAGATATACACCACATACAATTTAGACGACTCTTTGGAAAAACATTAGGTTGATTGAGGCTCTCCATGGAACGAGTGACTGAGATGAGAGGATGTTTCCTTGGGATGCACAATAGAATCTGATCTCTAGGAGACATTTATTGATACCTAGGAAATTTGCATCTCCCACTAATCTGTATTGTCCTTCGATATAAAGACCATTCTTGCAAAATCCAACTCGTCTTCAAATTTGTAGGGGTTCCTTTATATCACGAGAGATTTTTGCTCACATTAAATTCTTCAAAGTTAGTGTACAAATCCCTAGAAAGATGTTCTTATCTCTAGGAAAATAAAGGCCACAGGTGATGTTTTAGACTCTCCATCAACCTACTCAATCATAAACCATACAATAAATTCAGTCCAAATCATTGATCAAACCCTTAAAATAACTTAGATATCAGATCAAGCCATCAAACCAACTCAAAATGCCAATGGAACCATCGATTCTTTTTCAATGGTCATTCCATCAATCATAATCTTAAAGATCACAGAATAAATTGTAGATATAGATCCATCAACTGAGTCATCAAGAAATACCATACTATCATCAAGGATCAATTAGGTTGATCATAAAATCATGACATATCATTTGCATGACGGTGATAAAGATCTTCAAGCAATCTAATGGTGAGTAGGTCACATGGAAGCGCACTTGGCAACCTATTCAAAGAAGGATTAGAGTCGATCATGGATCACTTATGCCAGATCATCAGATAAACATTGATGGGAGCCAATTCTAGAGGAATGTGACCAATCTCAAAATTTTGATACTAATTTTGATGTTAAAGAGAGCTAAGAGTTTGAGAAGGTCGTGTGGACCAATGGGGAGGATGTGAGGCACACTTGGAAGCCCAATATTACTGGGACGACTTGCCTTGGAAAGAGATCCAGATATTTTTTGGAAAAGTTAGTTGTCTTACTGTGTGTGAAAGTGCCACTTCGCAAAGTTGGTAAAGGCTTGATGAGAGTTGATCCCATGACCTAGGTTCAAACCTTAGAGAAACTGCCCAATCCAATTCTTATAACGCTTCTCTATTTTTGTCGCCCCTAGTACCCATGTTTATGGCTCACCTTGTATATAAAGTTCAAAACGGAAGATTTGAATGTTGCTTTCTTGAATGCTTGTTTGTAAACAATCAATTTGTTGCTCAGGTAGGAAAGAAGGGAGGTATTATCGGAATGTGGAACGATGGATGCATAAACAATGGTAGAAATTCCCCGTTGAACCCTCCTTCACCTCCGTTAACCACTAACCCCTTGCTTGCTTAGCCAATTCTTGTTCTTATTGTTTCCTTATATGTGTATAATTCTTATAGGATTACCTTTGTGTGATAATTGATCAATCAATCCAATCTTCTATAGCGAAAATTGACTACATCAAGGAGGGAGAGAGATACCGTAGGAGAAAAGTTAGTTGTCTTACTGTGTTTTTTGTGTGTGTGAAAGTGCCACTTAGCAAAGTTGGTAAGGCTTGATGAGAGTTGATCCCATGAACTAGGTTAAAACCTCAGAGAAACTCCCCAATCCAATTCTTATAACGCTTCTCTATTTTTGTCACCCCTATTACTCATGTTTATGGTTCACCTTGTATCTCAAGTTCATAACGGAAGATTTGAATGTTGCTTTCTTGAATGCTTGTTTGTAAACAACCAATTCGTCCCTCAGATAGGAAAGAAGGGAGGTATTATCAGAATGTGGAACGATGGATGCATAAACAATGGTAGAAGTTCCCCGTTGAACCCTCCTTCACCTCCGTTAACAACTAACCCCTTGCTTGCTTGCTTAGCCAATTCATGTTCTTATTGTTTCCTTGAATGTGTATAATTCTTATGGGATTACCTTTGTGTGATAATTGATCAATCAATCCAACCTTATATGTCGAAAATTGACTACATCAAAGAGGGAGAGAGATACCGTGGGAGAAAAGAGATAGCACGGGAGAGATAGGTTGTGCAAGAGAGGGAGAACAGAGGTTGTCTACATCGTCTCTGACTTACTGTCTTCAAGAGTGAGGAAAATCATCTCTCTCTATCCTACAATCCCCCATTTCTTATGAGTATAAGAACATACTCTTTTTAAACTACTTCTCGCTTGAGAAAGATGGCAGGGGAATTCTCCCCTGCACCTTCTTGGTAAATACTAGAAAGTGAAAAAGTGTGAGAGAAAATTGATGTAGCAGTGAGAGAAAATTGATGTAGCAGAGATACACTAGGAACTAGCAAGTTGTTTTTCCCTCCCCTTCGAGTAATCTAATCTGAACAAAAAATGAGTGTACACTTCTCCAATTTTTTTTTTAAGATATTGAAAACACCGTCGATGACAAGTCATTATCTTTATTGACCATTTCGAATGTTTCATCCTCCCATTTGGTGGAGCTATGAACTGGAAATATGTTTATTTGTGATTTCTAGCCATTGAATTTTAGCATTTTTCATGATTAGTGTGAAAAATCATGAACAACATTTTTTCATTTTATCATCATTGCATCATAGGTAAATATTTGGTATTTTTCATCAATAAGATTATCTTCACGTTGGATGGAATTGCAGGGGCTCGGATTGTTAACTCTATCAGCTGTTCTTACTTCCCTAAACTCAACTGACTGTCAGAACACTGAGAGCAACATCTCTTGTTCTTCTCCTTCTACTGGCCGAGTCGTCTTCTTCTTCTTCTCTTTCTATCTAGTGGCAATTGCGCAGGCTGGACATAAGCCATGCGTACAGGCTTTTGGAGCCGATCAATTTGATGGGAGGGACTTAGAGGAGAGCAAATCCAAGAGTTCATTCTTCAACTGGTGGTATTTTGGCTTGTGCGGAGGTGCTTCTGTTACAATCTTCATCATGAGCTACATCCAAGACAACTTGAGTTGGGCTCTTGGATTCGGTATTCCATGTGTTTCAATGGCATTAGCACTCGTTGTTTTCTTGCTTGGAACGAGGACTTATCGTTACAGTTTCAAAGAGGATAAGAGCAGCCCATTTGTTAGAATTGCTCAAGTGTTTGTAGTAGCAGCAAGGAATTGGAGAGCCACACCTTCATCCACTAATATGCTAGAGGAAGCAAGGCAAACGTCTCCTAATTTTGGTGCTAACCAATTCAAGTAAGAGAAATGAATTACTTTTACCTATTTCGATAGAATGAAACATGAATTCTTTCATGTATGTTGTCCAGTTTGTCTTGTGAACATTTGCGCTAAAGTTTACTTATATGGAGTTGAATGGTGAAATAGGATTCAAATTGATACTAATATGAAGAAAGCTTTTGAACTAGCTTATTGTATTCTAATCTAATATGCTACATTAATGCTTTTTTTAATTTTTTATGACAGGTTTCTCGACAAAGCATTGATTTTTGAATCAGACAATTTGGATGATTCAAGGAAAGATTTGAAAGTATGTAGCATTAGCCAGGTGGACGAAGCAAAGTCTATATTGCGGATGGTTCCCATATGGTTTACATGTTTAATATATGGGGTCGTATTTGCACAGATGTCAACCTTCTTCACTAAGCAAGGAGGTACCATGGACAGATCAATAGGATCAAGTTTCCAAATACCTGCTGCCTCACTCCAAACCTTCACCGGAGTTTCTATTGTTCTCATCATTCCCATCTATGATCGTTTCTTTGTTCCTATTGCTAGAGTCATCACAGGGAAATCCTCAGGGATAACAATGCTTCAAAGAATTGGTTATGGAATGTTTATATCTATGATATCCATGGTGGTGGCAGCTCTAATTGAGAAGAAAAGGCTTAGAATTGCTTTAGATTTTGGGGTGGTTGACATTCCAGAAGCGACAGTTCCTATGAGTGTGTGGTGGTTAGTTCCTCAATATATTTTGTTCGGAATTGCCGATGTCTTCACCATTGTGGGTATGCAAGAATTTTTCTATGATCAAGTGCCAGATGGGCTTAGGAGTCTGGGTCTTGCCCTCTACTTGAGTGTCATAGGAGTGGGGAGCTTCCTTAGCAGCTTCCTCATTTCCACCATTGAAAAGGCAACTAGTGGGGATGGTCGGGATAGCTGGTTTTCGAACAACCTCAACCGAGCACATTTGGATTACTTCTATTGGCTTCTTGCAGGACTTAGCACTATCGAATTGGTTGTATACTTGTATTTTTCAAAATATTACTTCTATAGTAGGGCAAGTATTTTATAATGGGAGATTTGTAGTTGGTGCAACTATTCTCACTAGTTCTACTATTATAATTATGATTGATCAAAGATTAGGATCCTATGTTCTTAAAATCTGTATTCGCTGATTTACTTACATGCATAAACAACCTATTGTTCATCTCGTCAATCTCATTCAGGCATGAACTTTGTGAAACAAAATGAAACGAGCAAAAACCAATATAACACTATGTACATCAACGCAAAGTCCTCTATCCATGGAAATTTTGTATTTGCCTCATGATTCTTCACTTTTGAAAAACAAAAAGAGTAACTACAAATTTTTTGGCTTTTAGTAGGGGTCAAAAGCCGTCGCAAATACCAAAAATACCGTTGCTATTATCAATAGTGATGGGTCCCCGTTGATGGCACAACTAAAAGCCATATGGACCTCATTAGTGGCGGTCAAAAATCACTACTAGAAATGAGGTCTATAGTGACGGTAATGGTCGTTGCTAATTAGTTTTTAGTACCGTAGCTATGAATGCGATTTGAATGCCTATAATGGCGGTAATGACCGCCGCTAATAAGACTTTTTATTTTATTTTTTATGCTTTCAATACCATTCAATTTTGCATATTTTCTTACAAACAAAATTGAAAATATCTCACATTTGGTATATTTTATCTTGAGGTTCAATTCTAATCAAAGTTCCAAGTGCACGACATAGGGTTTATTTTATCTTGAGGTTCAATTCTAATCAAAGTTCCAAGTGCACGACATAGGGTTGTAGTTACAACTTTGTCACTCCAACTCTATGTGAGTGATCGATGCTATGTAAATTGTCAAAATATAGGATTGAACAAATATTAAAATAAACTTTGGTAAGTAAGATTTGTTCCACAATTTTACAATGAGTCATTAGGCCAATGTGATCTATAATTCATTGCCACGTCCTTCTAGATTTCAAAAAAAAATTGTTTAGATCCAAAAATAATATGAAAAAATTAGGAAAAAGTAGAGGTCCAAAATCAATTTTTGGTTCCTCACTCGCAGCACAACCCACAATGCATTTTTTATTATTGGATAAAGGAACGGCCAATCAATTTGACACTAAAAAATTAGGAAAAAGTAGAGGTCCAAAATGTCTCAAGACTCACTCAAGCATCTCTAGCCAATTAATTAAGGGTCACCTTCATCGCGTCTAGCAAGAGTACCAAGTGAACAAGATTCTTAAGAAACTCCATGAATTTCTCCTTTTTACCGAGTAATTAGTTGAAAGTGTGGATGCAAGACCACCAGAAAAAGTTGAATCTAAATCCCCTCGTTCTCTTCCACTAGACAAAATTGTCCAAGATCAAGGGCTGGATCATAGTTGTTAAGGTCTGGGAAGCTTATCTCATTGCAGAAACAAAGAAATCCCATCCACTGGTCCATGTTTATAACCTTGTAATCATTATGACTCTGAAGGCACTCGATAAGAAAATCGATCTGAGGACGGAATTCAGACCCTAAATCAAGATCTAGCGGTTCACATCTGAACAAAGTGCCTCAATTCCTTCTGGGTCGATCGTCCCAAAGGAACTATTTGCATAAGAATTAAACAGATGATCGATCCGCTCCAATTCCTTGGTCATAGCTTTGCTTGAGGCAAAGCGAAAGAGATCGACTGATGAAGAATTCACAGACGCAAAGGGATTCGGTGGTCCAGTTTTCTTGGTTGATTAGCGACGCATCCCGGGAACTCGATGATGGAAGATGAAGAAATAAAACCCTTGAGCGAGAGATCGAATGAGGATTCGTCGTTCTAAAGCGTTAACACGGATCTGCTACAACTCAGATCGCAAGGAAAAGATCTTGGCGTCTGCTTTTAAAATAGAAATTTGAGAAAGAGAGTCCTATTTTTTTTTTCCTTCTCTTGGAAAAAAAACTTTTGCAAGATCGAGATGACTCACCCAAGTCATCCCGATATCATCCATGAACGAGATGAATAGACATGGCATCTCAATTGTGTTGTATCTCATGAGATAAACGATATTTTCAAAATCATGTTCGATATAGTAAAACTTTACTACGTTATCCTGAATTTTATATATTTAAATTTGTTTTTAATTCATATTATTTTAATAAAATATGATTTTATGACCCAACATCTTCCAATCAAACTTATTTTATAAAAAAAAAAAATTATAATTAATTTCACATAAATATATGTGAATAAATAATTGTAAAATGAGTTAAATGATTAATTTATCACGAGATGAGTTTACTCATCCAAAACAACTCGGTCTCGTCCATGAAGGAAACGAGACATCAAACCGATTTTAAAACCATGATAAACAAATTACAACAATAATAAAAGAAAGAGAACATGGTAAAGAAGAGGATGAAGTAAGTCTATGTTAGAATTTGATTTCCAACTTAATGATTTTTCAATGGAGTGGCAAAGAGAAATTAAAGAACAAAGATGAAAGAAAAACACTCTTGAAATCTCATTTCTATAAGAACTTTTTCTCTCAAAGAAAAACTAGAAAATTACAGAGAATTACGAAAAAGAAGAAGGACGAGAGGGGTCCTTTCTTTAGAAATTGAGACTCTATTTATAGAGAAAAAAGTGTGTAGAAGAGTCCAAAAGTAGCTTCCACTTTTCTTTGTACTAAAGAACAAAAGACGAAAACATGAGTTAAGGATTAGGGCATTCCAAAGTGGACCCAAATGCTTGTGCCTTGAGATTTGGACTCCAAAATGCTGATTTTCTGTACAAGAAATACACGTAATCAGATTTATGAAATTATTTATGTATAATTAAGCCTAATTATCATATAATAACATGTAACATGATGTTTCGAGGCTTATCATGATTATTACCTTAAATTAAGATAAATGTCCGGGAAACATGCGTCTAATTCAGTGTTTCGAGACACTCATCAGTGAGCAGCCAATCACACAGGCCAATCCTGAGTCCCTGACCATCGATATTTTGTGGATATTCTCCGATGATTCTAACTGAAGTGGATAACCAAATAATGGAGTTCATTTTAAGAATTGCCTCAACTCCCAATATTACTTCAACGTCATTGATTCTACCTTTCAAAAAGACAATTGTTTTTAATATTCCAATTAACCTTAAGAATTAAATTAACACAATTATTAGCTTGATAGGGATTGAAAAATTAAAATTGTAGGAACAATCTCTTTCTACATGAGCAAATTTGTCACCTATTGGCAGACAGTGTGACCTTCCTGAGCTTATGTTCATCGGATAGAAGTTTGGTGAAACAAGTAAGGACTACTTCATTGGTGCCTTCTCCTTTAACCTCTTTATCCTGTCACCAAAGTTATCCTTGATACTGGTTTCTTAAGAAGATCATTCCCAATCTGCACTAGATTTAACAAGTTCTCATTTGTTGCAATGTCCACTGATGAGGCAACTCCCATCAATGTGTCATCCTAGGGTGGGATGTGCCAGAGGCATTTTTCAAATGAATGGTCCTGTGAGCCATATCAAATCATAAAAGTATGAATATTAAATAAATATTGATCAAGAAATACACAAATATCTATAACATTTTGTTTGAGATCAAAGTATGCACATCATAGAAATATATTAATTAGATCATGACATATTAGATAGACAATCAATCATAGTAGTATTAAATAGTACGGAAGTGATTAATCAAGATAGCACTCAAATAACCAATCATCGATCAATCATTGAAATAGGCACAAGAAATTCCTTTTTTTTTTTAATGAACCAAAATAATTTTTTTTTTTTTTTTTTTTTAAATATGAATTAAAACAAAAGAATTTTTTTTTCTTTTTTTTGTTGTCCAATCAAGGATTGTTTTGGGTGACCCAAAACAATTCAGATTTCAAAGAATATTGAATTGATGATAGAATGATAGTTGTGGAGATGGGGAGTATTTTTTTTTTTTTTTTTTTTTTTTGCATTTTTGAATTTATTACTCAAAAAGCTTCTCAATGAGAACTTAAATTATCTCGACTAACATATTAAGATTTCAAATTTACAATGAGTCATTAGGCCAATGTGATCTATAATCCATTGTCACGGCCTTCTAGATTTAAAAAAAAAATGTTTGGATCCAAAAATAATAATCTTACATCCAAGTTCTTAAAAATATAGCTATTAACTTTGACCAAAGTCTTAATGTTGAAAGATAAATAATATATATATTGAAAACTTCCCTTTCAAAATTCATTGAATTGATAACATTGGATCATGCCACATGCAAGTTCAACCCATATTAAAAGTAAAATCTTACTGAATTAGGCTTATATCGTTGTGATGAAATATCCTTACTAAGGAATGTGATTCCCAAAGTATGGTGTGAGACCCACGGTATTTTGTAAAGGATTAATATCAAAAATCATATCTGAAGGATTTTAATCTTAAAAACAAAAAAGGAACACACAAGTCCCATCCAAGGTTTGCTTGTTGTAGCAAACTCTAAAATGTATATTTTTAAAATTGTGTTGCTATCAGGACATACAACACAACACTCAAAACTCTTTTTTTATTATTATATATGTTGCCGGCACAGATAATACTCAAACACAACAATCACAGCACATTATTATTTTATTTTTTTCCTTATGTTGTTGCTAGCAACACTCAAAATCTCTTTTTTTCATTAAAAAAAAAAAAAAACCCTTCTCTAGTTGCTGCCAACACACATGCATACACCCTGCTCAATCTCTCTCCCTCTGCCTCCTTGGTTCCTCACTTGCAGTACAACCCACAACACATTTTTTATTATTGAATAAAGGAACAACCAATCAATTTGACACTAAAAAATTAGGAAAAAGTAGCGGTCCAAAATGTCTCAAGACTCACTCAAGCATCTCTAGCCAATTAATTAAGGGTCACCTTCATCGCGTCTAGCAAGAGTACCAAGTGAACAAGATTCTTAAGAAACTCCATGAATTTCTCTTTTTTACCGAGTAATTGGTTGAAAGTGTGGATGCAAGACCACCAGAAGAAGTTGAATCTAAATCCCCTCGTTTTCTTCCACTTGACAAAATTGTCCAAGATCAAGGGCCAAGCAAGGGTTGGATCATAGTTGTTAAGGTCTGGGAAGCTTATCTCATTGCAGAAACAAAGAAAGCCCATCCACTGGTCCATGTTTATAACCTTGTAATCATTATGGCTCTTAAGGCACTCGATAAGAAAATCGATCTGAGGATGGAATTAAGACCCTAAATCAAGATCTAGGGGTTCACATTTGAACAAAGTGCCTCAATTCCTTCTAGGTCGATTGTCCCAAAGGAACTATTTGCATAAGAATTAAACAGATGATCGATCCGCTCCAATTCCTTGGTCATAGCTTTGCTTGAGGCAAAGCGAAAGAGATCGACTAATGAAGAATTCACAGACGCAAAGGTATTCGATGGTCCAGTTTTCTTGGTTGATTAGCGACGTATCCTGGGAACTCAATGATGGAAGATGAAGACATAAAATTCTTGAGCGAGAAATCAAATGAGGATTCATCGTTATAAAGCGTTAACATGGAATTGCTACAATCCAATCGAGATGACTCACCCAAGTCATCTTGATATCATCCATGAACGAGATGGATAGACATGGCATCTCAATTGTGTCGTATCTCATAAGATAAACGATATTTTCAAAATCTTGTTCCAATCAAACTTATTTTATATTAAAAAAATTTATAATTAATTTCACATAAATATATGTGAATAAATAATTGTAAAATGAGTTAAATGATTAATTTATCACGAGATGAGTTTACTCATCCAAAACAACTCGGTCTCGTCCATGAAGGAGACGAGACATCAAACTGATTTTAAAACCATGATATCAAATGCATTGGATTAAGAGAGTTGTTATTGGGACCTTAACTTTTATTTTCTACACCCAATTAGAATTAATAATAAAATAAAGAAGTCAATAACTAAAAAATGGGGTACCAATAGAAATTAATTATTTGTTTTTCTTGTTTTAAATTTTGATTTATATTTGTTAGATTTAAGATTTTATATGGGCATTGTTGAAGTTATTTGAATGTGTTATAATGCTTCTTAATGTTGAAGTAAGAAGGGATTTTTCCCCAAATGTTCGCAACTTATGTTCAAATTTCGATTTTGGTACATTGTTCATTTTAATTCCCAAAACATACATTTCAAGTGTGTAAACACCCCCCTCAATCTAAAAAGGGTCAATGTAATTAGACCAAGTTCAATGGATTTTGATAACTTTATCCAATTCAAAGAATTCTCTAAAACTTGTCAATAAAAACATTCTTAATCTTAGGTTGTTAAAGGATTAGTTAGGCTAAATGAACTTAATGTTCAAAATCCAAGTCCATATTTGTATGTCATCTAGCATAATTCTCTAGGATTTAATCTAGTGTCAATGACCTAGGACTCTTTTATCCTCTTCAAATAATTCTCTAGAAACTATAACCTTTACAATCTTATCTCCTTGATCATCATGATTGGTGAGATCTATAGGTGAGTGAAAAACCATCAAATAAAAAAAAAAGGTAATTTAGGATTTTTCTAAAGGTTTTGTTAAGAATATTGGGAACCCTAGGATTTAGGACGAATTTACCCCCAATGGTATCTCAAAATCCTATAAATAGGACCCCCATTCAAAATAAAAAAGATGAAAAGCTGAGATGATTTAAAATTCTATCAAAATCTCTCCCAAAACTCTCTAAGCTTTCTTATTCTCTCAAAACTTTTTTAAAAATCTTTAAAAGAACAAATCAAGAAGAAGAAGAAAAAAAGGCTAAGGTGGGGCTAAACCCTTCAGCCTCCCATTTTTTTTTTATCCCCCTCTTCTCACTCTCCCCTTCGTTTTACAATTAAGTACTTTTCTTACTTAGGTTACTTGCTTGCTTTTTAATGTAATTTTTTAAAGTTCGAATTTAGAGACTTAGGGAGAGAGAGAAAGTAATCCCTCTTAGAGGTAATCTCCCCTAATAAGTTCGTAATAAGTTCTTTGAGAACATTAAATTAGGTTGTTTTACTTTCTTTTTTTTATTTCCATGCAATTTAAATTCATAGTGTAGATGTTTTACTTTACTCGCACTTTAAGTTTCCTAGAATAATAGTCCTTGTTTTACCTTTTTTTATGGCAATAGAGCTAGAAAGTAAATTCTCCTTAAAGGTAATATTTTCTTGATAAGTCCATTACATGCATACACTTTACACATACTCACTTCTATAATGGCTACAAGCAAGAGTTTAGGTCCCTATGGACTTGTTTTCAACCTTTAGAGCCAACAAAAATAATCTAAAAATGGATAAAATCTCATGCATGTAGTCTTGATACCAATATGGTGTGGTTCAAATCATAAACCTCATTAAATGATTAAACCAATAAATAAAATCTCCCTAAGGAGCGTATAAAATTATTTTAAATCTTTAGGACGCCAAATGATAAGATCCATGTAGGTTTTCATCAAAGTCTCAAGCTCACAAAAAATTTCAACAAGCAACATTTTTGTTTTAACTTGCTCATTAATTTATGTCTTTATTTCATAAAATTAGACTATAGTGAGTTTCCTAATCACACCATTTGATCTTCTATTGGTAATCATCTTAGGATGGGAGGGACAAGGTGCCTAGATTTCTAGGTACTCCTAAATCCATGTAGATGTGTTCTAACCTCCCCAACTGAGCCTCCTTACCTTAGATTTCTAAATAGATCATTTTCTCCTTATCTTTTGGATATGTAAGTCACTACAAGTCAAAAATAGAATTTTATAAAATATTTTAATGGTATTCATTCACACCTTAATTGAATGGTGTGACTCTTAAATCCATGTAGATGAGCTCAAACCTCCCCAAAAGTTTCAAAGCCCACGTATCTATAGAGTGAATTCATCACTTTTATAATTAATGAATTCACTGATATATCTACAAATTTGTAGATATTAAAAGTGACGAACTCACAAGTTCGTAGGTTATAAAAATGACGAATACATGTTTTGCGAATTAAAATAAATAGTGTACTCAACTCGAAATTTCATCATATTTAGCAAAATTGAGATTCACCCAAGTAAGAGCTTGAACCAAACTTATATATTGTTTGAATGGTGGGTTTTAATATGTGACAAATAATTTAAGAAAGTAATAAGTAAAAGTTGGGAGGTGCCAATAGCATTTCTCTAAAAAAAATGAGAAATATATTTCATTTAATTATGTAGAAAAATATTGTACTACCTTTGTTGGACATTGTGTTGAACATTGCACTAACGTGGCAGTTTATAGAAAACCATTGATTTTTTAAACATGTATCTCGAGGAAAGAAATCAATGGTTATCTGCACACTGCCACATCAACACAGTTTTAAATACAATGTCCAACGAAGGCAGTGTAGCACAACTTAATTTTCTATTGAATAATGATAAAATGACTCAAAAAATTGCACTCAATCTATACTCGATTGATGTCAAGTGCACAAAATGGTAGAACCCTTGCTAGCAATTTGGAATATGACAAAATTTTGATACATAAAAAATTCAAGTTCTATTTCATTTTGAGTTGCAAAAATTTGGTCTAAAATTCGATAACTAGAAGATATGCGATATATGCTTTATATGTGCATTGTCTATCTCATTTAAAAAATTTGGTAATATGAGAAATATGATGATGATGAAGATGATGATAATAATGATAGTGGTAATAATGAGGGTATTGTGATTATTATTCCATTACTTCATGAAAGTAGATTAAAGTTAATAGATAAATCATTAATTTAAAAAAGTTATGTTATCTCAAATAAATGTATAGGGACATGACATTATTCTTTATATGTTGAAAGGGATATTTTTCACAAGATGGATTCCTCTAAAATTTTGAAGCATGTCAATTATTTTCAAATTAAATTTTTGATTGCACGTCACAATTTACAAGTGTATACTTTACAATATAGAACAAGTTCTAATGACATTTTTTTTAAAACAGGTATTTATAAAAATCTCTTAAGAAAAAACGCATTTTATTCTTCTTCTGCCTTTTAATTTAAAATATGTGAATAATACTGAAAAAATGAAAATTTTGTGAAATTTTCGCGAATTAAATGGGGGATTGCTAAGATGGGTGGGGTCGAATTGTCCATGTATATCTCTGAAGAAAAAGATCTTTTGGGGTTCTGTGCACTTACCACGTCAACCAAGTAAGGTTTTTCGTGTCCGTTACCACGACCTTTTTGTAGTACATAGTCGAGTTATAACACTTGCGTGTAGTACGGGGAAAGGGAATCTAGTGGTGGAGTTAGTGGTGAGAAATGGTGATCTCTGATACTTCAACTGGTGCTACTGTAAGTGATGCTCTGTTGTTGAGAGAAGAGATCGTTGAAGGAGTGGTGGATTACAAAGGAAGGAGAGTTAATATTATATCCAAATCCAAATATGGTGGATGGAGATCTGCTTCTTTAATTATTGGAGTTGAAATCGCTGAGAGATTCGCTTATTATGGAATCTCATCAAATCTCATAACCTATCTCACTGGCCCTCTTCGCCAATCTACGGTCTCTGCTGCTGAGAACGTGAACGTGTGGTCTGGTACTGCATCTATGCTTCCTTTACTTGGTGCTTTTGTTGCAGATTCGTATGTTGGACGATATTGGACCATCTTATTCTCTTCTCTGCTTTATGTTCTGGTTCGTCTCTCTTTCTTGATTTTGACTTTGTGTGCGCGGATGCCGTTTGATGAAAGTGAATTTTTTTAATGTTAAACGAACGGCTGAGATGGGAAGAGAAATACAGTTGTACAGCTCTTCGCATCTCAGTGGTTCGGTAAGAGTCCTCCCCAAGAGTATGTCCTACTTAGGAGGACTGTACCCATCGACATGATCATTAGATGAACTCCGAGAGGTGTGTTGGGCTGGACTACTAGGACTGGAGTAAACCAGGAGCTGTAAATTGTGATGTTTTGCTCTGTATTTTATTTATTTTTATTTTATTTTTTGAAAGTTAACACCAAAGAAGATTGAATTGATTATACATACAGAATTTAGTAGGGACGAGCATAGAGAGATGGAGATGGTGCGATATAATTTAGTGATGTTTTCAAGTTCGTCTTACACACAAAAAATAGAGAGGGCAAGAGAAACAGAATGATGCAATTATAATTCATCAATCTTCTCGAATAAAAAATCAAACTACCGATTCAGTCCAAATCACTCATCAAACCATTAAAACTATTCAAATCATCTATTCATTTTTTTTTTATTATAGATAATTGAAAGAGAAACAGGAAGAGGGGAGGTCGAGATGACAGAACCAGTCCATTAAGAATACTCTTAAAGGTCACAAAACCCATGTTCTAATCTACCAAGTCATCAAGAAATGTCATACCAGCATCAACTATTTGTGTTGGGAGTCTAGAGTCCATAATTGCAACTTGAGGAGTACATTTAAATTACTCTTACCTATTGCACGTCACCAAATAATTCAAAACTTGAACATAAATACCTTGATGAAAATTTGTATTCTATTGTTTCATGTCCGATTGTTGTAGATGAATGTGGAAAGAATCGGGTTGAGGCACATACAAGGTCTCTCCTTTTAAGGTGTTTCGCATCCCCACAACAATAGAATCAGACCCAGTTGTTCTCATGTTTTTTGCACCTTAAATGAACAACCCAAAAGATGTTGGAAGTTGCACCCCAATGTTTGCCCGGAAGAGAAACGAATTGATAAAAAGAATGAACAAATGTTTGGTTGTGTTAGGCGGATGTAATAGAGGAGAAGGGAGGAGAGAAACTGAACACAGACAAGGAAAATATCTTTGTTTGTTATTCTGTTCAACTCTAAACAGAACAGAGGTATTTATAATCCTCAATAAGGCCACTAGAATGGATGTAAACATGCCCAATATATGACCACTACCAATGAGCCACTAAAGGTTTGCTCGAGGCACTCGTTGGCATCCACTAGCCTTTCATGTGTTTCATCCTCTCTTTTGGTGGACTTATGAATTGAAATTTTTTTCTGTTTTTGATTTCCAGCCATTGAATTGATTCATTTTTCATCTTGGTTGTGGAAAATCAAATTTTCTTACTTTTAGAGCCATTCATTTGAGCATTTTTTCTTTATATCATCATCATAAGTAAATATTTGGTATTTTTCATCAATAAACATTATCTTCAAGTTGGATGGAATTACAGGGGCTCGGATTGTTAACTCTATCAGCTGTTCTTACTTCCCTAAACTCACCTGACTGTCAAAACACTGAGAACAATATCTTTTGCTCTTCTCCTTCTACTCTCCAAGTCGTCTTCTTCTTCATCTCTTTGTATTTAGTAGCAATTGCACAAGCTGGACATAAGCCATGCGTACAGGCTTTTGGAGCCGATCAGTTTGACGGGCGAGACCCAGAGGAGAGCAAGTCCAAGAGTTCATTCTTCAACTGGTGGTATTTTGGTTTATGTTTGGGTTCCTGTGTTACAATCTTTATCATGAGCTACATCCAAGACAACTTGAATTGGGGGCTTGGATTTGGTATTCCAAGTGTTTCAATGGCCGCAGCACTTATTGTTTTCTTGCTCGGAACTAGGACTTATCGTTATAGTTTCAAAGAGGAGAAGAGCAACCCATTTGTTAGAATCGCTCAAGTGTTTGTAGTAGCAGCAAGGAATTGGAGAAACACCCCTTCATCCACTGCCATGCTAGAGGAAGCAAGGCAAACGTCCTCCAATGTTGGTTCTCACCAATTCAAGTAAGAGAAATGAATTTCTTTTTGCTTATTTTGAAACAATGAAAAATGAGTACTTTTTTTTACGTATGGTATAAAATGGAGTTTGCACTTTAGGAAACTCATCCATTCATCAGCCACAATCAGTTTTTCTTCTTCACACCCATATCTGCACTCAGGTTTATGATCAAGTTAAATGGTGAGTAGGATTTATATTATCGACCCAATACTTGAAATCATGCATATGATGATAATACTAACAGAGCTTTTGAGTTACTTTACAATATTCTAATTGAACATACAAGAAGACCTTCTTTATGGCAGGTTTCTCAACAAAGCATTGATTGATGAATCAAACTTTTCAAATGATTCAAGGAAAGATTGGAGAGTATGTAGCATTAGTCAAGTGGAAGAAGCAAAGTCTGTACTGCGATTGGTTCCAATATGGGTTACATGTTTGATATATGGGATTGCATTTGCACAAATCTCGACATTCTTCACTAAGCAAGGAGGTACCATGGACAGATTAATAGGATCAAGCTTCCAAATACCAGCTGCCTCACTCCAATCCTTTACTGGACTGTCTATTGTTCTACTTCTTCCCGTATATGATCGTTTCTTTGTTCCTATTGCTAGATTCATCACAGGGAAGTCCTCAGGGATAACAATGCTTCAGAGAATTGGGTGTGGAATCTTTGTATCTGTGATCTCCATGGTGGTGGCAGCTTTAATTGAGAAGAAAAGACTTAAAATTGCTTTAGATTTTGGGTTGGTTGACATTCCGGAAGCAATAGTTCCTATGAGTGTGTGGTGGTTACTTCCTCAATACATCTTATTCGGAATTGCTGATGTCTTCACCATTGTGGGTATGCAAGAATTTTTCTATGATCAAGTGCCGGATGGGCTTAGGAGTCTAGGTCTCGCCCTCTACTCATGTGTCATAGGAGTAGGGAGCTTCCTTAGCAGCTTCCTCATTTCCACCATTGAGAAGGCAACTAGTGGGGGTGGCCGGGATAGCTGGTTTTCCAACAACCTCAACCGAGCACATTTGGATTACTTCTATTTGCTTCTTGCAGGACTCAGCACCATAGAGTTGGTTGTCTACTTGTATTTTTCGAAACACTACATCTATAGTAGGGCAAGCACAATATGATGGGGGAATTTTCTCGGTGCAATTGCTATTTCTAGTATTACCACCTTTATTATTGATTGTAGATAAGGATTCTCTCCATTTCTGAACCCCACATAAGATCCTAGTGATTCTTGTAATCTTATCTTAAACACTATAAATACAAACTGAACCTATTGATCAAGTGATCAAGTTTGTTTCAGCAAGAAGTCTGAATTGTCAATCTTGAGGAAGGTGTACCTTGAAATGCTTTGCTGCACACTCTTTCGAATCCACTGACCTTGCCAGTGTTTCACCCACCCCTTTGGTGGGCCTTATGTACTGAAAATCATTGTTTATTTGTACACATTGAATTTCAGTATTTTTCAATGTGGGCGTGGAAATTCAACGATTCTTAATCTATTATTGAATCTGATGGGTGTGAAAATTCTTGTTTCGTGTCATCATCATAAGTAAATTATAGGTAGTTGTCACAATTCACAAAAAAATTATTTTCGTCAAGTTTGATAGAATCACAGGGCCTTGAATCTGAAAATTAATTTTCTTTATGTATGTTGTAGAAACTGCCTAGAGTGGGCTTAATTTGGCTCAGGTTTACAAGATGCTGAATGGGTGTTGATCTGGCCTTCTATCCACGGTTACCTAATCTTCAATGGAGCTTTCACTTAAGAGGTCTATACATTCATTACGCACAATCCTTGGTTTGTCTTTTTACACCCATATTTGTAATAAGGTATAAGATTGAGTTTAACGGTGACGTAGGAATTATTTTCTGGGCCCAATATATGAGACAATACATATGATTATGATGATATGAAGTTTCATAATTACCATATTCTAATTAGACCTGCAACATTTAGTTTTTTTCCCTTTTATGACAGGTTTCTCGACAAGGAGTATTTGATTGTCATACCAGACACTTCTGATGATTCAAGGAAAAATTGGAAACTATGTAGCATAAGTCAAATGGAAGAAGCAAAGTCTGTAATTGTAGTTTGTTCTAATATGGCTTTCATGTTTTTATATGGGGTCACATTTGCACAATCTTCAACTTTCTTTACTTAGAAAGGCTGTACCATGGACAAATGAGTAGGATCAAACTTCCACCTTGCCTCACTCCAAGCCTTTATTGGCATGTCTATCGTTTTCATCATTTCTATCTATGATAATGTGTTTGTTCTATTGCTAGAGTCATCCCATGGAAGCTCTCAGGAATAACAAGGCTTCAGAGAATTTGCTTGTGGAATGTTTTTTCGGTGATTTCTATGGTGGTGGCAACATTAATTGAGAAGTGGCTTAAAAGTTGTCCAGATTTTGGGTTGGTGGACATTCCAAAAGCTTCAGTTCCTAGGAGTGTGGTGGTTGGTTCTTCAGTGTATCTTGTTCAGAATCACCAAAGTTTTCACCTTGGTTGGTCTACAAGAAATTTCCTATGATGAGGTTGCGGATGGGACTAGGAGTCTGGGTCTTGCCCTCAACTAGGCACATCTGGGTTACTTCTCTTGGCTTATGGCCGAGGACTCAACAGTCTAAAGTTGGTTGTCTACCTTTAAGTACAATGTAATGGGTATTTAGCTTTGCATACTTGGGCTTAATAGTAACACAATTAGTAGTTGAAATTCTATTTAACGGTCTTCATTCTACAAAAAATACCCTCGATGCGTCTTCAAGTGCTCCTCCCCTACTCTAGAACTGTGAGCATGGATCCCCTAGACGTAGTAATGTATGCAAAGAGAAATAAAGAAACACAAGATTTACATGCGTCGGCCAAACCCACCTCCATCAATGAGAGATGAAATAGTTTCGCTATATGAACAGTACCTAGCACGACCTTAATTCAGGTCATCTAACCCAACAAGAGCTTTTCAAGGGCCTAAGAACAGTAAAATGCCAAACACTAAGGGACTATTTTCTTCATAGGTCATTCATTGGACACTAATTTTCTTTAGCAAAAACTTAATTAAGAAAAATCGGCAAAGAAAATACAAACCAAGGAACCTGTGTGATTGTTGCCTATTGACAACAATGCCCAATCACTCCCCAAATCCACCTTGCCATTGGAACTTTTCAATATCAATTTCCAAGTGATGCGGTCACATGACTAGTCCCTCTTACTAAGAAATATGCCTAATTTCCCATTCTTCAAAAAACAGAACCCACCCTAGTGGCTTGTGCAGTACAAATAAAAATAACATCTAGAACATAACAATAATACTAGTAATGGCAACTGTCCTAAGAATTTTTATTATTATCATCAATAAATAGCCACTTTGCTAAGGTAAATCCACTATCACATTGTATTTTTTCTATTGTAGATATAGGATTTGGAAAAATACAGGTAGACAGCCAGCTCTACCATGCTTAGTCCTGCAAGAAGCCAATAAAAGTAAACCAAATTTGCTCGGTTGAGATTGTTCGAAAACCAACTATCTAGACCACCTCTGCTAGTCACATTCTCAATGATCGAAATGAGGAAGCTACTAAGAAAGTTCCCTACTCCGAAGATGCTCAATTAGAGGGCGAGACATGGACTCCTAAGCCCAATATTACTAGGACAACCTAACTTGGAAAGAGATCCAGATATTTTTGGAAAAGTTAGCTGTCTTACTGTATTTTTTGTGTGTGAAATTTCCACTTAGCAAAGTTGGTAAAGGCTTGATGAGAGTTGATCCCATGACCTAGGTTCAAACCCCGGAGAAACTCGCCAATCCAATTCTTATAATGCTTCTTTATTTTTGTCACCCCTATAACTCATGTTTATGGCTCACCCTGTATGTCAAGTTCAGAACAGAAGATTTGAATGTTGCTTTCTTGAATGCTTGTTTGTAAACAACCAATTCATCGCTCAGATAGGAAAGAACAGGAGGCATCATCAGAATGTGGAATGATGGATGCATAAACAATGGTAGAAGTTCCCCGTTAAACCTTCCTTCACCTCCGTTAACTACTAACCCCTTGCTTGCTTAGCCAATTCGTGTTCTTATTGTTTCCTTATGTGTATAATTCTTATAGGATTACCTTTGTGTGATAATTGATCAATCAATCCAATCTTCTATATCGAAAATTCACTACATCGAGGGAGAGATAAACTGTGGGAGAAATGAGATAGCACGGGAGAGATGGGTTGTGCGAGAGAGGGAGTACAGAGGTGTCTACATTGTCTCTGAACTACTGTCTTCAAGAGTGAGGAAAAGCTCACTCATGGATCATCTCTCCTTATGAGTGTAAGAACATACTCTTTTTAAACTGCTTCTCATTTGAGAAAGATGGTAGGAATTCTTGGTAACTCCTAGAAAGTGAAAAAGTGGGAGAGAAAATTTATGCAGCAGAGAGACACTTTTCTCTTTGGAAAGAAGGTGGTAGGAAGAGATAGTGAGAGTTAGCTTGTACTATATGAAAGCAGGGGGGTCATGGTGAAGATCACTAGGAAGCTGTCTCTCCCTCCCCTTCGAGTAATCTAATCTAAGCGAAAAATGAGTATACACTTCCCAAATTTTTTTTAAGGATAATGAAAACACCGTTGATGACAAGTCATTATCTTTATTGACCATTTCGAATGTTTCATCCTCCCATTTGGTGGAGCTATGAACAGGAAATATGTTTATTTGTGATTTCTAGCCATTGAATTTTAGCATTTTCATGATTGGTGTGAAAAATCATGAACAACATTTTTTCCTTTTATCATCATCGTCATCATAGGTAAGTATTTGGTATTTTTCATCAATAATATTTTCTTCACATTGGATGGAATTGCAGGGGCTCGGATTGTTAACTCTATCAGCTGTTATACTTCTGTAAACTCAACTGACGGTCAGAACACTGAGAACAACATCTCTTGTTCTTCTCCTTCTCTGGCCAAGTCTTCTTCTTCTTCTTCTCTTTCTATCTAGTGGCAATTGCGCAGGCTGGACATATGCCATGCATACAGGCTTTTGGAGCTGATCAATTTGATGGGAGAGACCTAGAGGAGAGCAAATCCAAGAGTTCATTCTTCAACTGGTGACATTTTGGCTTGTGTGGAGGTGCCTCTGTTACAATCTTCATCATGAGCTACATCCAAGACAACTTGAGTTGGGCTCTTGGATTTGGTATTCCATGTGTGTCAATGGCAATAGCACTTGTTGTTTTCTTGCTTGGAACCAGGACTTATCGTTACAGTTTCATAGAGGATAAAAACAGCCCATTTGTTAGAATTGCTCAAGTGTTTGTAGTAGCAGCGGGGAATTGGAGAGCCACACCTTCATCCACTAATATGCTAGAGGAAGCAAGGCCAACGCCCCCTAATGTTGGTGCTAACCAATTCAAGTAAGAGAAATGAATTACTTTTACCTATTTCGATAGAATGAAACACGAATTCTTTTACGTATGGTGTCCAGTTTGTCTTGTGAACATTTGCACAAATGTTTATTATATGGAGTTGAATGGTGAAATAGGATTCAAATTGATGATGATATGAAGAAAACTTTTGTATTAGCTTATCGTATTCTAATCTAATATGCTACATTAATGCTTTTTTTTTTTTTTTTCTTTATGACAGGTTTCTCAACAAAGAATTGGTTTTTGAATCAGAAATTTGGATGATTCTAGGAAAGATTTAAAAGTATGTAACATTAGCCCGGTGGACGAAGCAAAGTCTATATTGCGGTTGGTTCCCATATGGTTTACATGTTTAATGTGTGGGGTTGTATTTGCACAAATGTCGACCTTCTTCACTAAGCAAGGAGGTACCATGGACAGATTAATAGGATCAAGTTTCCAGATACCTGCTACCTCACTCCAAACCTTCACCGGAGTTTCTATTGTTCTCATCATTCCCATCTATGATCGTTTCTTTGTTCCTATTGCTAGAGTCATCACAGGGAAATCCTCAAGGATAACAATGCTTCAAAGAATTGGTTGTGGAATGTTTATATTTATGATATCCATGGTGGTGGCAGCTCTAATTGAAAAGAAAAGGCTTAAATTGCTTTAGATTTTGGGGTGGCTGACATTCCGGAAGCGACAGTTCCTATAAGTGTGTGGTGGTTAGTTCCTCAATATATTTTGTTTGAAATTGCCGATGTCTTCACCATTGTGGGTATGCAAGAATTTTTCTATGATCAAGTGCCAGATGGGCGTTGGAATCTGGGTCTTGCCCTCTACTTGAGTGTCATAGGAGTAGGGAGCTTCCTCGTTTCCACCATTGAAAAGGCGACTAGCGGGGATGGTCAGGATAGCTGGTTTTCCAACAACCTCAATCGAGCACATTTGGGTTACTTCTATTGGCTTCTTGCAAGACTCAGCCACATCGAATTGGTTTATACTTGTATTTTTCAAAATACCATTTCTATATTAGGGAAAGTATAATGGGGGATTTATAGTTGGTGCAACTATTATCACTTGTTCTACTATTATAATTATGATTGATCAAAGATAAGGATCATACGTTCTTAAAATCTTTATTCGTTGATTTACTTACATGCGTAAACAACCTATTGTTCGACTCGTCAAACTCATGCAGACATGAACTTTGTGAAACAAAATGGAACGGGGAAAAACCAATATGACACTAGGTACATCAACGCAAAGTCCTTATATCTATGGAAAATTTGTATTTGCCCCATGATACTTCACTTTTGAAGAACAAAAAGGGTGGTGACCAATGATGATGATCTTGTTAGCAACAATGGTTTGTAGAGTAGATAACATTTTGCAACATAAATCACACGGAAAAAACAAACTTCCTCCCTTTTATCTATCATGTAAATCAGACGAGTCGTGATATAATGACTCACCAGGTGGCATACTCAATTGACTCCCTAACATAACAAGTTCAAGAGTCATAGATTTGTACGCCTCGGGATATACGATTGCATTTCCCCATAAAAATGTATCATGAGGGAACTGTGTATCAGCAACAATGGTTTGTAGTGTAGATAACGGTTAGCCACATAAATCTCATAGATAAATAAACTTCCTCTCTATGTCTTTCATGTAAATCAGAAGAGTTGTGATGATATGACTCACCAAGTGGCATACTCTATTGACTCCCTAACGTGACAAGTTTGGGAACTGTAGATATGTATACCTTGGGATACACGATTGCACTTCCCCCATTAAAAAAATGTATCTCGAGGCATACAGATCTACAATTCCTGAGCTTGTCCATGTCAGGGATTAGATTGAGTATGCCACCTAACAAGTCGTATAATCAAGACTCAAATCAGACCTAATGGAGCTATAATATTGATTCAAAACAAAACCAAAGCATGGGAAAGAAAACATTAAAGAAGAAACGGAAGCTCACACAATAACTATCCTATACCAAACATAGTTTCAAATCTCGCCCGAGACTGAGATGACTCACCCGAGTCATCTCGATATCATCATGAACGAGATGGATAGACATGGCATCTCAACTGTGTCATCTCATGTGAGATAAACGAGATTTTCAAAATCTTGTTCGATACAGTAAAACTTTGCTGAGTCATCCTAGATTTTATATATTTTACTTAATTTTTGTTTGTTTTTAAATTCATATTACTTTAATAAAATATGATTTTATGACCCAACATCTTCCAATCAACCTTATTTTATAAAAAAATATATATAATTAATTTCACATAAATATATGTGAATAAATAATTGTAAAACGAGTTAAATGATTAATTTATCACGAGATGAGTTTACTCATCCGAAACAACTCGAACTTGTCCCTAAAGGAGATGAGACATGAAACCTATTTTAAAACCTTGCTATCAAATGCAATTGATTAAGAGAGTTGTTATTGGCACCTTAACTTTTATTTTCTAGACCCAATTAGATTTCTATTTGTTAGGTTTAGGATTTTATATGGGCGTCATTGAAGTTATTTGAATGTGTTATAATGCTTCTTAATGTTGAAGTAGAAAAGGGATTTTTCCCTAAATGTGTGCAATTTATATCTAAATTTCGATTTTGGTACACTGTTTATTTTAATTCCTAAAATATACATTTCGAGTGTGTAGACACCCCTTCAATCTAAGAAGGGTCGATGTAATTAGACCAAGTTCAATGAATTTTGACATTTTTGCCCAACTTAAAGTATTATTTAGAACTTGTGGACAAAAACATTCTTAACCTTAGGTTATTAGAGGATTAGTTAGGCTAGATGACCTTAATGTCCAAAATTCAAGTCCATATTTACATGCCATCTAGCCTAATTCTTTAGGATTTAACCCAAAACCAATGGCATATGATTTTTTTATCCTCCTCAAATAATTCTCTAGAAACTAGGATATTTTACAATCGCATCCTTTTGATCATCATGATTGGTGAGACTTCTAGGTGAGTGAAAGACCATCAAATTCAAAGTGATAAGATGTAATTTAAGATTTTTCTAGAAGTTTTGTTGAGAATATTGGGAATCCTAGGCTTTAGGATAAGTTTACCCCCAAAGATTTTCCCAAATCCTATAACAAAGACCCCATCCAAGGCAAAAAGTGCAAGAGCTGAGGTGATTTAAAATTATATTCAAATCTCTCCCAAACCTCTCTAAGCCTTCTTATTCCCTCAAAACCTCTCTAAAAATCTCTAGAACAACAAATCAAGAAGAAAGAAGAAGACCAAGGTGGGGCTGAACCCTCCAACCTCCTCTCTTTTTAATCACCCTCTTCTCACTCTGTCATTCTCTTTACTTTCAAGCACTTTTCTTACTTAGCTTATTTACTTGTTTTTTAATGTAGTACGTTAAAGTTCTAGTTTATAGGCTTCGAGGGAGGGGAGGGGAGGGGAGAGAGAGAGAGAGAGAGAGAGAGAGAGAGTAATTTTTCTTAGAGGTAATCTCCCCCAATAAGTCCTCAATAAACTCCTTGTGAACATTAGATTAAGTTATTTTAATTTTTTTTCTTCATTTCTATGTAATTTAAATTCATTATGTAAATGCTTTAATTTCTTTACTTTACTCGCACTTTAAGTTTCCTAAAATGATAGTTATTCTTGTTTTATCTTCTTTGATGGCAATAGAATTAGAGAAAAAACCCTCCTTGGAGTTAATTTTCTCTTCATAAATCTGTCACATGCATAAACTTTACATACACTCACTTTTACAATGGCTACAAGTAAGAGTGTAGGTCCCTATAGACCTATATTTAATCTTTAGAGCTACCAAAATAAAATAAAAAATAGACAAAGTCTTATGCATGTAGTCTTGATTCATATATGGTGTGGTTCAAATCATGAACCTCACCAAAGAATCAAGCCAATAAATAAAGTCTCCCTAAGGAGCATATAAAATTGTTTTGATGCTTTGAGACTCCAAATGATGAAATCCATGTAGGTTTTCATCAAAGTCCCAAATTCACAAAAATTTTCAGCAAGCAACATTTCTATTTTAGTTTGCTCATTAGTTTAAATCTTTCATTTCATAAAACTGGACTATAGTTCTTTTGCTTCTTAATTTTCTCTATAAATTCCTTTATTAAAAAAAAAAGTTTCCTAAACACACCATTTGATTATTTATTGGTAATCATCTCGGAATGAGAGAGACAAGGTACTTAACACCTTCCTTGTACCTCAACCAAACCTCTTTACCTTAGATTTTTAGGTAAATCATTTTCCCATTATCTTTTGGATATGTAAGTCATTACAAGTCAAAAAATAGAATTTTATAAAACATTTTCATGATACCCATTCTCACCTTAATTGAATGGTGGTGACTACTAAACCTATGTAGATAAGCTTAAACCTCTCTAAAGGTTTCGAAGCCCGCGTATCTATAGAGTGAATTCGTCACTTTTATAATCAATGAATTCACCAGTATATCTACAAATTCATAGTTATTAGAAGTGATGAACTCACGAGTTTGTAAGTTATAAAAATGACGAATGCAGGTTTTGCGAATTAAAATGAATAATATACTCAACTCGAAATTTCGTCATATTTAGCAACATGGAGATTCGCCCAAGTAAGAACTTGAACCAAACTTATATATTTGTTTAAATATGTGACAAATAATTTAAAATTTGAGGTGTATTAAGTAAAAGTTGGGTGTCAATAGCATTTCTCTGTAATAAAAAAAAAAAAGAATTAACTATCATTTAATTATGTAGAAAAATATTATATTGCCTTTTTTGAACATTGCGTAGATGTGGTAGTGCATAGAGAGAACCATTGATTTTTTTAACATGTATCTCGAGGAAAGAAATCAATAGTTATTTGCGCACTACAACATCAACGCAGTGTAGCACAACTTGATTTTGCATTGAATAATGATAAAATGACTCAAAAAATCATACTAATCTGTACTTGATTGATATCAAGTACACAAAATGGTAGAACCTTTGCTAGCAATTTGGAATATGACAAAAATTTGATACATAAAAAATTCTAGTTCTATTTCATTTTGAATTGTAAAGATTTGATCTAAAATTCAATAAACGGAAGATATGCGACATATTCTTTATATATGTATTATCTATCTCATTTCAAAATTTTGGTAATATGATAGTTATGATGATATAGTGGTGATGATGATAATTATAGTGGTAGTATTGAGGGCATTGTGGTTATTATTATATTAGTTCAGGAAAGAAGACCAAAGTTAATGAATAAATCATTAGTTTTGAGAATTATAATATCTCAAATAAATGCAGACAGACATGATATTATTCATTCCTTAAATGTTGAAAGGGAAGACAGACAAGATATTATTTATTCCTTAAATGTTGAAAGGGATATATCTCAAAATTATTTCTCTAAAATTTGTAGTATAAACTCGAGTTATGACACTTGCGTCTTGTACCGGGAAGGGGGAAAAAACAGGGAGAAGGTAAAGTTGGTGGTGAGAAATGGTGGTCTCGGGTACTTCAACTGGTGCAACTACAAGTGATGCTCTGTTGTTGCGAGAAGAGATCGTTGAAGGAGTGGTGGATTACAAAGGAAGGAGAGTTAATAATATATCCAAATCCAAATGTGGTGGATGGAGATCTGCTTCTTTCATTATTGGAGTTGAAATCACTGAGAGGTTCGCTTATAATGGAATCTCATCAAATCTCATACCTATCTCACTGGCCCTCTTCGCCAATCTACGGCCTCTGCTGCTGAGAATGTGAACGTGTGGTCTGGTACTGCAGCTATGCTTCCTTTACTTGGTGCTTTTTGTTGCAGATTCGTATGTTGGACGATATTGGACCATCTTATTCTCTTCTCTCCTTTATGTTCTGGTTCGTCTCCCTTTCTTGATTTTGACTTTGTGTGCGCTGGTGCCGTATGATGAAAGTGATTTTTTTTTAATGTTAAACGAACGGCTGAGATGGGAAGACAAATACAGTTGTACAGCTCTTTGCATCTCAGTGGTTCGGTAAGAGTCCTCCCCAAGTGTATGTCCTAGTTAGGAGGACTGTACCCACCTGGAGCGGAGCTAGTAAGGAACTGGTGGAGGCAATTGCCTCCCACAGAACTTTGAGACAACCCTATATTTTTAACTAATTACATACCCCATTTGTCCCCACGCCCTCACCTCTCTCCCCATTTGCCCCCACACCCTCATCTCCCTCCAATTTTTGCCCCTACACCCTCACCTCCCTCCAATCGTATTTTCCAGCACAAATAATTTTCCCACCATTCAAGTTCCTCAACCATACAACGAACCATAGTTTGCCCCCACCACAAGAAAATCCTTGCTCCGCCCTGGTACCCACCGACATGATCATTAGATGAACTTCGAGAGGTGTGTTGGGCTGTAAATTGTGATGTTTTGCTAATGTATTTTTTTTATTTTTTATTTTTTGAGAGCTACTATTGACACCAAAGAAGATTGATTATACATACAGAATTTAGTAGGGAGGAGCATAGAGAGATGGTGCAACATAATTTAGTGATGTTTTCAAGTTCAACTTACACAAGAAAAACAATAAAGAGGGCAAGAGAAATAGAATGATGCAATTATAATTCATCAATCTTCTCGAATAAAAAATCAAACTTCAGATTCAGTCCAAATCACTGATCAAACCATTAAAACTATTCAAATCATCTATTCATTTTTTATTATTATAGATAATTGAAAGAAAAACAGGAAGAGGGGAGGTCGAGATGACAGAACCAGTCCATTAAGAATACTCTAATCTACCAACTGAGTCATCAAAAAATGTCATAAGAGCATCAACTACTTGTGTTGGGAGTCTAGAATCCATAATTACAAATACGAAGAGTACATTTAAATTACTCTTACCTATTGCACGTCACCAAATCATTCAAAACTTGAAAATAAATACCTTGATGAAAATTTTTATTCTATGTTTCATGTTCGATCGTTGTGTATTTGGGCACATACAAGGTCTCTCCTTTTAAGGTGTTTTGCATCCCCACATCCATAGAATTAGACCCCAGGATGCAACCCAATTGTTCCCATGTTTTTTGCACCTTAAATGAGCAACCCAAAAGATGTTGGAAGTTGCACCCCAATCTTTGCCCGGAAGAGAAACAAATTGATATAATAATAATAAAAAGTGAACAATGTTTGATTGTGTTAGCGCACGTAATAGAGAAGGGAGGAGAGAAACCGAACACAGACAATGAATATATCTTTGTTTGTAATTCTGTTCAACTCTAAACAGAAACAGAGGTATTTATAAACCTCAATAAGGCCACTAGAATGGATGTAAACATGCCCAATATAAGACCACTACCATTAAGCCACTAAAGGTTTGCTCGAGGCAATCGTTTGCATCCACTAGCCTTTCAAGTGTTTCATCCTCTCTTTTGGTGGACTTATGAATCGAAATTTTTTCTCTTTGTGATTTCCAGCCATTGAATTTATTCATTTTTCATCTTGGTTGTGGAAAATCAATTTTTCTTACTTTTAGAGCCATTCATTTGAGCATTTTTCACCATTGGTGAGAAAAATCATGAGCATTTTTTCTCTATATCATCATCATAAGTTAATATTTGGTATTTTTCATCAATAAACATTATCTTCAAGTTGGATGGAATTACAGGGGCTCGGATTGTTAACTCTATCAGCTTTTCTTACTTCCCTAAACTCACCTGACTGTCAAAACACTAGAACAACATCTTTTGCTCTTCTCCTTCTACTCTCCAAGTCATCTTCTTCTTCATCTCTTTGTATTTAGTAGCAATTGCACAAGCTGGACATAAGCCATGCGTACAGGCTTTTGGAGCCGATCAGTTTGACGGGCAAGACCCAGAGGAGAGTAAGTCCAAGAGTTCATTCTTCAACTGGTGGTATTTTGGTTTATGTGTGGGTAATTCTGCTACAATCTCGATCATGAGCTACATCCAAGACAATTTGAATTGGGGTTTGGATTTGGTATTCCATGTGTTTCAATGGAAGCAACACTTATTATTTTCTTGCTCAGAACTAGGACTTATCGTTATAGTTTCAAAGAGGAGAAGAGCAACCCATTTGTTAGAATCGCTCAAGTGTTTGTAGTAGCAACTAGGAATTGGAGAACCACCGCTTCATCCACTGCTATGCTAGCGGAAGCAAGGCAAACGTCCTCCAATGTTGGTGCTCACCAATTCAAGTAAGAGAAATGAATTTCTTTTTTGCTTATTTTGAAACAATGAAAAATGAGTACTTTTTAGATTTCAAGCGGATGTGTGGTGGCACCCAGGTCGTGTTAAATCCGATGCTTTCCTTAGCAACTGTAGTCAAGGGAGGTTTAATCCGGGAGCTTTGAAGGTTAGAAATTTTATTGGCCTCTCTAATTACCAACAAGTACCCTCCATGTTTCTTGGTTCCCCAAACGCTGTCCATCTTTATTCTATGTTAGATATGTGCTTTCTTCTTTGGTTGCTTTGGTATTTGTTTGTGTGGCCCTATTTCTTTGAACAGGTCTCGATGGTCTGAAGCCCTCACAGATTCCTGTCTTTCCTGTGAGCTCATCAGTGAGGAGGAAGGAAGAAGGGAGAACAGAAAAGAGGTTGGTCAGTTAGCTCTTGTACCATTAATTCCCACTCAGATTTCAGGGGAGGGGGTAATTGACAGTCGAACAGAGGTGTATAAAGATGGAAATTGGGAGGCTAGAGACATGAATGAGTCGCTAACGGAAACGGTTGAGGAAGGGGTAGTAAGGACGAGTTTGGAAACGGTGGAATGGTTAGCTAGGGAAGCGCTAAATTTGGCAAAGAGTTTGGCTTAGTATCAGATGTAGGAAACAGCGAGCTTTCCTTGATATTGAGGGTGGCTATTGGAGATTCGAGACATAGAGCTATTTTAGAGGAAGAACTTAGACAAATCAACAAAGTGTTTGGCATTGAGGATAAGAATGAGCAAGTATTAGTTGAGAATGATCAGGAAATTCGGAGTTACAGAGATGGATTGAACAACGAGTTGGTAGTTGTCGTGCCCCTGGAGATGACTAGGAGTTTTCTAGGACCACGAGTGAATAAGGAATGGGCGAGGGAGGATAAGAAGTAGGTGGTCAGTTGTGTTGGTGGGCTTTCGTTTGGTGTCCAATGTCGCTAAGAATTTTATCGTGGAATGTGAGAGGATTGGGGGATAAGAGTAAAAGGGCAGCCGTGAAAACTTTTATTAGAAGTAAGAATCCCATTATTGTTACGTTGCAGGAATTAAGCTAGCAAAGTGTGATGACAAGTTGATTAAGGAAATTTGGGGGAGAAGTATTGGCTGGATAGATCTCCTTGCTATAGGCTCGGCTGGTGGGATTTTGATGATGTGGAACAAAGATTGGATCCAAGTGACTGATAGTCTAGTAGGGGCCTTCTCAATTTCTATTCTGTGCAAGAAAATGGATGAGGAGTTTCAATGGGTGTTTTCTGGGATTTACGGTCCAACCATTAACAGAGAGAGAGTACAATTCTGGGAGGAACTTGAAGATATAGCGGGTTATTGGGATAAACCTCGGGTGTTGGGGGGGGGACTTCAATATTACAAGATTTACTCATGAGAAAAATAGGGGTTCGGATATCTCTAAGGGCATGAGAGATTTCAATGATTATATTAATAGACAATGCCTGATGGACTTTCCTCTCTTGGTAGACGTTTCACTTGGTCCAACAATCAGAGTAACACAAGGATGTCCAGATTGGATAGGTTTATGATAGATAATGAGTGGGAGGAAGTGTTTCATAATGTTATACATTCAGCCAGTCATAGTCCAGTGTCTGATCATACCCCTATCTTCCTGGAAGCAGGATATCCTAGGAAACATCCTCTCCCATTCAGATTTGAGAATATGTGGTTAGTTCAACCCAACTTCAAAGACCTTGTCAAGACTTGGTGGACTGAATGCCCGCTACAGGAAGCCCGGGAAATGTGTTTAAAATAAACTTAGGTTCTAAAGGAGAAACTGAAGGTATGGAATAAAGAGGTTCTAGGAAGATTAGATGTGAAAAAAAAGGAGATCATGACTTTAATCGAGGTTTTGGACAAGAAAGAAGAAAAAGGGACGTTGCAGGCGGAAGAAAGAAGTAGAAGAATGGAAATGAAATTAGAATATCAAAGAACGGCGCTTATGGAGGAGATTAGTTGGAAACAAAAGTCAAGGGTCAGGTGGTTGAAAGAAGGAGATAATAACACAAAATTCTTCCACAAAATAGCCAATTTCCATAGAAGAAGTAACCAACTAGATAAACTTTTCATCAAGGATACCATGGTGGCAGGAGAAGATGAGATTAGAGAAGGGGTGATAGAATACTATAAAGATCTGTACAAAGAGAAAGAAACTTTAAGACCTCGGCCGGAGAATCTAGAGTTTAAGTTGTTAGATCAGGAAGATAGGGAGTGGTTGGAAAGACAAATTGGGGAGGAGGAAGTTAGATTGGTTCTTTTCTCTATGAGCGGGGATAAGGTTCCGGGGCCAGACGGATTTACGATGGCTTTCTTCAAACATTGGTGGGAAATTATTTCAAAAGATTTCATGAAAATCATCAAAGAATTGCAGGGCAAAAATTTTCTGGATTATAGTCTTAATAGCACCTTTGTGGCTTTGATTCCCAAGAGAGTTGGGGTGGACAAATTAAATGAATTCAGACCCATTAGCTTGGTGGGCTCGGTTTACAAAATTATCTCAAAAGTGCTAGTCTCGGGATTGAAAGTTATTCTCCCCAAATTGGTGAAAGTTATTCTCCCCAAATTGGTTGAAGACGAACAAAGGGCTTTCTTAGGGGTAGACAAATTCTTGATGGAGTTTTAATGGCCAATGAATATCTTGACTCAAGAATTAAGGATAAAAAAGATGGGATGATAGGGAAAATTGATTTACAAAAGGCTTATGATCATGTGAGTTGGGACTTCTTGGAGTATATGATGGGGAGAATGGGATTTGGGGCGAAGTGGATCAGTTGGATTATGAAATGCGTCACAACAGTTTCCTACTCGGTACTCGTTAATGGTAGTCCGACTGGCTATTTTAGGGGGTCGAGAGGGTTGAGGCAAGGGGATCCACTATCTCCCTTCTTATTCCTTATTGTAGCCGAAGCACTGGGTAGATTGTTTAGAAGAGCTGTCGAATTAGGGAGACTATCGGGGTTTAGGGTGAATGACGGTCCTCTAATTTCACACTTGCAATTTGCGGACGATACTTTGATTTTCTTGGATCACTCCAGAGACCAAGTGAGGGTGCTTCGAGTTTTAGTGTGTTTTTACGAGGCAATTTCAAGTTTACATATCAATTTGCATAAGAGTAAGCTTCTTGGGGTAGGAGAGGTGAGTGACATTCATTTGATGGCCGCCACTTTGGGTTGTGGGCATGATAGTTTACCCACGTCTTACTTGGGTTTACCACTGGGAGCACCATACAAGAGTATAAAAATTTGGGAAGGGGTGATTGAGAAATTGGAGAAAAATTGAGTACTTGGAAGGCTAAGTATCTGTCTTAAGGGGGGGAGAGTAGCTTTGATAAAAAGCACCTTAACGAGTATCCCGATTTATTTTCTCTCTTTGTTCATGCTTCCGAGGTCTGTCGAGTTCAGACTGGAAAAGATTATGAGGAATTTTTTATGGAACGATAGAAATGGGAGAAGGAAGTATCACCTAGTCAGGTGGAAGGTTATTTGTAAGCCCAAGAAGAATGGGGGTTTGGGGATTAAGGGTCTTAGACTAGCTAATAGAGCTCTGTTAGGGAAATGACTTTGGAGATTTGGAGAGGAAAATGGTAGACTTTGGAGGAGGATCATCACAGGCCAAATATGGGGAAGAGAGACTAGGTTGGTATAGCAGTGAGCCAAAGGCACATATGGGTGTAGTATATGGAAGGGGATTCAAAAAGTAAGAGAGGAGTTTGAGAAAGGAATCAGGTTCAAGGCAGGAAAGGGGGACAAAATCATATTCTGGGAGAATAGTTGGGGTGGCACATTGCCTCTAGCGGCTCAATTTCCGTCTTGGCATGCTTGTTCTCGGAAAAAATATGAAACTATACAACAGTGTTTGATTAGCAATGATTCCGGCTCTACTTGGGATTTGGGGTTTAGGAGAAATTTTAATGATTGGGAGCTAACTGAGGTGACATCTTTCCTTGAGCTCTTGAATTCGCGACTTCTCGAGGTAAGTAATCAGGACAGGTGGGAATGGACGAGGACGAAGGACTTGAAATTCTCTGTTAGATCTTTTCATAATTGGCTCAACACTCATACAGACCGATCATTCATGGGAACCAATATTTGGTCCAATTCAATTCCTTCTAAAATTTCCTTTTTTGTGTGGTTGGCTTGTCTTGGTAAAATTCTAACATTAGATAACTTGATTACTCGGGGTTGGATTAAGCCTAATTGTTGTCCGCTTTGTTTAAAGGATGGAGAGTCTGTTGACCACATTTTAATCCATTGTTCCTTTTCTCATAATATTTGGTCTTATTTTCTTGGGTTATTTCCTATACAGTGGGTCTTTCCTTGTAAGTTCTCCTCGTTGGTAGAAGGGTGAGCCAATAATGATTTCTTTCCCAGAAAAAGATTCCTTTGGGCTATTCTTCCATCGGCTATTGCTTGGGGGGTGTGGACCGAGAGAAATAATAGGATTTTTAATGGCAAGATGAGGAGAGACCACGGCAGCTTCTTGGAGATCCTGGGTTTGTTGTACTTATGGTCCAAGTAGAACATTCAATTCAAGGGGACAACTTTTGATGATTTTGTCTTTAGATGGAATTCTTTATGTAATTTTTTATGCTTTTGCTTTCTTTTTGTAACTCTTGCGAGGCTTTCTCGGCCTCCTTGTAATCTGTTTTCCTTCCTTTTCAATATATTATACTTTTCAAAAAAAAAAAAAAAAAGAGTACTTTTTACGTATGGTATTAAATGGAGTTTGCACTTTAGGAAACTCATCCATTCATCAGCCACAATCAGTTTGTCCTCTTCACAGCATATCTGCACTAAAGTTTATGATCAAGTTAAATGGTGAGTAGGATTTATATTATCGACCCAATACTTGAAATCATGCATATGATGATAATACTAAGAGAGTTTCTGAGTTACTTCACAATATTCTAATTGAATATGCAACAAAACCTTCTTCTTTATGGCAGGTTTCTCAACAAAGCATTGATTGATGAATCAAACTTTTCAAATGATTCAAGGAAAGATTGGAGAGTATGTAGCATTAGTCAAGTGGATGAAGCAAAGTCTGTATTGCGATTGGTTCCACTATGGGTTACATGTTTGATATATGGGATTGTATTTGCACAAATCTCGACGTTCTTTACTAAGCAAGGAGGTACCATGGACAGATTAATAGGATCAAGCTTCCAAATACCAGCTGCCTCACTCCAATCCTTTACCGGACTGTCTATTGTTCTACTTATTCCCATCTATGATCGTTTCTTTGTTCCCATTGCTAGAGTCATCACAGGGAAGTCCTCAGGGATGACAATGCTTCAGAGAATTGGCTGTGGAATCTTTATATCTGTGATCTCCATGGTGGTGGTAACTCTAATCGAGAAGAAAAGGCTTAAAATTGCTTTAGATTTTGGGTTGGTTGACATTCCGGAAGCAACAATTCCTATGAGTGTGTGGTGGTTAGTTCCTCAATATATCTTGTTTGGAATTGCCACTGTCTTCACCATTGTGGGTATGCAAGAATTTTTCTATGATCAAGTGCCAGATGGGCTAGTCTAGGTCTCGCCCTTTGCTGGAGTGTCCTAGGAGTGGGGAGCTTCCTTAGCAGCTTCCTCGTTTCCACCATTGAGAAGGCAACTGGTGGGGGTGGCCAGGTTAGCTGGTTTTCCAACAACCTCAACCAGCACATTTGGATTACTTCTTTTGGCTTCTTGCAGGACTCAGCACTATAGAGTTGGTTGTCTACTTGTATTTTTCAAAATACTACATCTATTGTAGGGCAAGCACAATATGATGGGGATTTTTCTCGGTGCATCTGCTATTTCTAGTATTACCACCTTTATCATTGATTGTAGATAAGGATTCTCTCATCATTTCTGAACCCCACATAAGATCCTAGTGATTCTTGTAATATTATCTTAAACACTATAAATACTAATCGAACCTATTGATCAAGTGATCAAATTTGTTTCAGCAAGAAGTCTGAATTGTCAATCTTGAGGAAGGTGTACGTATTTAGAACCCTGAAATGCTTTGCTACACTCTTTCAAATCCACTGACCTTGCCAGTGTTTCACCCACCCCTTTGGTGGGCCTTACGTACCGAAAATCTTTGTCTATTTATAGACATTGAATTTCAGTATTTTTGTAATAAGGTATAAGATAGAGTTGAATGGTGAAGTAGGAATTATTTTCTCGGCCCAATATATGACACAATACATATGATTATGATGACATGAAGTTTCATAATTACCATATTCTAATTAGACCTGCAACGATTAGTTTTTTGTCTTTTATGACAGGTTTCTCCACAAGGACTACTTGATTGTCGTACCAGACGATTCTTGATGATTCAAGGAAAAATTGGAAAGTACATAGCATAAGTCAAGTGGAAGAAGCAAAGTCTGTTATTGTGGTTTGTTCTAATATGGCTTTCATGTTTTTATATGGGGTCACATTTCCACAATCTTCAACTTTCTTTACTTAGAAAGGCTGTACAATGGACAAATGAGTATGATATATCAAACTTCCACCTTGCCTCACTCCAAGCCTTTATTGGCATATCTATGGTTTTCGTCATTTCTATCTATGATCATGTGTTTGTTCTATTTCTAGAGTCATCCCATGGAAGCTCTCAGGAATAACAAGGCTTCAGATTTGCTTGTGGAATGTTTTTATCGGCAATTTCCATGGTGGTGGCAACATTAATTGAGAAGAAATGGCTTAAAAGTTGTCTAGATTTTGGGTTGGTGAACATTCCAAAAGCTTCAGTTCCTATGAGTGTGGTGGTTGGTTCTTCAGTGTATCTTGTTCAGAATCGCCAAAGTCTTCACCTTGGTTGGTCTACAAGAAATTTTCTATGATGAGGTATCAAATGGGACTACGAGTCTGGGTCTTGCCCTCTACTCAAGCATCTTCAGAGTAGGGAGCTTTCTAGCTAAGATAGCTGGTTTTCCAACTACCTCAACTGGGCACATTTGGATTACTTCTCTTGGCTTATGGCAGAGGACTCAACAGTCTAAAGCTGGTTGTCTACCTTTAAGTACAATGTAATGGGTATTTAGCTTTGCATACTTGGTCTTAATAGTAACACAATTGGTTGTTGAAATTCTATTTAACGGTCTTCATTCTACAAAAAATACCCTCGTTGTGTCTTCAAGTGCTCCTCCCCTACTCTAGAACTGTGAGCATGGATCCCCTAGACCTACTAATGTATGCAAAGAGAAATGCAAGATTTACATGAATCGGCCAAACCCACCTCCATCAATGAGAGACGAGATAGTTTCACTATATTTAAGAGTAATTAGAGTCTTTATTTATTAAACTCTACATCGGCCATCCCCTTCCACCTTTCCCTGTTTTGATCTTTGATGAACAGTACCCAGCACGACTTTAAGTCAGGCCATCTAACCCAACAAGAGCTTTTCAAGGGCCTAAGAACAGTAAAATGCCAAACACGAAGGGACTATTTTCTTCATAGGTCGTTCATTGGACACTAATTTTCTTTAGCAAAAAATTAATTAAGAAAGATCAGCAAAGAAAATGCATACCAAGGAACCTCTGTGATTGTTGCCTATTGACATCAATGCCCAATCACTCCACCTTGTCATTGGAACCTTTCAATATCAATTTCCAAGTGATGTGGTCACATGACTAGTCCCTCTTACTAAGAAATATGCCTAATTTCCCAGCAGCCACCCTAGTGGCTAGTGCAGTACAAATAAAAATAACATCTAGAACATAACAATAATACTAGTAGTGGCTATTGTCCTAAGAATTTTTATTATCATCAATAAATAGCCACTTTGCTAAGGTAAATCCACTATCACATTGTATTTTTTCTATTGTAGATATAGTATTTGGAAAAATACAGGTAGACAACCAGCTCTACTATGCTTAGTCCTGCAAGAAGCCAATAAAAGTAAACCAAATTTGCTCGGTTGAGATTGTTCGAAAACCAACTATCTCGACCACCTCTGCTAGTCACATTCTCAATGATCGAAATGAGGAAGCTACTAAGAAAGCTCCCTACTCCGAAGATGCTCAAATAGAGGGCGAGACCTAGACTCCTAAGCCCATCTGGCACTTGATCGTAAAAAAATTCTTGCAGACCAACCATAGTGAAGACATCGGCAATTCCAAAAAAGATATATTGAGGAGCCAACCACCATACACTCATAGGAACCGTCGCCTTTGGATTGTCCACCAATCCAAAATATAGAGCAATTTTATGCCTTTTCGTCTCAATTAGAGCTGCCACCATCATGGAGATTATAGATAAAAACATCCCAAAACCAATTCTCTGAAGCATCGTTACCCCCGAGGGCTTCCCTGTGATCCTTCTGGCAATAGGAACAAAGACACGATCGTATATGGGAATGAAGAGAACTACAGAAATGCTGATGAAGGCCTGGAGTGCGGCAGCTGGAATCTTGAAGCTTGAACCTATTGATCTGTCCATGGTGCTGCCTTGCTTAGTGAAGAAGGTCGAGGATTGAGCAAATACGACTGCATATATTAAACATGTTACCCATATTGGAACCAATCGCAATACTGATTTTGCATCTTCCACCTGACTGATACTACATACATTCCAATCTTTTCTTGAATCATCTGAAGTGTTTGATACAGGAATCAGCGCTTTGTCAAGAAACCTATCATAGAGAGAGAAAAAGAAATTCAATTTCTGTTAAATTAGAATGAGTTTCTAATCGTAATTATAATCATTTATTCATTATTCCAAATGTTGGGCCTGCAATATAATTCTTATTTCGATATTCAATTCTATCAAAACTATATGTTCTCTCAAAGTATATACCTTATCCTATGTTATAATCAAGCAAGGTAATGCCATGCACCATAATATTTTTATATCGTAGTTTAGATACCATTCTCAAATACCAAATAATATTTTGCCAATTTTTCAAAAGAAAATATATTATTCGTCATTTTAGGATTGTGAAACAAGAACACTAAAAAATGTGTCAATGGACACATACCCATGGATATATAAATCATTTTTCATTGTTTCAAGAAAAAAAATATATAATTTTCCTTACTTGAATTGGCGAGAACCAACATGAGGAGAAGTTTGTCTTGCTTCCTCTAGCTCAGGAGTAGATGAAAGTGAGGTTCTCCAATTCCTCGCTGCTACAACAAACACCTGGGCAATTCTCACAAAAGGACTTCTCTTATCCTCTTTGAAACTAAAACGATACGTCCTGGTTCCGAGCAAGAAAATAACAAGTGCTGCTACCATTGCAGCACATGGAATACCAAATCCAAGACCCCAATTCAGGTTGTCTTGGATGTAAGTCAAGATCAAGATTGTAAAAGTGGTACCCCCACATAATCCAAAATACCACCAATTGAAGAATGAGCTCTTAGACTTGCTCTCCTCTGGGTCTCGCCCATCAAATTGATCAGCTCCAAAAGCTTGTACGCATGGCTTATGTCCTGACTGCGCAATTGCCACTAGATACAAAGAGGAGAAGAAGAAGATTATTCGGAGAGTAGTAGGATGGCAAGAATCGTTCTCATTGTTCTGGCAATGAGGTGAGTTTCGAGAAGGAAGAACAGCTGAGAGAGTTAACAATCCGAGTCCCTGTAATTCCGACTAACTAAAGTAAGAAGTATTTAATCATGAAAAAAATACCTACAATAATACTAGAGGAGGAGGAGGAGGAGGATGATTCAAAAGAACACTTCCCATTCCATTAGCTATAGCTGCACATGAAATAATTAACTTGATTGGTGTTCTAGCAATTCTATTTTCAGCATCACTCATCATGGGCCAGAACTAGGAGTATTGATTTTCACATTCACTATAAAAATGCTCAAACCGTAAAAGCAATTGATTTATCACACCCATCATGAAAAATGCTCAAATTCAATCGCTATAAATCATCAAAGATGATGACATTGTCCTTATTTGATTGGACAATTATAGTGATCTGACTTGGGCCTAATTGTAAGGCAATCAAATGACAATGTTTGGACTTTCATTTGCATAGAAATGTACCAATCATGGATTCTGGGATTTTTCGCTTCACCCCCACCCACACACTTAATTGGTCACATTAGCAAAACATCCAAATTTTTACTTACAATAGAATCTCCTCCTGCATTTTAAGCCAATATTGTCAATGAGAGATATCCATAAATTCTCAGTTTTTTATAAACAATGATCCGATCAATGAGACTTGATCCAATTATATTGAATAAGATCCAGGTCCTATCCAATGGATAAGTAGATCCAAATACTAATAACCCAAACCAATGACTAAGGAAGATTCTATATTTGATCCAAGATTTATTGGATTGGTTCCAAATCAACCCTAATCCATAGACAGCCCTAATCAATGTGTGATGGCAAATCACCTATCAAACTGTTCACCAGTGTTTAGACTATCAATGGATCAGATCAGACCCAAAATGTGATCCAATAACTTCAAGTCTGGATGGCTGTTTTGATTACAATAAGGTTTCGGTCCGACGTCTTATTGTATCAGATCTGGATCAACCATATCCCGATCATATAAGGACCTGATCCGATCTTATTCTATTACTGGATCGGATCTGGATCTTACTATTGAGATTCTATAAAAATCCATTCTAGCAAAGGTCTGATCTGATCCTTATTAGATCGGTTACCAAATCAACACCCAGAACAGATCCTTACCCTAACACCACCGCTTTTTAGGCTTCAAGGAAAAACTTGGATCCAAGATTTAAAAAAAAAATCAAAATAATAATTATTATTGCACTTGATGCAAGTTTTGCAAATGAAAGGCTATTTGAACTCTTAATAGAATTTTTTCCTCTACCTCCCTCAGGCTTATATCAAGTTTTTGGATGATAAGAGGTGAGCTCAACAATCATTAGTAAAATTCGAAATCGTAGAGATAGTACCAATCACCATGGGGCCTATGGAACTGATTCATGAGGAACAGACAGTTTGTGAGCAACTATCTAGTGTTGGAACTCAGTCACGAGGATATGAAGTGATACATCATGAGTTGCTAGATGATCAGAGGCGGGGAGGAAGACATGCCTTGGGACAGGGAGGTTTTCTACAGCTACTTCAGTCCGTTGAAGATTTGGATCTTCAAAGAAATGGTTGCAATAGTGAGGAATTGGTGAATGGTGGTGAACACAACAACTTTGCTACAGGAGACGTCATACAGGAGGAAACCGAAACGGATGTCATTCCCTTGGACATGGTAGATAGAGAGGATAGTTCGGGGAGCTGGGGAAGGAATAGATCGAAAAACCAAATAGTGGAAGTACTAGCTGACTGGATCATTCATAATCTGAGCGAAGTTAGTTGGGTTGCTGGGTTATCTACAGAAGGGTAATCAGAAGGTATCGATATTCTGTTAGAGCTGGCACTTAAGAAACGGGTTGGGATTGGCGAATGTTATAATACAACGATTAGAGAGGATGATCCATTAGACGAGGAACAAGCGAGTATCCGAGACGAGGTGGAATTAATCCTAAGTACAGAGGTGGATCAAGATGAGACAGGACAACAAGGTTGCCGAAGTAAAGGGAAAGGTGTTGAGATGGTGAATGAAAATAAAGTGAAGAAGTTAAGGGTCAGATTGGTCAAAGAGGTCCAGGAATTACAAAAATCAGGGGATATGATTAAGATTGGAATGTCTGTAGTCTTAAGGAGCGGGAGGAAACTTAAGGTTGCAAATGACAATTAAACTTTTCTCTTGGAATGTGCGTGGACTCAACAATAAGACCAAAAGGGCGTCGGTTAAGGCACTGCTTCAAGCGCATAAACCACACATAGTAACACTACAAGAAACTAAATTAGACCAAGTGGATTTGGCGATGATACGTGACATTTGGGTTGGTCGGAATGTTGGTTGGAAAGTTCTTACATCAAATGGGACAGCAGGGGGAGTTTGGGTACTTTGGGACAAAAAGGTGATCAAGGTGGAGGATTCTTTAGTGGTAGCCTTTTCTGTGTCTATTTTGTGTCGGTGTGTTGGGAAGGAAGACAATTGGGTATTTTCGGAGTGTACGGTCCTAATAAATAGTGGGAACGTGAGCAGTTCTGGGAGGAATCGGATGACGTGGGTAGTTATTGAAACCGGCCGTGGTGCCTGGGAGGAGATTTCAACGTGATTAGATTCTCTTGCGAGAAACAAGGAGGATCGAGGGTAACAACAAGGATGAGGAGATTTGGAGAATTTGTGAATTGAAACAGTTTAATGGATATCCCCCTCCAGGGTAGAAGTTTTACTTGGTCCAATCATCATGATATACCCACTCTTAACAGATTAGACAGATTTTTGGTCTCAGATGATTGGACCTCGTTGTTATGCCAGATTTCTCAAACGACTATTCCAAACCCAGTTTCTGATCATTGCCCCATCCAGTTGGAAACAGGGCCATTTAGTAGGGGTCCCATTCCGTTTTGCTTCGAAGTGATGTGGCTAAAGCAACATAACTTTAAGGAATTGGTAACTGAATTGTGGAGGAGTTTCTCATTTGCAAGATCAGCAGGGGAGGTATTCAGAAAAAAGTTGAAGGCCTTAAAGAAAGCACTAAAAATATGGAATAAAGAATATTTCGGAAGGGTGGACGCGCAGAAAAATGAGGTTCTGTCGAGAATTGAAGATTTGGATCATAAAGAAGAGATGAGCCCTATCTCAATGGATGATAGGGCAACGAGAATAAACCTTCGTGAGAAATATCAACGGTTGGCACTTATGGAAGATATCAGTTGGAAGCAAAAATCCAGAATTAGATGGTTGAAAGAAGGGGATAGTAACACAAAATTCTTCCACAACATGGCCAACGCTCGAGGTAGGAACAACCACATCATGAGACTGCAGGTGAACGGGGAGTGGTTGGAAGGAGAAGAGGCGGTTGCTAAGGGGATCGTGGAATTCTACTCGGATCTGTATACTGACAGAATTGGTGACAGACCAAAACCAGATTTACTGCAGTTTAATAGATTATCTGAGATACAAGGTGATTGGCTGGAAAGATCCGTTGAAGAAGACGAGGTTTGGGATGCTATCTCAAACATGAAGAATGATAAATCACCTGGGCCTGATGGTTTTCCTGTGGAGTTTTATAAAACTAGTTGGGATATCATCAAGGGTGACTTCATCGCGCTAATTGATGAATTCTTCAGAGAGGGAGTGTTGGATCGGGACTCTAATTGTACTTTCATCGCGCTAATCCCAAAGATAGCGCGGACTGAAGATATTAAAGACCTGAGACCCATTAGCCTGGTGAACACCAGTTACAAGATCATCACGAGCATTCTTGCTAAGAGATTAAAATGTGTCATTCAAGAGTTAATAGGGTGTAATCAGAGCGTATTTATTAAAGGAAGACAGATTCTAGATGGAGTTTTGATAGCAAACGAGTGCATTGACTCGAGATTGAAGTTTGGTAAAGCGGGGGTGGTGTGCAAGGTGGACTTTGAGAAAGCCTATGATCACGTCAATTGGAAGTTTTTGGAATATATGTTAGGGAACTTGGGATTTGGTAGGAGATGGATTTCATGGGTTATGGCGTGCGTTACTTCCCCATCTTACTCGGTGTTAGTAAATGGGATGCCCCACGATTTTTTTAGGAGTACAAGAGGGCTCAGACAAGGGGATCCCTTGTCTCCTTTCTTATTTATCATAGTAGCAGAAGCATTTGGTAAGATGATGGAGAGAGGAGTTGCGAATGGATATTTCTCAGGGTTTTCGGTAGGTACGGGCACTGTGACTATTTCTCATCTTCAATTCGCAGATGATACGTTAGATTTTTGGATGACTCCATAGATCAAACAAGGAGATTAAGCGAACTGTTGTGTTGTTTCGAAGCGGTGTCAGGTATCCTAGTTAACACAAGGAAGAGTAAGGTACTCCCGGTTGGATTGGTTAGATGTGTAACTATTTTGGCAGCTTCGCTGGGTTGGCAGACATGTAGTTTGCCTTCAACATACTTGGGGATGCCTCTGGGGGCCCCGTATAGGAGGGTGACAATTTGGGATTCGATAGTGGAGAGAATCGAAAGGAAGCTAGCAATGTGGCAAGCCAATTTTCTATCCAAGAGAGGTAAACTGACATTGATAAAAAGCGTGCTCTCTAGTATACCAATATACTTTCTCTCTCTTCTTTCAATGCACCGAAGCGTAGAGCTAAGGTTAGATAAGTTGTTTCATAACTTTTTATGGCATGACAGAGATGGGAGTAAAAAGCACCACCTAGTGAGTTGGAAACAGGTTTGCTCAGCTAAGAAGCAAGGCGGCCTCGGCATTAGGAGGCTCCGGGAAATGAACTCGGCGTTGAGGGGGAAGTGGTTGTGGAAATTCGGGACTGATGGTAATAGTTTATGGAGACAAGTCATAGAAGGCAAGTACGGATCTAGGCGGACGGGGTGGGAAAGCAGTCCAACAAGACAACCATATGGGTGCGGATTGTGGAAAAGCATCATGAAGATCATTCCACTATTCATAACGAGAATTAAATTTAAGGTGGGTCGAGGCAACCGGGTAAGGTTTTGGGAAGACACATGGTGTGGTAATCGGCCTCTAATGGAGGTGTTTCCAAACTTATACTCCATATCCTC